>NC_085846.1:66186441-66820503 GCF_035594765.1 Anolis carolinensis
TCCAAAAATGCGCCAGAAATTAAAATTGTTCAAATGCAGTTACTGCTTCCTGGTGGTTCAGTATATACAGATTTGATTTCATGCACAAAATTAATAGAAATATTGTATATAAATTTACTCCAAATTAAAAAAATCCAAAGCAGTTCATTCCAAGCATTTCACATAAGGGATACTCAATCTGCATAGCAGTGTAGTTTGATAGAGCAGTGTATCTGTCAGTATTTTATGTATTCTGTTGAAAACCACCCTTGGCGAGCATATGGGCAATTAATATACAGTAGAGTCTCACTAATCCAAGCCTCGCTTATCCAAGCCTCTGGATAATCCAAGCCATTTTTGTAGTCAATGTTTCCAATAAATCGTGATATTTTGGTGCTAAATTCATAAATACAGTAATTACAACATAACATTACTGCGTATTGAACTACTTTTCCTGTCAAATTTGTTGTATAACATGAAGTTTTGGTGCTTAATTTGTAAAATCATAACCTAATTTGATGTTTAATAAGCTTTTCCTTGATCAGTCCTTACAATCCAAGATATTCGCTTATCCAAGCTTCTGCCGGCCCGTTTAGCTTGGATTAGTGAGACTCTACTGTACTCCTTTTATGATGTTTCATACCTCTTTACCAATTAACCATTTTGTTATTTTGAAGATGTGTTTGACATAGTGAAAGTCCAGTTTATCTGAACTGCATAAGGACTAACTTCTAAAAAGTTAGATCATAACTCCTAGAGCAGTTACGAACTGCAGCTGCATGACCTCCAATATCAATTCAGTTTAGGGTTAGGTGCTGCTGTTCTTCCTTTTACTCAGTCTAACACTAGCGTAATCATTTCCTCTCCAAAAAGAGCAATCCAGCTTGGCTCACCCCACTTCACCTAATAGCAAAACAGTTCCAGGAGTGCAGTGTTTATGTGGGCCCTTCCTCCTTTAAAATGAAATCACATAGAAGCTTGCATTTATAGGAGAATACAAAAATAGTGAGGCACAATTTATACACTTCCAAAACAAAATGCACACTGCTCTTCCATCAGTTCCCCCCAAATTAGTTCTTTATGTAGGATGACTTGCATGTAGAAAATTATACTTTTTTGTTGTTGCTTAGTAAAGTTGAGTACCATACTTGTTGTAGTAGAGATTTAAACTTTCTTGTTAAGTTATAAGGCCAATATATGTTTTAACATTTTAAAAATTCTGTTTTAGGGTCTGAAGTGCATCAGACCACAGTTCTGGAAGCACACCAAGGAACATGGCAACCCAAGGTGAGTTTTGATATAAGCCAAAGAGTTGATTTAAAAAGATTATTTTGGGTACAGGAATAATTTTGCAACCTGTGAGAAACAGCCACATATTTAGAAAAACAAGAATTGCAGTTTGGTTTATATCACTGTAACTTGAGTTGAAATATATCTTGCACTAACTAACTACATGTATAGTGTTCAGTTGAACAGACATTTGTGATGGCTTAAAGGTACATGACTTGTACCTCTATCAAATACTAAATAGAATTTTGCTGAAATGATAAAACTAATTTCTAAAAGCTTATTTATAAGCACTCATCTTTTACAGCTGACTTGATGGAGCTGGACATGGCAATGGAGCCAGATAGGAAAGCAGCTGTCAGCCACTGGCAGCAGCAGTCCTACCTAGATTCTGGTATTCACTCTGGTGCCACAACAACAGCCCCATCTCTGAGTGGCAAAGGAAATCCTGAAGAGGAAGATGTCGATACTACCCAAGTTCTGTATGAGTGGGACCAGGGGTTCTCTCAGTCCTTCACCCAGGAACAAGTTGCTGGTAAGTTCAGTTTCACAACTTTGTTATCTTTCCATTTCTTTGTTGATTAAGTCTTAAAAGAGTTTACTCATTTTCCCAGATATTGATGGGCAATATGCCATGACTCGAGCACAGAGAGTGCGTGCTGCCATGTTTCCAGAAACATTGGATGAAGGCATGCAAATTCCATCAACACAGTTTGATGCGGCTCATCCAACCAACGTGCAGCGCCTTGCCGAACCTTCCCAGATGTTAAAACATGCTGTGGTTAATTTGATAAATTACCAGGATGATGCAGAACTTGCAACCCGTGCTATCCCAGAACTGACCAAATTGTTGAATGACGAGGACCAGGTACGTACTTATCATTCTCAAGTGACATGTAAGTAGCATTTCACCATGTTCCATTCAGGATACACAGAGCTGTGGTTGTTCTGGCTTGATGGGTGGATGGGAGAGCATCAGTTTTTGTGTTGTGGTTTTCCTGGACATATTTCAGAGATTTTCAAACTTTACTGGACACCAAAATAAATAGATGTAAAATGTGTATTCTAGGTGGTGGTGAACAAAGCTGCAGTCATGGTGCATCAGTTGTCCAAAAAAGAAGCTTCCCGTCATGCTATCATGCGTTCCCCTCAAATGGTATCTGCCATTGTGCGTACTATGCAGAATACAAATGATGTGGAAACAGCCCGTTGTACCGCAGGTACACTTCACAACCTTTCTCATCATCGTGAAGGCTTGTTGGCAATCTTCAAATCAGGAGGCATTCCTGCTCTAGTTAAAATGCTTGGGTATGTCAGTTTTTGATTATACTTTCATAACATCTGTCAGTCCTGAGCTGGATGCTTGCTAACTAATTTTTTTTTATATAGTTCCCCAGTGGATTCTGTATTGTTCTATGCCATCACTACTCTACACAACCTTCTGTTGCACCAAGAAGGTGCCAAAATGGCTGTACGTCTAGCTGGAGGTCTACAGAAAATGGTTGCCTTGCTCAACAAGACAAATGTCAAATTTTTGGCCATTACAACAGACTGCCTTCAGATCCTTGCTTATGGTAATCAAGAGAGTAAGGTAATTATCATGCATTTCAAGTGTCTTTATTATGCAAGGAAATCATAGAATGCCTGAGTCCATAAAGATGGATGCCAAACATAGCAAAACTTTCTGTATTTGATTGTTTATTGCATGCACAGTACGTGGAATAGTCCTTAAGACCTAGCATGATATAACTGTCAGACTAGGAATTACAAATGCAACTAAATAACAATTTAGATGCTTCTGTTGACATTGGACTACTTACATTCTGCCACTCCACCTTACCTCTCAAATGTTTTGTAGAGATAAAATATAAACCTATGTTGCTGTTACATTAAACATTTTTTTTCCTTATGCAGCTTATAATTTTGGCAAGTGGTGGACCCCAGGCTCTGGTAAACATAATGAGGACTTATACCTATGAGAAATTACTCTGGACCACAAGCAGAGTGCTGAAGGTGCTGTCAGTTTGCTCTAGTAACAAACCTGCAATTGTTGAGGCTGGTAAGTACTTCCCTCTTTTTAACAGCTCCATTGTCGAGACTTGCCCTTCCACTTTCATGTGAAAGCTGCTGAAGCTGTTGTTTTGTATTTGATGAAATGAAAAGCTCCTACCTTGCTTTACAGAAGGTGTTTCAAAACCAGGTGGAAACTTCCAGTTGCAACATAGCAGTATGGGGTGATGTAATTAAAATACTACTTGTTTCAGTAAAACAAAAGCTCAGATATAGGTTCTACTTTAAAATGGAATGACATCTTCCAGTCACTTTGCATAATTGCTTAGACCGTGGAGATACCAGGATAGTCCCATCCCTACTTGCTTTTTGCAAGCAGGTTAAGACCTTTCTATACCAACAGGCATTTGGGGGAGCATGAGGGACATGCTGCTGGGGAGGTTGTGGGTGGGATTCTCGGGGTGAGTTTTAAATGCAGTTTTAATTGTATTTATTATATTTTGATTTTATTTTAACCTTATATCCACATAGTAGTTTTATTTTTGTATGTGCTTTGTCTTAAACTGACCAGATTGTGGTTATTATTTGCCTTGAGTTCCCACAGAGAGAAAGGTTGGGGTATAAATAAAATTTAAAAAAATCAGTAAGGATGTTCATGCCTTCCCAAGTTAGTATTTGACTCTCAGACCGCTTCTACATTAACTCTAAATGTGATACCTATGTGACATGCTGGGTGCCGGATTGAGTCGCTGCCTCCGAGGCAGAAGGGAATCCCTACTGCCAAGCTGAACTGAACATGGTTTGGCACCTTAGGTGTTCCCCCTTCAACACTCCACCTACCTTTTCCCTGGTGCTTGCTGTGATGCCCAAGCAGAGCAATGACAGAGGGAGAAGGGGGGGGGGGGTAGAGGAGGAAATTTGTCCTCCTCACTTCCTCCCTTTCCAGTGCTTGCCGTCTCTGTGTCACTCTGATATTAGAGCAAGGGGCAGTGAGAGAAGCTTAAATCCTGGGGCAGGGATTTGGGCTTTTCCCTTACATAGTGTAACCCAGGGCAAGACTGTGCCCTCAGTTACCCTGGATCAGCCCCGTGCAGTGTCTTGCCAACATAGAGCTGATCCACATCTACACAAACCCATTTGGTCAATGTAGATATGCCCTCATCCGCCTGTGAAGACTGACATGGTTGTCTGCTTTGTTGAGATAGAAAGCATAACTTTTAATTCACTGCGCCTTATAACCCGAAAGAGTGAATAGTATATAGAGGTACAATAGTTTGCTTGAAGAACCCATGCTCGTTTTAAATGTCTGTTTGAAACATCACTTTACATGATGGTGGCAGTCTGGGACTAATTTTTGATATAAAAGATGAGGATTGTGAGAGTGGTGCATAATTATGTGGAACCCAACTGATTAATCTTTCAGGTGGAATGCAGGCCTTGGGACTCCACCTTACAGATCCAAGCCAGCGACTGGTTCAGAATTGTCTCTGGACTCTTAGAAATCTCTCAGATGCTGCAACTAAGCAGGTAAAAGCAACAGGAATGTGACATGTTTAATGAACAATCCAAGCTAGGGGAGTGCCTTTTGGTGTAGGAAGAGGTTGATAAGTGATAGTGCAAGAGGTTGATGGAATCCCCCCATTTCTAGTTTATTGGCAAACCAGAATGGAAATCATGTTCATTCTACTTTACAAGCATATGTCATAGTTTGCTGGGGCCAGATGGAATGGAATAGTATGGTTTGCTGCTAAAACAGAAATGCATTAGTTGTCTACATGTAGGGGGAGAGGGAGGCTGGAACTTGTGTGTCTGCTTGTAATTTTGCAAAAAGAAAAACTTGCTTTATCCCTGAATTTACTGCTATGAGGTTGCCTTAAAAGCTATTCTGTGTTCCAGCAGTGTGAGAGCTGTCTAGCTGAAAAGCATTACAGGACAGAGTAACCTATTAAACTTACTAATAAAAGAAATCGAGGCAGAGCAAGGCTAGCTTTTTCTTTCTGACTCTTCTGTACTAGATTTGTGTACCTTAGTTACAAAGAACAAACTGCTACTTAAAAGGTTCTCAATCACCCTGTTATCCATTCACTAGGACACCCATCAATCCTCTTGCCCACCCCCTTCCAGGAGCACTGCCTAAACTGGCATTCTTGGGCAAGTGGGTCTTTGGACAGGATGGACGAGCGAGTGAAGCTGGCGGGGTGGGTCTTTGGGTGGGTGGATACGCAAGAAGAGGAGTGCTGGGGGGGGGGAGCTGCCTCAATTAAGAATGCAACTATTATGTGAGGTATCCTTAAATCCCAGAACTCAAAAAATGGAGGTGCACCTATTACACAATGGTGATAATTATACAATGAAATACAGTATGTATATGAAATCCGCTTGTTCTCTTTCGCCTGTGTTGTTAAGGCTCCTTTTACAGTTTATATATTTTTTAGAAACCCTGATAATATGTGACCAACTTTTTCAACTCTATTTAGTGCAATTTATAGAAGTGTGATACAGTAAAAAAAAATGCCAGATACAAAACATATTGGTGGAAATATATTGTGCTGAAAACAATGGCTGATAATACCTGATGTTAAATGTGCCCCTCTTTTCTTATGCATATATACAGGAAGGGATGGAAGGCCTTCTTGGCACCCTTGTTCAGCTTTTGGGCTCAGATGATATCAATGTGGTGACCTGTGCTGCTGGCATCCTTTCCAATCTTACTTGCAACAACTACAAGAATAAAATGATGGTGTGCCAAGTGGGTGGCATTGAGGCTCTTGTGCGCACAGTTCTCCGAGCTGGCGACAGGGAAGACATCACTGAACCTGCTATCTGTGCGCTCCGTCACCTCACAAGTAGGCATCAAGAAGCAGAGATGGCGCAAAATGCAGTGCGTCTTCATTATGGACTTCCAGTGGTGGTCAAACTCTTGCATCCACCATCTCACTGGCCTCTTATCAAGGTGCGGCTACCCAGAAACTAATGTTTAATAGTATAGTCCTTTATTTGGGGAAAGATGGGTGGACCTATAATGCTTGTGGTTACCAAGATGAGGCAGGAAGAATTGAGAATGCTGTTTCTGTATTGAACATTGGACTAATACTTGTTGAGAAGTTCAGTGGACCACAAAACACCTTACTGGGTGACTTTGAGCTACTACAAAATCTGCCTACTGTGAGGAAGAAAATGACAATCGGAAGAGCCATTGGCCTTGAGATATAAAGAAAGCTGAAATATTAATGTAACAAATTGAACCAAACAATGAAGCTAAGTTCTGGTCGCTTTACAGAATGTCATATTTCTAATTGCCTTTCTTGTAATTGCCTGCAGGCGACTGTTGGTCTTATCCGCAATCTTGCACTCTGTCCAGCAAATCATGCTCCGCTCCGTGAGCAAGGTGCTATTCCAAGACTAGTGCAGCTGCTTGTGAGAGCCCATCAGGACACCCAGCGTCGTACTTCAATGGGGGGCACACAGCAGCAATTTGTGGTATGTAGTTCTTCGTGAAGAATGGCATTGATCAAATGTAGTACAGACATGGTTCAAAATGATAACTTCATTACGTGTGTTCAAAAGCCTTTTCAGATTCCAGATCCATCCAGTTACAATTCAGACATAATATACAATTCAATATGCAATATACACAAAATGTGCCATGATTATTAAAATCATTAAGAGACTTCATTAACGCAAACAATTTCTGGCAGATGTCTCAGTAGTATCAGTTTATCAATGTAATATTAGTTATCTAGTGGTGGAGACTCTTTAGCTCTCTTACAATGTCTTGAAGAGTTCTGTTCAGGTAATGTAGAATAGGATTTGGATTTAGAATATAGGGAGCAGAATATTATCTTTAGTTTAATTTCATCTAAAGACTTGTTTTCTACTCTTGCTATCACCTATCTATATAACACCTGTCAAGATATGTTGATACCTTTATTTCAAATCTACATTATCTAAAGCAGGAGTGTCAAACTCATTTTCATCGAGGGCCACATCAGTTTTCTGGTTGCCTTCAAAGGGCTATTGAATCCTTAGACAGAAAATCCATGGATACAGAGGGCCAACAATTCTTCTACATAGTGGTGGAGACTCTTCAGATTTACCCAGTTTGGGTTCCCAGACATTATTGAATTACAATTCTCATCACTTTTGATTATCTGCCATGCAGACTGGGGATAATGGAAATTACAACCCAACCACACTGGTGGCTCTAAGGTTGGAAAAAGGTTAAAAGATACTTTAACGGCAGACGTCACACCCACAATCTTTGTATCTAATTTGAAATCCCATTCTCCTGACTAAACAGAACAAACAGCTGCCTTCCATATGTTATTGTATTACAACTCTCATCAGCTCTAGTCATGATGTCTAATGATGAGGAATAATGATAATAATATTTCTTATCTGCCTCTCCTTGTGGCTCGAGGCGGGTTACAGAATAATTAAAACACATAAACATTGTAAAAATACTACAAGTACACATATTAAAATATATTTCTATAAAAGTTACATATTAAAACAAGTTGTAGTCCAGCATCTTTAGAGTCACATAAAATGACTGTCAAGGACAGAACGCCACAAGATTCAAAGTAACAGAGTTTATTAGATTACAGAACTCAAAAATGCCCGTAAAAACACAAGGGCCAGGCAGTTTTTGCCTTTAGGAGCAAAAAGGGACAAAAGTAAATGTTCAAAAGATAAACCGGATTAAACCGGAGTTTAATCCGGGTAAAAACAAACTGCTTGCTTCAGCCTAGGTATTAACAGAACGAAAGCCAAGGAACAAAAGATACAAAGAATGCAACTAATTGGCAGCAGATTCCTCTCTGCTGCCAGCACTGTGCTTAGAGTAACTTGCGTCGCTCCCACACACACACAGTAGACAGGATCTCC
Source organism: Anolis carolinensis (assembly GCF_035594765.1). Taxonomy (NCBI): domain Eukaryota; kingdom Metazoa; phylum Chordata; class Lepidosauria; order Squamata; family Anolidae; genus Anolis; species Anolis carolinensis. The sequence goes on from NC_085846.1 coordinate 66,194,605, forward strand.
AACACGAGCAATTCAGCCAAGGATTGTAGAAGTAGAGTAGACCAGTTCCGTTCCGTAAATCAAAGCCAGAAGCAGACGTTTGTAGTTTTTCCAAGTCCAAGAAGGGGGGAAGACAAGCCGTGGTCAGTTCAGTCCGGGTTCTCAAAGCAGGAGATGGCGTCCGTCAGAAAGACGACGGAAGGTCAAGCTAATAAGAGTAAGCACAGGTTTGCACAAACAAATGCCCACACAATCCCTCCCGCCGTCTGACCCTGGATTTCAATCAACTTACGTCACAGCACAGGAAAGCACACAAGTCTTCAGGGAAGCGTCCCACACACACACGGATCCCAAGCGTTTGCCCAGATTACCTTGCCCGACGCAATTTGCAATTGCTCCCAAGCCCCATTTTATGCCAGTTACAAATCTTCATCACTGTCAGCTGTCCTCCTTAACCCGGGCGTTTCCTCATCACTTTCCTCGTCAGAGCTGGAACACCTCTGACTACGCCCAACAGCATCTCCAGCTGTGGATCCCGTCCCATCCCTCCAGCTAAGCCATGGGTCTAATCCTGAAGGTCCCCATTCATCTTCTGTCCCATCATGGCCAGTGGCACCCAATTCCTCCCTTACCCGAGTCCAATCCATCTCATCCTCCTCTGAGCTAACCAGCCCCTCCTCCATTCTCTCCGTAAACCCTTCGAAAGACTCTTCGTCAGATGGTGCTGCAAATATGTCTCGCAGTCTTTTTCTCTCTCGCTCCTCGAGAGTATCTGACTCTCGAGGAGTCTTACGCCCACGTCTGTCAGTAACAGAGCCATGAGGCTCAATCATAACACTATCCCCTCTCACAAAGGCCTCCTCCCCCGATGGCGGAGAAGTGGCAGTGATACCCTCCGCTATAGCACCACGACGACTAGAGGTATCAAGTTTCAACAGCGAACGATGAAAGACTGGATGGACCTTTAAACTAGACGGTAAACGCAAACGAAACGCAACGGAAGAAATCTTTTTAACGATAGGAAAGGGACCCAAATACCGAGGCGCAAACTTTCCCCCAGCCTGTTTAATATGTTTGGAAGATAACCACACCAAATCCCCTTCTTCCAACTCCTCCCCTGCCTGCCTGTGGCGGTCAGCCTGAGTCTTCTGCGTTGCCTTAGCTTCCAGCAGTAAGCGACGGGCAACATCATGCAATGCAGCCATTTCCGTAGAGCGGTACACAGGGTCCGAAGAGACCACATTGGTCGACGGCGCCACACCTCCCCGTGGGTGAAAACCATAAGTTAGCTCAAACGGCGTATGCTGACTAGATGTGTGCACCGCATTGTTGTAAGCAAATTCCGCCACCGGTAGCCACTTCACCCAAGCCGTGGGTTGATCTAAACAAAAACAACGCAGATATTGCTCTAAGAGCCCATTAACCCGTTCCGACTGTCCATCCGTTTGCGGATGAAAGGCTGAAGAAACGTTTAACTTAGTCCCCAAGCACTCATGGAAATGTTTCCAAAAGCGTGACACAAATTGCGGAGCCCTATCTGAAATAATCACCTCGGGTGCTCCGTGCAAACGATAGATGTGCTTAGTAAATAGTAAGGCCAACGTAGGGGCCGCCGGAATGGTTGAACAAGGAATAAAATGAGCCAGTTTACTAAATAAATCCACCACCACCCAAATACAAGTATAACCCCCAGACTTAGGCAAATCTGAAATGAAATCCATGGAAATGATTTGCCATGGCCTGTCCGGAACAGGTAAAGACGACAACAACCCTCTAGGGCGCCCAACAGGCGTCTTACTCTGCTGGCAAACGGCGCAGCTGTCACAAAAGCGCAGAATGTCTTGCCGCATCTTTGGCCACCAATAGCTCCTGGTAATGAGCTGCACGGTCTTGAATCTGCCAAAGTGCCCAGCCATGGGTTCGTCATGGTGGGCTCTAATCACCTCCAACCTGAGGGCCCCCACTGGTACGTAGACCTGCCCCCTGCGTACCAATACTCCGTCTTGATCTTGTAGATGCGGCAGTATGGTACGATTACCTGCTGAGAGCAGCATCAGTTGCTCCTGTGTCCACACATCATCCCTCTGAGCCTCAAGGATCTGGTCATGTAACCCGAGCTCATTATCTACAACACACAGAGAGGCAGTAGGCAAGATGGTCTGACATACAACCTGCTCATTGGTCTTAAACTCCGGCTTGCGGGATAAAGCATCGGCCCGCAAGTTTGCCTTCCCCTCTACGAACTGCACCTTGAAGTTAAACCTGGAGAAAAACAAAGCCCATCGGATTTGACGCTGGTTTAACTTCTTTGCTGTTTGCAAGTGCTCTAAATTCTTGTGATCAGATCTGACCACGATCTGGTGCCGTGCCCCTTCAAGCCAGTGCCGCCACACCTCAAACGCCACCTTAATCGCCAACAACTCCTTCTCCCATATGGTATAGTTCTGCTCGAAGGGTGTTAGTTGCCGCGAGTAAAATCCACAGGGACGCAAGGTCCCTGAGGAATCTTTCTGAGACAATACAGCCCCCAACGCGTAGCTAGAAGCGTCCGCTTCTACCACGAACGGTTTGTCAACATCAGGATGGGTTAGTATGTTGTCTGATTGAAAACTAGACTTAAGTTGTAGAAACGCCTCGTGAGCTTCCCGCCCCCACACAAATGGCTGTTTCTTGCGCAGAAGCTGCGTCAAAGGTACCGTGAGCTTTGCAAAATTCGGAATAAACTCCCGGTAGTAATTAGCAAAACCTAAGAACCTTTGTACATCCTTCTTAGTTTTCAGCTCCTGCCATGAGTTGACGGCGTCAACCTTATGTGGGTCCATTTTAAGTTCCCTACCTGACACTACATGACCTAGGAACTCCACTTCAGGCACATGAAAGACGCATTTGGAAGCCTTGGCGAAAAGCCCATTAGCCCGCAGTCGGTGCAGAACCTGCTTGACATGTTGACGATGTTCTTTCTCGTCCTTAGAAAAAATCAAGATATCATCCAAATAAATCACTAAAAATTGGTCAATTAGGTCCCTGAACACATCGTTCATGAACCTCTGGAAGACCGCAGGAGCATTACAAAGCCCAAAAGGCATGACTCGGAACTCGTGGCATCCGAAACACGTGTTAAATGCCGTCTTCCATTCATCCCCTTCCCGTATACGGATTAAGTTATAGGCCCCCCGCAGGTCAAGCTTGGTAAAGACCTTAGCCCCTTGCACCCTTGATAACAGTTCCGAGATTAAAGGGAGCGGGTACCTATCCCGAATGGTGTATTTGTTTAGGATCCGATAGTCGCAGACCAGCCTAAGTTCCCCAGTCTTTTTGGCTACAAAGAATACTGGTGCCGCAGTTGGAGAACTAGATGGGCGAATAAACCCCTTGGCTAAATTGTCATCTAAAAACTCCCGCAAAGCTTGCCTTTCCGGTACAGTCAAGGCATACAGTCTCCCTGCTGGCAGTTTCGCACCTTCTGCCAACTTGATGGCGCAATCATATGGCCTGTGCGGTGGTAATTTGTCCGCTTCTCTTTTACAAAATACATCAGAGAACTCCCCATACTCAGCAGGCACTCCCTCCATATCAGCATGAGTAACGTTTAGAGTGCAACAATCCTGCCTCTTTAAGATCACTTTACGTGTTGCCCAATCCACTTGTGGGTTTACTACAGCTAGCCAATCCATCCCCAGGATCACATCATATCTAGGCAAGCTCGTAATATCCCACACAAACGTTCCCGTTACTCCCTGCACCTCCCACGTTACTGCTGAGGTTTCCTGGTTAACCACCCCAGTCTCCAGCAGTCTCCCATCTGCTCCCTCCACCCACACGTCGCATGCCTTGCGCACTCTAGGAATGCCATGCTTCTTAGCAAACTCAATATCTACATAGGAGACCGTAGCTCCTGAGTCCAGCAGTGCCAGAGTAGAAACAAGTTCCCTTCCCCCAACAGATAATGTAATGGGTACGAAAACATGCTTCCTCCCCTCAGTTGACTGCTTGAGGAGCCCTAGTGCGTTGGACTCACGTCGCACTAGGGCTGGCCTTTTCCCGAAAGCTGGGAAGGTTTCACATTACAATTTTTGGCAAAATGCCCAGCATTCCCACAGTACAAACACAAGCCCAGCTGCCTCCTACGGCTCTTTTCCTCTGTAGACAGTTTTTTAAAGACCCCAAGCTCCATGGGCTCTTCCCCCATCACCACAGGTGCCCTGGTTACATGCATAGGTGGCGCACACATTGCTTTTGAGTGTTTACGAGCCTCGAACCTTGCGTCTAAACGCAACACCTTAGCTACTAAGGCGTCCCAGCTTTCAGCCGGCTCCAAGCGTGCTAATTCATCCTGGAGCATATCACTTAACCCGGCAGTAAATAAAAGCATGAATGCATTTTCCCCCCAATCCAGCTGGTGGCGATACAGGTTAAACTTATTTAAGTAATCCAAAACAGTCCCCTTTCCCTGTTTCAACCGATACAGAGCCCACCCAGCGTTCTCCGTGCGGAGAGGATCCCCAAAAGTATCAGTTAACAACCTTTTGAAATTATTCAAATTGTCCTTGACTGGGTCATTTCCCAAAATTAAATTAGTGGCCCATTGTCCTGCGGGACCGGTCAACAAACTCAAAATAAAGGCCACTTTGCTAGTGTCAGTAGGAAAAGCATGAGCACTGAGCTGAGAAAAATAAAGCTCCACTTGTGCCAAAAAGGTTGGCAACTTGCACCTGGTTCCGTCAAAGCGTTCAGGAGTCAAAACATGTCCTTTCACAGCAAAAGCTGTTTGGCTTAAGGCCGTTTGCAATTGGTCTACTTTGGCTCTTAACTCATCCATCGTCTTCCTGACGGGTTTATTGCTGCAATAAACTTTTTATGGGCGTCGGGCAATCTGTCAAGGACAGAACGCCACAAGATTCAAAGTAACAGAGTTTATTAGATTACAGAACTCAAAAATGCCCGTAAAAACACAAGGGCCAGGCAGTTTTTGCCTTTAGGAGCAAAAAGGGACAAAAGTAAATGTTCAAAAGATAAACCGGATTAAACCGGAGTTTAATCCGGGTAAAAACAAACTGCTTGCTTCAGCCTAGGTATTAACAGAACGAAAGCCAAGGAACAAAAGATACAAAGAATGCAACTAATTGGCAGCAGATTCCTCTCTGCTGCCAGCACTGTGCTTAGAGTAACTTGCGTCGCTCCCACACACACACAGTAGACAGGATCTCCAACACGAGCAATTCAGCCAAGGATTGTAGAAGTAGAGTAGACCAGTTCCGTTCCGTAAATCAAAGCCAGAAGCAGACGTTTGTAGTTTTTCCAAGTCCAAGAAGGGGGGAAGACAAGCCGTGGTCAGTTCAGTCCGGGTTCTCAAAGCAGGAGATGGCGTCCGTCAGAAAGACGACGGAAGGTCAAGCTAATAAGAGTAAGCACAGGTTTGCACAAACAAATGCCCACACAATCCCTCCCGCCGTCTGACCCTGGATTTCAATCAACTTACGTCACAGCACAGGAAAGCACACAAGTCTTCAGGGAAGCGTCCCACACACACACGGATCCCAAGCGTTTGCCCAGATTACCTTGCCCGACGCAATTTGCAATTGCTCCCAAGCCCCATTTTATGCCAGTTACAAATCTTCATCACTGTCAGCTGTCCTCCTTAACCCGGGCGTTTCCTCATCACTTTCCTCGTCAGAGCTGGAACACCTCTGACTACGCCCAACAGCATCTCCAGCTGTGGATCCCGTCCCATCCCTCCAGCTAAGCCATGGGTCTAATCCTGAAGGTCCCCATTCATCTTCTGTCCCATCATGGCCAGTGGCACCCAATTCCTCCCTTACCCGAGTCCAATCCATCTCATCCTCCTCTGAGCTAACCAGCCCCTCCTCCATTCTCTCCGTAAACCCTTCGAAAGACTCTTCGTCAGATGGTGCTGCAAATATGTCTCGCAGTCTTTTTCTCTCTCGCTCCTCGAGAGTATCTGACTCTCGAGGAGTCTTACGCCCACGTCTGTCAGTAACAGAGCCATGAGGCTCAATCATAACAATGACACTGAGGACTGGATTTGGCCCCCAGGCCTTGAGTTTGACACATGTGATCTAAGGCTCTGCATAACTTGGTGAAGATCAGATGTGCCTTGACTACATAATTTATTCAGATGTAATCAAACAAGAACATGATGATGTTCTAATGAAAGGGAGAAGTGTGGCCGAAAGGCTACATTAGTCCTTCAACCTATTTTGAGAAGTGCCATGAGATTTCAAATCAATCCACCACTGCTTTATAAAAGATTAAAATGAAAAATCACCCAAAAACCATACAAAGTGTGTATATGTGGCCTTTGAAAATCAAAATGTGGGAGATAAAAAGAAAAATTAACTGTTAATTGTTTTGGTTAATTTTTGCTTGAGAAGTGGTTTGTGGAGGAGCACTATGAGGACTAAAGCTTTGCAGTTGTCCACCCTTTCAGTGGTTGAAGTGTGACTTGTCAAGTTTTGATATGTGCTCCCAACTCACAGTTCTTAGGTGATACACCTGAAAATTAGTATCTTACCTTTCATCTGACCCTATATCTCACTGTTGATTAACTTGAGCAGCCAAGGAAAGCAATCAGTATTTAAAGAAACTGATGGCATCCTACCAGTCAGTGTCATTACAGATTTGTTCTGTCGGAATTCTGGTTCTTATCTTGCTATTTCTTTCCGAAGTCCTTCCCCGATTACTGAGTTAATTGTTTTAGCAAAAAATATCACAAAAACTGTTCATAATTCATAGCTGTCAACCAGAAAGATTTTGGAGGTTGGTTTCACTTAATGTGCAAAAACCAGTTTTGCTAGTCTATCAAAGTAAAGACAGCAGTATAGTCTGAGAATTCTAGGTAACTCAGTAAACATATACACCTAAATGGATTTGCTGTCTCAGTGATGCACTACAAATACCTCTTAAATTATGCAAAATTAAGAATAACTACTTATTTCTAATAAAAAATAAGGTAAACAATCTCACTCTTGGAGGCTAACAGTTCAATGGTCTATATTTTGACAATATTGTTTAATTAGAGCAAATGAAAGCATCAGGGTAATTGGTGCAGTTGGTTCTTTGTGAGGAAGCACATCATAGATATTTTTGACCTGTTTGCTACATAAAGTGCTAGTCTCACTCTCCATTATGTTGTTTTGGTTTGGGTTTTTTTGCAGGAGGGTGTGCGTATGGAGGAAATAGTTGAGGGTTGCACTGGAGCCCTTCATATCCTGGCTAGAGATGTTCACAATAGAATTGTCATCAGAGGTCTTAACACCATTCCACTGTTTGTGCAGGTAAGTGGAACACCTTGGCAAGAAAATTGTTGGACAGGTTTGATTTTGTGGGAAAATGCAGGATGTGTTTTTTAATTCCATGCATCCACAACATACATTGATAAAGCTTAATATTGGCAGATACTTGCTTTGTTTCATAGAATCATAGAATAGTAGAGTTGGAAGAGACCTCATGGGCCATCCAGTCCAACCCCCTGCCAAGAAGCAGGAAATCGCATTCAAAGCACCCCCTACAGATGGCCATCCAGCCTCTGCTTAAAAGCCTCCAAGGAAGGAGCCTCCACCACAGCCCGGGGGAGAGAGTTCCACTGTCGAACAGCCCTCACAGTGAGGAAGTTCTTCCTGATGTTCAGGTGGAATCTCCTTTCCTGTAGTTTGAAGCCATTGTTCCGTGTCCTAGTCTGCAGGGCAGCAGAAAACAAGCTTGCTCCCTCCTCCCTATGACTTCCCTTCACGTATTTGTACATGGCTATCATGTCTCCTCTCAGCCTTCTCTTCTGCAGGCTAAACATGCCAAGCTCTTTAACCCACTCCTCATAGGGCTTGTTCTCCAGACCCTTAATCATTTTAGTCGCCCTCCTCTGGACGCTTTCCAGCTTGTCAATATCTCCCTTCAACTGTGGTGCCCAGAATTGGACGCAGTATTCCAGGTGTGGTCTGACCAAGGCAGAATAGAGGGGGAGCAGGACTTCCCTGGATCTAGACGCTATTCCCCTATTGATACAGGCCAGAATCCCGTTGGCTTTTTTAGCTGCTGCATCGCATTGTTGGCTCATGTTTAACTTGTTGTCCACGAGGACTCCAAGGTCTTTTTCGCACACACTGCTGTCAAGCCAGGCATCCCCCATTCTGTATCTTTGATTTCCATTTTTTCTGCCGAAATGAAGTATCTTGCATTTGTCCCTGTTCAACTTCATTTTGTTAGTTTCGGCCCATCTCTCTAGTCTGTCAAGATCGTTTTGAATTCTGCTCCTGTCTTCTGGAGTGTTAGCTATCCCTCCCAGTTTTGTGTCGTCTGCAAACTTGATGATCGTGCCTTCTAACCCTTCGTCTAAGTCGTTAATAAAGATGTTGAACAGAACCGGGCCCAGGACAGAGCCCTGCGGCACTCCACTTGTCACTTCTTTCCATGATGAAGATGACGCATTGGTGAGCACCCTTTGGGTTCGTTCGCTTAGCCAATTGCAGATCCACCTAACCGTAGTTTTGTCTAGCCCACATTTTACTAGTTTGTTTGCCAGAAGGTCGTGGGGGACTTTGTCGAAGGCCTTACTGAAATCCAGGTAGACTACATCCACAGCATTCCCTCTATCGACCCAACTCGTAACTCTATCGAAAAAAGAGATCAGATTAGTCTGGCATGAGTTGTTTTTGGTAAATCCGTGTTGACTATTAGCAATGACCGCATTTGTTTCTAAGTGTTCGCAGACCACTTCCTTGATGATCTTTTCCAGAATCTTGCCTGGTATCGATGTGAGGCTGACCGGATGGTAATTGTTTGGGTCGTTCTTTTTTCCCTTCTTGAAGATAGGGACCACATTCGCCCTCCTCCAATCTGCTGGGACTTCTCCCGTTCTCCAAGAACTCTTGAAGATAATTGCTAGTGGTTCTGAAATAACTTCCGCTAATTCCTTCAATATTCTTGGATGTAGCTGATCTGGCCCTGGGGACTTGAATTCGTTTAGAGAGGCCAGGTGTTCCTGGACAGCTTGTTTCCCTATTTGGGGTTGGATTTCCCCCAATCCTTCGTCCATTCCATGTTGCTGAGGTTGAAGATGGCTTTCTTTTTGTGAGAAGACCGAAGCAAAGAAGGCATTGAGCAGTTCTGCCTTTTCCCTGTCCCCTTTTCCGGGCTGTATGGCCATGTTCCAGAAGTATTCTCTCCTGACGTTTCACCCACATCTATGGCAGGCATCCTCAGAGGTTGTGAGGTACCTCACAATCTCTGAGGATGCCTGCCATAGATGTGGGCGAAACATCAGGAGAGAATACTTCTGGAACATGGCCATACAGCCCGGAAAACATACAACAACCCTGTGATCCCGACCATAAAAGCCTTCCAACACCTTGCTGTGTTGGCATAGAAATGTAGAATTTGATGTTGTGTACAGAATTTGGCATCTCGGGAAATTATCCGAAAATAAATTGAAATTCCATACGTGTGAATTGAAATCTCCAAAGCGTATAAGATTTTCAATGACCAGGAAGAAAGGTTTGAGTGGATCACGCAGGCTGAGATCTAAACTCAGAATCAATGGATTTCACCAAAATTTGACAGTACCCACAGCAAACTTTTGATCATTTAAAGCAATTTCTCAGTAATTGACAAAGGAAACATAACTGTGCCTCAGAATTTGATGATGGATGCAACTCCTTACCTTCACTCTGTTTACTCCCCTCCTCTTAGCTGCTATATTCTCCTATTGAGAACATCCAGAGAGTGGCTGCAGGCGTATTGTGTGAATTGGCTCAGGACAAAGAAGCAGCCGAAGCAATTGAAGCAGAAGGAGCAACAGCACCACTGACAGAACTGCTTCACTCTAGGAACGAGGGTGTGGGTAAGGCACTAAGCCTTCAGTGCTTAGACCGTGACATCTTTCTTGATGGATTGTGTAGTTTGGAACATGGGAGCATGGTAGAGTCGATTTTCGAAATCCATAGAATACATACATGCTGTAAACATGCTGAATACTCCACAGCTGGAAATCACCCCCATCTTCCCCAACTTCCCAAAAAACTCAAGAACTCACAAAGCAAACCTTGATGTTGCCATTTTATATAAAGGATGGAATTTTACAATGCTATTACATATAACAGGAATTTGACATCTGTGGATTTAATATCCACAAGGAGGTCTGGAACCAAGCACCAGCGCGGATACCAAGGGTTTATTTTGAATGGTTTATTCCAAATGGTAGTACTGGGGGGCTACTGCTTGGCTCCATGGCTTTGGTGCTGTTTATTCCTTAATATCTATAGCAGAGTTTTCCAAACTGTATCATGATACATTAGTGTGTCACCTATAGTCCGCAGGTGTGTTACATGAAAATCCCCCCCCCCCTCAAATTTGTACATGTCTAAGGGTGACCTTGCCATCCTCCTTTTCCTTGTTATTCCCGGCTGGGGGGCTCGTCCTAACTTTGTTTATATAGTAATGCTTTTATGAAACTTTATTTTATGATGTATATCATATCATATACATATTGTATGAAACCCTTATAAGGGATTGGTTTAACTTTTAGTTTGCTACTAAACCTGAATTGCCATATAGCACAAAGATCCATATCTAAAAAGCATGCCACCAACATGAAAAGTTTGGAAAGGTCTGAGCTATAAGATATGGGCAAAGTGGAGATTATGTTGGATTGCAACTCCCATAAGCCTTAGCTAGGCATAAGTAGTGGTAAAGTGCTGGAAATTACTTTCTAAAAGTCTTGAAATTCCACACTTTGTTCTGCTCCCTTCCATCTACATGAAGCCACTCAGCAGTGTTAACCAAGGCTGAGGTGTCACCAGTAGGTAGACACCTACCTCTACCCCATTTTTATTTAGTGCAGATTGATCCTCTGAACTAGTCTTTGTGCATGTATGAGGACTGAATCAGAGCCAGTAAACTAGATTCAATCAGATGAGTGCTAATGTTTGTTTTTAGTAATTGTATCTCACATATATATTAATAGACGGTATACTGCCCAGGAAACTTTGATTGGTGGTCAGTTTAAATGTGCAATTAATGAGCGAAGCAGGGGAGAGGTTTTAAAACATTTTCTCTTTGAACAGCAACATACGCAGCTGCAGTGTTGTTTAGGATGTCTGAGGATAAACCACAGGATTATAAGAAACGGCTTTCAGTTGAGTTGACCAGCTCTCTCTTCAGGACTGAACCAATGGCTTGGAATGAGGTGGGTTCTCTTCACTCACTCCTTGTTCCTAGAATTCTTTGGGACTTTGTTTCAAAGAGTGCTTTGTGGATAAAGGGATAGTCAGTGAAGGATAGACCTGTTTTCGTTAGCAGGAATAAATGAACTTCTCGTAAGCATTAAGCATCTGACATGGCACCTGCTGGCTCCTGTTTGGCATTGCTAACTGGCTGAGCCAAATGGACTCTTAATACCAGATGAGTTACCTTGAACTGTATAATGATTTTAAAAAGCATCTGAAGTTCACAATCGAGAATAAATTTTCTGTGTACATTTCTAAATAATAAGGCAGCAATTCTAGGTCTCGAATAATTCAGCAAAAAGCAAGGCAAAGTGACCTGCTTGCTACATGGAAACATGCCTGGAGCTGCGTATTCGGTTATTGTTGTGTTCCTTTTCTGACTTATGGCAACCCACCTATCATGTGGATTTCTTGATGAGATTTATTCAGAGTGGGGTTGCTCTTGTCTCTTCTGTATCTCTAGCTAAACAATATATTTTATTTATGTCTGAAAAGCTTACACATATCTAAGTAGATCTTAATACTAATTCAAAGCAGTAGGGGGTAATATTGTTTCTGGAATGAACTGCCTGCCTCAGGTACTACTTTATATTATCCTTACAGACTGCTGATCTGGGACTTGACATCGGTGCACAGGGAGAACCTCTTGGCTATCGCCCGGATGGTATGTATGAATTGGTTTGTTGACCCGTAAAAGCAACAAAGCAACAAACAAACCAAAATTGTACTCACTGTGTATTTAGTAGAGAACTGCAAACCCATTTTGTTCTGTTGGTAGTTCCTTGGAATGTTCAGTGACAGATCCTCACCAAGGCATTATGAATTAATTGCGTGTATTCTAACCAGGAAGAATGCATAATGGGCACTTTTCTTTAAAATGTGCTAGTGATACCTTTTTTTCTTCTTCAAAAAGTAGGTTATGAACGCTTAATTGTGCAACTAGAAAGGCGTTTAGAATGTGCATTTCAGTTACGTGCATTGTAATAGTATTGCCGCATTGCTGTTTGAGGTTTTCAGTAGCAAGCAGACCTAATAGCTTGGCTGAAATGTGCTTTTGGCGGTAGCATGCTTTATTGTACAGCTATCCCAATGTATTTACTGCCTTGTCAGTTTGTCCATACAAATTTGAGTCTAGAAAATGTGAGTTCAGTGTGGCTGGGCTACAAACTCTCACACACTGATATTTTTGAAGCTTTTGGAGCCTCTAACATGTTAACCTGCTTTTCCCCCCTTCTCCCCTCTGCCGCCCTTAACTTTCTTAGATCCTAGCTACCGTTCTTTCCACTCTGGAGGATACGGTCAGGATGCCTTGGGCATGGACCCAATGATGGAACATGAAATGGGGGGCCACCACCCGGGTGCTGACTACCCAGTTGATGGGCTGCCAGATCTAGGACATGCCCAGGACCTTATGGATGGGCTGCCTCCAGGTGACAGTAATCAGTTGGCCTGGTTCGATACTGACCTGTAAATCATCCTTTAGGTAAGATGCTCCGCTCGCCTACATCTGAGAACTTGGCTGGCAGGGAGGGAATGGTTTGGGTTGGTCCATGTTGGTTGTAGTCGCAAATGTCTGATGCATTGTCTGCATTGAAACTGACTCATGATGTGATCTGTGGAAGTGATTAACGTAGGAGTGTCACGCTGTAGGCCAGATGCAAGTCTTAACAGGAACAGCTGTGTCTTGATTTTAACCCAATTTTTATTTTCTTTTTTCTTCCCATGCAGCTGTATTGTCTGAATGATCTTGCATTGTGATTGGCCTGTAGAGTTGCTGAGAGGGCTCGAGGGGTGGGCTAGTATCTCAGAAAGTGCCTGACACACTAACCAAGCTGAGTTTCCTATGGGAACAACCGAAGTAAACTTTTTGTTCTGGTCCTTTTGGTCGAGGAGTAACAAAATGGATTTGGGGAGTGACTCACGAAACGAAGAATGCACAAGAATGAATCTCAAGATGGAATTTATCAAACCTAGCCTTGCTTGTTTAAAACTTTTTTTTAATTTTTAAATCTCTGTAATGGTACTGACCTTGCTTGCTTTCAAAGTAGTTTTCTTTTTTGCAGTAACTTGTAGGGTTTTTAAGTCTCTGTGTTTAAGTTATAGTGAACATGCTACAGCAACTTCTGATTTTTAAGGATCGAGTAATGGTGTAGAACACTAATTCATAATCACTCTAATCGTAATCTGACAAGTGTAACATTGTGTAGCCTTTTTGTATAAAAAAATTAGACAAATAGAAATGGTCCAATTAGTTTCCTTTTTAATATGCTTAAAATAAGCAGGTGGATCTATTTCATGTTTTTGATCAAAAACTTTATCTGGAGATGTCTGGGTAGGGGGCCAGTAAAGAACTGTTGTATGGAACCTTGTATTGGGACAGTTTACCAGTTGCCTTTTATCCAAAGTTATTGTAGCCTGCTGTGATACAGATGCTTCATGAGAACAGTTATACAAATGGTTCAGAATTAAAGTAAACTTTTAATTCAATTTGCTGCGTCAAGTTATTTTAGCTACTTCCTGTATAAACTCAGTGCGGTAAAATACAAAATGTGGCAAACTGCAATAGAACGTTCTTGTTGTCATAACATGTTACATAAACCTCAAGTACTGTTATCAGGTTTTTGATGAGACGCTTAGATCTACAGTAGTTTTAAGCATGTTTACTCAAATGTCCCTGCGACCTTAATAACATGTATATCTAGAATGGTGGTTTCCCTGTTCTTTGAAGTTTCTCCACTTATATGCAAAAGGTTAAAGGCATTCCTTGAAGAGTAACTTGTATATGAAAAGAAACAAAACAGTGAAAAAGTCACATCTTATTTAGAAATACACATCAGAAAACCAATGCATAGATATGTATATATAGCTGTTATATTGGCATTAGTTGACTCAGCCTTGATAGTGTTCAATTTTCTTGAGGATTTCAGAAGCCAATGAAGCAATTACTATATCTGCATGAAAGCTAACAAAAATAGAATAAAACACCAGTTAGCATACTACACTTCAAGGATGAATTGAAGTATTTATTTCAAATTCCATTGTAATCATTGTTTAGAAGTGATGGGGGTGCATGAGTTCCATTTCTCCCATTGATTAGGAAAAAGAAAACACCCATTCCTTCACAGCTGCAGTGCTTACTTATCAAACCACTGCAAAATTGGAAAATTGCATACAGTCTTTCAATACTACATAATTGGATTTTTGCCCTGATGTAGCACACCATACTATATAGTCTTCATACCTTCATCTTTTAAGAAAGAGAACACACAGATGGACTTTTAGTCATAGGTTTTGTGTATAATGCAAACAGGAGAGGGGTCTCTTTTCCCTATTTCTACCCCACATTTGTTTACATTGCTGAACATAGTGTGGTGAAAGATAATAAAGTAAAAATAGTTTTTTTCCAACTTAGAACATTCCAGATGTTTTGGAATACATCCCACTTCACTGGCCATAGCTGGCTAGGGCTGAGATATGAAGATTATAGTGTGGTGCTACATGAGCTCATCAGGGCAGTTGAAAATGCAGTTAAAAGGAAAAAGTACACAAAGTATTGAGACTTCCTGCAATAGTAGCAGGAAAAGTATCCCCTAAACCAGGGGTCCTCAAACTTTCTAAACAAGAGGACCAATTCATGGTCCCTCGGACTGTTAGAAGGGTTGGACTATAGTTTGTTCATGTGTGCCTTCAAGTCATTTCGGACTTAGGCTGACCCTAAGGCAACCATCAAGATTTATTCAAAGGTGATTTGCCATTGTTTCCATCCAAGGCTCAGAAAGTGACTTGCCTAAGGTCATCCAGTGGTTTCTGAACCATAGTCCAAAGTTCATTCCACTACACCACACTTTCTGAATTCCATCCCTCTTGATTTCCTATCTCCCTTTCTTCTTTCCCTCCTTTCTGTCTTCCTTCTTTTTTCTTTCAAGGAGAAAAGCTTGGGAGGGCAAGGGGCAAGGGGGAAAGGCTTGGGAATATGAGAGTAAACATCTTTGTTGGTCATGTCTGGCCAGTGGGCCATAGTTTGAGGAGTGTAAGCGTATTTTATTGCCATTTCTATCTGCAGTGGAAACTAGAATCATTATTAAAGAACATCCAGTAACCTGTGTTTCAGTAATTTTATTCATACTGAAACAGACACATTCTTACATCAGTCCTCATCTAGGTAAAATCAATTGATACTTCTATCTAGATTCTCATTTTGCAGAAGGGAAAGAGGTAGTGGGGAAAGTGTGGCAAGCCCAAGCCTTGTTACGGTATCCAGGGCTGATCTAAAACGTCAGCACATATCCAAAGGAAATGATTGGATTAGGAGAGAATAAAGTTAATTTATTTCAGCCACATGAGCAATTTCCGTTTGTACAAAAAAGGGAGCTTTAGAAAATACGCTAACAGCTTTGAATAGTTAGAGAAACTAAGTTGATATTGACCTAATATTCTGATATGCTGGGCAAACTGATGTATTCTTCTAGAGTCTAGATCAGGGGTCCCCAAACTTTTTAAACGGGGGACCAGTTCATGGTCCCTCAGACCGTTGGAGGGCCGGGCTATAGTTTTTTTCAAAAACTATGAACAAATTCCCATGCACACTGCACATATTTTATTTTGAAGTAAAAAACAAAATGGTAACAAATACAGCCTTAATGTTAATATTAATCATAATCATAATAAAAGTAATAAAGAGGGTTGGAAGAGACTCCTTGGGCCATTAAGTCCAGCCCCCTTCTACCTTTGTGCACCAAAAGCACAAGCAAGGCACCCCTTGACAGATGGCCACCCAGCCTCAATGTTGTTAACTATTATTATTATAATTATATATCACACAGTCCTAAATGCTTGGGAAGTGTTCGACTTGAGATTTTGTGGTACGAAATCCAGCATATAGATCTTGTTTGCTGTGTTCTACTGTGTCCTGTCAATAATAATAATAATAACAACAACAGAGGGTTGGAAGAGACAGACCCCTTGGGCCATTTAGTCCAACCCCTTTCTGCCTTGTGCACCAAAAGCACTAGCAAAGCACCCCTTAATAATTAATAAAATAATAATTAAAATACCATTATAAACAAAGCTTTGGAAGGCGCGCACCAGGCTGCATGCGCCATCCATGGTGGAGGGCCGGACAAATGGCTTCGATGGGCTGTATATGGCCCCCGGGCCTTAGTTTGGGGACCCCTGGTCTAGACTATCTTTACAGCTTAAGAGGAGGATGGTTTACAAAGAACTTTGAACAAGAGGCATAAACCTGGGTTCAGCAAGTCTCCAAAGCAGATAATCTGTAGACAGTGGTGGTGACCTTGTCAGAAGGTCAAATGCTATTTCTATAATGGCTTAAGCCACTGCTTGAACTGCTATAGCCAAAGCCGATTGATTGATTGATTGATTGATTAATAAATATTTGGAGAGGCCTGTAACCATCCCATGGGTTCACATGTTTACTTCTCATAAAAGATACAAAGCACACACACACCGCTCTATATCTAAACGTATTTAATATCCACCACCACTGCTGTCAAGGAAGTCAGAGACCATCTTCTGATAGCATCTAGGAGCAATGGGCTCCTTTCTGGACATGAAGTGAAATGCAGAAAAGAAAAGGTGAGTGTGGGAAAGAGGCGATAAAAGCTTTGAGTGGAGCTTGATAACAGCATTGTGTAGGAAGAGGTGTGTTGGCAATGCAAGAAGCTTGTGCAGAGATGTACACATGGAATGAAAATGCTAAAAAGCTCAAAGAAACTCACCTGGCTGGTTGGGTCAATCTTTCTAGTATACGGACAAGACCACCTCCATCATTCTTCAGGCTTTGTGCATGCTTCTCATTTGAAGTTATCTGTAATCATAAGGAAAGTATAAGATCTATAAAGATATTCATGGTCAAATATGGGGGAGAAATGACAGTTAAGCAGAACTCCAACCTGATCACCTGCAGCACTGGGGGAACAATCCCCTCCCTCTTGCTCCACCCCAGTCTTGGATTCCAAGAATTACTCCTTTCTGAACTTTTGCTTCAGCTACAGGGTATTCAGAAATGCCATTCAGAGAGACACCTTGACAAGAGTTTTATGCCCCTATGTCCTCAACTATAGCCTTCTCATATTTTTGAAAAAATGTATGGAATTGAACATGTTGCTGAAGAAGTTTAGTTTTCGATCATGTATATCTTATCCCAATAGCACAAAATATAGAGTTATATGAATCACATGCCAGGATTGTCAGCAAGTGGCTTTCCACAGAAAGTTGGACTTCGTACACAAAATGTGCTTTGCTTCTTGAACTCTTCATTTCTGGTTTTTATCCCAATGTTCATTTGATGATTCAGAGGCCACTGGTTTTGACAAAATGGATTTTATTTTAATTGACCTAAAGGGCAGATTTAGTTTTATGAAAATGATCAAGAATCTGCATTGGCAGACCCAGTTAGGAAGTCAAAGTTCCACTATCATAGTGAGTTCTGTTACTGCTATGCTGCCAAATAATTGTTACGGTCATGGGTGTGTTGAAACGGGCAGCTGACAGGATCCTTCCACAGGTCCTTGTCTCAATGTGCCCGCAAACAGGCAAGTCCTTATGATGTCAGTTCCCAGGACCCTGATCCATTTAGGTGCTGCCTGGCTTAAGAGGGAAGCTTTGGGGTCACATTTGTTTGTTAACAACTACTAACGGAAATCCCAAAAAGTTACAAAAGTGCAAGTCTGGCTTACAATCTCAAATATTGCACAGGAAGCCAGCCATAAGTTTTCCCCCTCCTGTTTGATGGTAGGATGAACAGCAACACACAAACTTTCATGGACAATTAATTCTTATGCTTGTTTAGAGAAACATTTGGAAAGGGCTTAAAATCACTGCTGTTTTAGAAAAGGTCTCACAAAATGCTGGACTATCACAATGCATCATCTGCCAGAAGCACAGCAACATAATTATATTCCCACACCATTAAAATGAACAAGCGATGTGCAGGAACCGTTTCCTGTTGAACTGGAATGGGTGACCGTGGTTGTTGTAAATCCTATGCATCCTGAGTCTGCACGATGTGTTACAGTGATGTGGTTATTGTTTTCATTACAGTCTCGAGAAATAAAATCTTATAACCTGAGACATCGCCTAGTAACCTTCACTGCAATTGGTGTGATAAAAATCCTGTGCATGATAAAAAGAAGCTAAGGAGTTCGCCAAAAGTGAGCCAGGACTGAGATATTAATAACAAGACTTGTGCCGGCTGAACTGCTGACTTAAGGGTTGGTGGTTTGAATCCACAAGATGGAGTGAGCTCCTGTCTGTCAGCTCTAGCTCCCCATACAGGACATGAAAGAAGCCTCCCAGCAGGATGGTAACACATCCCTGAGCAACGTCTCTGTAGATGGCCGAATCTCTCACACCAGAAACGACTTGCAATATGTTCGCTTCTGACACGATAAAGAAACCCACAAATATCTTTGCAGTACATCTCAATGAGAAATGCACATGCATTCTCTCACATTCAACATACTTTTTGTGACATCACTTCAGGGATGCAAAATCCTTTCTCCGGCTTGCACCAATTTATTATGATGAGTTACAAGCACATGTTGAATTCTTTACAACTGCAGTCGCTATTCATTTAATTAAAACCTTGTAATTAAATCTCACTGCAGTGTCCATTCAGTGCAATTCAGTGAGAATTTCAAAATGACTTTTCTTTATGAAGCTAATAAAGCATATTAGAGCTTCCCTCTGTTTAATGCAATTAGACAAGGATGAGACACAAGTAACATCATTGGTATATAAATATCCCAGTTAGTAGGGAAATGTGTAGTGAGAACACTTCACCAATTCAGTAAAGATTTGCTCCCCACTAATAAAAAGTATTTTACAAGAGTACTAATTATAAATGAGAAAGTCTTTTATCTGCCAATTTTTGTCTGATTAAATTTTTCAGAACGAGAGCATTAATAAACATTAGCCTACATTGCTAAAGGAAGATCGGGGTCTTTGCTTTGCTTCTGTGGTTTATATTTTCAACACTACTGAATTAGGTGCATCCTTCCATGCAATTAGTCACAACTTGTTTTCAATTTACAAGGACCTGCAAAATCAATTAACCTGTAGAAGATATTACTTTTATCCTTGACGCGGGGATGGCTTTCTCTTGCCCCATTGTAACTTCGTTTATGTTCCGAGTTTGGTTTCTGGCTAGGAAAGCTACTACAGAGGACTGAAGGAGAATGTGGCAATGGTGAAGTGGGGCGCAAAGAACTTACCCTTTTAATGCAGGCAATGGCCATAACTATCTGCATGGATAATTGTTTTCCACACAGATATCAGAGAGTACTTGCATTGTTTTATGCATTTCTAATTCATTTCATTAATTTGTCTATAATTATGGATGTCCAACAACAGAGAACACCTAATTTTTAAAAAAGTCTCATAAATTTATTGTGTTCTACAATTCCGCTTAAAATCATAGAATCTTAGAATTGGAAGAGACGTCATGGGCCATCCAGTCCAACCCCCTGCCAAGAAGCAGGAAAATCACATTCAAAGCACCCCTGACAGATGGCCATTCAACCTCTGTTTAAAAGCCTCCAAAGAAGGAGCCTCCACTACACTTCGGGGCAGAGAGTTCCACTGCTGAACAGCTCTCACAATAAGGAAGTTCTTCCTCATGTTGAGATGGAATCTCCTTTCCTGTAGTTTGAAGCCATTGTTTTGTGTCCTAGTATCCAGGGTAGCAGAAAACAAGCTTGCTCCTTCCTTCCTCTGACTTCCTCTCACATATACATAGTTATTTTAGTCTTTGCAAATGACTATTGAGGATACATAAACACAGTGCCTATCTTCTCCCTGGGGGAGAAGAGCGGTATATAAAGTAAATAAATATATTAATAAATATTTTAATGTATTATATTTTAACATTCTGATGTATTTTACATGAACTTCATCAATTTCAGTATTATTATATTGTATTTTGTGTTTTAATTTGTTTTTATATCTGAATGTTATGATGATACTGTTTTTAGTTATTTAGACTGGTTTTAACTTGACACATTTTGTTTCTGTTTTGGGCCTGGCCCCATGTTAGCCGCCCCGAGTCCCTTCGGGGAGATGGTGGCGGAATAGAAAAAATAAGGTATTATTATTATTATTATTATTATTATTATTATTATTATTATTATTATTATTATTGTTATTGTATGGCACAGCAAACAAGATAGATATGCTGGATTTCGTATCACAAAATCACAAGTCGAACACTTCCCAAGTGTCTAGGACTGTGTGATGTATTTTCGGATGATGCGCGCAGATCCCAGCAGGGTGGCCTTTTGCAGTTGGCAGATCGTAATTTTGTCAATGTCTATTGTTTCCAAATGCCGGCTGAGATCTTTTGGCACGGCACCCAGTGTGCCCATCACCACCGGGACCACCTGCACTGGTTTCTGCCAGAGTCTTTGAAGTTCAATCTTGAGAACTTTAAGCTGTGTTTGGAAGCAGTCATGAGTTGGCTGCGAGCAAGTAGACTAAAAGTGAATCCCACGAAAACTGAGATACTCTGGCCCGGCCAGCCACCAGAGTTAATCCAGTCACTGCCTGATTTTGATGGGGAAGTTCTGGTTCCGTCTGCTACTTGGGGTTGTGTTGGACTCATCGCTGACGATGGAGGCCCAGATCACTGCCATAAGTAAGCAGGCCTTTTTTTCATCTTCGCCAGGCAAGGAAATTGGCATCCTACCTTTCGACAGAAGCATTGGCAACAGTAATCCATGCAACAGTCACCACTAGGTTGGATTATTGTAACGCCTTATATGCCGGCCTTCCGAAGACAAAAACCCAGAAGATCCAAATGGTCCAAAATGCGGCGGCCAGGCTGCTAGCGGGATCATCTATAAGATCCCATATTACACCGATTCTGAAACAACTGCATTGGCTACCAATAGAACATCAGATTTCTTACAAGATACTGATCCTGACATTTAAAGCTCGAAATGGCCAAGGACCATTATATCTTGGGGACCGCCTCATTCCTTTTATTCATCAGTGGTCACCTCGATCCTCCCAGGAAAATCTCCTATACGTACCGGGCCCAAGGGAGGTACGCCTGGAAGCCACAAGGCGTAGAGCCTTTTCGACCTATGCTCCAATTTTGTGGAACTCATTGTCTCCATATGTTAGAGCAATGTCGGAGTTGCGACCTTTTAGAAAAGCACTCAAGACTTGGCTGTTTGGTTGTGCATTTAAGTAAATCAGATCTAATTTGCCAAATAGTCACTGTTGAATGTTTTTAGGTTGAATGTTTTTATGATGAATGTTTTCTATGGTGGAATGATATTTTAAATTGTAAGTCGCTCGGAGCACTCTGGTGGAGATGGACTAATTAAGAAATAAAGTGAAGTGAAGTGAAGGTCCTGATAGCAGCTGTTTTTCCTGTTGTTTTTCGTCAATGCGACTGTCACCTGGGATGGCGACATCAATGATCCACACCTTTTTCTTTTCCACAACTGTGATGTCTGGTGTGTTGTGTTTCAGAACTTTGTCAGTCTAGATTCGGAAGTCCCACAGTATCTTTGCGTGGTTATTATTATTATTATTATTATTATTATTATTATTATTATTATTATTATTATTTTATTATGACACAGCAAACAAGACAGATATGCTGGATTTCATATCACAAAATCACAAGTCGAACACTTCCCAAGTGTCTAGGACTATGTGATGTATTTTCGGATGATGCGCGCAGATCCCAGCAGGGTGGCCTTTTGCAGTTGGCAGATCGTAATTTTGTCAATGTCTATTATTATTATTATTATTATTATTATTATTATTATTATTATTATTATTATTTTATACATAACCATCATGTCTCCTCTCAGCCTTTTCTTCTGCAGGCTAAACATATCCAGCTCTTTAAGCCACTCTTCATAGGGCTTGTTCTCCAGACCCTTGATCATTTTAGTCGCCCTCCTCTGGACACTTTCCAATTTGTCAACATCTCCCTTCAATTTCGGTGCCCAGAATTGGACACAGTATTCCAGATGTGGTCTGACCAAGGCAGAATAGAGGGAGAGCACGACTTCCCTGGATCTAGACACTATACTCCTATTGATGCAGGCCAAAATCTCATTGGGTTTTTTTGCTGCCACATCACATTGTTGTCTCATGTTTAACTTGTTGTCCACGAGGACTTCAAAATCTTTTTCACACGCACTGCTGTGGAGTCATGCGTCCCCCCTTCTGTATCTTTGCATTTCATCTTTTCTGCCTAAGTGGAGTATCTTGCATTTATCCCTGTTGAACCCCATTTTGTTAGTTTTGGCCCATCTTTCTAATCTGTTAAGATTGTTTTGAATTCTGCACCTGTCTTCTGGAGTATTAGCTATTCCTCCCAATTTAGTGTCATCTGCAAACTTGATGATCATGCTTCCTTTAAGCCAGTGGTTCTCAACTTGTGGGTCTCCAGGTGTTTTGGCTTACAACTCCCAGAAATCTCAGCCAGTTTACCATCTGTTAGGATTTCTAGGAGTTGAAGGCCAAAATACCTGGGGACCTACAGGTTTAGACCACTGATCTAAGTCATTAATAAAGATGTTGTACAGAACCAGGCCCAGGATGGAACCCTGCGGCACTCCACTCATCACTTCTTTCCAGGATGAAGAGGAAGCTTATATCTTATTTTACTCAGCACATCCACCTTACGGTAGTCAAATCACCACTTTTCTTCCCTCTCCCCCTTGAAATTACACTGCAGGCCAAAGACTGCTTTTTATTATTGTGTCTGTGCAGCTTTATTCAGAAGCACACTAAGGCTAAGCACTTTGGACAGGACTCCCTTCCATCCCATGTGAATCCTCAGTGTTCACAGAGGGCTGACTTGTGCTTCCCACATAGTATTTACTGCAGTGACATTTGCTCTTAGTACTAATCAAATGCCTGCCAGAGTCTTTTATAATGGAATCTGCAATGTTCACGGAGCCCTCGTGGATGTGTAGGAAATTATGCAACATAATGTCTTATGGTGTAAGAGTGACACAAGAAAGAAAACTCTTCTGACCAAAGCATTTTTGTTTCATCTTGGACATACACAACAAAAGCAACAATAAGAGGCCACATAGACCTGAAAGAGGAAAGAAAGTCTACGGAATGACATTAATGCTGTTTTTCCTACTTCTGTAAATAAAACCAGTGCTCATTTAAGGTAAGGTTCACTCCTCTTCAGTTGTTTCCAAAGTCAGAGTCCAGCCCTGAAATAGTCATAAAAAGGTGTCTCTCAGAGTACAACCAAAGTGCTTTATCTCCAGCAATACTACACTACCCCGTTTTCCCGAAAATAAGACCTAACTGGAAAATAAGCCCTAGCATAAATTCTCAGGATATTTGTAACAAAAATAAGCCCCAGTTAAGATCGTCAGTCAGGCAGACACATTTAGTATGTCTATTGCAAAACACAATGGATGCACTGAATTATAAAGTAATGTTTTTATTGTGTCAGAAATGACTTGAGAACATACCATAAGTCACTTCTGGTCTGAGAAAATTGGCAGTCTACAGAGACATTGCCCAGGGGATACCCGGATGTGTTATTGGGTGGCTTCTCTCATGTCTCTGCAAGCTAGAGCTGGCAGACTAGAGCTCACCCCGGATTTGAACCGGCAAACTTCAGGTCAGCAACCCAACCTTCAGGTGGGCAGTTCAGCTGGCACAAAAGTTTAACCCTATAAAATAATGATATTAAAATATGATTAAATATAAATAATATTATTGACATTATTGCTTAAAATAAATAATATACATTTATATTATTATTTATATGATACATTTATATTAAAATAAATAATATACATTTATATTATTATTTATATGAGAGCCATGCGTGAGTTAGGGCCTTTTACCCTAGCACTCAAGACCTGGCTCTTTACTAGAGCTTTTAATCTATGTTAATTTTATCAATATTTGTATGTATGTATTTTTATCCTTTACAATTTTATCTTGTAAATCGCCTAGAGCATCTTGGATGGAGGGCAATTAATAAGTAATTAAATGATGATGATGATTATAATTATTTGTAAGGGTTGATGTGTGTTTTCCGGGCTGTATGGCCATGTTCCTGAAGTATTCTCTCCTGACGTTTCGCCCACATCTATGGCAAGCATCCTCAGAGGTTGTGAGGTATTATTTGTAAATATGTAGAATTTTGAACGTGAATAGATGTAGATAGTTGTACATGAATAGAAAAAACAAACAGCCTAATGTGTCTTTTGGAGTAAAAATTAATATAAAGCCCTGTCTTATTTGGAGGAAAATACAGTATTGCAAGCGGTCCCTCTCATACTTTGGGTCTCAGGGCCAGAGAAGGTTTTTAGTATCAGCCTTGAACCATTGGAGGACATTCAAGGACTACATTCTGCAGGGCTTCCCAAATTAAATGCTATCTTAAAAGAAAGGAAATTTACCGTATATACTCGAGTATAAGCCGACCCTAATATAAGCCAAGGCACCTAATTTTACCACCAAAAATGGGGGAAGTTATTGACTCGAGTATAAGCCGAGGGTGGAAAATGCAGTAGCTTCTGGTGAATTTCAAAATGAAAATAGATTCCAATGGAATTATATTTAGCCATCAGTATGTTAAAGGTTTTTCAGTATTTACCGTATTTCAAAGAAAAACAGTAAACTAGCTCTGTAAGTGGAAAAGTAGGGTCAACAAAAACCATATGGTATTAACAATAAAATAATAATAATAATAATAATAATAATAATAATAATAATAATAATAATAGACTGACAAAGTTCTGGAACACAACACACCAGACATCACAGTTGTGGAAAAGAAAAAGGTTTGGATCATTGATGTCGCCATCCCAGGTGACAGTCGCATTGACAAAAAACAACAGGAAAAGCCGCTATCAGGACCTCAAGATTGAACTTCAAAGACTCTGGCAGAAACCAGTGCAGGTGGTCCCGGTGGTGATTGGCGCATTGGGTGCCGTGCCAAAAGATCTCAGCCGGCATTTGGAAACAATAGACACTGACAAAATCACAATCTGCCAACTGCAAAAGGCCACCCTACTGGGATCTGCACGCATCATCCGAAAATACACCACACAGTCCTAGACACTTGGGAAGTGTTCGACTTGTGATTTTGTGATATGAAATCCAGAATATCTATCTTGTTTGCTGTGTCATAATAAAATAATAATAATAATAATAATAATAATAATAATAATAATAATAATAATAACTTCATTTGTATCCTGTCCCATCTCCCCATGGGGACACAGGCCAGCTTCCAACATAGTAACAGGCAAACATTCAATGCCTACATAAACAATGCAGAGCTAGATATAGAACTATAATTATATATACTAATTTCACATATGCATTTCCCCCGAAATGTTTGCAAATCCTCTCTCTCTATATATGTGCATTTCCCTCCAGCAATATTTGCAATATACATATAAAATAATATATGCACATAGATACAGATATACAGGTACATTGAAATCTCTAGATATCTATATGTTTATAGGATTTGCAAAGACTTGCAAACATATGAGGGGGAATTCATATATAAAATTAATGTATATAGATAGATACAAATATAAAGGTACATAGGGATTGCAAAGGCTTGCGGGTGGAAATGCTTATATATCTGTAGCAGAGATTAACAAATATTTCAGGGCTTATCTTCGAGTATATACGGTAACCTCCTTCTAGCACACACATTCCATCATCATTTCTCTTTTGTTTCCATACCTAGTGCTTGCTCGCTTGCTCGAAGTACCGTAGAGTTCCGGTTATCCAACATAAACGGGCGGGCAGTCTGTCCATGTTTTTTATTTCTGTGACCTTTACTAGCCATTCTTCTAGTGAAGGTATTTTATCTTGTTTCCAATATCTTGCAAATGTTATTCTTGCGGCTGTAGTAAGATATGTTAATATCTTCTCCTCATTAGTGCCAGGTTCTAATTTTGAAATTCCTAATAGGTATGTTTCGGGTAATTTTTGGAGTTTAGTCTCTAATATAATTTGTGTGTTTTTATGTATCATCGTCCAAAATTCTTTCGCCTTCTTACATCTCCACCATATATGATGATAATTCCCTTCTTCTTCAGAACATTTCCAGCATTTGGTATTAATCGACTTATTTATTAATCCTAATTTTTTGGGAGTCGTGTGCCATCTATAAAACATCTTCATCCAGTTTTCCTTCAGTTCGTATGCATATGTAAATTTCATTTTTCTGTTCCAGCAGGCTTCCCATTCGTCTAGAGTGATTGGTCTGCCGATTGATTTGGCCCATTTAATCATACAATTTTTTATTAATTCTGTTTCTGTGTTCCATTCCAAGAGAACCTTGTATATTTTGGTTATTAGTTTCTCTTCCACGACGAATATTCTGTCCCATAAATCATTTTTTTCCCATGAATCCAATCTTTCGGTCTTTATTAAAGTATTCTTTAAGTTGTCTATATTGTAACCAGGTTAGGTTAGACTGACTTTTTAAATCGCAAAACAACAGGGAAAACCAAGGAAAGAAACAGATTGGAGTAAGTTAGAAAAATACTTGAATTTGAAGAAAATTGGAATGTAAACCAAAGGAAAAAAAGGAAGCTATACGATCGGAGTGAAATAAACTTCGCTAACCATAAAATAAGAGGACAAAACCAAATCGGGAACCGGAAAGGAAACAATTTGGGTAATAAGTGAAAAGTTTCACGAAGCAGAACTATACGCATTGAAGTTGATCCAGAAGTACCAACTCCTACCCAACTCCCCCTTTCCCTCTTTTTTCCCCCCTTTCCACAATCCCCCTCCCAGCCACCCTAACCCATCCCTCTGTCAACCTTACCCTTCCCTTATCCTTACTACTACCACCACCACCCCCCCAACATCCTGTTTCATTTTTATATGTATTTACAAAATGCAAAATAAAGATGATTTTATATAAAAAAAAAAATAAACAGGCGGGCGGAATGGTGGATAACTGAAACTTGGATAATAGGGAGGCCCTATTATCCAAGCCTCTCCACGCTCCAAGGAGGGAGGAGACTTTTCCCTCCCAGCAAGCACCCAGCTTGAAGAGCCCCTCTGCTGCCTAGAAAAACAGCAATGCGCAGCAGGCCTCTCCAAGCACCGGTTACTCGTCGAGAGGGGCGAGAAGCTGCCGTGTCGGATAATACGGTGTGTCGGATAAGCAGAAGTCAGAAAACCAGAACTCTACTGTAGCAGAACCACCTTTTCTTCCACTGCCTTTATTTTAATGTTGAGTAAAGACCTGTTCCACCACAGTTGTGCCTTAAACTTTCATTAACCCAAAGTGTGTTTAGAAAGAGCTGCAGAGGCCCAGAGGCATGTTGAGGAAATCAAGATGTGAGTCCCAACTTTCTCTGCAGCGTGCTTGGCTTTTGCTAACAGTTAAAAAGAAGGCATCAGATAAAGTTAAAGGTTGAGCTGCCTAGTGGTAATTGGAGAACAAGAAGAAGGAGAGAATGGGGTATATGGGAAGAAAAAAGGTGAAACTATGTACTCAGGGAGGGTGAAGACAACAGAGAGAGTTAATGGGCTCCCTACGGAAAAGAGAGCATGAATGAGGAAAAAAGAAAATACTAGCAGGGGACATGAGAAGGTGAAACCACCAGAGCAATGAGAAAACAGATATGAGAGTGATCCCTCTCTAAAGTGCATCTTGATGGGGGCTACTACTTTTCTCAAAGCTCAGTTTCAGCACTTGCAGCTTATAGGAAGACTTGAGACCCAAGTACAACAGATCAACCCCATCTTTTGGAAACCCTTTGCACGCAACATTTTGCATAGAGAAGTGAGTACAGGCAGTCACTGAGTTACAAACATCTGACTTACAAACGACTCATAGTTAAGATGGGGTGAGACAATAGGAAGTGAGAGAAATCTACCCTTCCGAAGGGAAATTTGTTGTGGATTGTAGACGATATAATCTCTTACGTGTGCCCATGAGCCCAGAGTCACCTTGCAGAATGATGCACCAATCAGCTTTGCAGAACAAATAACACAGGAACTGAGTTGTTGTATGTCTTTCAGGCTGTGTGGCCATGTTCCAGAAGTATTCTCTCCTGATGTTTCGCCCACATCTATACAACCTCTGAGGATGCCTGCCATAGATGTGGGCGAAACATCAGGAGAGAATACTTCTGGAACATGGCCACACAGCCCGAAAGACATACAACAACCCTGTGATCCCAGCCATGAAAGCCTTTGACAACACACTGAACACAGGAACTTTTACTAAATCCAGGAGATCAACAGAACAATGGTATTTTACTATTTACAATAGTCCCTCTGATGGCTTACAGAAATCAGCAGTTATAAACAGGCCTTTCTTAGTCCATAAATCTGCTTCAGTGAAGATCAGCAGCAAACAAGGCCTCAGAAATAGTCAGGCCTTTCTGAGTACAGAGCCATCTTTTTTCCAGCCAGGACTCAGTAGACACACACACACACACAGAGAGAAACCTGTTCAAACAGGTTCTCCAGCAGCAGGACAGCAACAGTTGTAAAACCAATTCCCCAGGTCCTTGCAAACTCAGCCAATTGGCTTCATGCATTTGATTTTCCAGTTAACACACATATAGTATCTTTGCAGACTATGACAAAATTCACTCCTGAAAGAGTTATAATGGGGGAAAGGGGTATCCACGGAAGCTTTATCTCCAATCCTTGCTTCCACAACAAGCCAAATTTTTCAAAATCCATTGTCACAAGGACAGAAAGTCAGGCGAAAATATATTTGGCTCGAGTCAAGTGGCGCAGCGGATTAAACTGCTGAGCTGCGGAACTTGCTGACCGAAAGGACGGTGGTTCGAATCCAGGGAGCAGGGTGAGCTCCCGCTGTTAGCCCCAGCTTCTGCCAACCTAGCAGTTCGAAAATATGCCAATGTGACTAGATCAATAGGTACCTCTACGGCAGGAAGGTAACGGCACTCCATGCAGTAATGCTGGCCACATGACCTTGGAGGTGTCTATGGACAACTCCAGCTCTTTGGCATAGAAATGGAGATGAGCACCAACCCCCAAAGTTGCACACGACTAAACTTAAAGTTGGGGAAAACCTTTACCTTTACCTATCGTTAAGAAATGTACCTGTTCAGGCTTACATATTCAACTTAAGAACAAATCTACAGAATCTATCTTGTGTGAAACTTTGGGACTGCCTGTATACAAATGAAGCATGCGTGTGGTGTGAGCAAAGCAAGTTAAGCAAGTTCAGTTCCTATTGTCAGCCACTGACTTGTACAAACAGGCCTCGGTAATGATGATTTGCCATTTAAACTCAAACCAAAAGTGATAAAAGCTGAAGCGTTCCAGGTGTTCTTTGGCACGCATCATCACAGACCTGTATACTCAGACAGATTATAAAGATTTGTAACCCTTCAGATCTCAACAAAAACACGTTAGAACAAGCGAGGAAAAAACAGAGTGGAAAGACGGGGGGGGGGGGGGGGAGCTTACATTTCAAACACCTGAACTTATTTTTCCTTTCTTCTTTTACAAGGTGACATATCTTTTTAAGAGTTCAAAGTCGTTTACACTTAAAACTTGGCACGGCATCTGCTGCTTGAAAGCAACTCTTTCAATATGTCTGTGATTGCTCTTTGGCCTCACAACCTACAAGGTGTTCTTCATTTGAAATGTATACTCTATTGAAAGATAAAGGACGAAAATCAGGAAGGAGTGGGATCTTCAGTGGAATATATAACACTGTGAAACATGATTTTTGTTCCTGGGTTATCAGTGTCATTTCCTAATTGGGTCTATCATAAAAAAAGACATGGAAAAAGTTTATTAGACTGCAAAAACTTTGTTTTTGCAGGACACCCTGCAGTACATTTTGCTATAGTTTTTCAGTGAATATCTCACAGAGTTTCAACCAATTCAATCTATTTTGTGGCAGCACAAAAATGAAGTTTCAGGAGTATAACAACCACTTTCAAAGTTTTTTTTTTCATGTCAGGAGCAACCGGAGTTGCTTCTGGAGTGAAAGAATTGGCCGTCTGCAAGGACGTTGCCCAGGGGACGCCCGGATGTTTTGATGTTTTACCATCCTTGTGGGAGGCTTCTCTCATGTCCCCGCATGGAGCTGGAGCTGATAGAGGGAGCTCATCCGCACTCTCCCCGGGTGGGATTCGAAGCTGGCAGCTTTCAGGTCAGCAACCCAACCTTCAAGTCACGAGGTTTTTATCCCCTAAGGCATTGGAGGCTCAAACTTTCAAAGTAAGTCTTGCACAATTAAACAAGAATAACTTTTACAAACCGGGAGCAGAATATTTTCCAAATTTTGTTACATAATGCAATCAATGTATTGCAGTACATATGTGTGTGCGTACCTTTCTATTTTAAAATATACAGCATACATAAGTAACTTGTATGTGTGTACACACACAACACTTATGGTTATATGGTAACATGCAAACTTGGCTTTGAGAAATCTGAGCGTAAAACACATGGTAGGGATTGGACAAGATGGCCCATGTATAACTTAAAACACAATGGCTCTATGAAATTTCTATTCAGCACCTAACCTAATGGCCTAATGAATACGTTCTAGCCTAATTTATATTGAAGAGGGGAGAGTGACAATATCTACCTATACACATAATAAAAGATACTCATGGCCCTCCCTCCACTGACATGCAGGTTATAGTGAGCACCATGAACATGTAGCCCAAACCCTGCCAGTATCCTCCACAAACACCATTCTTCCCCCACCCAAGTGAAGGCATTCATACAGAGACAATTTCATCCTAGTTCTGTTTTTCCTCCAGAATGGACATTCCAGGGTTCCTAATTTGCATGACCCCGCCCACTGCCTCTCCCTTAACCCTTTCTGGGAGCTGGGGATCCAAGGTTTGAGAACCACTGACTTAGATTAAGGGTTAGAAGGCATGATCATCAAATTTGCTGACAACAACAAATTGGGAGGGATAGCCCATACTCCAGAAGACAGGTGCAAAATTCAAAACAATCTTAACAGATTAGAAAGATGGACCAAAACTAACACAAATGAAGTTCAACAGGGACAAATGCAAGATACTCCACTTAGGCAGAAAAAATGAAAATGCAAAGATACAGAAGGGGGGATGCCTGGCTCGACAGCCGTACATGTGAAAAAGATCTTGGGAGTCCTCGTGGACAAGAAGTCAAACATGAACCAACAATGTGATGCAGCAGCTAAAGAAGTCAATGGGATTTTGGCCTGCATCAATAGGAGTATTGTGTCTAGTTCCAGGGAAGTCATGCTGCCCCTCTATTCTGCCTTGGTCAGACCACACTTGGAATACTGTGTCCAATTTTGGGCACTGCAATTGAAGGGAGATGTTGATAAGCTGTAATGTGTTCAGTGGAGGGTGACTAAAAGGATCAAGGGTCTGGAGAATAAGTCCTATGAGGAGTGGCTTAAAGAGCTGGGCATGTTTAGCCTTTAGAGGAGACATGATAGCCATGTATAAATATGTGAGGGGAAGTCATAGGGAGAAGGGAGCAAGCTTGTTTTCTGCTGCCCTGGAGACTTGGACGTGGAACAATTGCTTCAAACTAAAGGAAAAGAGATTTTCACCTGAACATTAGGAAGAACTTCCTAATTGTGAGAGCTGTTCAGCAGTGGAACTCTCTGCCCCAGAGTGTGGTGGAGGCTCCTTCTTTGGAGGCTTTTAAGCAGCGGCTGGATAGCCATCTGTCAGGGCTGGTTCTTGGCAGGGGACTGGACTGGATGACCAATGAGGTCTCTTCCGACTTTATGATTCTATGAAACCTACTGCAAGATTTTCTTGGGAAAATTTCTTTGGAAGTGGTTTGTTTTTGCCTTCCTCTGAACCTGAAAGAATGTGACTTGTCCAAGGTCACCCAGTGGGTTTCTATGGCTGAGATGGGATCCGAACCTTGGCCTCCAGCGTTGTAGTCCAACACTCAAAACCACTCTACCAAACTAGCTCTCAAGGTAGTACAGTAGAGTCTCACTTATCCAAGACTCGCTTATCCAAGGTTCTGGATTATCCAATGCATTTTTGTAGTCAATGTTTTCAATATATCGTGATATTTTGGTGCTAAATTCGTAAATACAGTAATTGCAACATAACATAACTGCGTATTGAACTACTTTTTCTGACAAATTTGTTGTATAACATGATGTTTTGGTGCTTAATTTGTAAAATCATAACCTAATTTGATATTTAATAGGCTTTTCGTTAATTCCTCCTTATTATCCAAGATATATGCCTATCCAAGGTTTTGCCAGCCCGTTTAGCTTGGATAAGTGAGACTCTACTGTACCTTTATTATTTTGTTAAGAGAAAGAAAGACAGACAATTTTCTGATGCAACAAATCAGTCTCAGAAATAAATACAATGCCAGACTGTGCCCAAAGTAGATAATGTAATAGGGTTAACTGAGAAATATCTTTGGTCATGAACTCACTTCACTTTCTCAGAACTGTAGTATCTTGACTGTGGTTTTGAGTTCCAGAGACAAGGTGCAACATGTAATCAAGGCTATTACAAATCAAGCTGTAAGTAGATCTTTGTGTCATTATAATAAAATGAAGCTCTTCTCTCCTCTTTTCACAATAATAGGAGGAATTATATGAGTATCTTGAGATGCCACATGCTCCTTGTTCATGTGGGTATGAAAACAGTGCATAGTACAGTAGAGTCTCATTTATCCAACACTCGCTTATCCAACGTTATGGATTATCCAACACATTTTTGTAGCCAATGTTTTCAATACATCGTGATATTTTTGTGCTAAATTCGTAAATACAGTAATTACTACATAGCATTACTGTGTAATGAACTACTTTTTCTGTCAAATTTGTTGTATAACATGATGTTTTGGTGCTTCATTTGTAAAATCATAACCTAATTTAATGTTTAATAGGCTTTTCCTTAATCTCTCCTTATTATCCAATATATTCACTCATCCAACATTCTGCCGGCCCGTTTACATTGGATAAATGAGACTCTACTGTATTTGAAATTAGTGGAAAACCAATGGGGGGCATGGAAGAGAATTAACATTGCTGGTCAGCCAGCTCTTGGCAAGACTGGTATGCATATAACTGAAGCTGTTACAGTTTAGTGATTGCATATTTGTATGGTAATACTACAAGGTTGCACATACAAGTCAGCCCTCCATAGCTACGGATTCCCAATACCTGGATTCAACTATCCACCTCCAGGAAGATTTCTTGGAATTTGCTTGATTTCTTTATGACATTACCCTTCATCCAGATAGTTTCCCAGGGTGGCTAACGAATTTAAACACAGTCAGAAGTCCTAAAATACCCGACTCAAAAGGAAAGAGGAAATAAGAAACCAACTAAATTCTGGTACAAGTGAATTGTTTCTCAGTAGACCTCTGATGAGAATAAGAGATTAAAAAAAACCTAGTGATCTATCCTTCCCAGAAGTGGTGTTAATGTTATCAAATGTTATTTGCTTTGTAGGCTGATAATTCTAGATATTATCTGTTGTTCGCTTTAATGCAAACAACAGATGGTTCTAGGACTTTCTAGTTCAAATTTTCTAAGTTCTGGTTTAATGGCAATGCCCAGGAAATGTTCATGTTAAACAACTATTCATATGTAAACGACCTAAACAAGCCTCTACAGGCCAATGGATACTCCACCACAGACATAAGAAAAGCTGCAAGAACAAGCTATGAGAGTAAAGACAAAGATCCACCCAGAAGGAAAATGATCTTGCCACACACCAAGGGAACCACTGACTACATGGGGAAGCTGATGAAGAATCACAACCTACAAACTATCTACAGACCCACTAAAAATATCCAACAAATACTATGATCAGTGAAGGACAAGAGGGATCAATGTGTTGTCGAAGGCTTTCATGGCCGGGATTACAGGGTTGTTGTATGTCTTTCGGGCTGTGTGGCCATGTTCCAGAAGTATTCTCTCCTGACGTTTCGCCCACATCTATGGCAGGCATCCTTAGAGTTTGTGAGGCATGGATAAACTAGGCAAGGAAGGTAAATATATATCTGTGGAGAGTCCAGGGTGTGACAAGAGTCCTTTGTCAGTTGGAAGCCAGTGTTAATGTTGCAGTTAATCACCCTAATTAGCATTGGAAAGGTTTGTCTCTTGCCTGGGGGCATCCTTTGTTCAGAGTAATTAGCCGTCCTTGGGGCTCCTCTGCCCTCAGAGTGTTGCTTCCCATCTACTATTCTGATTTTTGAGTTTTTTAATACTGGTAGCCAGATTTTGTTCATTTTCATGGTTTCCTCCTTTCTGTTGAAGTTGTCCACATGCTTGTGGATTTCAATGGCTTCTCTGTGTAGTCTGACATGATAGTTGTTGGAGTGGTCAAGCATTTCTGTGTTCTCAAATAATATACTGTGTCCAGGTTGGTTCATCAAGTGCTCTGCTATGGCTGATTTCTCTGGTTGAGTGAGTTTTCAGTGCCTTTCATGTTCTTTGACTCTTGTTTGGTGGTCCCTATGTAGACTTGTCCACAGCTGCATGGTATCCGGTAGACTCCAGCAGAGGAGAGAGGATCCCTCTTGTCTTTCGCTGACCGTAGCATTTGTTGGATTTTCTTTGTGGGTCTGTAGATAGTTTGTAGGTTGTATTTCTTCATCAGTTTGTCTATGCTGTCAGTGATTCCCTTGATGTATGGTAAGAACATACATCATACATACATACATACATACATACAAGGGTATATTCTCTGGGTGGATCTTTGTCTTGACTCTCATGGCTTGTTATTGGCCTTGCAGCTCAACAACTATCATGTCAGACTACACAGAGAAGCCATTGAAATCCACAAGCATGTGAACAACTTCAACAGAAAGGAGGAAACCATGAAAATGAACAAAATCTGGCTACCAGTATTAAAAAACTCAAAAATCAGAACAGTAAATGGGAAGCAACACTCTGAGGGCAGAGGAGCCTCAAGGACGGCTAATGACTCTGAAAAAAGGATGCCCCCAGGCAAGAGACAAACCTTTCCAATGCTAATTAGAGTGATTAATTGCAACATTAACGTTGGCTTCCAACTGACAAAGGACTCTTGTCACACCCTGGACTCTCCACAAATATATATTTACCTTCCTTGCCTAGTTTATCCATGCCTCACAACCTCTGAGGATGCCTGCCATAGATGTGGGCAAAACATCAGGAGAGAATACTTCTGGAACATGGCCACACAGTCAGAAAGACATACAACAACCCCACAAGAGGGATCCTCTCACCTCAGCAGGAGTCTCCCGTCTACCATGCAGTTGTGCACAAATCTACATAGGGACCATCGAACACAGCATTGCCCAAACATGAATCAAGGAACATGAAAGGCACTGCAGACTAACTCAAACAGAGAAGTCAAGCATAGCAGAGCACCTGATGAACCAACCTGGACACAGTATATTATATTATTTGAGAACACAGAAATGCTGGACCACTCTAACAACTATCATGTCCGACTACACAGAGAAGCCATTGAAATCCACAACCATGTGGACAATTTCAACAGAAAGAAGGAAATCATGAAAATGAATAAAATTGGGCTACCAATATTAATAAAACTCTAAAATCAGAACATTAAAAAAGAGCAACACTCAGAAAACAGAGAAATTCCAGATATGAATCAATCAGGGCCAGCTAACACTTCCGCACAAAGGATTCCCCCAGGCAGGAAGAAGCCAGTCCTTGAAGCTGGCAATGCCATTAATGCTAATCAAGGTGATTAGTTACAACATTTACACTGGCCTCCAACAGACAAGGGTTCTTTCTCCCACCCTGGACCTTCCACAGATATATACATCTCCCTTGCTTAGTTTCCAATATACCTCACAACCTCTGAGGATGCCTGCGATAGATGTTGATGAAACATCAG
The DNA here is from genome assembly GCF_035594765.1 of Anolis carolinensis. Classification (NCBI taxonomy): domain Eukaryota; kingdom Metazoa; phylum Chordata; class Lepidosauria; order Squamata; family Anolidae; genus Anolis; species Anolis carolinensis. The sequence continues at coordinate 66,230,669 of NC_085846.1, forward strand.
GAGAGAATGCTTCTGGAACATGGCCATACAGCCCGAAAAACTCACAAGAACCCAACTATTCAGATGATTGCATAATTTTCCTTTGAGTACGTATAACTGCCATGACCTGCAGTTCTTACAATGCTTTGTATGTAATTTTTGTATTTGTTTACAAATTGAAATAACAGGACAAAACTCATATTAAATCTCTTATACAGCTACGCATTAGAAGCACAACTGATGATAAGCCACCAAAACGTTGCTCATCCCATCTCTTTTGGCTTCCATCTAAATTCCATTGGCAGTTCACTAAAGCAAGAAGCCCCAAGCTTGCTTCAAATATCGCTTAAGGCCAAATCTAGTGACTGGTTGGACCTCCCTTGAGAAACTCTATTAATCAAAATAATTTTGACTTACTTCAAGATTCCTCAGGTGTTCTGCCTGAGGAACACTCCTTGTATTTACTTTGAATTTTACTTTTGTGCAATATTTTTGGAAACTCTAGAAATGGTTTTCAGAAGACAGATGTGCTAACATGTGAATCACTGAAATTTTAAAGTCTGACACACCTTGAGTATTCCTGGGCATCTTTCCATCAGGATATTAATACAGGTAAGAGAATGACATTATTACTCTTCAAACAAACTTGTACTTCACCCTTTCTTTCATCATTTAACTAACAAGTTTTATCGAAGCTGGGATCTGTGGTTTTTTGATGTCAATGATATTCATTTTCTGATACTTGTAATAAAAAAGTATCTTTTGACTCACAGGCACTCTCCTTACAGGTTCACAATTATCTCAGGTTGAATGATTAGTTATATTCTTGAGTTGTAACATAAGAAGGGAAGATCCAAAGATGAGGCACCATTACAACAAAACAAGATGTGTTCTTTGAGCCAAGAAACCATCTGGTCAGAGTAGATGACTTCCTTCAGTAGTAGAAAGGAAAAAGTTTCTTTTGATTAGTTTGGACATCTCAGCTTTTGATCCTACCGACCACAATATCTTTCTGGACTCTTTACAGGACAGAAGTAGAATGTATTTATTTATTTTATTTATTTACAGCATTTATATTCTGCCCTTCTCACCCCAATGGGGACTCTGGGCAGATTTCAGAACACATATATGGCAAACATTCAATGCCATTATACACAGGACAGACAAGAGATCGAGGTTGCCGCTCCATCCTCCATGTCGAAGAGCCCTGTTCACAGACTTCCTCCTTTTTTTGATTGCTGGCATTTTTCTGGTATTTTCTTTATGGTGCCATTAAAATAATAATAATAATAATAATAATAATAATAATAATAATAATAATAACAACAACAACAACAACAACTCCCCACTTAAGTGGTACCTATTTATCTACTCACTGCTTTTTTCGATCTGCAGGGTGACAAACTTTATATTTCTAGGCGCAAAGATTGCTGCAGACACAGACTGCAGCCAGGAAATCAGAAGACTTTTACTTCTTGAGAAGAGAGCAATGACCAATCTTGATAAAATAATGAACAGTGTGTTAAAGCGCTGAGCTGCTGAACTTGCAGACCAAAAGGTCCCAGGTTCAAATCCCAGGAGAGGAATGAGCGCCTGCTGTTAGCCCCAGTTCCTGCCAACCTAGCAGTTCGAAAACATGCAAATGTGAGTAGATCAATAGGTACCGCTCCGGCGGGAAGGTAACGGTGCTCCATGCAGTCATGCCTGCCACATGACCTGGAGATGTCTATGGACAACGCCAGCTCTTCGGCTTAGAAATGGAGATGAGCACCAATCCCCAGAGTTGGTCACGACTGGACTTGACGTCAGGGGAAACCTTTATCTTTACTAGAGACATCACACTGGCAACGAAGGTCCGCATAGTTAAAGCAATGGTGTTCCCCGTAGTAACCAATGGATGCGAGAGCTGGACCATAAGGAAGGCTGAGTGAAGGAAGATAGATGCTTTTGAACATGGAAAGCGCCTTAAATGTATATTTAAATGTATAATTATGTATATTTTTAATGTATATTCTTAATTTTATTGTAATTTTTAATCTTGATGGATTTTTAAATTTGATGAAAACTGTTTTTTGATGTGTATGTTTATATTGTAAGCCGCCCTGAGTCCCCTGATGGGTGAGAAGGGCGGGGTAGAAGTGATGTAATAAATAAATAAATAAAACTGTGGTGTTGGGAGGAAAATCCTGAGAGTGCCTTGGACCACAAGAAGATCCAACCAGTCCATACTCCAGGAAATAATGCCCAGCTGCTCATTGGAGGGAAGGATATTAGAGGCAAAGATGAAATACTTTGACCACATCATGAGAAGACAGGAAAACTTGGATAAGATTATGATGCTGGGGAAAATTGAAGGAAAAAGGAAGAGGGGCCGACCAAGGGCAAGATGGATGGATGGGTATCCTTGGAGTGACTGGCTTGACCTTGAAGGAGCTGGGGGTGGCGATGGCCGACAGGGAGCTCAAGCGTGGGCTGGTCCATAAGGTCACAAAGAGTCGGAAGCAACTGAATGAATAAACAACAACAACAAAGGTGGGCAGTGAGCTGGGCTGAAGTTCGGGCGCTCACCCCAACCCAGGCTTCAAACTGCCAACCTTTGAATTGGTAAGATTTTTTTTGCTGCTGGTAGTTAACCTGCTGTTCTAAACCCCAGTCCAATAGAATGTACTACTTTACAGCAGTTCTGCTCCTAAGAGGAAATTGCTGGAAGATGGTTATTTTGACCCATGGGAATAGTCCATCACGGTGTCCCACAATACAACTTGTCCTCTATGCTGTTTAATATATATACCAAGAGAGGTTCTGCAAACTTTTGACTTCAGAATCATCATTATATTGATTTGACCTAGATATAGCAATCCTTTTCCTTGAATTCCACAAAGGGACAAATCTGTCCTTGTCCCTGTCACATTTGAAAACAATCATGGGCTGGCTGAAAGCCCAGTACCTGAATGCAATGCATTCTGGGTGGCTGCAAGGTGCTTTATGTGAGATAGCATTTGGAAACTGACTCCAAAGATGAACAAGCATTAACCAAATACATTACATTAAGTCGCTCCTCAGTAAAGCGGCATAGTCAATTCATCAAGCATGTACTTTCCTCTTTCCTTTTTATTTTAACAAAAGGTTATGTTCACACTATTTGTGAGCTTATTTTCAAAACTGTGGCATGAACTGCCCGTTGAAATGTTATCTGAACATGGTAGAACACACAATGACTTGTATCACAAATGAGGATATGTCCACAGTTCACACAATTATTAAGAAAGCAAAGATATCTTTCTAACAATCATACAATTGCTATTTTAGATATTTTTTGATGTAATACAAACATCATTCAAAATACTATGCTTGTGTTAGCCACTTATGACACTGCATAGAAATCAAGCCAAAGTCCGGGTATATGTTGTTATATATAGCTAGGAAGTACTTGCTGATAAGTAGAATGACAAAACTGATGAAATAAACAGGTAATTACACCAATATGTTTCAAAGAATAGTGGGAAATGCAATCTCCTACCATAAATGGTCAGCCTAGGGAAGAAACTCTCCAAGCAGATAACTGACATTTCTGTTGCAACATCCTATACTGACCTAGCTGGCCACTGATCTCACAAAATAAACATTATCAAGAAGACAGAGGTTGAATTATTTTGCTGTAAACATTTACACAGTAAGGACCACAGAGGCACCCAGGCAAGCCCTACTACAAATACTTTCCCAAGCCCTGCCTTCCTTGAGACTAGCAAGAAAAACAAGGTACAGTAGAAAGGGAGGGCAGTGCATTTAAGAGAACTTTATTTTGTTACCGCCAATCACTGCTTCTTCCACATGTTATGTCAGAGTATTTGCAGCGCAGCAGTAGTTGGATGGAAGCAGTGGAACGCATAACGAAGAGACACTCAGAGATATTGGTAAAACTATTTACAAAGTTTTACTATATGCAGCAATAATCAACACAAACAGACTTGCAGACGACAGACGAACACAGGACGGCTCTGCTCTCCAACAGAACTTGACTCGAACTCTAGGCAGACAGAACTCAACTGAACTGATGCAATCGTTATGCACAAAAACTTGTGTCTGGATACTCCCTAGTTCCAGCCACACATCAAGGTCATCATAGCTTCTTGGCAATTAACTCTTTCCACATTATGGTACAATCTGGATGATGCAATCCGTTGCAATACAAGCATGGCAAAAATTGCATTTAAACACTATCAATACACAAATCTCACATTAACATGTTACCCGCTGTCTCACCCGGGAAAGTGAATAGCATGCTAAGGACTTCATCTGTTATGTATCTATTAGGGTTGTCCAAAATTTTGTAATGATTCTTAATTCGGATTGATTTCGGATTGTTCTTGCTTTTTGAACCGAGTATTGAGACGTTTTCCCTGGGCGCAACTGGCAATGTAATTCAAACCATCGTTGGCCCATTCTCTAATTGTGTCTTAATGTTTCGTTAAATTTCCCCCCCAATTTTTTTTTATATTTTTTAAAAATATTTTTTTAAAATGTTTTTGTTTCTGCAACCTAACTTGAATGGGAGCCTAGCGCAGCCTAAAATGGCTGCCGCTCCCTGGCCAATCAGAGACTTCCACGATGGCTAGAAAAGGTGGGGGCTAGCGTCCTCCGCGTCCACGTGGAAGATCTCCATAAAAAAACCCTCCCTAACCCAGGCAAGCCATTCTGGGCTGGGTTACCGAGCTGAGAGGGTGGTTCGTGCTGGGCTAGGAATCAAGCTGCCTGCATTGAGGGGAGAGAGGGCGAAGAGAGAGGGGGTTGGGTCTGGTAAGGGCTGGCTTTTGTTGCTGGTTCAATATTGTGTGTATTTTTTGGGAAATTGGCTTGGGGCTTGTGGGATCTGACAGAGTCCTTGCTGAGGCTTTAGGCAATTTTTATTTTTAAAAGGACGTGGGTGCCAAGGCATTGCTTTCCTGACGCTCCGTTTCTAAAGACCTCTGCCTTTTATTTGATTTTAGCAATCAGCCGTTCTTTTCAAACCTTAAAGGGTACACTCACTGGAAGTTATAGTTTCCAATGGACGTGGGGCACCCGCCAAGGCATTGCTTCCCTCATGCTCCATTTCTATTCCCAAGCCCCGAGCTGAGTGTTATTGCAGCAATCACAAAGACACACATTGTTTTCAAACCTAAAAGGGTACATTGGAAGAAATAGTTTCCAAAGGACGTGGGGCACCCGCCAAGGCATTGCTTCCCTCACGCTCCATTTCTATTCCCAAGCCTTGGGCTGAGTTTTATTTCTGCAATCACAAAGTCAGACATTGATTTGATTCAATAGAGGGTCCACAGCAATTTATAGTTTCCAAAGGACGTGGGCACTCCTGTCAAGGCATTGCTTGGCGTGTGCTGCGTTTCTAATCCAAAGTCCTCGGCCAGAGTTTTATTTTTGCCATCACAAGGTCAGCCAGGGGCACCATCAATCAATAAGGTCCAAGGCAATTTATAGTTTCCAAAGGACATTGCCAATCCTGTCAAGGCATTGCTTGGCATGTGCTGCATTTCTAATCCAAAGTCCTCAGCCAGAGTTTCATTTTTGCAATCACAAGGTCAGCCAGTGGCACCATTGATCAAAAGGTTCAAAGGCAATTTATAGTTTCCAAAGGACAGTGGCACTCCTGCCAAGGCATCGCTTGGCGTGTGCTGCGTTTGTAATCCAAAGTCTACACAAGTAGAAGAGGGACTTTTACAGTGATAAGAACCCAATTGAACAGGAAATAAGACTTTCAAACCAGGAACAGGTTTCTTCAAATACTGAAAAATAGTGTATTATAAAAAGTTATGAAAATTCACCAAAAATCATAGGAGACAGGAAACGTTCTGCAATTTGTTGAGCAAAGAGTGTTGAATGTGATCTCCCACTGTACCAAATTTGATGAGGATAGCTCAAGAAATGAGGGCGGGAGAGCCCTGTAAAAGTCCCCCCCCCCGTTTCCTTTTTTGGGGGCGACTGCGCATGCACGTCCGCCATTTTAGAAACATTAAGAATCATTATGAATTTTCGGAAATATCCGAAATTTTTGGGTGAAAAATTTGGAAATAGTTTCTATATCGAAGCGCCGGCACCCCCTACTTTAGAGACGAGAATTGAAACGTTTTTTCCATCGATCGGACAAGCCTAGTATCTATCCATAGTGGGAGACAGCACAGGGTAAGCAAAGGCACTCTGCAGGATGGAAGAGTACTGGGAATGACCTGGTTTCATTGCATATGTGCTTTTTTCAGATGCTTCCCAGGACCAGTCAACCTTAAGAATCACAGTTCCACCACTTGGCATCATTTGGCCTATGCAAGTCTGGAAGGAGGATCTAGCTTTCCCCCTAAGATTCCCATCCTCAATCGACAAGATTGGTTACTTATATAAGCTTGAGGAATAAATTAAAACAATTTAGGTAAGAACAATATGGCCGCTCCTACATAGTCACATAATGCACCTGGAACTGGCACAAAATGCCAGTTCCGAGCCCTATTATGGCTACACATTGGCATGGAACTGGCCATACAGTCTAGCCATGTTGACACTGGTCTAGCACACATGGATATGACTAGTGCCATCCTACCCTCCTTGCTCCCAATTCCTCTTCTCCCTCCACCATCATGGAAATCCTTCTTACTTTTTCTGGAAGCTGTCCATATTGGACCTTTGAAGAGGGAAGCCCTCCGCCCTTCCCCCAAAACTCAGTTGTGTCATCAGTGAGGACAACCTCACGAACAGCCTCCAGGAATAGTAAGGTCTTCTATGAATTTTGGGGAGAGATGGGGAGCAGAGAAAGTAACAAGGTACTGATATTCAACCTTCCCAGGCTGCCTGAGCCCAGGGAGTGTGGGATGGCTTTGGGGATGCCACCTGGGATCACAGCTGACAATCCCAGATGACAGTCTCCACTTTCAGCACCTGCAAAGATTTGGATCTTCATGGGAGATATGAATCTTTACAAGTATTTTTTTAACCCGGGTGTAAACTGGCTTAAAAGTTTTATAATAATAATATAACTTTATTCTGATATCCCACCCCATCTCCCCAAGGGGACTCGGGGCGGCTTACACGGGGACCAAGCCCAGGAAAACAACAATAAAATGTCAAAATTCATTGCAAATTTCAATACATTAGCACATAAAAACATAAAACAACATGAAAAAATAAGTCAACAACAACCAATAACCAATAGCCGAGCTCAATGGGCGTGTTTAGAGCTGGAGGCAGGGCATAAAAGAGTACAGTATGTGCAAAATAAAATAAAATAAAAGGAGCCCAGGTGGAGAAGTGTGCTAAAGCACTGAGCTGCTGAATTTGCAGACCGAAAGGTCCCAGGTCCAAATCCCGGGAGCGGAGTGAGCGCCCGCTGTTAGCTCCAGCTTCTGCCAACCTAGCAGTTCGAAAACATGCCAATGGGAGTAGATCAATAGGTACTACTCTGGCAGGAAGGTAATGGTGCTCCGTGCAGTCATGCTGGCCACATGACCTTGGAGGTGTCTACGGACAACGCCAGCTCTTCGGCTTAGAAATGGAGATGAGCACCAACCCCCAGAGTCAGACATGACTGGACATAACGCCAGGGAAAACCTTTACCTTTTATGTGCAAAATAGTGCAATATAGTGGGGGCTAGTCTAATTTTTCTTGGGAGTTCCAGAACTGGAGGCCACCATCGAGAAGGCCTTCTTCCTCGTCTCCACCAACCATGCTTGTGACAGCAGCAGGAGTGAGAGAAGGGCCTCCCCGGCAGATCTTAACGTTCACGCAGGTCCATAGCAGAAGATGTGTTCATGAAGATAGGCTGGACCCAAACCATGTTAAACCATATTACCCTGTGTGCATCATTTAGATGTCCTAGGATAACGTGACAGCCATGCTGCATTTTCTGGCAGTGCAGATGGGGCCCATACTTCCCAGAGTTAAGGTGTTAAAAGCAATGATTCCCAACTATTCTAGAGATTCCTCATCTAAAATTCAAAGCTAGGAGCTGTCATTATGTCTCTGTTCTAAGTTGCCCAACTGGAGCAGTGCTGTGAAAGTACACATTATCCGATCTGTGGGGAAATGCAGTATTCATAATCAGTTCAGATACCTTCATCCAACAGTTCTGTTAGGGAAGAAGACAGACAAAAAAGCAGGGACAAAAAGTCCTTAAAATCTTTATCATTTAAATTTATGTCTGCATTTTCGCAAGAGGCACAAAGGTATCTAACAATGCTAATATATAAACAGAGCATAAAAGCAAATTTATATTTTCAAAGATTGTACATAAAAGCAAGGTTAGACAAAACCAAAAATGTGCTGCAAAAAACATATCACCTTTGGAAGCTGAATGAGTATCTAAACAAGGAAGTAATCTCTTTTTTGTGCTGGTGGAAGTTTGACGGGAGACTTAAAGATCAGATCTTTAAGTCTTTGTGTGCCATTGCCGTTTTTGTGTGCCATTGCCAAATGCAGCTCAGATGGTGATGGGACATAGACACTACCCTATTCTGGAGACACTCAAAAATAGTGCACATTTATATAGAAGATGGCTACACTTTTCGCCCATTTAGAGAGCTAAAGTGGTGTATATAAAGTAGAGTCTCACTTATCCAACACTTGCTTATCCAACATTCTGGATTATCCAATGCATTTTTGTAGTCAGTTTTCAATACATCATGATATTTTGGTGATAAATTCGTAAATACAGTAATTACTACATAGCATTACTGCGTATTGAACTACTTTTTCTGTCAAATTTGTTGTATAACATGATGTTTTGGTGCTTAATTTGTAAAATCATAACCTATTTTGATGTTTAATAGACTTTTCCTTAATGCTCCTGATTATCCAACATATTCGCTTATCCAACATTCTGCCGGCCCGTTTATGTTGGATAAGTGGGACTCTACTGTAATGAGTTATAAATAACTAATGATATTAATATCTTTTATTACAATTGCAGCAAGTTTTAAACATACATTTTAAGCTCGTGTCCTATGTTTAATATGTGTGTTTAATATGTATTTTATAGAAATGCGTTTTAATATGTATCTTTTAAAAAAAGCCACAAGGAAAGGCAGTGAGAAATAAAATAATAATAATAATAATAATAATAATAATAATAATAATAATAATTATAATTATTATTATTATTATGAAGAAGAAGAAGAAGAAGAAGATTGTTTCAATTTTTGAAGTGTAAATTTCTAGTTGCTTTTGCAATGCAAGGAAGTGGGATCGCTAAGTAGTGGACTGAGTTGTGCCCTCAGATGAAGTAATTTGGGTTGCAGGAGAGTTTGTTTTGTACTAAAGACCAGTGGTTTATAGCATTATGATTTTTTAAATAATTAAAAAGAAATACTTTAGTTATTGTTGGACAAAGTAAAGACTTATTCCTTGCATTTGAAATAATAATAGTCACTAATGACTTTTCAAACTCCACATAGACCATACCCATATTACAATACACAGGAACAGAGTTTGATAAAATAAATTGTTCTGCCTGTTTGTTGAGCGTGAACAGGAAAACACAAATATTCACAACAAAGATTGTTAATACTTGTATATTATGTGATCACCGGGCTTATGTGATTTTAATCCTTGTTTTAATTGGTTGCTTTTAATATTTTTGTTTATTCATTGATGTATGTATATCTGCAACATTGAATTGTTGCCTTTGTAAGGCCGCCTTGAGTTCCCTTTGGTGTTGAGAAAGGTGGGATACAAGTATGGTGAATAAGAAATAAATAACTATTCTGTCAGAAAATCATATATGTTACACTTAACATGGGGTTATATAAGACTGTCCAACTTTGTTATCTTCAAAACAAGCATACGACAAGACTGCAGTTTCACTTGCTATTGTAAGCTTCAGCAAGACCAGGATTTTGCCATTTTTTACAATGAAGCAAACATATTAATTGTGTCAAGATAATATCAGCATTGTTAATGTCACAACCAGATGACGCAGCTCCTTGCAATAGTCCTGCTCAACAATAGAGTTTAACAACTCCACCTAAAGAACACATAAATAATGGTTGTGAACATAACATTGGCTAAATCAACACCTAGCCAGACTTTCACATCTTTTAAAAAACATATTGTTCATAGAATCATAGAATAGTAGAGTTGGAAGAGACCTCATGGGCCATCCAGTCCAACCCCCTGCCAAGAAGCAGGAAATCGCATTCAAAGCACCCCCGACAGATGGCCATCCAGCCTCTGTTTAAAAGCCTCCAAAGAAGAAGCCTCCACCACAGTCCGGGGGAGAGAGTTCCACAGCCGAACAGCCCTCACTGTGAGGAAGTTCTTCCTGATGTTCAGGTGGAATCTCCTTTCCTGTAGTTTGAAGCCATTGTTCCGTGTCCTAGTCTGCAGGGCAGCAGAAAACAAGCTTGCTCCCTCCTCCCTATGACTTCCCCTTACATATTTGTACATGGCTATCATGTCTCCTCTCAGCCTTCTCTTCTGCAGGCTAAACATGCCCAGTTCTTTAAGCCTCTCCTCATAGGGCTTGTTCTCCAGACCTTTGATCATTTTAGTTGCCCTCCTCTGGACGCTTTCCAGCTTGTCAACATCTCCCTTCAACTGTGGTGCCCAGAATTGGACACAGTATTCCAGGTGTGGTCTGACCAAGGCAGAATAGAGGGGGAGCATGACTTCCCTGGATCTAGACGCTATTCCCCTATTGATGCAGGTCAGAATCCCGTTGGCTTCCTTAGCAGCCGCATCACATTGCTAGCTCATGTTTAACTTGTTGTCCACAAGGACTCCAAGATCTTTTTCACATGTACTGCTGTCTAGCCAGGTGTCCCCCATTCTGTATCTTTGATTTCCATTTTTTCTACCGAAGTGAAGTATCTTGCATTTGTCCCTGTTGAACTTCATTTTGTTAGTTTCGGCCCATCTCTCTAGTCTGTCAAGATCGTTTTGAATTCTGCTTCTTTCTTCTGGAGTGTTGGCTATCCCTCCCAGTTTGGTGTCGTCTGCAAACTTGATGATCGTGCCTTCTAACCCTTCGTCTAAGTCATTAATAAAGATGTTGAACAGAACCGGGCCCAGGACAGAACCCTGCGGCACTCCACTCGTGACTTCTTTCCAAGATGAGGACGACGCATTGTGAGCACCCTTTGGGTTCGTTCGCTTAGCCAATTACAGATCCACCTAACCGTAGTTTTGTCTAGCCCACATTTTACTAGTTTGTTTGCCAGAAGGTCGTGGGGGACTTTGTCGAAGGCCTTACTGAAATCCAGGTACGCTACATCCACGGCATTCCCTGTATCGACCCAACTCGTAACTCTATCGAAAAAAGAGATCAGATTAGTCTGGCATGACTTGTTTTTGGTAAATCTGTGTTGACTATTAGCAATGACTGCATCTGTTTCTAAGTGTTTGCAGACCACTTCCTTAAGGATCTTTTCCAGAATCTTGCCTGGTATCGATGTGAGGCTGACCGGACGGTAATTGTTTGGGTCGTTCTTTTTTCCCTTCTTGAAGATAGGGACCACATTCGCCCTCCTCCAATCTGCTGGGACTTCTCCCGTTCTCCAAGAACTCTCAAATATGATCGCCAGTGGTTCTGAAATAACTTCCGCTAGTTCCTTCAGTACTCTTGGATGTAGTTGATCTGGCCCTGGCGACTTGAATTCATTGAACGGCCAGGTGTTCCTGGACAACTTGTTTCCCTATTTGGGGTTGGATTTCCCCAAATCCTTCGTCCATTCCATGTTGCTGAGGTTGAAGATGGCTTTCTTTTTGTGAGAAGACCGAGGCAAAGAAGGCATTAAGCAGTTCTGCCTTTTCCCTGTCCCCTGTCGCCATCACCCCATCTTCTCCTCGCAGAGGCCCTATCGCCTCCTTTTTCTTCCTTTTTCTACCAACGTAAGCAAAAAAGCCTTTTTTGTTGTTTTTAATGTCCCTGGCAAGCCTGAGCTCATTTTGCGCTTTAGCCTTGCGAACCTTTTCCCTACAGGAGTTGGCTATACGTTTGAATTCTTCTTTGGTGATTTCTCCCCTTTTCCACTTCTTGTGCATGTCACTTTTGAGTTTTAGCTCAGTTAAAAGTACTTTGGACATCCATTCTGGCTTCTTCGCACGTGCCATATTTTTTTTTCTTTGTTGGCACTGTTTGCATTTGCGCCTTGAGTATTTCACTTTTAAAAAACTCCCATCCATCGTTAACTCCCTTGTCTTTTAATATTGGCATCCATGGAGTGCCGCTCAGTATTTCCTTCATTTTTTGGAAGTCAGCTCTCTTAAAGTCCAGAATGCGTGTTTGACTTGTCTTAGTTTCAGCCTTCAATTGTACCACAAACTGCAGGAGCACATGGTCACTTGCCCCTAAGGATCCGACGACTTCTACTGTATTGATCAGGTCTTCCACATTTGTTAAAAATGTTGAAACAAGTTGGTTTAGAAAAACTGTCCCAATCTGGATAAAATATTTATACATGTTTGTGAGACTTAAGCTCAGCTTCAAAACAGCATGGGAGATGTAGCTGAAGGATGCAGGAGGAAGAGAAAATCCCTGCTACATTTCACTGGAAGATCAGGAAGACTCTTTTGAATGTTTTCCCCCTCCATGTTTCAAGGGGCAAGAGTGGATCCGATAAACAGTCGGATTTTATTCTTTACTAGCTTGGGGACCCAGGTTATTAGAAGGCATTGTTTGTTCTGGAATGTAATATCACTGAAGTTTGGTCCAGATCCATCGTGGGCTGGGTTCAGTGCTGTCTGGATAAGGGTGAACTACAACTCCCAGATTCCCAGGACAATTACCCCCAAACCCTGCCAGTATTCACAGTTGGCCATGTTGGATCTGTTGGATTATGGTTGTATGTGTATGAAATGTAAATCAAGTGTTTCTGCTGTTGTGAAAGAGTGTGTGTTTCAGCAACGAAACAGTTAACAGCAGGCTAGTTTTGACTGACAGCCTGCTGTGACCTATGGGGCATGTTTTCCAGCCTTTGGAGGTCGGAACTTCCTCCAGACTGAGGAATGTGTTTTTCTTATCTCTGTGAGTGTTGAGCTGGTGCTTGCCGAAGCAAGAGGCTATGGAAGAATGCCAGCTCAGAGCGATGGCTTTTGCTATGCTTTGTATTATAGATATTAAATAAATGTTTGGACTTCAGACTACAGATGTGTTTGAGTCTGACATTTGAACAGAGGAATTGGTGTGGCAGATGACTGGAGCAGATGATTGATGGAGCTTGAAGAAACCCACTCAGCATGCACCCTGACCTCCACGCTGACAGGATCTGTGTGCCAAGTTTAGTCCAGAACCGTAGCCAGGTGGGTTCAGGGCTCTCTGAATAAGATCTGAGGTCAATCATCTCCAAACCAGGCCTGTCTGCACAGTTGGACATGTTGGGTCTGTGTGCCAAGTTTGGTCCAGATCTGACGTCAGCTGGATTCAGGGATTTCTGGATGCAGATGAACTACAACTCCCAAAATCAAGCTCCATCCCCCTAAACCCCTACAGTATGTTCAGTTGGTCATGAGGCTTCTCTGTGCCAAGTTTGGTCCCATTCCATTGTCAGTGGGGGTCACAGTATCAGTGAAGGTACTGCAAGTAAGATAGATGTACTGTACTTTTAAATATATATATTACCTCCACTTCTCTTTCTCATATGCCCTTCAATAAGTCTGTGATCCAGGTTAGAAATAATCTTTCATATTAAAGAACAGTTTTGTTAAAAAAAAACTAGTCTAAGAATTAACATCAATCAAATTTAGCTTGGAGTTCCATTTTTGAAGGCCTCGGTCTTGCACATAAAATTTATATTACTTTCTGCCAAAACTATTTGATATGTGAAAACAACATTTAAAATTACTAATTGCTTAAAAGAAGACCTTTTTGATCAAAGCTTTAAAGCCCACTGGGACTGATTGAAGAATTGAGTGGCAAGAGGCAAAGTCTTATCATGTCAGAGACAAAGTTAAATCCAGGTGTTTAAATAATAGCTGATATACTCAATTCTAATATACTTGGGGGAAGGAAGAACATTTAATGTTCTTGCTTCCCTTAAGTATATCAAGGGATAATTAATGAGATATGAAGACTTTTGCTTCTATGTGACTGATCAAATTCAGTTCAGAGGATACATCTACATTGAAATCACTTTAACTGTCATGACTCAATGCGATGGGATCCTGGGATATGTAGCTATAAAGCTACAGCCCAGAGGATTCCATTGTATTGAGTTATGACAGTAAAGTGATGCCAAACTGCATCAATTCTACAGCATAGATCAGACATGGATAAACTAAGGCCCGGGGGGTGGATGCTGTCGCCTGAGCGCCTACCTCAGGCCCTCCTCATTTTCCGTCCTCTTGGCATAAGGATGCCCGCTGCATCCTTATTAGAAAATATAAGCATATGGCATAAGGACGGTACGAGTGGCCCTGTACTTACCGTATATACTCGAAGATAAGCCAAGTTTTTCAGTCCTTATTTATGAGCTGAAAAAGCCTCCCCCGGCTTATATTCGGGTCAAGGTCAAGCCAGCAGTGGAGCCTGGAAGCCACAGTATGTTTTCTTTTCCAAAACCTCCCTCCTCTGCTTCTCCTCTCAGACTGGTTATCTTATATTTTTTTGAGAGAGAGACAGAGAAGAAGCGAATGTTTTCAAAAGCGAAAGGAGAGTGTGAGAGAAACCCTTGCAAGCCAGATTGCATGGGCAGAAGGGGAAGAAAAAAAGATATTCTTGCAAATTTGCACGATTCATTACTATTACTATTATTATTATGACTACTACTACTACTACTATTATTGCAAGAACATTTGAGTCCAAAGGGAGGGAAGAAGGGAAAAGAGCAACAGAAGGTGTGTATTTCTTTTTATTCCTAAGGAAACAAAAACGAGGTGGGCTTTTTTGGGAGGGGGAGAGAAGTTTTAAAAAACCTTTTCTGGCTACTTTTAGAGTTTGAAAAAGGGAGAAAGAAAATTGGTGGGAAAGGGCAGGAGAAAAGAGGACAAAGTTGTTTTTAGGGGGACTTTGCTTGCATTTCTTCCTTAGGTAAATGCATGCCCCAAAGCTTCTAAATATTTATATAGATGTTCCCCCTACAAATACATTAATATATGACTTTTCCCCTCATATGTTTACAGGTCTTTGCAAATCCTATGTAAATATAGATAACTAGAGATTTCCATGTACCTGTATAACTGTTCCTATATGTATACATTAATTTTATATATGAATTTTATATGAATTTTACCCTTACATGTTTGCAAGTGCAGAGGGAAAATGCGCGTGCGAACACACACACACACACACACACAGAGATATCTAGATATATATAAACATTGATAAATCGGGCTTGGAAATATTGCAGGAGGAAAATGCACATAGAGGATTTGCAAAAGTTTCAGGGGGAAATACACATGTGAAATTAGTATATATAATGATAGATCTATATCTAGCTCTGCATTGTTTATGTAGGCATTATTATGTTTGCCTGTTACTATGTTGGAAGCTGGCCTGAGTTCCCCAGAGGGAGATAGATAGGGCAGGGTACAAATGAAGCTTTTGTTGTTGATGATGATGATGATGATTATAAAGTTATTGTTGCTTTTCCACTTAGAGTTAGTTTACTGTTTTTCTTTGAAATACAGTAAATATTCAAAACATTTAACCCACTGATGCCTCAATTAATGTAATTATTTATTGGTTCTAAGTTTATTTTTGAAATTTACCAGTAGCTGCTGCATTTCCCACCCTCGGCTTATACTCAAGTCAATAAGTTTTTCCAGTTTTTTGTGGTAAAATTAGGTGCCTCGGCTTATATTCGGGTCAGCTTATACTCGAGTATATACGGTATGTCAGGAGGACGGTTTAAGGAAGACATGCAGTGGTTGAGAGCCCTTCGGACATCGCCTGTCATGCCCTTCTCCCTGCATAATGCTGAGAGGACAGCCTGAAGATCGAGGGAGGAGTATTGTGAAGGAGAATCAGGGCAATCGTCGCACGTCTCGTTTTCCTCCTGACATAAGGATGGGTGAACATCTCTGTCCTTATCCCACCCAGTGTGTGCCTGGCCGCCCTCCATCCTGGCCTTGCCCATGCCTGGCATAGATGCTCCCTAAGTGACAGTTACCACTGAGAAAGTGGGAATATACTTTGGGCCACAAGTACAATTTAGAAGTGTTGCTACCTGCAGTGTTTCCAGAGACAAGAGGAAAGACTGGATCCAACACCAATAGGGCATGACTTTACTTGCAGATTGTTTTAACTTCAGAAGACCAGTCCCTGCAGGTATATTAGGTAAGCAGTCCTAGGAAAGTTATTGAAGGGTAGGCAGTATATCCTTAAAATAAATAAACACATTTTCTAAAAAAGAGCTATGGCATGAGTCTCCTCTGGGTGTCTGTGATCTTGAGCTGTCAAATAACAAAGAAATTACCATGATGTCATAATTCATAAGCAGAAAAAATATAGTAAATGCACTTCATGGAAACATCTCCTACAAAGGTAACAATTAGGAAGGTCTTATACAAGTCTTACTTGTGAGGAGGCACATGAACAGATGTGTCATGTTGCAGAACATACCACTGAAGGTATACATAGTGGGGACCTTCAAACAAAGCCAATTCTCATACCTTTTTTTTTCGTGTCAAGAGCAACCGGAGTTGCTTCTGGAGTGAGAGAATTGGCCATCTGCAAGGACGTTGCCCAGGGGACGCCCAGATGTTTTGATGTTTTATCATCCTTGTGGGAGGCTTCTCTCATGTCCCCGTATGGAACTGGAGCTGATAGAGGGAGCTCATCCACACTCTCCCCGGGTGGGATTCGAACCTGGCAGCTTTCTGGTTAGCAACCCAACCTTCAAGTCACGAGGCTTTCATCCCCTAGGCCACCGGAGGCTCCATTCTCATACCTGTATGATACATAGCTTTTTTAACATAGCATTTGTTGCATTTATTTGTTACATCAGATTTGTTGCTGCATGCTTTCAGGTCATTTTGTATTTATGGCAACCCTATTAAAAACCGGCAAAGGGTTTTCTTCTCAGAATGTATTCAGAGGTACTGGTAACATATCTTTCCAGAATTTCTGTTTCTCCCACTTTTGCATACTGTTTTTCACCGTGTTTCCACACAACGTGGAAGTAATGTGTTACACATCTTTGTTATTCTCTAATGGAAATTTTCTTTCTGCTAAACTCATTTTTAAGGAATAATGTCCGTTTCCAATTCATGACTTTAACCTCATGTCTTTAAATGAGTACGTGTGTGTGTCTTCAGGTTGCCTATTGACTTATGCAACCTCCTGAATTTCACAGGGCTGTCTTAGGAAATGAAAACTCAGAGGTGATTTTGTCAGTTCCTTCCTCTGAACTACAGCCGATAGCCCTCCGGAACACTCTCAGTCACTGTGTTTCTCACCCTCCTCCCAGCAAAATGCCAAAAGGACAGCCAGAGGATCTGGGAGTGTCGGGAGGAGGGTCAAAGCAGTCACTGCATGTCTTGCCTTCTTCCTGGCATAAGGATGGGGCGAGTTATTATTATAATTATTATTTTGTGTTGCTGTGAACCATGAAAATGAACACAATCTGGTTCCAAGTATTAAAAAAACTCTAAAATCAGAACAGTAAATAAAGAAGAACACTCTGAAAACAGATGAATCCCAGATATGAAACAATCAGGGACAGTTAACACCTCCCAACAAAAGATTCCTCCAGGGAGGAAGCAGCCAGGCTTTGAAGCTGAAAGGCCATTATATGCTAATCATTCTGGCTAATCATTCATACTTGCCTCCAATAATAATAATAATAATAATAATAATAATAATAATAATAATAATAAAACTTTATTTATATACCGCCCTATCTCCCGGATGGGACTCAGGGCAGTTTACAGCCATAAAAGCAAACACAAACATTACATAACAACATAATACACATTATTAAACAAAGTAAAATAATACAATTATAACAATAAATCACACTTACATGACCAGATCAAGGGGACGGGAACCATAAAACCAATATATTAAAATGTATCATTTTAGGCTAGGGAAATCTTGTGCAATATATTCAGGCCCAGAAATCGGCGGTAGTCCAATGTAATTACCACACACAAAAATCCAACACACACAAAAAAGGAACAACCAGAAATATTGTATATTCACAAGCTTTAGGAAATAACATATACTCCCCAGAGATATTAGACAAGTTCCAACTCTTTTGGGCTTTAGAAGAGCCCTAAAACATGGCTATGTGCCCAGGCTTTTAACAAATAAATGATAAAGATGACATGGACTGACTTATGGATAAAGCACAAGGTTTTTGGACGAACGGATCTGAGCATACGTATTCTTAATTTGTATATTGTAATTTTATACTGTATTTAATAGTTTTAACTGATTTTATGTATTGTTGATTGATTTTGTATAGGCATCTAATTGTGCCAGTGTTGTAAGCTGCCCTGAGTCCCTTCGGGTGAGAAGAGCGGGATATAAATATTGGAAATAAATAAATAATACTAACTATCACCAATTTCCCATACCACCACACTTTGCCACAGGAACGCATGGCTGGGCACAGCTAGTGTATAACTATATCTTGTTTGTGTGCTATCTTTCCCATGCACTCTTCATTGTATCATTGTAAGATATGCTTTCCTCACAACTCAGAAACACAGTCTTAGTAGGCTGTCTAACTTCCAAACTGGCCTCTCCAATCCTATCTCTTTTATCTTTACTTGCTACATCATTCCAAATGGTACCTTCTAAATTTTTCTTCTCACTCATAATCAACCATACGTCAGTGCACATTCTTTATCATTCAGAGACATACAATCCTGGAGCTACTTACCATATAAATACCCATTTTAATTTCACATCACTCTTTATATTATTTCACAGGTACCTATAACACCTTGGTTTCAGGGGCAATGATGAGGGAAATGTTATTTTCGCAAACATACCTGCTTTTTTGTATAACAACTAGTACTAACTTGTTACTTCTAAAATTGTGCTCTATTGAGGCCATACGGGCACAACTTTGGGTTTTTATAAAGAAAGAAACTATAATGCATTAGTAATAACTGACTCTTTACTCTAAAATAATAATGAATACAATGTTTTTTAAAAGTTACATTCCAAGCTCTATGATTCTCACACACTGTTATGTATAGCTGACTATTGACAACAACTAACAAAACCCTTTCAGCAATAATCCTCGCCAGATTCAATTCCCAATGCTCCTTTTCTCCTGTCTGTAATGCTGAAAGTCAATTGTCCCTATATAAATGTATTTATGACACCAAAGTTGTATTTTAAAAGAAAATAATAGAAGACATATTGTGATAAAAGCACACGATGGAAATTCATTCACACTGACTCCTTGACCTACAAGATACCAATGCAGTTTGACAATAGCCTAATGAAATTCCATTCTTCCATTCTACAATCTTGACCTTCATGAAGCATCTTCCACATATGTACATCTGACTATTTTGTGAGCTGAGGGAAGAGTACAAAATGGTTGGAAGATTTCTTTTTTGTCATTCCCCGGTAGCCCGTATATGAGAGCCCAGTAAATCCCATTATCTGCTGACAGTCATGAACAGCTTACAGAGTAAAGGCCTCTATATTACTTTTGTTAGGTCGACACTAGAACTTACCTGGATATCAGAGATAATAACAATGTGTGAATATCTGGATTCAAAGGCCACTTTGCAGGGTTCTACTTTGTCTCTCAGCAGTGATGCCAAAATGAACCATGATTTGTTGGAATATAACAGCTTCGAAAAAACTAGTGGTAAGTCAAACTCTTCCTTGGATGTAGGAAACTGATTTGCTTGCATGCATCCATCATTCAGTATCTCTCGGAGGACAACATACTTGATTTTTGATGCTAAGATGGTTGCATAGCCACTAGAAGAAAGACTTTGCTATAAAATAGTGGTTCCCAAACTTTTTTTGATCAGGGACCACTTGGCGAGGACCACTTTGACCAGGGACCACTTTGACCAGGGACCACTCTCCAACACTAGTACCAAAAGGATTACGAATCAGTTTTTGGTCAACTTTAGATTCGGTTTGCTTATTTGGAGTGTTGATTCATAAAATTGCATTGGATAGACCACATCAGCTCTAGTTTCTGATATAGAATATATGCCATCCAATAGTCACCATCTGCTTGCCCACAGAAAACTTTTTTTTTCGTGTCAGGAGCAACTGGAGTTGCTTCTGGAGTGAGAGAATTGGCCGTCTGCAAGGACATTGCCCAGGGGATGCCCAGATGTTTTGATGTTTTACCATCCTTGTGGTAAAAGCCTCCCACAGAAAAAACTGTATTTAATAATCTAGCGCTGATGTGGTCTAGCCAATGCAATTTTATGAATCAGCACCCCAAATAATACCAGGAACTGGCCTAAAAACAAAGACACCAAGAAAAAAAATCTTTCTGGGTGGGCTGTGTTATTATCTGTGGATTTTCCTAATGCTCGTGTAAAATAGGGGGAGGATGGGGCTGTGGTTGAAAAAAAATACAAAAAGCGGAACATGACACCCAAGAAACTGTCCCGAATGGCTTTAGTAACAACAACAACAACAACAACAACAACAACAACTACTACTACTACTACTTTGGATGACTAAGCAGGGTCTTACAAAAGGCTACTTTCACAACTCTTGTGTTTGGCAAAGGGAACTACAGTATTCCCTCACTTATCGCTGGGGTTAGGTTCCAGGACCACCCGCAATAAGTGAAAATCCGCGAAGTAGGGACACTATATTTATTTTAATGTTTATACATTATTTTAGTAGTTCTACACTATTTTAAGTCTTTATCAACCAATCGTGTGTTGATAAATCACCTCCTTCTCCTCCCGTTGCTGCTTGGCCTCCTTTTCTCTCCCTTCGTCTTCTCCTTCCTCCCTTCCTTAGGCTGTAAATTGTATTTTTTATGATTTATAATAGTCTTTTACAGTTTATTGAAAAACCGCAAAACGGCAAATCCGCGAAAAGTGTACTGTGAAGTAGTGAGGGAACACTGTAATAACAATAATAACTTTGGGAGACTAAACAGGATCTTACAAAGGGCTGCTTTTCCATTACAACTGATGTGTGGCAATGGGAGCTAAAAATAATACTAATAATTTTCCCCGCATGTCTTGTGGACCTTATTTTAAGTCTTGTGGCCCACCAGTGGGCCGCAGTCCATGGTTTTGAAACCACTGCTATAAAATGAGAAACGTATGGGAGATGAGGTTTGAATGTAGGCCCCCCAAGATTGACTAACTTTTTTAGTTTCCTGAAGGAATGTTCTATTTTATTAACCAAACAACCTCTTGTCCTAACTCAAACTGCTAAAATGCCAAGTTACTTGGCAGAAAATCCCTTAACTGGATCAAATAAGACTATAGGTAAATGAACGATTACCATCTCTGAATGGGTTGGATCCAAACAGAGTCACACTTAAGAGTAGAGCTCCTGAAAACAATGTGATTTTAGCCATAACTACCTCTGGATCCAATGCTCTGTCTTGATCACCTTGATCCACTGTGTACTTAATGCATCACCAAACGGATGCTGAGTGACATAGTCTTCAATGTAAATATGGCAAAAGATGACAGCAATGACCAGGACTACGGCTATATAACATTCTGTTATACAAAACTGAGAGTAGCATTTCACAGTGTGAAACTCAATTGATTCAATTACAGGAGACAAAGAAGCATAGGTCAGCTAAGCACTAGATAAATGCTAAACTTGCCATATTCTAGTTGGCAAAAAAACGGCAAGAAAAATCCACAGTAAATGAAGTATAAAAATAACTCAGCTTTCAAGTCATGACAGGGAAATGTCCATGTCCTCAGCAATTTCAGCTTTCCTGCTGAAGAGAAGTGACAGCCTGTAACTGTTAAAATAAAAATATAAGCCTCCTCCAGTTTTCTAGAAAGAATAGCATGACCTCCATTCAGCGTGCATATTTGCAGCTGACAGCAGGGACAATTTTAGCTTCAGGTTTGGATTCTTATTCCACATTCTCCACCTGCTGTTAAAGTACACCAAACTTGCCCAGTTTTTCTTCCTTTAAAGGTGACCAAGACAGAGATCTCAAATATTTCCATTTCAAGGTTATATAGACTTTCCTGATTTGTATTGGTATCTATGGAAAGCAATCTGTGCATGAAACCTCTCCCAAATAATGATGTGCAATTACTGAGCAATCTGTGCTACACAATAGTAAATTTGCCTTAACCAGTTAATTTCTCATAGTACAAGCACACATAACAATATATCCGTATGACAACATTTTAAATAAATGACATGCTACTGGAAAACGTGGAATTTTTTTAGCCATCCATACAAAATATCTCCTGAACATATCCCCGTTGCAATGTATAAAACGAGGCAGAACTACCCTTATATGTCCTTCATTAAGGATTGTGCATTAAATTTGGGTTCAATAACATTCAATTTTAGATGACATTCTAGCTGTTTTTTTAAAATGCCATGAAATACTACCCTATATATTCATGTTTAAGTCTAAATATTCTAATCAAAAATCACCCCCAAAAACCTGGATTGACTTATCTATGGGTCAACATGAGTATTGCATCTCAGCTCTTCCCAAAAAAGGAAACATTATCTTCTCTGAGTAGAAAGGCAAAACCTTAGTCAGCCCTGGGACAACCCAAAAGAAGCACGAGGAGCATGTTCAACAGGAGAATAAATGCCTGACAGGGCATCAGGAGCAGCGTTCACCAAAACATGACAACCATGTATATAATGTGATAGATTTGATGGTCACCATAATGCCAAGAAGCTGAAGAATCCAGCTCAATCTAAGCAGCAGATATTATATGAATAATACACAACAAGTCTTGCCTTTTCATGGGACAGAAAAGGGCTGAGAAAAAATATGATCACTGATGAATTGCATTCACTTTGAATGGCGACACTGCTATTTTTACATGTTCACCTGTAGGCCAAGGTCAGAAAGAAATATAAGTATGACGTACTAGCTGTACTGTTGGAATTAATGAGATGAACCAATAACAGAGAAATGGGGAAACTGTCAACTGTTGGCAGCTCATCTGCGGTGGCACCACTGCCATGTAGTCGATGAACACATATAGTACAATAGGAAGGCCTAGGGCTCAGAAGAAAGCATGTAGAAGAAGAAAAACAAGAAGAGGAAAAAGAAGAAAATGGTGATTGTATGTCATTTTCCCATTTCAGGAAGAATTAAAATTACTCGGAAACATAAATCATTAAAAACAGGTCATCTGTCAGGACTACATTGAATGTTTTTTTCCTGCATGACAGGGGGTTCGACATGGCTCATGCGGTCTCGTCCAACTCTATGATTCTAATGCAGTTTCAAAATGTGGATAAACTGCATTAGAACTGTATTATATGGCAGTGTAGACTCATATAATCCAGTTCAATGCAGTTAATCCATATTCTGAATGCATTATATGGTAGCATAGATCCAGCCTATAGATTCATGAAATAAATTTTAATAAATTGCATTATATGAGTCTACACAAACTACATAAAGCCAGGCTGTGGCGCAGCTGGCTAGTAACCAGCTGCAATAAATCACTACTGACTGAGAGGTCATGAGTTCAAAGCCCGGGTCGGGTTAAGCCCCCAACCATTAAATAGCCCAGCTTGCTGTTGACCTATGCAGCCCCAAAAGACAGTTGCATCTGTCAAGTAGGGAAATTTAGGTACAATTTATGCAGGAGGTTAATTTAACTAATTTACAACACCATAAAACTGCCAGCAAAACACGAGGAAAGGAATGAGGAAGTGCAGCCACTAGTGGACGGTGAAGCAACAGCTCTCCCTGTGGCCGGAATCGTGAAGCTGGAAAAATGTTAAATGCCTCTGTGTCTGTCTATACTGTATGTTGTTTGTCTGTTGGCATTGAAGGTTTGCCCTATATGTGTTCATTGTAATCCGCCCTGAGTCCCCTTCAGGGTGAGAAGGGTGGAATATAAATACTGTAAATAAATAAAATAAATAAATAAAGCTGTTTCAAACTGCATTATATGGAAGTATAGATGGGGCCCCAGAAGGCCCTCTTCCATGTTCCCACTAGATCAGTGGTTCTTAGCCTGGGGTCCCCAGATGTTTTTGGCCTTCAACTCCCAAAAATCCTAACAGCTGGTAAACTGGCTGGGATTTCTGTGAGTTGTAGGCCAAAAACATTTAGGGATCCCAGGTTGAGAGCCACTGCACTAGATGGACCCATGATGGTGTTGGGACAGAGAGAAGGGCCTCCCAGCAGATCTCAAAACATGAGCAGATTCTTAAGGGTGAATACAGTTCCTCAAATAACCAGGATCTGAGTCACTTATAAGTTAGAAAACTATTTTGGATCATGCCCAGAGCAGATCAGCAGCCAGTGGAGTTGGTGCAACAAGGGAGTCACTGTATATACTCGAGGATAAGCCTAGTTTTTCAGCCCTTTTTTTAAGACTGAAAAAGCCCCCCTCGACTTATACTCGGGTGAGGGTCCTGGTTGGCTTATATTTGGGTTAGCTTATATTTGAGAATATATGGTACATTTATTATTTTTCTCTATTATTATTGGTATTATTACATTTATTATTTTTCTCTATTATCGTTGCTACTATTACATTTATTGTTCTATATTATTATTATTATTATTATTACATGTATTATTTTCATGTATTTATTATTATTATTATTACTATTATTACATGTATTATTTTACTCTATTATCATTAAAAGGATACATAAGCACATTTACATTGAAAAAGATGACAATAATGATTTAACAAGAGTTGGACAGTCTTATCTTAAATTTGAGCTTTATGTAAATATTCAAAAACATTTAACCTACTGATGCCTCAATTAATGTAATTTTATTGGTATCTATTTTCATTTCTGAAATTTACCACTCTCGGCTTATACTGGAATCAATGTTTTCCCAGTTTTTTGTGGTAAAATTAGGTGCCTCAGCTTATATTAGGATCGGCTTATACTCGAGTATATATGGTATGTGCTCCCTATAGCAGCCCCATTTAACAATATGGCTGCAGCTTCTCGAACAGCTGAAGTTTCAGAAACTTTTTCAAAGCCAGATCTACCCAACAGGCCTAAGACATATATCACCGTGGCTAGATCTGACATCGGGAAAATGGAGGAAGGGAAGAATGGCAAACAGAGTAAATTGAGGACATCATTTTACTTATAGAAGTAGTTCACAACCTTCTAGGCTGGTATTATTAAGCCTGCCACGTTTTGATCAAGAGTGTGGACTGGACAAGCAGATGTGGAGCACTGCAGGATCCTGGGGAGAATAATGCAGATTCCACCTCTTGGCAACTGCTCACCCTGGCAAAGAGACAAAGTGATATGACTGATGGAAGAGTCAAAGATGCCGCTCAGATGACTCAATCATGTTGTTTATGCCTGATGCAAAGACAGGTTGGAAGGGGTGCTGGGTGGCAGGAATGCTTGTGAAGAAGGTCAACATGACACAGTTCCTGACACTACAATTATAGCAATTAGATATTAACTGAAGTCAGGAAGAATGTGGGCAGTTGAACAATTAATACTTTAAACCCATTGCAAGAGTTGTTGTTTTTATTTTCTGGATGTAGTTGAGAGTTTTGCGTAGACAAATTCAAGAGGCCTGTGCCAATAAAAGGCAAGTCCCTAATTCTGAGTTGCAAATTCCAGATAATGATAATTATTACACAGAGGCACAGCACCACTCACAGTATTTAACCCACACTGCCACCTGATGGACAGAGTTAAGCTGCTGAGTGGTCAGCAGGACCCTTTGGACTGAAAGACCATTACAGGTTGAGTATTTTTTTGGAGTTTTTTGGATTTTGGAATACATGTATTTGCATATGTATACTTGGAGATGGGACCCAAGTTTAAACTCAGAATCAATTTATATTTCATGTACACCTTTTACGCATAGTCTGAAAGCAAATGTATATACATTTCAAACAATATTGTGCATGAAACAAAGCACAACCATCAGAACCATCAGAATGCAAAGGTGTCACTACCTCAGCCACGCAAGTGGACAAGTTTGGATTTTGGAGGATTTCATACTTGACAATTCCTGATAAGGGATGTACAACCTGTAACATTTCAGCCTGGATAGCAGAATAAGTGATGAGCTAAAACTGCCAAAGAGTAGAACATGGCATGTAGGATCTAGGATATTTTCCCCTTCTTGAACAGCTTCTAACCAAAATAAAAATACCTCTAACTTCATTGACTTCAACATGGCTATTTCAGATTACACTATTGCAGAATTCCCCCATGAGACTGACAGTATTTATCTCTCTCGATTGGAGATTGCCTGGTCCATTAAAAGTGAGTTCTGTCTCACACCTTGATTCCTCCCACCCCCCATCTTTTCTTTCATGCTGCAAGCTTGCACACCAGGAGATTATTCCCTACAAAAGCTCCCATGGCTCCATTAGCACTTTTCAGGCTCATTTGGGGGAGAAAAGAAGAAAAAGAAAAGGTGTTAATTGGAGCAGTAATGGCCAGGAAACTGTCTTCCCCATTTTCTGGAAGAAAAGCAACTGGCTGAAAACTAAGAGTCAGAAAAAATCAACAAAAACAATAATAATGCATGGATCTTTTAGGTTCACAGTAACGAATACAGAGACCCCGGTGGCACATTGGATTAAACAGCTGAGCTGCTGAATTTGCTGACCGAAAGGTCAGCAATTTGAATCCAGGGAGCAGAATGAGCTCCCACTGTCAGCTCCAGCTTCTGCCAACCTAGCAGTTCGAAAACATGTAAATGTGAGTAGATCAATAGGTACCATTCCAGCAGGAAAGTAACGGCGCTCCATGCAGTCATGCTGGCCACATGACCTTGGATGTGTCTACGGACAACGCCGGGTCTTTGGCTTAGAAATTGAGGTGAACATCAACCCCCAGAGACGGACACGAGTAGACTTAACGTCAGGGGAAAACCTTTACCTTTACCTTTACTAATACTGATTCACAGAGTGATAGTTTCTAAAATTATAGAATCATAGTGCTGCAAAAGACCAAAAGGCCCATCTAATTCAACTTCCTGCATATTACAGTGCATATATTATTTACAGTATTTATATTCCGCCCTTCTCACCCCGAAGGGGACTCAGGACGGATCACATTACACATATAAGGCAAACATTCAATGCCTTAACATAGAACAAAGACAGAGACAAACGCAGGCTCCGAGCTGGCCTCGAACTCATGACCTTTTGGTCAGAGTGATTTGTTGCAGCTGGCTGCAGCTGGCTGCTCACCATCCTGCGCCACAGCCCAGGCATATGCATATCATATACCTGAGACAATGCAACTTTTATTACGTTTCATCACCTCTGATAAAAAACAACAAGAACAATTTATTACTTATCTCTCCCCACAACTGGAGGCAACATACAATATGGTGAAAACAGATATAGAATCACAGCACTAATAAAATGCAGGTTAAAATTATGCTGAGTTGAATTCATTTTGATACTGATTTCTAACTAACACTGGTTTACATTAGGACCTCTCTTTTGCTCACAAAAAGGGTACATGATTTCCGCCAGATTACCTTACTCACTGCAGTTGCTTTGTTGAACATCCCATAATACAGAGCTTTCCAAACATTTCTTGTTGGTAATACACTTTTTGGACACACATCAATTTGCAACACAGGAATTCTGTTTTACTAGTAAACCAGAGGTAAAACTAACCCCTTATAAGAGATATTGCAATAACGAAACATACATATCCAAGATTTTTGTCATTATCCATCATGTTCCCGTGACACATCTACACACTGCAGCTGTCACGCTAACATGTCACAACACACAGTTTGCAAAGCTCTGTCATCATGTTTTAGAAGAACAGCTTTTTGGTGCACAACGGTGCAATAGTGGCTCTGATAAAACTTGGATGCCCAGTCTTGCAAGGGGAAGATTCTTAGTGGTGTCAAGCCACTATAGAATAACACCTATCTACTTATTTTCCAGACAGATTCTTATAAAGTATATGTTTGAGACCGTGCTCTATTTATGCTAAAGGGAGTCACAATATAATAAAATAAAATCACTATTTCCTCTAATCTAGTGGTTCCCAACCTGTGGTCTATGGACCACCAGTGGTCCCCAAGAACTAAAATACAGTGCCAAGCCCCATCCCCATATTTTTTTTTCATGTCAGGAGCAACCGGAGTTGCTTCTGGAGTGAGAGAATTGGCCATCTGCAAGGACGTTGCCCAGGGGACGCCCGGATGTTTTGATGTTTTACCATCCTTGTGGGAGGCTTCTCTCATGTCCCCGCATGGAGCTGGAGCTGAAAGAGGGAGCTCATCCACACTCTTCACGGGTGGGATTTGAACCTGGCAGGTTTCAGTTCAGCAACCCAACCTTCAAGTCATGAGGCTTTTATCCCCTAGGCCACCGGAGGCTCCATATAAACAGGGAATATTTCTTTGCAAAAGAATGAAATTATAGGTAGGTAACTAGGTAGTACTTTTATGAGAATGAGCCTTTTCTGTTTGTTTGCTGGGATTATTATTATTTATTATTAATATATTTTTAAAGTATTTTCTGAAGGAGAGGAGAACATGAGAAAAAGAAGCTGAAGGGTGACTCAAGGTTCTCAGAGCCACCCAAATATTTTTTTTAAAGAAAAGCACATCAAGAGCAAAGAGGTGCTCTTTCTTTACCCCAAGTCCCCAAATGCGTGCATGCACCCCACCCACTCATTCCGCACTTTCCCAACTCCCACTCCCACTAAATAAAAAGAATCAAGAAAATAAAGGAAAATCAAAAAGATTCAATGCTAGAGAGAGGCCAAGCCAAGCCAAAAAATAAAGCTGAGAGCAAGCGGCAAGGCAATCAGAGCCAGGAGCCTGCTCTCTAGAGCCAGGAAGCAACTGAGAGCAATGCAGGCTCTTGCCCCATGAAATAGACCCAACTTGCGTCTATATGTCACAACGTTCTTCTATTCTGATTGGCCCAACAGGCAGGGCTCACAAGGAAACCCCATGCGAGCATGCGGCAATCTCTTTGTGTGCCGTGTGATGCCGAATAGGATAGGAGGGCTCATGATCGGCTGCCGCATGGCCCGTTTCGGTGGAAAAAACTATAGCGGCTGGCTGAGCCCTTACCGTTATGGCCAGCTGAACAAGCCAGATTGCCTGAAGGGAACCGACTAAACCGAATTCATGCACAAGCCTACTAAATACCATCGACATCCAGAAACATATATCACTTTCTACCAGGATAGTAAGTAAATAATTAAATAAATATAAATAGGTCTCTTATTTTTATATTTGGGAAGAGTGCAAAGAGCTTATTGTTGGGAGAGACCATTGCAGATTTGCCAATCTCAAACTTCTACTTTTTTGTCACATTTCCTTAAAACAAATCACTGGAATATCTTCAGGTCTATGTGGCATAACATAAACATATTAATTAGTATGTCAAGATTCTTCACGTATGGAAAATATTTAGTGCTACTCGATAGAAAAGCAGAGCTCACTTGTGCAAATCGGTAAGTAAACAACATTATGCCATTTTTTTAAAAGCCAATGTTATTTCAAATGTATGGATAATCAAAGAATGGGTATTGAATGCGACTTCTTGCAAAAATCTGTTTTACTTTTTGGGTGGTCAGATGTACACTTAGCTGTAAAAGCAGCATGAAAGAGCTTAAACAGCTGCTTCCAAGAAAACTTTGGTGGCGTTTTTTTCCTGACATTCATCCAAGACCCCACATTGTGCAGTAATTCCTCTTCCTTTCAGCCTCCGCTCTGAGTCTCAATAATTACAGAAGACCTTCCATTTAAAAATCCCATAAAATTTGTTCTAAATACAGAAGGAAATGATCAGTAATACCTTGCAGCCCAAATGTTATGCTAGTTAAAATTTACTGAAGTCTTCTCTGTGGAATGGTATATTTCTCAAGATAATACTTGCATTGTTTTAATATATTAGAGTAGCAGCAAACCTTGAACAATAAGAAAATCTCCACAGTAACTTTAAGCCTTCCCACAGGTAGATTCAAGGGTGTCTTGCTTCAGACAGCTTGCCTCAATGGATATTATTTTAAACGTTTATATTTTCTTTGTCTATTTACTTGCTCTTGTCTTGCTGAAGAAAAACCTTTCAAGCTGACAATTATGTTTATCAGTCTTCCTAACTGCTAAACCCTGGATACAGCCCCAAGCACTTTTCCATCAGTTCAAAATCTAGTCCTTCTATTCAACACAGAGCTGCCGTTTCTTTATAGAGCAGCTAAGCATTATAGGAACAGAATTAGCATGGGTGTGTGAGAGAACTCAATAGTTCTGGTGATTTTAACATAAGTGTAAAACTACGTGTCCCTATAGTCACTATATATGTGTGTGTGTGTGTGTGTGTGTGTGTGTGTGTGTGTGTGACAGGAAATAGAATGAAGAATGGAGGGGGAACATTTGGAATGAATGCAAAATGTGTTTGTTTGGATAGATCAATGTTTGGTGAGGAGCTCTATGGATGATAATGTGTGTTATATTAAGACTGTCCAGAGAAGCAAAGATCAGTTGAACAATGTGTGCCTTGGAACAGACTGTCTCTCAGATCTCCCATTGGTCATAATAGTGGAATCTGTAAAAAATATACACATATTATTCCTCTCATCCATAGTTACTATTTTTACTATTATTTTAAGTTATATTACATCCTGCCTTATATCAAAATACCTCATTATTATGCTCAAATATTGAGTCAATATAAAATATGTACCCCAATCTATATACCGAGACACTGCTCTTTACTTACATGTACAGTAGAGTCTCACTTATCCAACACTCGCTTATCCAACATTCTGGATTATCCAACGCATTTTTGTAGTCAATGTTTTCAATATATCGTGATATTTTGGTGCTAAATTCATTAATACAGTAATTACTACATAGCATTACTGCGTATTGAACTACTTTTTCTGCCAAATTTGTTGTCTAAGATGATGTTTTGGTGCTTCATTTGTAAAATCATAACCTAATTTGATGTTTAATAGGCTTTTCCTTAATGCCTCCTTATTATCCAATCTATTCACTTATCCAACGTTCTGCTGGCCCGTTTATGTTGGATAAGTGAGACTCTACTGTATATGCTGTTCTATACTACAGGTTTAATATGCTAAATTTAATCCAAGGCCTTTCAAATGCCATTTCATTTATTACCAGCACATCCTAATAATTCATCATGCAATCTGCTGGCCTTCAGGTGTTTTCCTGAGATGTTGATGTGGAAATCTTCCTCTTCAGGGAGACTATAATTCACCCAATATAGGCTGAATTCTTATCCCCGAGCTACCTTTTAAACTGTTCAGAAGCACCTCTGTCTTGCCTACATTCAGCTTCAATTTTCTCATATTTGTCCAATTAATGCCAAAGAACAAAGTTTCACTGAAGTTCACTTGAAATAAGAAATAGAGTTGTGTGTCATTACTGTACTGGTGGAACTTACACCCAAACCTCTGCACAACCTTTCCAAGGGGTTTCATATATTTTTTTTGAATACCATATGGGTCAAACAGAGGCCTGAGGTACTTCACAGACCAGAATCCAAGGAGTTAAATAAGAACCCCCCAGCAACAGCTTCTGGGTTTGCCAAGGGTGATGGTATCAAAAGCAACTAATAAGTCCAGCAGAAGGACAAGTTGCTTACATACAGGGGTCTTCAAATGGTCACCTGTGAATGTTTGGAATTGTCTAGAGTACATGTGTCAAACTTAAGGTCCACAGGTGAATCGACCTGCCATGTCATTTTATGCAGCCCTCCAGATGCTGGACTACAGCTCTTATATTCCTCATCATTGGACATGACTAGAGCAGATGGGAGTTCTGATACAGTAACATCTGGAAAATTGCAGTTTGCTGTTTAATCAGGATAGTGGGGTTTGAATTTAGATACAAGGCTTGTGGATATGATGTTTGATTTTAAAAATCCCTTTAACCTTTCCGCAACCTCAGAACCACAGGTACTGTTGGGCTGAAATTTCCATTATCCCCAGTCTGCATGACAGATAATCCAAAATGATGGGAGAGCTGTCGTTCAAGAACATCTGGAGATCCTAATTGGGTAAAAACAAAAAAGTACTGACGGTTATGTAAAAAAATTATGGTTGGCCCTCTGTAGTCACAGATTCCCTGTCCATGGATTTAACAGCCCTTTGAAGGCAATCATAAGGCCCATGAGAAATGGGTATAGAGTTTACTTGTCTGTCTGGAAGAAGTCACTTCTGCCCCTCCCCTGAGTACCTCCCTGTCCTTTCCCTTCAGTTCTAGTCTGTTATGTGTGCAATACAACTGGAAAGAGGCAGACCAGGACTGCACAGAGGGGAGGGTACGGTTGTGTGAGTTTACAGATAGAATCATAGAATCATAGAATAGTAGAGTTGGAAGAGACCTCATGGGCCATCTAGTCCAACCCCCTGCTAAGAAGCAGGAAATCGCATTCAAAGCACCCCCGACAGATGGCCATCCAGCCGCTGCTTAAAAGCCTCCAAAGAAGGAGCCTCCACCACGGCCCGGGGGAGAGAGTTCCACTGCCGAACAGCTCTCACAGTGAGGAAGTTCTTCCTGATGTTCAGGTGGAATCTCCTTTCCTGTAGTTTGAAGCCATTGTTCCATGTCCTAGTCTGCAGGGCAGCAGAAAACAAGCTTGCTCCCTCCTCCCTATGACTTCCCCTCACATATTTGTACATGGCTATCATGTCTCCTCTCAGCCTTCTCTTCTGCAGGCTAAACATGCCCAGTTCTTTAAGCCTCTCCTCATAGGGCATGTTCTCCAAACCTTTGATCATTTTAGTCGCCCTCCTCTGGACGCTTTCCAGCTTGTCAACATCTCCCTTCAACTGTGGTGCCCAGAATTGAACGCAGTATTCCAGGTGTGGTCTGACCAAGGCAGAATAGAGGGGGAGCATGACTTCCCTGGATCTAGACGCTATACCCCTATTTATGCAGGCCAGAATCGCATTGGCTTTCTTAGCAGCCGCATCACATTGCTGACTCATGTTTAACTTGTTGTCCACGAGGACTCCAAGGTCTTTTTCACATGTACTGCTGTCTAGCCAGGCGTCCCCCATTCTGTATCTTTGTATTCCATTTTTTCTGCCGAAGTGAAGTATCTTGCATTTGTCCCTGTTGAACGTCATTTTGTTAGTTTTGGCCCATCTCTCTAGTCTGTCAAGATCGTTTTGAATTCTGCTCCTGTCTTCTGGAGTGTTGGCTATCTTCCCAGTTTGGTGTCGTCTGCAAACTTGATGATCGTGCCTTCTAACCCTTCATCTAAGTCATTAATAAAGATGTTGAACAGAACCAGGCCCAGGACGGAACCCTGCGGCACTCCACTTGTGACGTCCACTTCCAAGATGAAGACGACGCATTGGTGAGCACCCTTTGGGTTCGTTTGCTTAGCCAATTACAGATCCACCTAACCGTAGTTTTGTCTAGCCCACATTTTACTAGTTTGTTTGCCAGAAGGTTGTGAGGGACTTTGTCGATGACGATTCAAAGAATGAGTTATAGCTAAGAAACCTGTTTATGTTCTTCATAAACTCAGTCACTCAATAAATATGGGTGACAAGCAAGCTACTAACCAGGATACTGGGAAGTAGTCCTATCATTGCCAAAGACAGTATGACTTGACCAAAAGCTACTTAGTTATAAAATAAGGAGATTCAATCTGTAGCAAAAAAACAAAGGTAGAAGGCTGGACCAGGTTGTAGCCTGGTAGCAGCAATGGCAACTCCAGACCAGCTTTAAATGTCAGACATCCAAACAGCCAGAGAGCCAGAGGAGGGGAGTGTGCCATTGCCAAAGCCAAAGAGGGATGTGGAACAGGAACGTGAGCAAGCAAAGGATGGTGACAATGGCTGCTGCAGCACCAAATGGGTGAGACAAAGCGGGGGGGCGGGGATGATCTTTCACTTGCTTACTCATGGGTAAACCATCTCTCTGCACTCCAAGATATCTAGGCTGGAACATGGAGAGTGGGAATTGTGGTACAGGAGAAGGTCCATGGGGATGACACCATGTATCCTTGCGCAGGGCCATGCTAATCTTCTCTGTATCGTTCCAATTTTAGTATATGTGCTGCCAAAGCAAGCACATATACATGTATCCTACATGTATTGAGGGATTCTGGAAATTGCAAAAGTGGCAGTCATTTCCCCTGTGATGGTGGCAACCAGTGGCAAAGGGTATTTTGAATGCCTTTTTGATGAGGAAATGGCAACGGTGATGGGCAGAAAAGTTGGCTTTCTGTTCTGAGACAGTACTGGCACTTTCCCTTTTTTGTGGAATGACCCTTTACTTATCCATCTGCTATATCTAAATCCATTGTTTTGGCCCCCAAGTAAAAGGTAAAGGTTTCCCCTGATGTTAAGTCCAGTCATGTCTGACTCTGGGGTTAGTGCTTATCTCCATTTCTAAGCCCAAGAGCCAGTGTTGTCCGTAGACACCTCCAAGGTCATGTGGCCGGCATGACTGCATGGAGCGCCGTTACCTTCCCGCCGGAGCGGTACCTATTGATCTACTCCCATTGGCATGTTTTCGAACTGCTAGGTTGGCAGAAGCTGGAGCAACAGCGGGAGCTCACTCCGCTTCCGGGATTTGAACCTGGGACCTTTCGGTCTGCAAGTTCAGCAGCTCAGCGCTTTAATGCACTTCGCCACCGGGGCTCCCAAACCTGCCCACAATTTATACACGAATATGTATATTATTTGGCTAATCAATAGATGCAGGATTTAAATTAATGTTAGTGAGAGAATATAATCAGTGATATGTATTGCTGAAGACTTTCACGGCTGAAATCAATGGAGTGTTATGTGGAACACGGCCGTACAGCCCGGAAACCACACAACACTCCAGTAATTAGTGATACCGATGCTATAGTTAGATAAAAACACTAACATGCACATAACAGTTTAATAACATGATTGATAGAAGTCTAGAGTTGCTAAGCACTAGCTGGTATTTATGCCCTTCTTCAGTTGTATTAGGAACTCAGCTTGACTGCTTGACAAGACATTATTCTGCAGGAACACTGGAAGAAAACCTGCTCTTTAAGATTATATAGCAGCAAACAGCAGTTTTGAAGCTAACAATGCTCCCTAATTAGCAATTTACATAGACCCACAATGTTGTTTAGCATTTTAGTTCTGTAGGTTTATGATGTTAACTATTTTTAGCAGTAAGATCTATATTCTATGCTAGGTTTCAGGGGAATGCTCTGTACAAAAAAGATATTCATATTTCTTGTTGATAAAACCTGGATAAAAATAGACATGTGATAAATTTGGAAACAAACATCTGCATGCTCTACAAAAAATTCTGTTGTCGAAGGCTTTCATGGCCGGGATCACAGGGATGTTGTATGTCTTTCGGGCTGTGTGGCCATGTTCCAGAAGTATTCTCTCCTGGAACATGGCCACACAGCCCGAAAGACATACAACATCCCTACAAAAATTCTTTTATTATCCATATGATTATTCACCTTGGAAGTTGATTACAAGCAAACCTCGGACTGTAGCTTTGTGGAGAGCCGGCCCTTTATTTCAACTCAGATCTAAATCCATAATAAAAGTGAAAACTCGTATGTGTTATGTGGCACGGATGTCCGCTCACAGATAGCCTCCGACCTCCACAAACAGGCTATAGTTCCCAGGGTTAAGAATCTAGCAAGTTACTCTTTACCACTGACATTGCGGTTACAGCGAGCACCATGAACATGTAGCCCAACCCCTGCCAATGTCCTTCCCAAACACTACAGCCCACCACCCAATGAATGCTTTCATTTGGGGACAATTTCATCCTAGATTTTGTTTTTTCTTCCACCATAGGCAGGCATCCCAGGGTTCTCCACTGCTGTGGAATTTGCATGGCCCCACCCACTGTCCTTTCCTTTCCAATCTCTCTGCATAACAAACAGAGTAGAACTGAGCTGCAACTAAACTTACTGGAGGAGTTTAGGGATTGACTCCACATAGTGGAAGTTGTAGTTCACCCAGCATCAAGTCAGAGCACTCTCATTCCTACTGGGGAATATATAGAGGAGTTGTAGTTCACCTACACCCAGAATGCTCTTAGCCCAAATAATGATGGCTCTCAGCCAAACTTGCCATGCAGACCCGATATGCCCAGATTTGACTATTGGTGGGTTTGGAAGGGAACTGGACTGGAAGTTGAGGAGTAGTAGGTACTGGATTTATAGTTCACCTGCAATGAATGTGCATCACACTTGGCACGCACAGCCCCCATAACCAATACAACATATTGGACAAGTTTGGGGAAAAGGGAGTTATAGTTCACCTGCAGCCAGATAAAAACTGACCCCCACTGACAATGCACTAGGACCACACTTCACACAGAGAAGCCTCATGACCTACTGAACATACTGCAGGTATTTGTGGGAACAGGCCTTGATTTTGGAAGTTGTAGTTCACCTCCATCCAAAGACCACTGAACCCAGCCAATGACGAATCTAGACCAAACTTGGCACACAGACTGAATATTGCCTGCTGTGGATACTGATAGATATGTCGGGGCAATTGCCCCGGGAATCTAGAAATTGCAGTAGTTCACCCCCATCCATAGATTACTGCACCACACCTGGTACACATGCCCAAAATAGCCAACTTATAATACTGGCAAGGTTTGGAGAGGATTCAGCCACGATTCTGGGAATTGTAGTTCACCCACTCCAAACAGAATACATAACATTCAAAGACAAATAATACCATTCTCAAATGACCCGGGCATCGCTGGGTCCCCAAGCTAGTATCTTTATAAATGAGATCAAGCAATTATGTTATCTGTAACACATTACTTTTTGCAATAACAAGGACAGAAAAACAATGTAATCATTGGCAACATCATTCAATTTTTTTCTTGTGCCATGAGTATGTTTTCCCTGGAGGCATGGGCTCAAAAATTTCTTCAGGCATCTAGATAGGATTTTATTTGAAAAATAATTTTATTTAAAAATATTTAAAAAGAAACGCAATAATAGCAAAAGCAACCATTTATATAGTAAATTCTCCTGAATTAGTAACATAACAGCCTCATCTAATTCCTTCTGTTTCAAGTCTTTTATTCTGCATTCTATGAATCATGTGAATTAAATGGCAGTTTCAGTTTGGACTTCCCTATGATTCTAGAGGAGCCCCCGGTGGCACAGAATATTAAAGCACTGAGCTGCTTAATTTGCTGACTGAAAGGTTGCAGGTTCGAATGCGGGGAGCAGAGTGAGCGCCCGCTGTTAACCCCAGCTTCTGCCAACCTAGCAGTTCGAAAACATGCAAATATGAGTAGATCAATAAGTACCGCTCCGGCGGGAAGGTAACGGTGCTCCATGCAGTCATGCCAGCCACATGACCTTGGAGGTGTCTACGGACAATGCTGACACTTCAGCTTAGAAATGGAAATGAGCACCAACCTCCAGAGTCAGACCCGACTGGATGTCATGTCAGGGAAAAACCTTTACGTTTACTTATGACTCTAGAGTGAGAGGCATGACTAAAACTCCAGGATGTTCCTCTCACCTGCTGGGAAACTTTATTTTTGTCATCAAAATGGAAATTACAAGAAACATAGAGGTTGTTGAAAGAACAGTAGTCTCTAGAGTATTCAAAACGTTAAGTTGCTGCGAGTTTTTCCGGCTGTATGACCATGTTCCAGCAGTATTCTCTACTGATGTTTCAGCTGCATCTATGGCAGGCATTCTCAGAGGTTTGTTCAGAGGTCTGAGCTTCTGAGGATGCCTGTCATAGATGCAGGCAAAATGTCAAGAGAGAATACTACTAAACTCACAGCAACCCAGTGATTCTGGCCATGAAAGCCTTTGACAAAATGTTCTTGTTTATTTATAGAAAGCTTGCTTGACCTGGATGTTTCATTTCACACATTCATAATATTCATTTTTAATAAAATGTTTCTGTTAAAGAAGTTAAGCCTAAGGATCCAAAACACACAAGAGGATCCAAAACCAGGTTTTCTCATTTTTTGTGCAAAATAATTTTCTCAAACAGAGAACCCCACAACTGATTTCTTTAGCACAGTGTCTTCATTAAGGACAAGAACGTTGATGAATATTCTTCACATCTCTAATCTGAAACTTATCTGTTAGCTACGAAAGTAGACATTTTCAAGGCAATACCAGAAGCACTACTACGGAAAAACAAAATGAGAGAAAATGCCATGTTATCCTTGGGTGGAATGATTTATAGCATCTCGGTAAGCCAAAGTTTTGGGCACCTGCTGCCATGCAAACAAGTTGTCATTCCTGTTAGATGTGTTTTGTAGCTGCTGAAATGATGTGTAAGCTACACCAACTGCCTCTACATTCTGCTTCTTTCCTGTGGGTCAGAAAGAGGCCTATGTACCAATCTGAACAGAGTCTGCTTGTTCCCCAGCAATGGCATAGTGGAAATAAGTGGACTGGGTGCTTCTGTTGTGCCCCAGAAACATACCCAATCCATCCATGGAGCATGAATAACTTGATTCTCACAGCCGGAGAGGAAGGAAGAAGAAAGCCACCTTTACACCTATGTTGAACTTTAGCATGGAAACTGCTTTTCCACATGAAATAGTAAAGGTAAAGATTTTCCCCTGACATTAAGTCCAGTTGTGTTCGATTCTGGGGATTGGTGCTCATCTCCATTTCTAAACCAAAGAGCCGGTGTCCATAGACACCTCCAAGGTCATATGGCCAGCATGACTGCATGAAGCATCATTACCTTCCCGCTGGCGTGGTACCTATTGATCTACTCATATTTGCATGTTTTCAAAGTTAGGTTGACAGAAGCTGAGGCTAACAGCGGGAGCTCACCCCACCTCCTCAGATTCGAACTCCCGACCTTTCAGTCAGCAAGTTCAGCAGCTCAGCGGTTTAGCCCGCTGCGCCAACAGGGAGGAATAATGCCTGGCATGTCAAGACAAAGGCTTCGGCTTTGACACATAACTTGTGGATTATCCTTCAGCCATGAAGAACTATTCTATGTCTCTTTCCTGTGAAGAATTTCCTCTTGGAGCAAAGGAAATGGTGAAGCAGTAATAAGAGCAGCAGCAGCAAGAGGAACAACAACAACAACTAAAGTAGAGCCTTTTAAGTAGTTCCGTTCCCAATCCCAACAAAACCCTCCAACCAGTTAGTCGGAATATTCTCTCATTGTATCTGTGCAATTAATATCCTGTAAGCAATAAAGGAAGCAAATTTTTAAAAAGATTGTTGCTTTGCTCTGACACCTCTAGAGAAAGGTTATTGTGTATATATGTGTGTGTGTAATACCGTATATATGAAAGGAGTGTGTGTTTGAGCAAAAAAGGAGGTATACAGTAGAGGTACTGAAATGTGAATTGTTATCTTAGTTTTATCAGTTTTGAAACAAATCACCACATAACTATTTGTTGAGGTGTGCCACAATCTATCATCTTCTCCAGCCCAGAACAGTTTACTTCAGCCTTTCCCAGCTTCAAAAGAGGAATGGAAGCACAACAGATGATGTGCAGAAAAATTCCTCTGTAAGACTTGTGCATCCCCACATTAGATTTATCTTTTGTTTGTGATCATGGTAATCATTAGTGCTGCAAAAATATATAACAACAGTGCCCAAAGGCTGAGCTCATTATCAGGACTAGCCATAGAACAGACACAGTCAAAGACAGCTCCTGCCCCAAAGGGCTACCATTCACCAGGCTATCTCCAATGCCTGTCATCTAAGACAGACTGGTTTTATCACTACGAATTCTTCTCTCAGGCTTCCAATTTATATTTCCCAACCTCCCTTATTTCTACTGAATTATTGCTGTACAATCTGTGAACATTGCTCACCTTACTTCATATCACTGCTCTTGTAATTTTGGGAGGGACTGTTTAGAAGCCATTGCTTTTTTTTTTTTTAAACTATCCAAAAAGATATGCACATTGAATATATGAGTCTAGAAGAAAGAACAAAAACAAGAGCCAAGAAGCTTGCGACAGGATTGGGACACCCTGAATGTTTGAAAACCAGAATTCAAGGGGGAATTGGAAACATGGAATGAGAGAATTACAGATTATGTTATTAGAACATAGAGATGCCAATAGCATCCCAATAGAATATAAGAAAATTGGATTAAAATCAAGTCTTAGCTTTTCTCTACCAAATAACATCCTATTTTATGTATAGGGAGCAAAGTCTGTCCTTTACCAGTGAAAGATTCAAAGTCTGTTCAATAATCTTAACCTGTATATGTTGTTTCTGATAAAAAGGGATCTGCATACACCAGAATCTAGATTAAAAGACTCTTCCTTTCTCCAGAACAGCATGTTGTGTGACCTAATGCTCTAATTGTTCTACAAAACATTACAGGAAATAGTACAATTCCCTTAAGATCAATTTATGCCCCAAGTTCATATTGTGGTAGCACGTTTATTAAAACAGCCAAACAAGTAAATAAACTTTCAAAACCATCAAACACATTTTTTTTAAAAATTTGCAGAGGAAAGAAGTGATGATTTTGGAATCAGATAGTGTGTTTGTTGCCTTGAGCTGATTTAATAAGAAAGGGTCTGCAGAATATCACAGCAAGTTCATCAGACCATAGTCCCAATGACTCTGGGCTCACTGGGGAAAAGACAAGCGATAAAAAGAGCGCTATAATCTGGCCCTGCAAGATATATATCACTGTTGGTAGGAAAATAATAATACTTCCCTGAGCCAAAGGGATAAGGCAGTTGGAAAATCTGAACTGATATATTTGCCACTACCCTAGAGTACTGCTTCTTAAAGTGTGTGTCCCTAACCTAACTGGGGTCCTCATAGCTCAGTGGTTCCCAACCTATGGTCCATGGACCACCGGTGGTCCCCAAGAACTAAAATATGGTCCTCACTGTTACTACACCGTTGCAATGAGAGTGACTGGTCTTGCAAAACCATCTTATAGTTCTGAGACAATGGGGATGTCAAGAGAGGAGAGGCCAAATACCCATAAAAGGTGCAACAACAAGCCTCCTGACTGCTTCTCCTCCTCCCTTCCCCCGAGCGGAGCCGTTCCATGTGGTGCCTGGAAGCAGGGGCGCCTTGGTGTCTTCATTTTTGGGCCTGTTCTTGGGGTTATTTGGGGTGCTCATTCAGAAAATTGCATTGGGTAGAACATCAGCTCTAGATTATTAAATATGGTTTTCTGTGGACAAGCCGATGGTGACTACTGAATGGCATATGTTCTGTATCAGAAATTAAAGTTTATGCAGTGCAATTTTCTGAATCAGCACCCAAAATAACCGAACTGAATCTAAAGTTGACCAAAAACTGCTACATAACCATTCTGGAACTAATGTTGATTGGGCTAAAATAAAAAATCTTGATAATAACAGACTGCCAAAATTGTGCCTCTTAGAACAATCTAATGGCTTTAACCAAGACTCCTGGGCAGAACAACTATCAAGGTTTCTTTCCTCCTGTGGATTACAATTTACTTCATCAGATCAGAATAGGGATGCCGAAAAAAGGACAGTAATCCAAAGAATCCTAGATATTGAAGCCCAAAAAGACATAGCCACCCTGTCTAATACAAGATCTCTGAAGTGGTTAGGATGCTTTAAACGTAATTTCCAGAGGGCACTGTACCTAAAAGCAGATATCCCAAGACACCTAAGAATCACTTTCACTAGGGCAAGATTCGAACAAATGGAGTCCATGGAGAGACACGGCAGATTCAATCATATCCCGTATGAAGAAAGATTATGTATTTGTGGCAGCCCTGAAGTTGAAAATTTGAACCACATTTTGCACAACTGTAACCTATATAAAAAAGAAAGGAAACAATACTTATGGCCTTTTATTGGTAATAAAACAAGCTGGGCTAATGAGGCCAAAACTTCATTTCTGTTAGCCGGTTATAACCCCACTCTGACAACAAAAGTGGCCCTGTATTTGTTTAAAGCTGCCAAAAGGAGATCAGAGTACATAGATCAGATTGGGGTGCAGTGCAGCGGAGACGAGGATAGTTGATGCATAGATCTTTAGCTAAACTACAATGGCACCAAGCAGGCAGACACCTGTATATCTGTATTTTATTTTAAGTGAACCAGATGTATGTTGCATGTTGTTTTTGTATTGTCTGTCTTTGATAAGGCCAACTGGCTAATCAATAAAAATTGTTGTTGTTGGAACTAATGTTGGAGAGTGGTTCCTGGTCAAAGTGGTCTCTGGTCAAAGTGGTCCCTAGCCAAAGTGGTCTCTGGTCAAAAAAAGGTTGGGAACCACTGCCATAGCTCAATGTTGATGTCCTGAAAAATATGATAACAGTAAAAGGTTTCTGAAGGCCACCTACTGGCTGTTTTAGACATTTGCATAAATCTGTTGTGCAGTGTTTACATGGACTCTGCAGAAGATGCTTCAGCTGTACTTCATAAAAAGAAAGATCAGCCCCTTTAGGAAATTGTAAATGCTGATTTGTTATCAGTATATTTTTGATTTGTATACTTATTTTATATACCTATTTACCCGAGTTCATATAAATATTTCTCAGGCCAAAAAGGGCTGTGTAGTGAATCTCATCTATTAGGCCTGGGAACAGTGAGTGAGGCAGGCATCCATTTTGTTGAGGAATGCCAGGCAGCCATCTTGAGTGTGGTTAGAAAGGGGGAGGAGCTTAGAGAGAGACTCCTAGGATTGGCCAACCAGAGCAGATGGGAGGAGCCAAGTCTTAGAGTGCAGAGAGAGAAAAAAAGAGCTCCAGAGAGTTCTGTTTGAGGGTTTGAAGAGAGCAGTTTGGTTTTGGAGTTGGGAGAATGTGCGTGTGAGAGATAACTGAAAGCTGTGGAAAGTCAGGCAGTTTGGATCTCTTGGGGGAGATAACTCAAGGGATTGTCTCTCACTACTGGGCTGGTTAATAGAAGGACTCTAGGTTAGAGGTAATTAACAACCCAGGGGAACTCGTGTCTATTCTCAGCAAATAGAGCGAGGGTTTTTGTGACCAATAGATAGATTGGTTGGTTGGAACTGTTTGAAACTAAGTGAAGTAAATCTTAAACATACAACTAAGTTAAGCTGAAGAACGTCTGTAACCGATTACGCTTATGAATCTCTTGGAAGTAATCATTTACCTGTTTTTAAGAAAATAAATTGCTATTCTATTTTCAACTTTCAAGAGCCTCCACAGTGTATATTTTCCACCGAGAAGCCTTAATAAAAGTTCCAGCAATACAACAATAAAATACCACAGAAAAGCCTCATAGTGAACATCAGTTTGGGAGCCAGCGGTAGAAACAGTGTGGGCAGGGAATGGGAGAAGTTTGCCTCAGACACATTTAACAACAAAAATCCTAAAGACATTTTAGGTTGGTGGCAGCTACCAGTTTTAAAAGCAAATCTGTTATAATTAGTCTCTCAGCCTAGCCTCCCCGCTTTGCTCATTTCCTTTATATTGGTGGCAGCGGTGGGATATTATAAAAGATCCCCCCCCCCCCGCCTCAATTTTCATTTACTTATTTTATATACCTATTTACCTGAATTCATATAAACATTTCTCAGGCCAAAAGGGGCTGCAAGTGAAATAGTAAAGGAACCCTGTCCCAGATGTGATGTCTTGTTTGAGTGGAACAAATAATTAATAAGAAATTTACAAACACTTTTAAAAATAGCAAATTATGTTTGGTAGCACAATCTGGCATAGATTTCTAAACACAGATGCACCTCAATTAATGAACTAGATGTCATTTTAGGCATAATCTTATAAAAAAAATGGTAGCAGAGTCGACAACAACTTGGAAAGAATAGGTTCCTACACCACTTGTGAAGTCGCTTGCCCTGTGGTCAGAATCAGGCATC
Organism: Anolis carolinensis; assembly: GCF_035594765.1. NCBI lineage: Eukaryota > Metazoa > Chordata > Lepidosauria > Squamata > Anolidae > Anolis > Anolis carolinensis. The sequence goes on from NC_085846.1 coordinate 66,274,447, forward strand.
CAGCCACGAGATCTGTGAGAAAGGATCAATTGGGCTAGGAGTGCCTCATTCTGGCCTCAGATCTCACAACTTTACAAGTAGGGCTCTGTGATTGTCTTTAGAGTCCCAAAAGACTAAATTCCTTTTCAACAATAAAGGCCTCAATCTGTCTCACTCCCCCAATGTCACTCTGATCCAGACGGATACACTAGAAAAGCAACATTTTTTTCCTGGGAACTGCGGAGTACGAAGTGATTTTAAAATAATAATAATAATAATAATAATAATAATAATAATAATAATAATAATAATAATGGGTTAAATCCCAAAGTTCTATCGATGTTAAAGTGGTTGTATGTCATGTGTTTCTATGGCACCGGAATAGAGATAGGTATGGATTTTTTTCCTGCTGAAGACAATAGCTGTGTTTCCAGTTCTCTTTAACCATTCTCCCAATGCCAGTGCTGGTAGGGGCCCTTCCACACAGTCATATAATCCAGAATATAAAGGCAAAAAAATCCCATAATATCTGAGTCCGCATTACCACATATTCCAGTTTAAAGCAGATAATGTGGGATTTTATTCAGCTGTGTGGAAGGGGCCTTGGAGATATCTAGCTGAGTTCAAGGATGAAAGGGGGGAATCCAGGTGGGTATAAAATACTTCAGAGAAAGGAGGTCCACTGTTAGAGGCTTTGTTAACTGAGATATACCTGTATTTAACCCAGATTCTCCAGTATTGCTGAAATTAGACATGTCACAATTAGAATACACACAGTTACTGGTGACAGCAGAAAGATTTGAGCATTCATATTCCCAAAATTGACAGAACAATTGATTATAATTAACCACAAATAGCTAAATTGCCATACATCCATTTTTGTATTCTATGTATCTCCTATTATATTTTAATCAATTACAAAATTAAAGTACCAAGCCACAGAGGAGGGAGCCACACGAAACCTGTTTTGCTCACAGTGTGATGTAAGGCAAGACATTTTAATATTCTGCTGTTACTCCCGATTCTTATACAACTTGTCAGTTTCATTTTGTCGAAGATAAGCTAGGAGAAGTTGTCAGATACCTCTGGGATAGAAGATGAGGAAAGAATCAGCAAAATGTGGGTGGAGGAATTGGACTCTGAAAAGATTTTTCAAAAACCCAAGAGATAAGAAAATTGAGTGGGTGGGAGAAGGGAACAAGACTTGGGGCTTTTCCAGCTGTTTACCTGGAAATGACAGCCAACAAATGAAAAACAAAGTACTATAAAGCAAGACTTTTGAGCTTTTGGGCTGATTTGCTACTGCTTTTTTTCTAATTTGGCTTGGACAAAGGCTAACTGAAATCTGCACACAGACTTCTACAGCTGATATATTTAGTTTTCAGGTACCTAGCATGCTGATATCAGTGTGTAATATGAATCACTCTACTCTGACCAGGCGGTCATGAGTTCAAGGCCCGCACGGAGCCTATATTTGTCTTGTTTTTGTTCTATGTTAAAAGGCATTGAATGTTTGCCTATATGTGTAATGTGATCCGCCCTGAGTCCCCTTCGGGGTGAGAAGGGAGGCATATAAATGCTGTAAATAAATAAATAAATAAATAATATCCCACAAATTCACTAGAAAGTACAACGCCTTTGCCTATGTGACCATTACCTGTGATTTCACCCACTTCCAAAAAAACCCATTATCTCTAGGAATTTGCTAGGTCCTTCAGCTGATTCTATGGTACACTTCTGCTGGAAGTTACTGTACAGTTGACCTGTTCTTAGGTGAAGTAATGACTGACATATAATAACAATATTTATTATATTGATATATACAGTAACAACAATTATTCATTACTGAATATTCCAAATAAGCAAAGCAGTAGAGTAAGAGTATATACAGTAGAGTCTCAATTATCCAACATTCTGGATTATCCAACAAATTTTTATAGTCAATGTTTTCAATACATCGTGATATTTTGGTGCTAAATTCGTAAATACAATAATTACTACATAGCATTACTGAGTATTGAACCACTTTTTCTGTCAAATTTGTTGCATAACATGATGTTTTGGTGCTTAATTTGTAAAATCATAACCTAATTTGATGTTTAATAGGCTTTTCCTTAATGCCTCCTTATTATCCAACATATTCGCTTATCCAACATTCTGCTGGCCCGTTTATGTTGGATAAGTGAGACTCTACTGTATGTGTGTGTGTGTGTGTATACACACACACACACACAAAAATTAAAAAACACTTCCAGCAATCCAGATTTCCCTATATTTTTAATCATTATGATTGCTAAAGTTCAAAACACCCAGGGCACAACTTGCAGAGACAATGCCAAATTTATACAGATAAAATAAAGTATTTACGCATAACCTTGTACACATTATCAACATAGCCTGATTTCTCCTACTACATAGACAATTTGGTAACAAAATAGTTATCTAACAAGTGTATAAAATAGCATAGCACGTAAGAGGGATTTAAACAACCTAAAAACACTTGGTTTTATCTGACATTGAAACTGTGGTTAGTACCTGGATGGGTGACTACCAATGAATAACAAGTGATATAGACCATGGCATCTTAAACTTTTCTACTCGTGACCCCTTTCAGCCCACAAAATATTTACATGACCCCAAGTATATAGGTATATAACATAGGTATAAAAATGAAAAGGTCAGGCGGTCAGCTAGGCTACCTGATCATTCTTGCCATGAAAGGGAAACGCCTTGTTGGTATCAGTGTCTGGAAAAAGCAGTGCTACCTTTTTTTTTGTTTTTTTGTTTTTGGATTTAGTGTTTGTATGTGAACCTTCCACATTTGTGAGTTTGACTTTTGTGGTTTTGATTATTCATGGAATTGATTTAAATGTTCTCTACGTCCTCCAGTGCAATACTATGGTCAACTTCCAACAGAAGTGCTGGCAAACTTCGAGTGTTCTTTCGGATGCATTTGTTTTTACTCATAGTATTTCACTCTGGCAGGGGTTCTGTGCCCCTAATCCAAGTGAATGCGGAGGGCTGACAGAATACCATTGAACATTTTGCAAATAAACATTTCAATGTCCCTGCTCTACCATCTTCGCTTCATAGAAGCATAGGTGGACAATCAGAATGATGAGACAACAAAGAAAGGATACTTGATTAGGTAAATATGTGCATGCAATGTAGCAATAAAAAACCCCTTTATTAGATAGAAACCAATATAGCACACACAGTAGAAACACACCCCTGTGGCTATATGATGGGGGCTCCGTGTCACTTGCCAAGCTGGTTTCAGTATATGCTAAAACAGATATGTGTGTGACAGTAAAGGGATCATGTAAGAGCAGGATATCATGTAATGAATCTGGGATACAGCCCTTTTGTACAGGCAAAGTATAGTAAAATCCTTAAAAACTTCGATGTCTTATTTATTTTAAAGTTATATACATCTTTTGCGTTTACGTCCAACTTTGCTTTTGGACTTTTTTCTTAACTTTCGTTAGTAGTTGCTCCAAGTCTTTTTATTTTCTGTTCACAATAAGGTGTCATCTGTGTATCTTAATTGAAATGTCTTCGTCCAATTTTCACACCTCCTTCCCTCCATGTCTGTTACTACCTTTTGTACGATATATTCTGAGGATAAATAAAACAGATGACACAATGCTGCCTTGCCTAACATCCTTGCAAAATGGAAACCATTGCTTCTGTCTTGATAGCCTTTTGTCCATGATACAGAGTACAACAGAGCTACTATAAGAAATGATCCCTGGACTAATCTTCATCCTTAAGCCATTGGTTGCCATTCTCTAGCAAGTTTCCAGAAAGGAAAGAATTTTAACCTCATATAGTGACAATCTCTGGCAACAGGAAGGCAAAAAAATAAAATAAAAATGAGTGCCTCCTCCTATCAGTAGAGGTTAAGCAAATCTTTCACTGCAAAAATCATATTCAGTCAATTATCTAAGTCTATCTGTTAACTAATTTGGGAAGGTGCAAATTGCACTATATATAAGCATGCTGCTACAGCCCTCTAGTGGGGTCCTGTGCTTTATTCACAATCTCTGAAGTGAGACATTTCCTGACCAATTAAAAGTGAAAATGCGATGAGCATGACGGTGATTTTATAGAATAATTCATTACTGTAGATATCCACATATTCTATGTACAAGATTTGATCAGTTCATTGCAGTGTGGCTTACGCCTTAGTTGAGCTGAAACTATCTTAAATCTGAGTAGAAATAAGAAATTAATACCTCACTATTCAGAAGGACTGAGCGGAGAAACATGGGAAAGTATTGGAAAGAAAGCATGAAAAGTTACTTTTAAAAATTTATCAACATGTGTCATGGATCCAAGGTCCTCAAATTAGTTAATTGCAATCAACATTAAATTTTTAAAAGTAAGTAACAGCTTTCCCATTTCTTGTAATAACAAGAAAAGTAATTAGTAATTAGTTACTTTTGCTTTAAAAAAATCTAAATGCTATAAGCTGTTGGCCATTAGTAAAAAACATGCACTCTGTAACTCGGGAAAGCAATTTTAAGTAACTACCCTGTTTCCCCGAAAATAAGACAGGGTCTTATATTAATTTTTGCTCCCAAAGATGCACTAGGTCTTATTTTCAGGGGATGTCTTATTTTTCCATGAAGAAGAGCTCACATTTATTGTTGAACAACAAAATGAACATTTATTATATACTGTAAAGTAGTTGTCATCACAAACCAGCATAATCAGACAAACTGTGAATCCTATCAATAATTTATTGTTACTACCATTATTTACATGTACAACAATCTATGGTAACTCTTGCAGTTTAGGTTTCACAAGGTTTCCATGCTGATTTCTCTCTATTCTAGTTTCATTGTAGTCATGAATAATATAATATAATAATAATAATATGATAATATAATAGAATAATAAAATAATAATATAATGATATACAATATATTAATGGGATAATATAATAATAGGATATAATAATAACAGAATAGCATAATAATATAATAATAATAGGATAATATAATAGAATAATAGAATATAATATAATTATATAAAATATATTAATAGAATAATATAAAATGGAATATAATAATAATAACAGAATATGGTAATAATATAATATTAACATGATAATATAATATAATATAATAATAATAATAATAATAGAATAATAGTATAGAATACAATGATATAATATATATTAATAGGATAATATAATAATGGGATATAATAATAACAGAACATGAGGCTAATAATATGGTAATAAGAATAATATAAAATAATAAGTTTCATGGCATAGGATAGGAATAAGAATGGGAGGAGAATCCCAATGCGTCCTGTACCTTTAAGAAGCAGAAGGAGCAGGAAAGGGTGTTGAAGCCCTCTTCCTTCCCTCCCACCCTCCCTTGCCCTGGCACCAGGAGCCAATCAGAAGCCTCTGGGATGAAGGGAACATGGCCAGGACGGAGCCTTGTCTCTGAAGAAAGAAAGAAATGGAAGCAGCGCAGACGGAAGGTTTTTTGAGCCGTGGCTGGGGGACAGGCAGGAGGCACAGAAAGCAAGCACTCTCTCTCCCTCCTTCCCTCCAGTGCGTATGAATGCTGCTTCTGCCCTGCAGCCATGCTTTCCAATGGAACTCTCCTGCAGCCTGGAAGGTCCCATTCTTAGTTGCTAGGTCTTACTTTCAGGGGAGGCCTTATATTTGGCAATCCCCCCAAACCCCTACTAGGTCTTATTCTTTGGGGAGGTCTTATTTTAGGGGAAACACGGTAGATATCTGTAACTAGTCACTTACAAACACTGAGACTTGAGTGATACAAAAAGAGGGATATTTCAGGTAGGATTTCAATTTATGTGACCTCCTTCTCCAAAGGATCAAGTCTAGTTTCCTTAAAAGGAAAGATGGAGAATTACAGTTCTTGTTGAACTATAACTTAACTCTTGGCTATCTAGGCTAAAGCTGATGAGAACGGCACTCCAACAGCATCTGAAAGGTCATACATTCCCCACCTCAACTGTAAAGGAAGAGACAATAGCTTATAACCACATGCAAGTAGTTTACTATAAATAAGGCACAACTTATCACTCAGTTGTTGCTGAACTCCAACCTCAGCCAGCATGGGAAATGGCCGATGGCAGTTATGGTTAAATAACATTGAGCGAACCACAGATTACAAATCCTGTGTGTGTGTGTGTGACATAGAATCAATAGATAAAGATTTTCCTGCACTGTGGTTGCAGTTAGGGGACGACTGGTATGAACTATTTTCCATCTACAACCTCATTAGAAAATATAAAACTAGCATGGTGATGGTAGGAATCCTACTCTCATTCAACATTTCTCATTTTTACATAGCTCGCAATGAATTTAAATAATGTAACTAGGAGAACATTTGTTTATAAGTAACTTAATTAATTTCCCTTTAAATGAAGCACAAAAAAGTGATCTAAAATAACCTGGGTAAATTTATACATAGGTCAATGCTGGAAATGTCCCATGCTCCCCACTATTTTGGACACTTGAAATGAATCAGAATGGTTGCAGTCATTTTTAATAGGGGTTTAGTGTATAAGCTTCAAGAAGCTTGGTTGCCTTTCTGCAAGCCCCACGGCCCTTGCAAAAAGATCACAGGAAGTCCCTATGAAAAATGGCCACTGATGTTCTGCTCCAACTCACCTACTCAAAGTGGCAAGTGAACTAACCTCTTTGGGTTCCCCTACATTGCTGCTGAACACTTTTTGGTCCAAAAAGGTAGGTGAGAAAGGAAGGAAAGAAGGTGGGCTGTCTTTTTTTCTCAGTCACTGCCTGATTTTGATGGGGAAGTTCTGGTTCCGTCTGCTACTATTAAAAGCCTTGGGGTTGTGTTGGACTCATCGCTGACAATGGAGGCTCAGATCACTGCCATAAGTAAGCAGGCCTTTTTTCATCTTCGCCAGGCAAGGAAATTGGCACCCTACCTCTCGACAGAAGCATTGGGGCCGGGCTGTGGCGCAGCTGTTGAGCAGCTGCCTTAAATAACTCTGACCATGAGGTCATGAGTTCGAGGCCAGCCCGTGGCGGGGTGAGCACCCGTCAATTAAAAATAAAAAATAGCCCCTGCTCGTTGCTGACCTAGCAACCCGAAAGATAGTTGCATCTATCAAGTAGGAGATAAGGTACCACTTATAAAGTGGGGAGGCAAGATTAACTAATTTACGACCTGGAATGAGGAAGTGCCGTCAGTGTGGATGATGAAGCAGCTGCTCCCCCCTGTGGCCAGAATCGAACATCCCCTTAGAAGAAGGTTAACTTGCCTCTGAGTGTGTCTCTCAGTCTCTGTTTGATGTGTTTATGGGCAGTGAATGTTTGCCTTATGTGTGTTATAATGTGATCCGCCCTGAGTCCCCTTCGGGGTGAGAAGGGCGGAATATAAATACTGTAAATAAATAAATAAATAAATAAATTGGCAATGATAATCCATGCAACAGTCACCACTAGGTTGGATTATTGTAACGCCTTATATGCCGGCCTTCCGAAGACAAAAACCCAGAAGATCCGAATGGTCCAATATGCGGTGGCCAGGCTGCTAGCGGGATCATCTATAAGATCCCATATTACACCAATTCTGAAACAACTGCATTGGCTACCAATAGAACATCGGATACAAGATACTGATCCTGACATTTAGAGCTCGAAATGGCCAAGGACCATTATATCTCAGGGACCGCCTCATTCCTTTTTTTCCATCAGTGGTCACCTCGATCCTCCCAGGAAAATCTCCTAACTGGGCCCTAGGGAGGTACGCCTGGAAGCTACAAGGCGTAGAGCCTTTTCGACCTATGCTCCAATTCTGCTCATTGCCTCCATATGTTAGAGCAATGTCAGAGTTGCGACCTTTTGTAAAAGCGCTCAAGACTTGGCTGTTTGGTTGTGCATTTAAGTAAATCAGATCTAATTTGCCAAATAGTTACTGTTGAATGTTTTTATGTTGAATGTTTTTATATTGTGGAATGATATTTGAAATTGTAAGTCGCTTGGAGCACTCTGGTGGAGAGCGACTAATTAAGAAATAAAGTGAAGTGAAGTGATCTGGACAATGGAGGGGTAATGGGGTGAGAGCACTGCTTCCATGCTCCGCCATGTCAGGACAGATTTGCCTCTGCCTCTATTAGGGACCCAACCTTTACGCTGGGGGCAAGTTGTCAATGCATTTTCCAAAAAAAAAAAAAAATTGTTATATGCTCCAAAGTGTTATCCACGGCTTATCCACCGGTCAAAGCAAAATCTATAATTTTGGCCCTCAGACCTGCCCTTGACTTATATATAAGGTGGACATATACACGAGTAATAGCCTTATCCATTCGTGCTAATAAAGGACATTATCACAAAGAAAGCATATGCTGATTGAAATTTGATACTGTAGTTCACAGCTCATAAACCATCACCATCCCTATACAAATTACACTTGTTGTAAATTTATAATGCTATTCATACAAAAACATTACATTTTAATAGTCTGAAGGAATGACAGCAGTGGGTGCATGTATAAATGTTTAACTAGCATGTCCTTCATAATTCAAAAATGTTTAGGCTTCATCTTTGAAAATGTGAATTGCAACATTGACTAAACCTAAAAAAGTCAATTACTGTGAAATACACTGAAAGCACAACCCAATTTCCAGTGCTATTTTTAAACATCTCTTGCAAATCATAGTTTCACAATAGATGTCTTTTCAAAATCATGAATTCATAGAGCGCTAGGCAGTTGTATGTTGCTCTTTCTTTTTAACTTTCTACTGCTTTCCATTATAGTCATACAGTATATGTCAAAGTGGCAGTCCTCTTCTGTAAGCATAATCAAGTTTTCAGTAGTTACCAGTGAAATGCTGAGATACGTACGTGCAAATCTTGAACTGCCATCCAATGAGAACTCGGAAATAGAACAAAATCTTTAAAGTCTTCTTTGAAAATAGGAGACTTCATTTTTACAAACATACTTGTGTTTTCGCCACCTTTTGATTACTATATACCAGGCATGGGCAAATTTTTTTTGCCTTGGGGCTGCATTACGGGCCCAGCCAGGAGAGCCGGGCCAAGAGAGAGGGGGGTCGGGCACATGCTGGGTGGGATGTGTCCGGGAGGGGGGTCCAGGAGAGGGCGGAGGCAGGAAGAGGCAGGGCAGGACTCGTCATCCTCCGGTTGTTCTCCCAGCATAAGGACAGGGCTGCCCATCCCATCCATATGCTGGGAGGAAGATGGGACACTTGGTGACTGCCCCAATCCTCCTTCCCATCCTCCTCTCTGATCCTTGAGCTGTCCTATTGGCACTTTGCCGTGAGGGCGAGACAGGTGGTAGCTGCGTGTGCTCCAGAGGGCTCTCAGCCACCATGAGTCTTCCTTGAGCCATCCTCCCAGCATAAGGATGGGGTCGCTCACACTTTCCTTATGCCAGGAGGAGATTGACACACAGTGGCTGAGAGCACTCCAGAGGGTTCCCAGCTGTTATGTGCCTTCCTCCCCATCTTTTTGACATAAGGACGTGGCAGGCCATCATGTCTTTATGCCAATGATAATAATAATAACTTTATTCTTATACCCCGCCCCATCTCCCCGATGGGACTCGGGGTGGCTTACATGGGGCCAAGCCCAGAAACAACAATATAAAAGCAAAACAATCAAACCGATCAATCAGCAATAAAACATCAACAACAATAAAAAGGTCATAAAAATGCACATACAAAAATAAAATGATAAAATCATGAGTTGAATTCAAGGATCTGGGCCAAGGTGCAAAATATGTCAGTCATCAGGGAGGTGTGATTACCCAGCTGTCATAGTCATTAAAGTGCCAATTATAATACTGGGGAAGGCATACATGAGGGTCTATTGCTGAGTAGGCAAACAGGTCGATCCTACAGGGATCAGTCGTCAAAGGCCTTTTGGAAGAGCCAGGTTTTCAGGCTCCTCCGAAAGGAGAGGAGGATAGGGGCCTGCCTGATCTCCCTGGGGAGCGAATTCCAGAGCCGGGGGGCCACGACGGAGAAGGCCCTCTCCCTCATCCCCACCAACCGCGACTGCGAGGGTGGTGGAAGCGAGAGGAGGGCCTCCCCTAACGAGCGAAGAGATTGTGCGGGTTCATAGGGGGAAATGCGGTCTCGAAGGTAGGTGGGTCCCAAACCGTTTAGGGCTTTGTAGGTAATGACCTGCACCTTGAATTGGGCTCAGAAAATAAACGGCAGCCAATGGAGCTCCTTAAACAGTGGCGTTGAACGCGCCCTGTAATTTGCTCCAGTTAGAAACATGACTGCCGAGTGTTGTACTAATTGTAATTTCTGGGCTGTCTTCAAAGGCAGCCCCACGTAGAGTGCATTGCAATAATCCAGTCTAGAGGTAACTAAGGCATGGACCACCATGGTCAGATCTGACTTCTCGAAGTATGGTCGCAGCTGGCACACAAGTTTTAATTGTGCAAAGGCCCTCCCGGCATCGGTTGACACCTGGGCCTCAAGTGTCAGCCCCGAGTCCAGGAGGACCCCCAAGCTGCGGACCTGCGCCTTCAGGGGGAGTGCGATCCCATTAAGCACAGGTTGCCACCCAATACCCTGATCAGATGTACGACTGACCTGAAGGACCTCTGTCTTGTCAGGATTAAGTCTCAGCCTGTTCGCCCTCATCCTTATGCCAAGAGGACAGGAAAAATGAGGAGGGCCTGAAGTAAGGGCCAAGGCCGCATCTTTCCCCCCAGGACTTAGTTTGCACATGTCTGCTATATACACAGGGGTGTAGCTAAGGGGGGGGGGGGTTAGGGGTTTAGGGGTTTAACCCCCCCCTGAAAATTTTCAGGTTTTAAAAAACCTCATGAATTTTAACTGGTTAACCAAATCCCCATGAGTGTCCACTGAAGTTGATCTGTCTAGAGTGTCCACTGAAGTTTATCGATGGAGCTTGATTTCTAAATTATTTTGTGTTATGCAACTACTCTTCATGATTCACTAAAAAAAAGTTTCAACCCCTCCCCCTCCCACCCCACATTTTTTTTCTGGCTATGGCCCTGAATATACAGTATACTTGAACTACTTACTGTACATAGTTATTGTCACTCTATCTCAGAAAGTATATTATTGAGCTTGAAAAGATACAAAAAGGGCAGCCAAAATTACCAACGTTCTGGAGGCAGTCATAGGTTGGAAGTTCCAACTTGGAACCACCCTTTTCACTTCCTTTTGGATAACCAGAAAGATTTCTCATCTGCCATGATATCGTTTCTCCTTACCTACTTTTTTCCTCTCACCTCGTATTGTTTCTATAAAGTGGAAGTTGGAAACACAGGCACATAACACCCATTACTGGGAACTTCCCTGCCTGTCTCCTACTTCCCATCTAGACATATGGAGTATAGAACAACTATACTCTTAACAACTGGAAAACAATAAGAGGACTAACAGTCTCGTTACATAACCGATCAAAATGTCTGCTTCAGAAATCATGTTTGAACAAGTAGGGGTGATCTGGTACATCCTTACACATGAATTTGCCATGGAGGAATTACAAAAGGCTCCTTTGTTGTTATTATATACCTTCCAGTAGACACTAATTATAGTGATCCTATCCTAGGGTTTAATGGCAAGATTTGTTCATAGGAGGTTTGTCATTGTTTCCTCTTAGGCAGAGGGTGACATCCTAAAGATCAACCAGAAGACATTGAAACAGCAGCTTCTCCCAGTCTGGTTCAAGGCTGTAGATGTTTTACTAGGTATTAATAAATCATCAGTGAAGTTTTGAATAATTATTGTGTGCCATTGTAAGATTTGTGCCCGGGTTGCAACTTTAGGAATAATCCAGCCAACTGTATGGAAGCAATATAGGTAGCTAGACAAATGTGCCAACCTTTCTTGCTGTTGATATGAAGAACACATGTTTGGTCCCTAGAATACAACATCTAGAAAGAGATGAATCCCATTCCCTTTTCTTCAGGTGCTTGTAATAGAGAACTATATGTTATAAAAGAGCTTATAAAAGACTTAAGGTTGCTAAGCAACTCTATAATGATAAAGTCTTCTATAGCACGTCATTAGAATATGTTCATAATGACTGCACAAAAAGCCTAGATGTCAACAGCAAAAAGATAGATTTTAGTGATATTAATATTGATATTAATACTAATAACATCATTAGCCCCTAAACATTTTGCTTACATTCTATTTGAAATAAGTATCAATATATCTCAATTTTGATTTAATTTTCATTCTGAAGCAGCTTTCTGAACAATATAGATTTCACAAGGGGTTTCAACTACCCTGATTGCTAGGAGACTAACTCTGCTAAACAGCAGTTATCTTAAAATTTCCTGATGTTCCTTCCAGAAAATTTACTATTTGAAAAAAACACAGGAAGGAACAAGGAAATAGGCAATCCTAGACTTCAAGCTAACCAATAAGCTACAGTGATTTGGCTGTGGAACCAATTGCTTGATCTCCATCTTCACTATCTTCAAAAATGGGCTGATAAGGACAGGCCTGGACCTAATGGTGCATGAGGCCCCTTCCAACTCTACGATTTTAGGTCAATGGCAAGATCTTTTGAGATCTCTTCAAAGCATAAATGGAGTCACAAGGCAGGGAAAATAGAACAGATAAAGAACAAATACACTGCTAGGGAGGTGATGAACATTAAGATGCAAACAGCAATCTGCCCCATTTCCTTTCTTCAATCTACCACCCCTGCTCTGCTGTCAATCGTGTCATCGTGGGAGGAAAAAAGGCAATGTTATCAGTTATTTTCCATGTTGACCTAACAGCAATTAGAAGAAGGGATTTTTGAATGGGAAAATAGCATAGGATGGGGAAGATTAAGTTCTTTCCTCCCAAAATAAAGTCTTCAACCAATCTCTGCCCTCCTCCTTTCATAGAATCCTTTAAATGTTTAAAAAGATGACACAATACAGGTCAATTGAACCATATCTTCTTTGGTGCTTTGTCACATACCTCAGGGATACACATTATTTAAGGTTCTGTTGATAAGGTCCAACAAACTTTATTTTGAAAAGGAATAAGATACTGTGAGGGTGTAGTAACTTACAAAGGAGAACTGAATGTTTAGTAAAAGAAATATATGCACAAATAAAACTGCAATCCAACAGCTCAAAACTATTGTAAAGCAGTGCTTCATAACAGAACTAGCAATGTTTTTACCATTTTACCAGTACCATATTTGTACCCATTGGCTACAATTTTGTCTTTCTTTCCCAAAGGTTCTCCATAGATTACTAACAGATGGCTTGGGAATCAACAGTGGTCCAGAAACCACCACTTTGAGTAGCACTACCCTTAAGCATCGGACCTATTATGAATTTTTACGAATGTCTTTGAAATTACATTGCTTTCTACTCCCAACAAAAAGTATCAACAAGGTAGAGCTCTGTAATGATTTTTAAATAAAAAAACAAACTAGGTTGTGATGGTAAGCTTGGGAAATGGGCCAAATTGTGCTGGCCTGGTTAACTTTGTTCAAGTATGATATTCCCGTAACTATATGGGAGAGAGAAATGACTCTCCTTGAGCATGCTAGTGCCCATTTTGCAATCTGAAATGTGAGAACTAAAAGACACAAAGTGACAGATAGCCTTGAGCAAATACACATTACAAGAAGTCAAAGGCATAGCTAGTGAACCTGCCCAAAAGCCTAGATAATAACCCTATGAGATTATATGATTATAAGGATATTATCCAGCGGAAACAACAGGCTTTTGTAGCATCCTAAAACCAAGCATAGAGTCCATAGGCATGATATAAGAGCCCATATGAGAGCCCATGTGTTATCAAATGCATCTACTAGAATACCTATCAGAACTCATTCCACAGTGTATCTTGTTAGCCTTCTAAATGCCAAAGGATTCTCCTTCAACACAGTAACACGTCAATTCATATGGATTTTATATGGCAGAATTAGACGGAATTCTGTATTAACTGCAAGGTCTGCAGTGAGATTCATACCTGCTATAAACTTGCACAGCCTAGGGTATAAATGTCAGGAAAGGTACTATGGTTCTGTCTGTTTGTTTTGCATCTGCTCTACTATGTATCCAGTAGGCTTGCTCAAATAATTCGATTTCCCCGTTACCCGTTATTAATTCGTTATTTTCGTTTGTTTTGAAGCAATATACGACCTTGATTGTCCACACGTCTGGATATCGCGGTTTAGAATCGCGAGAGGCCGTTTTTTCTTATTTCTTCGTTTTTTTCGTTAGGAAAAAAAGCTTTTGCAAATCACCCAAACTCCTTTCCTTTTGCCCCTCAGCAAAAGGGGCATCACGGGCTCAGCCAATGGGAGGGGGCGAGGGGGAAGGAGGCCGAGGAGGAGGAGGAAGACGGAGGGGGGAAATGGCCGCCGCCGCCGCCTCGCCTCAGCTCAGGCCTGGAGAGACAGAGAGGGGCCCGGCGGTGAGGAGGAAGAGGCCCGGGATGCGAGGGGGTGTGGGCCAGGCCCGTCCTCGGCTGCTCCCGGGGAGGGAGGGAGGGAGGACTACGACTCCCAGGGGCCCAGATTCGCACCCTCCCTCCCCCCAATACAGGTCTCCAGTCCATACCACGCTACATGAACTTGAATGGATACTGTGGTTGTGTTGTCGAAAGCTTTCATGGCCGGGATCACACTGTTGTGGTATGTATTCCGGGCTCTATGGCCATGTGCCAGAAGCATTCTCTCCTGACGTTTCACCCACATCTGTGGCAGACATAGAGGTTTTGACGTCTGTGCGAAGCTAGGCAAGTGGGGTTTATATATCTGTGGAAGGTCCAGGGTGGGAGAAAGAACTCTTGTCTGTGGGAGGCAAGTGTGAATGTTGCAATTGGTCACCTTGATTAGCATTGAATAGCCTTGCAGCTTCAAAGCCTGGCTGCTTCCTACCTGGGGGAATCCTTTGTTGGGAGGTATTAGCTGGCCCTGATTGTTTCCTGTCTGGAATTCCCATTTTCTGGGTGTTTCTGGGAAGGTAATGGCACTCCATGTAGTCATGCCGGCCACATGACCTTGGAGGTGTCTATGGACAACACTGGCTCTTGGGCTTAGAAATGGAGATGAGCACCAACCCCCAGAGTCAGACATGACTGAACTTAACGTCAAGGGATACCTTTACCTTTACCTTTACCTATACACACACACACACACACACATAAGCAGGGACTATACACAGTATATATCACACACACACCAATTTAACAAAGTTTCAGCCACAAAAACAAAGTTTCTGAAGTAGAACAATGACTTTCACAGTAAAGACAACCCAATTTAACAGGAAATAAGACTTTCAAACCAGGAACAGATTTCTGCAATTATTAAAAAATGGTTTATTATAAAAGCTATGAAAATTCTCCAAAAATCGGAGGATAAGGGAAACGTTCCAAATTTTGGTGAGCTATCAGTGTTAAATGTGTTCTACCACTGTACCAAGTTTGAAGAAGATCACTCAAAAAATGAGGGTGGGAGAGTCCTGTAAAGTCCTCTCCCTCTGTGCTGTTTTTGGGAATTGCGCATGCGCGTCCGCCATTAACGAATTAATTTTGAAAATAACGAATTTTCGTTAATTTCGAAAATTTTTGGGGGCCAAATTCGGAAATACCATCAGAAACGAAAAGCTGCCCCCCTCTAGTTTTGAAACGAGTTTAGAATCAAATTTTTCATGGATCGATCAAGCCTAGTATCCAGTCATAACTCCCACATATCCTGCAGAATGCTTACATGTCTGTCTTCATTACAGCTGAAATGACAAATTCTGAGAACATGTATTACTGTTGTAGAAGAACTTTACTGCACTTGATATTGTAGGGGACGAGCTAATTACCTGAAAATCCAGCTGCACTATCTTCCCGAGAGACACAGAGGTGAGATGTACAATAAGATTTATCACAAGTGTGTATATCATATGATTTGCCATGTATTCTCATCCAATCTGCTTCTGAGAAACTAATTTGCTACTTATAGCAGAGAAGTGCGAGAGGAATGAAAAGCCATTACATTTCAGTAAGTTTCTACTGACAGCCTGAATTTTGTTGTGTGATTTTGTTGATTGTTAATATGTGTCATAACCTCCTTATCATTAGTGCTTTTCCCTTTTTTTTAATGAGAATCATCAATAACCTGTAGTTCTGCAAAGCAACAAAATTACCAGAGTCAAAAATCAAAGCAATTTTCCTTGCAGGAAAGAAAAAATCCTCTATGACACAAGAAATAATAACATTCATCTCACATTGTGTTTTGCTTTACCACGAATATTCTCTGTCTTGTGCATACGGAATACAAGCTAACATGCACTTTAGTACCCCAAATGAGCAATCTGATTTGCTCAAGCACACATGTGGATTGCTGCACTGGTTGAGAATTGGACCAGATTACCATTGGGATTCCTTCTAACTTCAGAATTGCATGATTTAGTTCCCAAGAACAAC
The DNA here is from genome assembly GCF_035594765.1 of Anolis carolinensis. Lineage (NCBI taxonomy): Eukaryota > Metazoa > Chordata > Lepidosauria > Squamata > Anolidae > Anolis > Anolis carolinensis. The sequence goes on from NC_085846.1 coordinate 66,290,833, forward strand.
AAAGGGCAAACATGATCCATCTTCCACCACCCTTCTGAAGATGGCTATCATTTTCACTCTTCTTTCCCAGGCTAAACCCATCCATCTACCTCACAATTTCTCACAGGGGATCTTTTCTAGGCCCTTCACTATCATATACACTTTCTTCTGGGCATGGTCCAATTTGCTAATCTCTTTGTGTGACACAAAACTTTATACAGTGGTCTGAGGTCTCACCAATGGAAAAAGTGATATTATTTGTTTCCTTGACACTAGCCTCCTTTTGATGATAATGTAAAATTACATTAACTGTTTCTGTTTTGTTTGTTTACCACTCCATTGCATTGTTGTCTTCTTTTTACGTCAGGATCTATGAAGACCCTCAGATTCTTTTCATACATACCACGGCTGAAGGAACTGTCATCATCCTTTGATATCGACAAAAATATACTGTTGTGCATATTAAGCTATTTACTATTTTTATGAATTATCTTTTGATTTATGTTTCATGTCATTTGAAAACAAATAAAATGCCATCCATAGGAAAACGGCTGCCTTGGTATTAAATAGGATTATACTTTGTATTAGCGGAGTTCACCCCCCAAAGGTTATCTAATTTGCATATTGCAATATGCAAATAAGGTAATAGGCATATTTCATAAAAAACTAGAATTCTGGAAATGAGTTAACTTACCAATCTCTTAATAACTCTCAGCAAAAGTTTCTGATCTTTCACTTCGGTTTTCAGGTGCAGTACTTCAACGAAGCTGTCCAAGTTTTCAGGAGACATACTATCCATGTTGTCCCCACCATACAGTTGAACTAACAATGATAAACACTGTGATGCATTTTCATATATTTCAGTGTCTTCACTGGGAAGCTAAAAATAAAACAAGGAAACACAGTCGTTAACATTGCAGAATTCAGTGTGATGGCTTTTTGGATTCGGTAACAGGCACTTTACTTAATCTCATCAGATGCTTGATCTCATTTTCTCTTGGTAAAAAGAGGCAATGCATGTTGCAAAGTTTTTAGAAAGAGGCTCTGTCAAACGGTGAAATAAGTGTCATAAAATGTGTTTTTGTCAACTACATATTTTGCATGTAGCACAAATTGTATTGTGACTTGCTCACTGGCAAACAAAAGAGGGGTAACATATAAATAGTAATAGTTCTTAAAAAAGCGCACATGATGCATCAGTCTTCCGAATATTGGCATGGAAGACTGTCAGGAAATGACTGCCTTGAGTTCCACAATAGAAGAAAGATGGAATATAAATGTTAATTAGTGCACTTGAGAGACTGACAGACATCGTGGTGTGCTGGTTTGGATGTTGGACTATGATTGTGGAAATACCTCAACTCAACCCTGGAAATCCACTGTATGACATTGGGTCAAAAAAAGGTAGGGAACCACTGTTTTAGATATATATGTTCTTTTTTCCCAAACTAAACTAACTAAATAAAATCAAGAATCCCCAATAACACTACTTATATTTATTGAAAATAGAGTAGAGTCTGGCTTATCCAATGTTCTATATGATCCAACGCAATCTGACTTTTAGTAGTCAATGTTTTTGTAGTCAATGTTTTTAATATATTGCAATGCTTGGGTGCTAAATTCGTAAATACGAGGGTTGAATGAAAAGTAATGCCTCCACCTTCGTAACTCCTCAACAGATGGCAGTACTGGTATGCGGCAGGTACTGGTTTGTTCAGTAGACTCTCCTCTACAGTTCCATTTGGTGGGAAGCCTTAGCATTGAACGGCTATGTTGTTAAAGTGCGAAGTATGGAAACCTGCGCAGACGGTCAGTCAATGTGACTTAAGCAACATGCAGTCATTGAATTCTTGACAGCAGAAGGTGTCATGCCAAAGGAGATTAATCAGAGAATGCAAGCTGTTTATGGTGATTGTGTTGATGTGAGTACTCTGTGTCGTTGGGCGAGTAAGTTTAAAGATGTTCAGGTGGGAACATCTGACTTGCGTAGCAAACAGAGTTGGACGTCCTGTGACAGCAACCATCGAGTTTCACAAGCAAAAAGTTGACAGATTGATTCAGGACAATCGTCGTATCACTCAGAGAGAATTTTTAAGCATAATCGGCATTTCACAAGAACGTGTGGGTCACATTATTGCTTTGCTTGGCTATCGGAAGATCTGTGCACAATGGGTACTGTGAGACGTTGGTTGCAGAAACAGAGTGCCGACTTCTTCCGTGACGGCTTCAGAAAACTTGTTCATTGTTGGCAGAAATGTATCCAATTGTCTGGTGATTATGTGGAAAAGCGAATTGTGGTAGTTAAAGAGCACATTCTAAGGATAATTTCTGCATTTGATTTATTAAAATATTCCCATCCAAACCCAAGTAATGAAGATGGAGACATTACTTTTCATTCAACCTTCGAACTATATAATGTTACCATGTATTGAACTGCTTTTTCTGTCGATTTGTTGTAAAACATGATGTTTTGGTGCTTAATTTGTAAAATCATAATGTAATTTGGTGTTTAATAGGCTTTTCCTTAATCCCTCCTTATTATCCAATATTTTCGCTTATCTAACGTTCTGCCGACCTGTTTATGTTGGATAAGTGAGACTGTATTGTATAGTAAATTTCTGTATCATTCCCCTGAATATTCTTGGCATTCCACTGTTTATACATTTTCATTTTCTACATCTGTGCCTATGAAAATACTGCAGAGATTGTGTTTAAACTGAATGTACTTTATTGTGCTAGACTAAGACTATTAGAACTTCAGCATGTCTACACCATCCACGAATCTTAGAAAACAAACTCATTTGCATAATGTGTACAAAATGCAGAATTGATATTTTGTTTCAATAAAGAATTTCACTTGTTTATTTTTTACTGTATACCTGCTGCATGTAAACAATGCCCTCACCAACTGGTTCATTAGGAAGTAACACAAAAAAAGATAAGTAAAATAGGCAAAGGGATATGATGAAGTAAAACAGCACAAGTCTCTAAAAAGACAGGAATGATGCAAGGGAGTTCAAGTGATAAATATGAGGATTAAAAACACATGTAGAAGGAAGCAATTCACTCTACATGCACTTTGAAACTAACCTTTACTCAACAAAAGACACGGTTATGGGATGGCAAATGCACTTGACTTATAAATGCAAGATTACATTTGCCAAAAGAACAATTCTAGAGGACATGTAGACATCTCATGGAGCACTGCTTAAGACAATATTATGCTACTGTCATATTTATATAGTTTCAGGTGAATAAGAGCCTTTTGTCTTGGCCTCGCTACTAGCACAGCATTGAAGAACTGCAAGAAATGTATATGATTTCTGCAAAATAGCAGATTTAACACCAGCGGAGCTGCTAGAACATCTAAAACCCAGAGGGAAGCCTGTTTCAGCACATTAATGAGATCGCACACAAAGAGGGTTTATTATGACAAGAGATAGATGTTCATTATGTAAGAGATATGATAACAGAACAAGCTGAAATAGATGGGATGCAGAGAGTTATAAGCAAGATCAAATATTAAGAAGAATGTAAAATCAAACTTCATTAGTAGTATAACCTGTGAACTTTTATTACATTACTACTTGAATAATATATGTTCATATCTGTATTGTTATGCCCTACCATGGGATTTTTGATTCATGTTAAGTATGCACTGAATGCTAAAAGCATATGCATTATCTTGAATTGCACACTGACTCCACACATCAGCTGCTTGGAGAAAGAAAGATAAATGAATTTTGAAGTTAATGAAGATATTCTAAATAGGGTAGCACATTCTGACTTTACACTTGTGTCAAGAAACCCAAAGGCCACTGGGTGGCTATATCCCTTGCCTTACAAGGAGAACATATCAGAACAAGAGATAAACTAGACTGTGTCCAGAAGGGGCAGCTGTAGGGATTGTGCTTTCCATTTTGTTATTGTTGTATGCCATCAAGTCATTCAAATCTATGGCAACACTAAGACAACCTTTTCATAGGGCAGTGGTTCTCAACCTGTGGGTCACCAGATGTTTTGGCCTTCAACTCCCAGAAATCCTAACAGTTGGTAAACTGGCTGGGATTTCTGAGAATTGTAGACCAAAACACCTGAGGACCCAAAGGTTGAGAACTATTGCCATAGAAGTTTCTCAACAAAATGTGTCCAGAAGGGGATGCCATTGTCTTACTTCTTAGTGTGACTTTCTCATGGTCATCCAGTGGGTTTTCCATTGCCAAATGAGATTCAAGCCCTGATCTCCCATAATCCTAGCCCAACATCCAAAGCACACCGCCTCTCCCTTCCAATATTAGTATCTAGTAGAACTAAGATCAATCTAGTCCTCTATCTCACCTTTTTGCTGTCATTTGCTTTCAAGCTATTTCCCATCTTATCACACATTTTCTTGACAAATTGTCTTCAGTGGGTGTTCCTTTCGCATCCCTCTTGCCACCTCTGAGGACCACCTCTGAGAGCAATAGAGTGACTTGCCCAAGGTCAACTCATGGATTTATATGGCTAAATAGGGATTCAAACCCTGATCCCCAGAGTCTCCAGAGTCATAGTCCATTACTCAATTACACCACACTGCCCCTTCTCCCCCTTTATCTCATTTCATATTGACATTACCACTGCTTTTCAGTCTACAGGCAACCCTCAAGATACGAACAAGATAGATTCTGTAGGTTTGTTCTTAGATTGAATTTGTTTGTAAGTTGGAACAGTTTCAGAAGATTTCACCTCTGCGATAATTGGATTTTGAAAAAATTGGCTTGCTGTGAAAACAAGGATTGGTGAAAAAGCTTCAGTTCAGATACTTTTTCCCCATGATAACTCTTTCAGGACTGAATTTCCCTTCCTTAGAGATAATAACTTTCACTTCTTGTTGTCTCATCCCCATTCTTAACTATGAGTTGTTTGTAAGTTGTATGTTTGTAACTCAGGGACAGCCTGTACTTTCTTTTTAGCCTCCAGCAGTCTGCTTAACTTGCTAGCTTCCTGCTTCCCAGAAATTTATCAGTTTCTCAGGTTACATGGCATCCTTCTTTGTATTCCCTTTCCTGAACAACATGCAGTCTTTTCAAATCTTGTATTAAGTTTTGCCAATCTATACTCCCTGTTCAATTAATAGATTCATACAAGAAAATATAAAAACTGAACAGTGGATAACATACGGTAGTAAAATTGACATCTATAAATAATACACAGTATTGGCTTCTATGTAATTGAATGATGTAAATAATAACAAAACTAATGCTTTGTTCTGGAACATTTATCAAACGTTTATAACATTTGAAAGAATACTACATTGCACAAAGAATAGGCCAAAAAAAACACTTTAATGGTTACAGTAGTTTTACTAAACAATTCAGTCATCACTTTTTAAGTTATTTAAAGCTAACTCTAACAAAACCTAGAAGTACATTTTACACTGGATGATTAAACTTAATGATATAGAGATGCATTTTTATATCTAAAGTTAGAGTTTTGGCTATTTTTCTCTAAAATATGTCAAGAACAGCATTCTCTGCATTATTTAACAGACTGAATTTGACTAAGGGGTGGGAAAACATTATTTCTACTTTCAAATTGATCTGTAGTCTCGACTGAAGACAAAAATGGAAATCTGTCTCTTCTCACAAATTTCTGTTCCAAGAGCCACATGCTTCTGTGCTTCTGATTGGCACCTCTCACCGAAGCATGCACAAAACCAATTTTACTTCTTCAGAGGGAGGAGCTATCCAATAATGCCATACAGCTAGGTGAGCAATTAAACATCCTCAACCCTTGAATCGTCTTAAAGAACATCAAAACTCTGCCAAGTTGTGTGAAACTAATAATAGCAATTATAGGGAAGAAAAAAATCTTAGGAAGAGATAGGAATCTCTTCTGAGCATTTATGAAATTAATAGTGGCAAAAGCTGTGATCCACTAGATTAAATTAAAGTAGCATAAACTTTGGTAGTGTGGAGTTGCCTTAATTCATATTAAGAAACAATGTTTTGTTTTCACAGGAGTTCCAAAGAGCTTCCTTTGGGATGTCAGAGAGCAATGACATGGACAAGGCAGACATTTTGAAGAGTAAAATTCCTAAAATAGTGGTCACTTATTGCTGTGACAAGGAAGAACAAGAAGAGGAAGAGGGAACCTTTTACTTTAGACCAGGGGTCCCCAAACTTTTTAAACAGGGGTCCAGTTCATGATCCTTTGGACCATTGGAGGGCGGACTATAGTTGGCCACCGAGCAATAACAACAACAACAACAACAACAACAACAACAACAACAACAAAGAGTGTTGGAAGAGACCCTTTGGGCCATAGAGTCCAACCCCTTTCTGCCTTTGTGCACCGAAAGCACAAGCAAAGCACCCCTGACAGATGGTCACCCAGCCACAATGTTATTAATAAATAATAATAATAATAATAATAATAATAATAATAATAATAATAATAATAATAATAATATAAAGAAGGTTGGAAGAGACCCCTAGGGCCATTTAGTGAAACCCCCTTCTGCCTTTGTGCACCAAAAGCACAAGCAAAGCACCCCTGACAGATGACCACCCGGCCTCAATGTTGTTAATAATAATAATAATAATAATAATAATAATAATAATAATAATAATAATAATAATAATAATAATAATAATAATAATAATGGTTGGAAGAGAAGAAGAGACTCCTTGGGTCATTTAGCCCAACCCCCTTCTGCCCTTGTGCTGTGGGGGCCGGATAAATGGCTTCGATGGGCCGCATCCGGCCCCCAGGCCTTAGTTTGGGGACCCCTGCTTTAGACTCATATTCCTTTCAGTGTTTGTTCTTGACCTGTCTCAATAGTTGTTGGTTTTTCTTTTTTTTTCTCCCACTAATCCTTTTTTATGAGATAAAGAGATAGAGATTTCTGCTTCTCCTTACTGGCAAGTTCTGATGAACATGTCAAACTGGACACAGAAAGTACACTGGCCAGAGGTCCTTCTTGGTTGGTGAACAAAAGAGGTCTGTGGCTCCAGATCTCGGGCTGAAGCTCAGCTTGTGGGGATAGTATTTCAGTTTAACCTGCACTGGGGGTCTCGGATTCATTTTCGTCCAACTTGTGCTTTTTCATGCCATTATGTGTCTCAGTGCGGACAGGTCAACTGGAGAACACAATCATTTTCCTTTTTGAAAAGATACCCAAAAATGTCATAACTTAGGACCTGGGACAGAAATGTATTTCTTTCAATAAAGGTGAATCCTTGATTCATCAGGTTTCTTTTTCTAATTTCTCAGAATTAGTGGAGGAGGCAATTCCCCTTCATTGCACTCAAGAGATTAGAGGCAGCCAATATTGACATACAATTCCATTCGTAGCTGGTCAGTTTCTGTAACCTGAACATATGTATATGTGTATTATCTTTTTGCCCTTTGCTTCAGGTGGCAAGGCATTTGGTCTGGAAGAAGGCAGGTACTGCTAAAAAATAGCTCAGGCACTGATATGGTAAATTAATACTATGCAGTTCTTTTGCTGGTATCTTAACTATTCCCATCAGTATTTCAAAAAATGATAACATTTCTTGTTTTTGATTTTTTTTGTCACATTATAATGAACCCTGAACCTTTGGGATAGGAAGGCTAAAATATAAACAATATTACAAAGAAGGAAATACTTACCAGCTGAATAAGCAAGCCGATTAGATCTGTCAAGGGTTTATTGATAAGCAGGAGGTCTTCAGCAGTTTGGGTATCCCCTCCAGTGCCAGATTTCTGAGCCTTAATGAGAAAAAATATCATAAAAACAGACTTGGGAAGGAAATACTGAGATTATCACTGTGTTAATCTTTACAACTAGGATTATACTCCTTTGCAGATATTACAAGTATAATTTTAAATATTACAATTACTTTGATAATCTACATTTGTTAAAATCAAATTAGCTATTAAGCTAAGGAAAAAATTAATACTGAAAACACAATTGAACATGTACCACTTTAACCCCACAACTGGAACTTAGACCAACATAGACCATTCCATCTGGTCTACATCTACCCTCATTACCAGCATTTAAATGTCACATTATTACACTTCCACCATGATATTTATTTATTACTAGCTGTGCCCGGCCACGCGTTGCTGTGGCTGATGGGAATCATTTGTTGACCAGTTGGAATAGCAGTGAATAGCCTTGCAGTCTTAAAGTCTGGGTGTTTTCTCCTTACGTGAATCCTTGTTTGGTGAGCTGGAATACAATGGAGTAGGTTTGCTGCTTGGAAGGCTGGGTACTTGCGTTGTAGGGAAATGGTTTTTTAGCCAATTTGAATGGCACTGAATAGCCTCGCTGTTTCAAAGACTGACTGCTTTCTACATAGGGGCATCCTTTCTTGGGCAGGCTGAATGAGACGGAGTAGCCTCGTGGCTTGAAACCCTGAGGGTGTAGTATGAAGGGGGAACAGCACTGAATAGCCTTGCTGTTTGAAAGCCTGGTTGCTTCCTGCCTGGGGGAATTGTTTGTTGGGAGGTGTTAGCTGGCCCTGGTTGTTTCCTTTCTGGAATTCCCATTTTAAGAGTGTTGTTCTTTATGTAATGTCCTGATTTTAGAGATTATATTGTTGTTTCCTGCCTGGGGGAATCCTTTGTTGGGAGATATTGGCTGGCCCAGTTGTTTTCTTTCTGGAATGCCCATTTTTAGAGTGTTTTCTTTATGTAATGTCCTGATTTTAGAGATTACATTGTTGCTTCCTGCCTGGGGGAATCCTTTGTTGGGAGATGTTAGCTGGCCCAGTTGTTTCCTTTCTGGAATTCCCATTTTTAGAGTGTTTTCTTTATTTAATGTCCTGATTTTAGAGATTATATTGTTGCTTCCTGCCTGGGGGGAATCCTTTGTTGGGAGATGTTAGCTGGCTGAGTTGTTTCCTTTCTGGAATGCCCATTTTCAGAGTGTTGTTTTTTATGTAATGTCCTGATTTTAGAGATTATATTGTTGCTTCCTGCCTGGGGGAATCCTTTGTTGAGAGATGTTAGCTGGCCCAGTTGTTTCCTTTCTGGAATTTAGAGGCCTCCATCTAAAAAAAAACTAAACCCAAACATTGCGGCCTGGGGGCCTCCCTGCTTGGGGCCAGGGCGCTTCCCGGCCTTGAGGCGTTTATCTCCAAAAGAAAATAGTTAAAAGAAACGAAACCTTGGTCCTTGCGGCCTCCTTCCGGCCTGGTGGGAGGCGGCGGTGGATCTTGGGGGGGAAGGTTCGGGCTCCGGCTCTCTCGTGGCCGGGGCCGCCCTGAGGCCTGCGGGGCATGGAGGAGGCCGCCCTGAGCCCCCTCACACCTTCGGTTCTGCAGGCCTCCACATCCCAAAAAAAGAAAAAAGAAACCTTGGGGCCTCACGGCCTCTGGAGGCTAAGGTGGGTCTGGGGGGGGCTTCCTCCAGCCTGTGGCACATGGAGGAGGTGGCGCTTGGGGGGGGATTGTTCCATGCCTGCTGGGGCCCCGCCACGGCCTGACAATGTTTACTCCGCGGCCCCGCCGCGTGGAGGCCCCTCCTCCTCCGACAACCATGGGGCCTTCCAGCCAGGCTGACCGCTGGGGTTTTAAGGCCCCATGGAGGTTTTTGACGGGATTTTTAATTGTATCAACCTAGAGGCGTGGATGATGGGTTGTGTTGTCCAATTTCAAGGTTGGGGGGCCTGTAGTTTAGTTGTTTTGCTTGGTGCCGCGATTCCATCACTCTTTTATATATATAGATTACAATTTGACGGTGCAATTGAAAACAAAGATATAAAAATAGTTGTAACTAGCTTTGCCCAGCCACGCGTTGCTGTGGCGAAGTATGGTGGCATGGAAAATAAAGTATTGAGGAATTGGTGGTAGTTAAGGTCAAGGGTCAAGGTTTTCCCCTGACATTAAGTTCATTATAAATGGGTTATATAGCTGTGTGGAAGGGCCTTGAGTCTACACTGCCATATAATCCAGTTAAAATCAGATAATCTCTATTTTATAGGCAGTGTGGAAGAGGCCTAAGTGAGGCCTAAATCTGCTTGTCCCCTGGGCTGAGTGGGTTGCTAGGAGACCAAGTGTGCGAAGCTTAGCTTTCTAACTGGCAGCAATTGGATAAAAACAATTATTCCTCTCCCTCTAATTAGGACTTTATTTTTCTTTTCTTTTTGTTGTATGAACGTAGAGGCATGGATGAGGGGTTGTGCTGCCAAGTTTAGTGTTTCTGGAATGTGTAGTTTTGTTGTTTTGTCCCAGGCCGAAATTTCATTACCCTTTTATATCTATAGATTGAGAAGAAAGTATCTTGATTTATTAAATGTCAATATGTCAGTGTGATGAGCAGAAATGCAGGGTCATACCAGGAACACTTTAATAGCCACATGTTTACCAAACACACTGCCTAAAGTATATTTTAGAATATTATAATCTTGACAATTTTAGAAGAGACATCCAAAATGTAGAGGTTCAAATTTCTCTGGAGATTTTTAGAGCTGAAAAGCAGTATAAAAATGACTTGGGTACTAAAAAAAAGAAAAGAAAAAAAGAAACAAATTACCTAAAAGGACTGGTGACAATCAAAGATACCCACTATGGTTGTTTAATCCACAGGTAGTTAACAAACCATTGTCTGTAAAAACCTTTTAGACACTGGCATGTTAAACACATCTGTTCTATTTAATTTGAGTTTGCAGTGGGGAATCCAGCAAGAGTGAAGGGAAAGAGACTAAAATTTTGCACATAAATGTTCATTCTACCAGAAAATAGACTCTATACCTGCAGTGTCAGGCGGACGACATTAGCTGTATGTATCAGCATGTGGTGCAAAATGTCAAGCAAGGAGAGGAGAAAAGCATTTGCCATCTTGATGTTACTTTTATCATCTGCATCCAAGCACAGAGCAGCAGCTTCTATTAGTAGATTACAGATGTGATGGACCAGACCTAAACAGATAGGCAGACAGAATAAATGAGCACTGTATTTGCTGAGAAAATTGATACAAGAGGCAACCAAGAAGAAAACACAAGAAAGAAGAGATTTCATTTCAAATTACATTACTGTTCTTTCTCTCTTCATATATTTTAAAGGATGAATGAAATCTTAAACAAATAGAATGTTTTTTTTAAAAAGCAGGGCCTTCAATTGTATTCTCAAAGATGTCTATATGGGCAATTGATGAATCTGTGGCTTCTACCGAAGAGGTAGTCACATGGAGTTTAAGGCAATTTGCTTCTAGATAATTAGAAGAACCAAGATGAAATAATCAATTTTTTTCAAGTCTATAGATCAGATGTCTATAGCCTTTCTGGAACATGGGCACATTTAAGAAACTGCCCTGGGCTGTCGTGGGAAGCTCGGAAAATCGTGAAGGGCAAACAGATGTAATCTAAGGAGAAACAAGATCTGAGACTCATTAAATGAAACAATTCCTTCAACCCACAATTTTCTGCTACAACAAAAATGTATTTCACTAGAGACATTTCTTTCTCACCCTTCCAGACAACTCAGAGCAGCCTCACATATCAGCGACAATTCAATGCCTTAAAATAACATACTATTGATAAACATCTATACTAAAAACCTGAGAATTAAAATATCTAAAAACAATTACATCGATTATTAAAATCACATAATCCAAACTCGTAATCCAGGGCCATTCTAAAATCCTGCATAGTAGTTAGAGATAGCTTTGCTATAAATTGCTAACTTTTCTACAGTAAGTGTTGTTATGCCTGAAATGAACTATTTTTTTTATTAAAACCAAGATGCTAAATAGATGATTACCAAGTAACATTGCAATAAAATTGTTACAGGAAAATGTTAAGAGCACAGTAACAGAAAGTATATTCTCTGAAACTATGTTTGAAATGGAATCATATATACATGGTCGATAAGCCAGTGGGCACAGAATATTTGTTGTACTAAATGAACCACATATATATATGCCCTTTCTGCAAAAAGCTCCAAGTATCTTATAAATGTTTTCAAATGAAGCATTTATTCCAATACAGTTACCCTTTAGGGAAGGAAAACATTAAAAGGCTATTTCTCGTTGGACAAGCGCTACTGTTGTAGTAACCTTATAGCGAAGGATCAGCTGTGTAATATCACTTTCTTCTTTTGATTCCACAATGTGTGGACGTAGCCAAAAAATTGTATTACAGTTTGAATTTTCTAGTGAATGTTTACATTGCTATTCCCTAGATTCAGCTTCCCAATATCCAGAAAACACAGAGTTAACTGAACTACTAAACTTCCCGTAAGCAGGCACTCCTGCAAACTTGTGACCTCATAAAAAAAAAAAAAACCCATAACTAAACAAAACAATCTTCAGTTATGGACACAGCTGCAGACTGCTACAAGCATTAATTTTGGCTTGGCAGTGCTTACTACAAAGGCAAACAGGGCTTCCCAGAATCACGAGGAAAGAAAAAAAAACCTCTTTAAAAAGTGTTCTTTACAGCCACCCCAGGGCAACCGAGATCTTGACTCTTTCAACTAATTCAAGATGCAGTCCAACATAAATTGCCTCAAAAATGAAGCCAAGAATTTTCACTGGACTGTGACTACAGCATGGGTTGAGCTGCTAAGCTATATCCATCATGAAATCCCAATCTTCCAACATAAAAACAGATGAGAATCAAATTAAGACAAAGTGATTTAACAAACACACTGCTCTAATGATAATGTTTAGGAACATTACCTATGAGCAAAGCTGGCTTCCCCAATATTCAGGGTAATTCTCATCTCAGGTACTAGATCGTAGTGTTTGTGTGTATATAGAGTAGTGATTCCCAAACTGTATTATGCAGAACCCTGGGATTCTGCAAAAGCATTATAGAAGTTCTGCAAAAAATCTTTATATATATGTCCACGTCAAATATGAAGCTCTTATTGAAATACAATGCATCTCTGCTTTAAAAAAGTTTTGAATCTGTGCCACTGTATGACTTTTGGGTATGTCTACCTGTCAGTAGCCAGAAAGGCTATCCAAGCAATGCTCCTCTTTGTTTCCATCTATTAATTAAAATCAGACTTTTCCGTTTATCTTAAACCAAAAACAAAGTTGGATGCTGCCCCAGATTTATGCATTCAGAGGTTGAATTTAAAGCCCAACTTCAAAACTATTTTAAGGACAAAAATGAAACAATGTTTTTCATCACTCTAGGTGTAAATTTAATATTTTCCTGTACCAAAAATAAATGTTTGTGGTTATAGCCAATATTTTCTTGTAACAAAATAAGGCTGTGTGGTTATATTTAAAATGTCTTGTTTTTATTTCCAAACCTAATGCATTATACAAGGCAATGAGGGGTGGGTGAAAGAATGAAGAACTGGAATGTGGGTTGATAATGCTTAGGAACAGAGTTAAGCATTCTGTGGGAAAATCAGGGACAGAGTTAGGCTTCTGCAGGAAAAAGCCTTCTGAAGGGTTTCAGGATTGAAAACATTTGGGAACAGCTGATCTGGAGTGCCCTCTTAAATTGGCTGTCCCCATGAAGCATGGGATTTATAGGCTGAACAGCTGGTTTTTCTTACCATCTCAACAATTAACTGTTATACAGGGAAACATAGCCTCATGTGCCGGTAGCAGATTCAAAGCAATTATATTACTTTTGTAGAGCCTCCGGTGGCGCAGTAGGTTAAATCCCTTGTGCTGGCAGGACTGATGACTTGAAGGTTGGGTTGCTGACCTGAAGGTTACTGGTTCAAATCCAACCCGGTGAGAGCGCAGATGAGCTCCCTCTATCAGCTCCAGCTCCATGCGGGGACATGAGAGAAGCCTCCACAAGGATGGTAAAAACACACCAAAACATGCGGGCATCCCCTGGGCACTGTTCTTGCAGATAGTCAATTCTCTCGCACCAGAAGCAATTTGCAGTTTCTCAAGTCACTCCTGACACTAAAATAAATAAACTTTGTTCTTTGATATTAAGGTAAAGGTAAAGGTTTCCCCTGACGTTCTGAATCTGGGGGTTGGTGCTCATCTCCATTTCTAAGCCGAAGAGCCAGTGTTGTCCGTAAACACCTCCAAGATCATGTGGCCAGCATGACTGCATGGAACGCCGTTACCTTCCCACCACAGCGATACCTATTGACCTACTCACATTTGCATATTTTCAAACTGCTAGGTTGGCAGAAGTGCTATGATATCAGATGCACATAATTCCAAGCATTCTTCAATTACTAGATTTCTAGATTTTATTTTCTTAACCATCTATCTGGATATAAAGGATTAGGCTTGTGCACAGATTCAGTTTGGTCTGTTCCCTTTGGCCAATCAGGCTTGTTCGGCTGGCTGTAACAGTAAGGACTCAGTCACCTTTTTTTCGGCCAGAACAAGCCACGCAGCAGCCAGTGATGCCTCCTCCTCTCCTATTCCGCATCACGCAGAGCACAAAGACGCTGCCACATGCCCACAAGAGGTTTCCCTGTGAGCCCTGCTTATTGGGCCAATGAGAATAAAAGAATGCCATGGCATGTCTTACACACACTGTGTCTATTTTAATGGGGTGAGTGCCTCCATTGCTCTCAGTTGCATCCTGACTCTAGAGAGGTGCTTCAGTCCGACTGCCTTGCTGCTTGCTCTCAGCTTTATTTTTTGGCTTGGCTCGTCTTGGTTTGCCCTCTCTCTAGAACTGAATCTTTTTGATTTCCCTTTATTTTCCTGATTCTTTTTATTTAGTGGGACTGGGAGTTGGGAAAGTGAGAGACAGGTGAGTGGGGTGCATGTGCGTTTGGGGACTTGGGAAAGAAAGAGCATCTCTTTGCTGTTGGTGTGCATTTCTTTAAAAATGTTTGGGTGGCTTTGAGAGCCTTGAGTCATCCTTTAGCTTCTTTTTCCCCTTCCTTCCTCTATGTGCCGTCATGCCTGGGGCTATAACTCTTAGCAAAAGAGGCATGGACGTGACATCTTTCCCCAGGGGATTGCTTCTTGCCCTCCTTTAGGGAAACTGGAACTCCCAAGGACCAAAACACTGTAGATAACTCAAAACTGGTTTTAATGTTCACAAAAGGCAATAAGCCTTTAAGGCAATAAGCTGGAAATTTCAAAGGGGTAAAGGAAAATATACATTACAGTCTTTGGTTGTCTTAAGTCCAAGGAGCTCTCCAGCTGAGAAGCTTTTCCAGGTCCTCTTTCTCAATGGCTGTGAATGCCGAAGCAGTCCTCAGCCTCAGTCCAAATGGCCTATGTTTGAAGACACAGTCTTCCTCTGTTGCCAAAGAACTGATTTGAAGGTGCTTGAGACTCCTCAACGTCGTTCAGGTTGGCCCTGAATATGAAGCATAAGTCTCAAGGGTAAGAACCTCAGAATTGGTGCTGAGAGGTAACTTAATCAAGGGCTTTTAGGGCCAAGTCTCTCTCTCACGTCCATCTGATAGAGAGCTTGATGGTGGAATAAAGGAAACACTGTCCTACTCCAGGAAGAGGTGGAGCCAAACAATTGAGTTGAGAAAGCAATATAACTGGTTCAAACAACATTGATTGACAGCTATAAATAACCAATCAGTCCAACTACATTTACGGGGTAAAAGCAAAATCAGGCATGATACAACAATTCAAATCTTGCTATTTACAGTTTGACATACAGATGGCGCCACTCGCGCCGTCACACTCTAGAAAATACTTTTAAATGATAATAATAATTATTATTAATACTAATCCCAGCAAACAAACAGAAAAGCCTCATTCTGAGAAAACTACTTCCTGCTTGCTTACCTACCTACCTACCTACCTACCTACCTTAGGGGACAGTGATTGCTTGTTGTTGCTGGCCTCTTCCAGTGTTTTGTGAGAAGAAGAAATGCAAAAGCTTTGGAGGAAGTTGTTTGCGGTTGCTTTTTTATTAGTAATGAAGTAAGTGTAATAGTGGGGAACTGGGATGTGTGATGCATCTTTGACATTTGGCAGGAAAAAATGGTGCCCTGCTGCTGCTGCTGCTGCTCCTGGAGAAGTTATAGGGTGGGACCAGCAGGGGATACCTTTTGGGGAATTTTTAAAGGAGATTTTATTTCTAAAATGAAAAGAAATTCCTAAAAGTCAAGGGATGACTTGGTTGATGTATCCTTCGAGTGTGGCCATTTTGATCCCGATAGTCCTAAAAATGACGGGAAAGGGAGCCCAGGAAGTCCCCCATTGCTGCCAATGGGCCAGATCTAGCTGCATTTTTTGGCTGCAGACCAAAAACAGCTATTCGGCTACCTGCCCGTTTTCGGGAGGCACACAAAAACAGATCTGGGGGTTTATCAAAATTTGGCCAGCAGAAACGGATCAAGGTGCACCCACCTGCTCCTTTTAACTATGGTGCTTTACTTGCCTGAGTCCAAAAGCACTTAGTTGAAGAGGCACCATAGCTGACAGGAGGTACCATTTTTTTCACTACATAATAGTCGCCCCTATTTTTTTGGCCAAAAAAGTGATAAAGGTGTGTGACTATTACAAGGTGAAAGCCTGTAAGCTGTTCAAGTCTCAGGTTTCCTGATATGTTCCTGCTAGGTTTATGAAAGAACTCCAGAGAGTAAGTTAGTAATAATATCTTACTAATTCTCTAAATACCATCTGTTTTGTGTATTCATCTATGAGTCTATTCTGTTTGCCTTCTTTGGAGCATATGCTAGAGAGGAAATCTCATTTCCAAATATTTGGTTTTTGGTCTGAAGCTCTGACAAAATTTTCAGCTTGCATTTAGGCTCTTAGGCAGGTGGCTTCTCTTCTAGCTATAGCACACTACCCTTCTGGGAAATTGGTGCTCTGTGACTGCCCATTTCTACCATGGTACCCATTTTGTGAGAATATCTCTATCATATTCTCAAAATCCCAAATTTGACTATCAGCTCAAAAATATTATGAAGTCTGATATTCTGTAAATTGTCAGAAAGTAATAGGATGATGATGGTGATTATGATGATGATTGCAGTTATCTCAAAGACATTCAAAAAAAATTGTAAACTATCCCAGGCTAGCCAATCAATAAAATACATATAATGGAAAAGTTTTACATGTCTCTTTTTTTACTAATTTTATTTTAAATTGTTATTTTCAATTACCAAAATTTCTAAAATAAATCTGCAATATTCTGTCTTTTCCTGACACTTTCTCATTAACCAATGGCAGCCACTATTTCAGTTGTAAAATCTAATGGATCTTTAAACCAATCTTTGACTACACAATGCAATTTTCAAGTTTTAAGAAAAATATGCTTAGCCAAAGATACAACTAGTAGTCTTTGTAGTATTTATTACACTCTTAATCTTTTAAAAAAATTCATTCCTAAAAGAGTTAATGATAGGACAGAACTCTGAAAAATGTCCTAATGTTGAATTTCAAACATTCGTTATAATGATATAATTCTATGCTGGATCAACTGCAAACATAAACGGAAAGATGTCTGTTACCATTTTAGAAACAACAGTCCACATGTGTTCTTTTAACTAAATCTCTAATTTGGATGCCCACTTAGCCTGGAACTCATCTAAATCTAGATATATTTCATCTTATATATACAAAAACAGACATTTGTGTGTTGAAGATGGTATTTCTATCTTTTTCAAAAACTGCAATATATCTAGTGTTTTCAAGTTTCATAGAACATCTGTCCTAAAGAGTTCAATGATACAGGTACAATGTCTTAATTGCAGCCACTGCCACAATGTTGCTTTCAACAGCCTAAAATCTCTTGAAATTATTAAATAATTTAAAATGTTTATTTTCACCAGTTACTCAGTGTTAACTACGCTACATGAAACCCAATTCTAATAGTAGATTTCCTCATATTTTACTATCTGTTGTGATGTACCCTATATACCAGTGCTTCCCAACTTTTTTTAAAATCAGGACCACTTTGATTTTTTTATTGTTAACAGGGACCGCAAGGTTCAAGGATAATAAACTGTGTTAATCTAAAAATGAACTTTAATAAAAAACTTTTAATGTATTTGTTAAACTTAATAGTAACATGAATTAAGAGTACTATTATAATATAAAAAGAACATAATAGAAAATTAAATTTGGTTTGAATCAATGTGATTTTTGAGCTTGCATCTTCTTTACAAGTTGGGTAGTCCTGGGGCTAGTATTATTTCTCAAAGCTACACACATATTATCACTTACTTTCAATCATTTCCTGGACTTGTTTTTAATTACCAGCAAAGCAGAAAACCCTTGTTCACATAAAGAAATTGTGGAGAAGAGCATAAGATAGCACAAGGCGATTCCTCAAATGTTAGTATAAAAATCACTTTTTTACACCAAAACTTCTCAGAAGAATCAGATTCAAATACATCCTTGCAGTTTCTGACATTCTGAAATGCAATGAGCTCTTCCTGGATGTCTTCTGTGACATCTCCAATTTCAGTCATCATTAAATAAGTCAAAAATTAATATGAATATTAAGGACTCACAGTCAGTAAAACTATTAGAGCCGTTGAATCACTAAGCAGCAAAACAGAATCACTGACACAGCCAAGCAAGACAAAAGAATATGTGCAACTGACTGACACTGGGTGGCATGAGTACACGACATGTGACTTCGATCACTTGCCCTCCCCCAGGTGCTCGCCTGACATCCTACTCTCCGGAACAACCCACGTAGCAATGGATTCATTAAAATGAATAACGGTTTGAAATTTTAAATGTTTCATGGACCATATTTTAGTTCTTGCGGACCACTGGTGGTCCATGGACCACTGGTTGGGAACCACTGCAATATATTCAGAATGTCTATTCTGCCCTGGAGACTAGGATGCGGAACAATGGCTTCAAACTGCAGGAAAGGAGATTCCACCTGAACATTAGGAAGAACTTCCTAACTGTGAGAACTGTTTGGCACTGGAATTCTCTGCCCTGGGGTGTGGTTGAGGCTCCTTCTCTGGAGGATTTTAAGCAGAGGTTGGGTGGCCATCTGTCAGGGGTGCTTTGAATGTCATTTTCCTGCTTCTTGGCAGGAGGTTGGACTGGATGGCCTGTGAGGTCTCTTCCAACTCTATGATTCTATAGATTTTAGTAAAATAAACCCATCTAAAAGTTGACTTATCCGGGAGTCAATATATCTTAAATTTCTTTAAAAAAAGGAACTATCCCCTTCTCTGAGTAGAGTAGTGAAACACGAGAGCTTACTCTGCTCCAGAAGAAGCTGAAAGATGCACCAACCCTCTTCCCTCTATGCTTTCTGCTGTGGTCTCACATCTGGCCTCTTTGAATACCTGGATGGGGGAATGGTGTCTGTGGCTGCCCTCCTGAGACAACATGGATCCTTTCCCTCTTTACGGAATGTCCCTTGACGTATCCATGGATCATATCAAAATCCATAATTCTGGCCCCAAAACCTGCCCTTGAATATATATACTAGCTTCGGGTCCCAGCAGTGCCCGGGTTATTAGAAGAAGGCATTGTTTGTTTTGGGATGTTAGGTAATATCACTGAAGTTTGGTCCAGAGCCATCATTGGCTGGGTTCAGTGCTGTCTGGATAAGGGTGAACTACAACTCCCAGATCCCCAGGGCAGTCATTCCCAAACGCTGCAAGTATTCGCAGTTGGCCATGTTGGGTGTGTGTGCCAAGTTTGGTCCAGATCTGACATCTGGCTCAAACTTGATTCAGTGCTTTCTGGATGCAGGTGAAATTAAAGGTAAAGGTAAAGGTTTCCCCTGACGTTAAGTCCAGTCATGTGTGACTCTGGGGGTTGGTGCTCATCTCCATTTCTAAGTCGAAGAGCCGGCGTTGTCTGTAGACACCTCCAAGGTCATGTGGCCAGCATGACTGCATGGAGCGCCGTTACCTTCCTGCTGGAGCGGTACCTATTGATCTACTCACATTTGCATGTTTTTTTAGCTGCTAGGTTGGCAGGAGCTGGAGCTAACCGTGGGCGCTCAAGCTGCTCCCGGGATTTTAACCTGGGACCTTTTGATCTGCAAGTTCAGCAGCTCAGCGCTTTAACGCACTTCGCCACCGGGGCTCCTCACTATAACTATAGTTATAACTATAACTCCCAAAAATATAGTTATAGTTATAACGATAACTCCCAAAATCAAGGTGCATTTCCACTAATCCCTGCAGTATGTTCAATTGGTTATGGGGCTTCTCTGTGCCAAGTTTGGTCCCAGTACATTGTTGGTGGGGGTCACAGTTTTTCTGGATGTAGGTGAACTGTAACTCCCCAAATCAAGGTCAGTTCCCACTAACCCCTGCAATATGTTCAGTTGGTTATGGTGCTTCTCTGTGCCAAGTTTGATCCCAGTCCATTGTTGTTGGAGGTCACAGTATCAGTGAAGGTACTACAAGTCGCATTATCCGTGGCAAGTTTGGTCCAGATCCATCATTGGTTGGGTTGACAGTACCTCTGGATGTAGGTCAAATACAACTCTTGTAAATCATGTGAATTCTCCCCAAACCTCTTATTCAGTTGCTGATCAATTCCTCTGTTAACTGTGTGCCATAGGAAGAGGTAGGAAAGGGTTAAGATAGATGCAGTGGGAGGGGTCATGCAAATTATGGAACCCTGGGATATCCACTCTGGAGGAAAAACAGAACATCTAAGATGAAGTTGTCTCTGCATGAAAGCCTTCACTTGGGTGGGGGACAGGATGGTGTTTGTGGAGGACACGGGCAGGGTTTGGGCTACATGTTCATGGTGCTCACTATAAACCTGCATGTCAGTGGAGAGAGGGCTATTGGTGTCTCCTGCTCAGTGGGAACTATAGCTATTTGTAAAGGCATTAGGCTGTCTGTGTAAGTAGACTCCTCCTCCATATACACACATACACATTTTTCACTTTTATTATGTGTATAGATGAGATCAACTTGTACATGCACATATGTACTAAAACCGAGAAAAAATATTCTTTATGTTTCAAAGCTCAGAATATTGACCAGATTCTGCCAGACTCTTGCATAATTAAAGTGGAAAATACTTCAGGATTTTAAAAATACATTGTACCTATTGCTACATCTGGATGTTGGATTTAGTTTATACTCTTCTAAATGTACCCACAGTGGATTTCCTGTAGATTCTTTCCTAAAGGCAAGCTTAGTCAATCAGAAATTCCAAATGACAGATCTTCAAATATAACCACCATTTAAAATAATGTATATTGTGATTTTTCATAAACCATTTGAGGTGGCTTCTTTTCCTCCCAATAAATACCAAAAAAAAAACGTGTTCCCAATTCATGAAAATACTTTTAAGCACTTGTAAAAATAGACCTCTGATATAATATAATCATGTTAAGATTATGCAATTTATTCTTTTAGAAGAGCAACAGAGATTTCTGCACACCTAGTTATTTGTGATTAACTCCACTATGACTCTGGTGCACAAGTACATTATATTTTCATGCACTTCTTTTGGAAATTAGAATCCCTGAATATTAAATAAAATGTAGCAGACCCTTTGAATTGCCAAGTCCAAGTTACTGAATTAAATGTGAGCAGCACCAACAACATAGCTACAGATTTATCATGGTTTATTTTGTATTTTCTTTTTCCTTTTACTCTAGTTATACATCACACTCTCTTCATGATCAACCAATTCAAATACTGTAATACTCGAATTGAAAATACAATTGTTTCCAGTGGGTGGGGGGTGAAGGGGGGGGACTGCTGGACACAAGTGGTTGATAAAGGTGGAATTGGGACTGGTAAGGTTAAGTAAATAAGATGCATTATATTGTGGTAAAATGTAAATGGAATTTCATCACTGAGGTTAGTATTACTCTTCTTGTATCTACAATTAATACTTTTTTTAAAAAATCATGGTTTATTTTGTAAACTGGAACATTCTCAAACAATTGAGTTTAGAAATTACTGTATGTGGTTCAACAGCAGCAAGAATAGCATTTGCTAAAAAATGGAAATTGGCAGAAACCCCAACGAAAGAACTTTGGCTACAGAAACTAGCAGACATACAAGAAATGGACAAATTAACATTTTTACTGAAAGAATCTAGAGGAAAATGTATCAAGGAAACAAATTGGGAAAAATTTAGAAACTACTTATCAAAGTAAAAACAAAAAGAATGACTATTACAACCTTACTATACTTACTGATATGGAAGTAATTGGAAGACTATCTCCATACCCTCCCTCCATTACCCAACCCTTTACCCCCCTCCCCTTCCTTTACTTTCCCAACTTCCTCACACCCTTCCCCACCCTTACCTCACCTATTCCCTCTTCCTTCCCCGACCCTCACCCAGAATTTCCCCCCCTTTCTTTTTAACCTATGTAATTGAGAAATCTTTAATAAAAATTATTTTTAAAAAAAGAAGAAATTACTGTATGTGGATGTTCTAAAGAATAACTCATCATTGGCATTTGCTTGGATTTCAGATCTTACCACTAAACTCCCTTTATAATCCTTGCTTAGTGACAAGGGATCAAAGGCCAAACCAAGTAAGAGGTGCACAAGTGCAGTTTAGAGGTAGTATATAAACAATAGAGATATTATCAGTCCAAACGCACATCACTGTTTCTTGATGCAGGATTTTAAGCCACAAGCGCTTAGGTAAAGTTTATTCGAGTGGATTCTAGTAAATGTCTTCCATGTCCAAAGGCACAATAAGGTATATAGGTTTTTTCTTATACTCTTGTCAAGATATACACAGATAACAGAATATGATATGTTCTTTACCTTTGAGGTTCAAATCCTTTTAAGCTAGGATTCATTAAAGAGCGTATGGACATTTCTAAACTTCAAGATATCAGTGCACCAAGTCAACATAAATTAAAAATATAGTCTAGTTGTTATTGTTGTTGAATGCCTTCAGGTTGCTTCCAATTTATGGTAAACCTAAAACAAACCTATTGCAGAATTATTTTGGAAAGATTTGTTCAAATATTTGCTTTGTTTTCCTGAGGCTGAAGCTGAATCTCCATTGCTAAATAATGAAGCTTAGTCTGCATAGTTCAGTGTAGACCCACATAATATAATTTGAACTGCACTGAACCACATTCTATGTGTTTACACTGGTGGTTCCCAACCTTTGATCCTCCAAGTGTTTTGGACTTCAACTTCCAGAAATCCCAGCCAGTTTACCAGCTGTTAGGAATTTTGGGAGCTGAAGTCCAAAACACCTGGAAGATCAAAGACTGGGAACCACTGGTGTAGGCACATATAATGCAATTCAAGCTACATTATTTGGCAGTGTAGATCCAGTCTGAGAATGTATGGGTTGTATAGGATTACTAAACTTGTTTCAGCCTCAGTGGCATCACAAATATTATCTAGATACTTAAATATCTAGTACCTGCTTCTGCAGATAAATTAACCTACAAAAAGTTCAGCAGACCATTAATCTTTTTCTTTTTTGTTCCCTATAACAAAAATAGCTGTTTTCCAGCTATTGACACATATCTTTTCAATTATGATCATAGAAGAGGTATTAAGTACCTATTGTGAATAGTTTCCCTAAGTATTGTCCACATCTACTGTTACTCTCCAGTGTATTAACCAACACGTGTGAGCCTGAGGGTTGAAAGTGATCATTTCACACTACTGCTGCTATTTAATTTTTTAATGTTTTATCCTGTATGCCCTTCTCAAAATGTAAATGGAATTCATGTGGGAGAATAGAAAATATGGGGATCAATCAATCGGAGCACTTCCTTACATTTGAGAAGACACCTTTTAAATCCTTTCATCAAGGCATTTTAGACTCTAATTTCAACATCTTATATTTCATGGTGGTAATTAAAACTTTTAAAAGCCTTACCTAGAGTCTTTTTAAAGTGTCAGAATATTCACAGTTCAATTTTATTATTCCAACATTAGGCAAAGGAAAAGCTAATAGTTTGTAATGTTTGGGCTTTTGTATACTTATATCAGAATCTCAGTATTTTATATAATCCTTTTATTTGATGTCCTCTTCTTTTTAGACCATGTTTCTGTTAGCGTTTAGCACACTGTGCACAAATAACAGACTATACACAGATATATTTAGGTGATGTCACTGTGCCCACAAAAAGAAACTACACAAATGTAATTACATATATATGTTGTTTAAAACCTGTCATCAGTCATTTTTCTTTCCACCAAGTTAAAATTTAGCCAGCCAAAATAAACACTCCAATACCACTGATGCCTATCAAATTGAAATCTGTAAGTGATCAAGGGGACAGATGGCCCTTTGGACTACGTTTTGTTCCATATGTAAGACCACAGTGATTATGCTTTCTGTCTCATCAGATCAAGCTGTAGTCAACAATTATGCTTGCTGCCTTGTCATGAAGAGAGAGAAAACATCACTCTTTTCAAGCTTACAGACGTGGTGGTAGAAATCACCCCTGGCAGTTGTGGTGAGTTTCACAAGGTGAAACATACTACAGAAGCAGTATCTGTCCTCATCCTACCCCCACTGCAAGAGAGAAAAAAGGCTAGGGCTTACTATTCAACTTGTATGCAGAACACATCATGCGACATGCGGGGCTTGAGGAATCCAAGGCCGGAGTTAAAATTGCTGGAAGAAACATTAACAACCTTAGGTATGCAGATGATACCACTCTGATGGCTGAAAGTGAGGAAGAGCTGAGGAGCCTTATCACCAAGGTGAAAGAAGAATGTGCAAAAGCTGGGTTGCAGTTAAATGTCAAGAAAACCAAGATCATGGCAACTACACCTATTGATAACTGGCAAATAGAGGGGGGAAATGTGGAGGCAGTGACAGACTTTATATTTCTAGGCACAAAGATCACTGCAGATGCAGACTGCAGCCAGGAAATCAGAAGACGTTTACTTCTTGGGAGGAGAGCAATGGCCAACCTTGACAAAATAGTGAAGAGCAGAGACATCACACTGGCAACGAAGGTCCGCATAGTCAAAGCAATGGTATTCCCCATAGTAACCTATGGATGCGAGAGCTGGACCATACGGAAGGCTGAGCGAAGGAAGATAGACACTTTTGAACTCTGGTGCTGGAGGAAAATCCTGAGAGTGCCTTGGACCGCAAGAAGATCCAACCAGTCCATCCTCCAGGAAATAATGCCCGGCTACTCACTGGAGGGAAGGATATTAGAGGCAAAGCTGAAGTATTTTGGCCACATCATGAGGAGACAGGAAAGCTTGGAAAAGATCACGATACTGGGGAAAATGGAAGGAAAAAGGAAGAGAGGCTGACCAAGGGCAAGATGGATGGACGGTATCCCTGAAGTGACTGGGTTGACCTTGAAGGAACTGGGGGTGGTGACAGCCGACAGGGAGCTCTGGCATGGACTAGTCCATGCGGTCACGAAGAGTCGGAGACGACTAAACGACTGAGCAGCAGCAGCTACTATTTGGGTACTTAGCACTTCTGCAACCCAATATGAAAACAAGTCCCCACTTTTGGCTAGAGAAAAGAAATGCTTGCAATGTCTTTAATACCAACGAGGAAAAACAACGTTCAGCTTTCCCCTATAGCTCCGTTTTAAAAAAGGCAAGAGTTCTTAGGACAAGAACAGAACAAGCCTGCTTGGAATGGCAAGGAAGAGTAGAAAAGACTCATCAACGTATTTTATCTTCATTTTTCCAAGGTTGAGTCCCACTACAGCAACCTTGCTAGTTCTTCCTGAGAGAAACCTAGGAGGTGTCCTGATCTCAAGCAAGAGAAAAATGACTTTAAGCTGCAACTCTATATATAATTATCTGGGAATATATCTGAAGGCTAGTATGAGTCCCTTTTTAATAGAACTCTACTGAATTAAACTGTTGCACATTGCAAGCAGCAAGTGAAATTAATAATAAATCTGCTGTTTCTATTCATTAAGGTATGATCATTCTTTCTACATGAATCTTGTAACATGAAACTGCCTATACAACATTTTGAAATGTCAGATTTATCATGTACAAGAGATCTTGTAAGGGGGCAAAATGGGAAGTTTTTAATTATAAACAACTAACAAATGCAGTTTTACAAAAGCTGTAGATTAGAAAACTCTGATATATGGACTTATAATAAATAACACAAACCAAGACTCCTGAGGTCCTTTAAAGGCTATTTTACTGCAATAAATATGGTATAACTCAAGGGTCCTCAAACTTTTAAAGCAGAGGGCTGGTCCACAATCCTTCAGACTGTTGAGGTGCCAAATTATCATTTGAAAAAAAAATGAACAAATTCCTATGCACACTGCACATATCTTATTTGTAGTGCAAAAACAACAATGACAACAACAACAACAACGAAAGAACAATAAAATATTTAAAAATAAAAACAATTTTAACCAACATAAACCTATCGGGATTTCAATGGGAAGTGTGGGCCTGCTTCTGGCCAATGAGATATGCAAGTTAATTAGGATTGTTGTTGTTGTGTGCCTTCAAGTCATTTCAGACTTTGGGCGAGCCTAAGTCTAAAACTGAGGGCGGGGGCAGGTAAATGATTTTGGAGGGACGCATCTGGCCCACGGGCCTTAGTTTGGGGACTCCTGGTATAACATATTCATTTGTCACCTTAGATCGAACACTAATATTTAGAAACACGGTGTGAACACCAGTCACAAAGTAGCTGCATGCAACAACATCCTGTGGAAACATAGTAATAGTGCATGGGGTGCAGACCCAAAATTAATAAGAACATCAGCCCTAACCTTGTCTTACTCAACTGCTGAGTATGACTGCCACGTATGGCATAAATCTGCCCACGCGAAGCAGGTGAATATACCACTGAATGAGACATGTAGAATAATGACAGGATGTCTTAAACCTACACCTGTTGATAGACTCTGTAACAGTGATGGGCGAGCTTTTGCGCTTGGTGTGTCAAAATTCACCAAAAAACCTAGCATGACTTGGGTGGTGTGTCACTTTGAGAAAAAAACCATAATTTTGCAATATGTATAGTTTAAATAACAAAAATGTATAATTGTAATATATAACTGTATTTAATAAATAAAAAACTATTTAATACCATTATTTCCATGGACAACAATCTATGGTACCTCTTGCAGTTTCCACACTGATTTCTCTCTATTCCAGTTTCAATGTAGTAATGAATAATGAATAATATAATAATAATATAACAGTAATAATATGATAATATGCTACAATAATAATAGAATAATAATAGAATCATTTATATATATATATATATATATATATATATATATATATATAGAGTGGTTTTGTTGTTTACTCCATGGGAATTATGCACATTACACACACACACACACATACACACACACACACACACACACACACACACACACACACACACATATATATATATATATATATATATATATATATATATATATATAAATGTAATGTGCATAATTCCCATGGAGTAAACAACAAAACCACTGGACCAAATCACACCAAATTTGGCCACAAAAAACTTTGTCATCCAATCAATCTGCATGCGGCAGCATTTCAGCAAAAATGGCTAAGTGTGTCAGTGCTGATACACGTGTCATAGGTTGGCCATCACTGCTCTATAAGATAGATGGCATTGCCCCCCCCCCCCCATGTGCGACGGGAAGTTGCTGCCATTTGTGAGAGAAATAAGGTTGAACACTTTGAAAGCCACTCACTGTATGGCTATCAGCCTCCTCCCAGTAGACTTAAATCAAGGAAAAGTTTTATGAGAACCACCACTGCTCTAAATGTTCCTCCAGCAACAGCAAAAATATCCCTGTGGTCAGCAAAATCAGGGAATTCCAACCTGGAAGTCCCTGAACAGACTTAGAAGTGGAGTTGGCAGATCAAAAGACAACCTGGCAAAATGGCCTAGAAGAATCCTCCACCTTGTGCAAGTGGGGAGCAGGACAAACAACTCAACTTCTGTATACTCGCCCACAATTCCCTGCCTCATGCACAGAGGAAGAACTGTTTAAAGCTACAGACAATGCAATCGCTGTTGCCCGCTTTTAGTCTAAAACTATTTGGATGCTTTGGATTCCTTTATCAGTTTTAAACTTATTTTATGCAATACTATTGACACGAAATAAATAAAACATTCATTAGAATAGTCACTTGTACATCACCAAAAACCAGTATATACTATGGAAAAATATGTCGAAATATGGCATCTACAGTGAGACCTTGGGACCTGTGTGCGTCTGGTTACAGGACACCCCATAGATACCAAAATACATGGATGCTCAAGTGCCATTATGTGCAGTGGCGTAATAAAATGGTGCCTTTTATATAAAATGGAAAATCAAGATTTTAAAAAGACACTTGCAAGCAATGGGAGGTTGAATCCACAGACACAGAAACTATGGATAAAGAGAGCAAGACTGTATTAAATTACACATAAAGTTGCAAATCTTGAGATTTATTACTACAATTTAAATTTCACAAATCATTGCACCCCATTCTTGGAACACCAAAATATTCCTCTCAAGTTAATGCCCGAATGGATTTTACAGGCAGATCATGATCCAACTCCGTTTTTCTTCTTCAAATTAATTTTCCTCTTTTACCATTAACTGAACAATAATTAAATTCAAAATAAACAAATGCTTCTATACTGATTGATCATTTTAATTATGGTTGGACGTTGAGAGCTGAGAGTCAGTGGGTAGTTACATACACCTTACTTGAGGGAGGGAGGGGGATGTTAAAATAGTTATTATGTGAAATAGTAGAATTTACCCCTTCCCCAACTCATAGAATCATAGAATCATAGAATAGTAGAGTTGGAAGAGACCACATGGGCCATCTAGTCCAACCCCCTGCTAAGAAGCAGGAAATCGCATTCAAAGCACCACCGACAGATGGCCATCCAACCAACTGATGCAAAAAGCCCCATAGCCCCATCGTGCTATACTTTTTTTTTTACATAAACTAGGTTTGATGTTGCAAGTTTAGTGATAGTCTGACTTTTAAAAAGAAAAAGGAGGAAAAGAGAGCTCTTGAAAGGACTTCAATCGTGTTAATATTGGCTCTAATCTTCAACACTCAACACAAAGTTGACAGCAGAATATATTGCCCCTTTTTTCATCTTTCTTCCGCAATCAGACCTGGATTCTGATGATGTGAGCAATACAAAAAGCAATCAGTACAGGAGTTTCCAATAGGACAAAACATACTCCTTTCTATAAACGGCAATGGGAACAAATTAAAATTAGAGCTACAGTGTCCCCTCATTTATCATGGGGGTTAGGTTCCAGGACCATCCGCAATAAGTGAAAATTCACGAAGTAGGGACACTATATTTATTTTAATATTTATTCATTATTTTAGTAGTTATACACTATTTTAAGTCTTTATCAACCAATTGTGTGTTGATAAATCGCCTCCTTGTCCTTCCTTTGCTGCTTGGGCTCCTTTTCTCTCCCTTTGGCTTCTCCTTCCTCCCTTCCTTAGGCTGTAAATTGTAATTTTTTATGATTTATAATAGTCTTTTAGACTTTATTAAAAAACCGCGAAACAGCGAATCCACGAAAAGTGAACCGCAAAGTAGTGAGGGAACACTGTATACACACAGTATCAGATGTTTAAAGAAATCAGGAATCTGTATAGAACATTTGAAAGTGGGCTGGGAGGTAGATTTGAGAAACCTCTTAAACCTACCTCCCAGCAAAACAAAATAGTGTTTTCATTCCTTCCCTGCTATCTACTTCTCACAGAATCTTAGACCAATTTTATTATTTCCTAAGTTGAAAAAAGGATTTTTTTAAAGAGCTAAATTCTGCTCTGGTTAACAACAACACTAACACATTTTTATCTGAAACAAAGTTGGCAAAAACTTCCATTGGTTGCAGCTGCAGACCGGCTTGGCACAGATATGGGCTTAGATCCAGGCACCAATCAACCTGCTTGCCAAATGACCAACCCCCAAATCCTACTCACTTGCGGATTGACCAACAGGCACAATCCTCCTATCACCAGGTGGTGTGGTGACTGTAGCTTGTCCCCTGAAGTGGGCATGAGTTTATCTTTCCACATCATAAAGTTTCTTAAGGGACCCCCATTCATTACAGTATGTAACAGAATTTGAAAAATGTTCTGCTACTGGTTTGAAAATGCTATTTCCTCTTTAATTGTGCGGTACCTACTTCGAAAGTAGTTGTTATACTCCAGAAACTTCGTTTTTGTGACTGCCACAAAATATGTTGAATTGGTTGAGACTCTATGAGATAGGAATTGGAAAACTATAGCAAAATGTGCTGAAGGATGTCCAGCAAAAACAATGCTTTTGCAGTGTAATAAACCTTTTCCATGTTGTTATAATAGAATCAATTAGGAAATGACATTTATAACCCAGGAACACAAATCATGTTACATAGTGTTATCATAGCTTCCTAAATTCTGATCCCATCTCAAAGTTGTGACAAAAGGAGCACATAGCATTACAATGAACATAGCATTAACATCATTATGCAAGCAAGTGAAGGAAGAGTGTGTGGAACAAAGCTCTGAAGCCAGTTGTGGGCAGAGCATGTGGGGAGCTTATTATACAGGCTGAGTTTCCCTTATCCAAAATGCTTAGGGTCAGAAACTTTTTTGATTCCAGGTTGTTTTTGGCTGTTAGAATACCTGTGTTTGCATAGAAGTATACAATGAGATATTCTGGAGATGGAATCCATGTCTAAACAAGAAATTATTTTATGCTTCACATACATCTTATATACGAGGGCTATCCAGAAAGTAGATTACATTTTGGAATTAAAAATTAACAAAGTATAGAAGAAAACATTTACCACATGCAGTTGAAAGCCAGACCCAAATACCACTTCTCAACATAGTCCCCATTGAAATCTAGGCACTTCTCATAGCGATAAAAGAGTTTGGAAAGTCCTTCTCCACCAAACTTTGCTGCTTGGCTTGCGTCCTCAACCAGCTGTGCATGTGCATGCGCTCAACTTTTCCCCACACTTGTCCTGGATCGCTCTTCTGTTTTGCAAATGCTTGCGGGGAAGGTTATGGCGACCGCTTTTTGGGACAGGGAAGGTGTGCTTCTTGCAAAACCTTAGAAGAGAGATCCAGGATGAGCGTGAGGGAAAGTTGAGCGCATGCACATGCACAGCTGCAGGAAGGGACACCCACCTGGTTGAGGATGCAAGCCAAGTGGCAAAGTTTGGTGGGGAAGGACTTTCCAAACTCTTTTATCACTATGAGAAATGCCTAGATTTCAATGGGGACTATGTTGAGAAGTGGCATTTGGGTCTGGCTTTCAACTGCATGTGGTAAATGTTTTCTCCTATACTTTGTTCATTTTTTCATTCCAAAACACAATCTACTTTCTGGATAGCCCTCGTACATACCCCAGAGATGATTTTATACCCCAAAAAAATCAATAATGTTGTATATGACACAAAGCTTGTATACACTGAATAATCAGAAAGGATAGGCATCCGTTTTGGATGCTTGAATTCCAGATAAGAGAAGTTCAACCCTGTATGTAATGACACCCAATCGGAGTAAAATCTTTATCTAGTTGACTCTATCTGTCCCATTAATTTAAACTCCAGATTCAAAATAATTAGCTAGCATTTCCCACTTCTTCACAAAGCCTACATAAGTCACATGAGCTGCATATATGCGGCTCAGAAACAGTTTGTCTGCAGCCTAGCTCCAGGCCTGCCTACATGTAGGCAAGGAGGCAATTTCGGCTCGACACGAAAGCAGGCTTTAATGTCGAGCAGATTTCCATGTTGTAAGGGGGCTTCATGTTTTGTGATTCCAAATAAACGGAAGACACTAAAGAAACAGGAAAAACGGTAGGAACTATTTTTGCGCACATGACTAGTAAACATACAAACAGATGTATAGAACTAACACGAGCCACAGTGGCACAATTGGTTAAACCCTTGTGCCAGCTGAACTTCTGACCTGAAGATCTGAAGGTTGGTGGTTCAAATCCACAAGACGGGGTGAGCTCCCACCTGCCAGCCCCAGCTTCCCATGCGGGGACATGAGACAAGCCTCCCACAGGATAGTAACACATCCCAGCATTCCCTGGGCAACATCTTTGTAGACAGCATATTCTCTCATACCAGAAGCGACTTGCAGTATATCCTGAATTTGCTTCTGACACAATTTTTAAAAGTATTAACAAGAATGTTAAAACTCTGTAGTAAACACTGAAGAACATTAGATACAGTGACATACTATATCCATTTTTTTAAAATATCCTTTTTCTATTACTCTAGTCAGGAATTAAAAATGAGATTATCAAATGGCATTTCTCTCAAAAGATCCCATTCTATGAATAAAATGATATTGAAAACAGCTTTGCCTGTAGCACTGTATGCGGGAACATATCTGCATAAGACTAATTTCAAAAATTCTCTTTCTCTTTTGCAATATGAAATTGACAGAGCTTTAGAAAGGCCAAGAGCTATGGTAACGTTTGGAAAAAAAAAACAGCCTTACTACAAGCTATCTTGAAATAAATCTGTACTATATCCTCCAATCTATCAGGTACAATTTTTCTGCATTCTCTGAAAAATGAATAAAATGTTTCAGTAATCTGGATAACCTCTTACTAAGTTTCTGTATCCAATGTATCATGATATTGGGAATAAGAGTCTAGTCTTGCCAGAAATCTAAATAGATTCAAAAAATGTTGACCAGAGGAGCTTTTCTCCAGTTCCAGTGAAGGTTATTTAAGACATTGTAGCATGTTTTAACTTTATATTTGGGGCTGCTTGTTAGGTTGTAGGACCTTTTCCCATCTAGCCAAACTGTTTTGGGTTGATCTTTCATTTTAACATGTGGAGTCCACTGGATAACTCAGTCTTTTTACCTCTTCTTTAAATTCTTTGAAAGGTGATAAGGGAAGAAAGCATTTTTTTCTGACAGAACATCAAGGCCTGTTTTTGCTTGGTGGGATTTTGTTGACAGCATCAAATCTGCAAAGGTTTTATGCCAGAACACTGCCAAAGAAATATATTTCAAGGGCTTGATTCTAATTTAACCATTAGTTTCTTTTTGGAGTCTCTGGTATCTTTATTAAAGCTTTCAGAATACAGTCGTAATAATCTAAAAGAGTTTATAGGCCCTCTGCAGGGCAAAGTGATAGGGTTTTTAACATGGTTTTTTTTTGGACCAATGATAAATAATATCTTAAAGTATTTGCCACCTGTAAACAGGTGCCAGGAAGAATGTGTATAAAGCACCAAGTAATTTGAAAAGCTTCACTGCAAAAGGACTATTTTCCATATTGTTTTGTTACGAGAACTAATATCCGTATAAGGCAGCCTCTCTTAAATTGTAGTCTGGCAATCCCTGGAAGGCTGTGCTGTACTAAAAGTTAATGGAAGGGAGATGGATCTCAATGAGCAGAACTTTGTTTGTTTTTGTCAATAAAAGACATCATTTATACAAAGCTGCATTATAATATCTAAACAGCCCCAAATTTATGACAATAACATTTTAACAGCAACAATGTATGCAGCACTTCTGCTATAAGAAGAAGGAGGAGGAGGAGGAGGAGACAGAAGGCCTGATCCTTGCAGCCCAGGGGCAAGGCATCAGGACAAATGCAATTAAGGCCAAGATCAAAAAATCAGCTGATGACCCAAAATGCAGACTCTGCAAGGAAACCGACAAAACCATTGATCATATCCTCAGCTGCTGTAAGAAAATCGCACAGACAGACTACAAACAGAGGCACAACTATGTGGCCCAAATAATTCATTGGAACAGTAAAGAACTGGTGGGATCACAAACCTGCAAAAGTATTGGAAAATGAGCACGCAAAGATACTGTGGGACTTCCGAATCCAGACTGACAAAGTTCTGGAACACAACACACCAGACATCACAGTTGTGGAAAAGAAAAAGGTTTGGATAATTGACGTTGCCATCCCAGGTGACAGTTGCATTGACGAAAAACAACAGGAAAAACTCAGCCGCTATCAGGACCTCAAGATTGAACTTCAAAGACTCTGGCAGAAACCAGTGCAGGTGGTCCCGGTGGTGATGGGCACACTGGGTGCCGTGCCAAAAGATCTCATTTGGTATTTGGAAACAATAGACATTGACAAAATTACGATCTGCCAACTGCAAAAGGCCACCCTACTGGGATCTGCGCGCATCATCCAAAAATACATCACACAGTCCTAGACACTTGGGAAGAGTTCGACTTGTGATTTTGTGAAATGAAATCCAGCACATCTATCTTGTTTGCTGTGTCATACAATAAAATAATAATAATAATAATAATAATAATAATAATAATAATAATAATAATAATATCATTTATATCTGGCACCTATCTCTCCGAGGGGACTCAGGGGACCCCTAGACTGCCGAGACACCTCAAAACCATGCTGGAGCCCCAGACTCTAAGCAATGCAAGTTGTTTATTGAAGAATATATGTAAGCAATAGCAAATAAAAGGTCAAAGTCAATGAAACAAGGTTTTAGTCCACCAGGTACAAGAAACTGGAGAATCTTGAAGCAAGGGTCCATGAAAATTAAACACAAGAATAAACTCCAACAAGATATCAAAATTAGTCCAAGGAACAGAATCAAAGCTGGAACAAAGAACAGGATCTTCAACTGGAACAAGGGATCCAAACTGCAAAACTTTCAGGAACAATGACTGAATAGTCCAAAATTCCCCAAGAGCAGGGACAAGAACTGGAACAAAACTCAAGATACAAGACTACAGGAACTTGGCATGAAAGTCCATGGGAACATAAACAAGATTCCATGAGGCATGAAACAAGAGTTCATGAAACAGGAACAACACTCTCGATGAGCGAAGTTACCACCTCTGAAAATCTCTCTCAGAAGCGGTTCCTCTTAAAGCTGGAATCAAGGCCTCTTTCCGTGGAATGTTTGCTCAAAACCCTTTCTTATTAGCAATCGTCTTCCCCTTCTCAAGATCTCCCTTTCTTGTCTCTGTTGACATATTGCTTTCTTTCTGTCAACCTCATTACTCTTATCACAACTGGAATGCCCATCTGCCAAGGGATAAGTTGACCTTGACTCATCCAAGGAATGCAATTCAAGCTGCTTGCTTGAAACCATAGTCTGCCTGCTCCCAGAATCCTCAGGAACAAACTCTGGCTGTCCAGGAACAGCAGCCTCATCCAACTCTGGCTGCATGGGAGTCCTAGGTCCCAATCCAGATTCAAAAGACAGGTCAGGTTCAGGTACAATCAGAGGCTGAACAGGTCCAACCTCAGGCTCACCTGATAGCTCAGGTGCAGGTTGGGATACAACACTCAATGCTGTAATAAACCAACAAAACAAATAAACAACCCTACCAAATCCCAGAAATAAATCTGCATATAACACAAAATTATAATACATAATTAAAAAAATTAAACAGTAACATAACGGATCAATTACTCCACATCTAACATTAAAACACAACACAAACCTAGTGAAATCTAAAAATACATTTACAATTATTAACATTTTATGCAGCCAACAAAGCCAGGGTGAAATACCATTTCCGGTTGGTGGTAAATATACCTAATAGTTTAAACTTCCAGCTCTCTATATGCGAAAGTACATACATGCCTTTTAGATATTTTTTAAAAGAGAGTAAGGAGGGGCCATTTTTATTTCTTTAGGGACAGAGTTCCAAAGGCGGGGGGCAATTACAGAGAAGGCCCTCTCCCCCGTCCCCACCAGCCATGCTTGAGGCGAAGGTGGGACCGAGAGTAGGGCCTCCTCCACTGACCGTAGTGCCCGAGCAGGTTTGTATATGGAAATGAGGTTGGCCAAATTGTCTGAGCCGAAACCATTTAGGGCTTTAAAAGTAACAACCAGCACTTTGTATTTAGACCAGAAGCAGACCGGCAGCTAGTGGAGCTGCCGCAACATGGGAGTGGTTCTCTCCCTGTATGGGTCTCCAGTTAGTAATCTGGCTGCCGAAGTCTGAACCAGTTGAAGCTTCCAAACGATCTTAAAAGGCAGCCCCATGTAGAGAGCATTCCAGCAGTCCAAACGGGATGTGATTAAGGTGTGGACTACCATGGCCGGAACTGGCCTTTCAAGGTACGGGCACAGTTGGAACACTAGTTTTAGTTGTGCAAAGGCACTCCTGTCCACTGCTGACACCTGAGCAGAGCCGTCCTTAGGTATTTTAATGTAGTAGGCAAAGGTAATTTTTGTGCGCCCCCCCTGCGGTGCGGGGCCGTGTGGCATGGGGGGCAGGGCTGCGGGGGCGGGGCCACACAGCGCGGGGCGCTTGGCGAGGCCAGGGCGCGCAGGCCACATGGCAGCAAGGCCCAGGTCACACGGGCCGCATGGTGGGGACAGGCTGCGAGGGCTGCATGGCGACAAGGCCCAGGCCGCGGCGGCAAGGGCCAGGCTGTGCCGGGAAGACCCGTCCCGAAGGTGAAGGAGGCGGGGAGTGGTGCCACCCTTCCAGGGGCCTCGATGGCGCCCCTGGAACGATGGCGCCACAGGCAAATGCCTAGATTGCCTGGTGGTTGGACCGCCTCTGCACCTGAGGTACCAGGGTCGGCGATGAATCCAGGATTACCCCCAAACTGCAGACCCCTGTCTTCAGGCGGAGTAACCCTGTCCAACACAGGCAGCATCCCTATACCCTGATCTGCTTTTTGACTGACCAGGAGAACCTCTGTCTTGTCTACATTTATAGTTTCAACTTGTTAGCCCTCATCCAGTCCATTATTGATGACAGACACTGGTTTAGTACCAGGATGGCATCCTTAGGTGGAAATGTGGATACAGTATCTTGAAGTCCTTGGCACCAGCCATTATTTTGTTTAATTCATTTCCCTCCACAAGGTATAGTAGGGAGGTGGGGGAGGGAAGGTATGATTTATTCATGTTATTGTTAGTAATTTAATAGATTTTAACAAATGTCTGATAAATCATGGCACCAGCCATGATTTATACAACAGTTATGTTCTAGCCGCAATGCACTGGTAGCCTCTTAATTTGACTACTATGTTGGGTTGCCCTTGAAGGAGGCTTTTAAGGTGCAGTTCGTGGAAAAATGCAACAACTCTACTCCTGACTGGAATATATATAGACAGCATAGAATGCCAATCTTAAAATAATTGCACCAGGCACGCAGCCGTATGTTCCTGAAAACTGAATTTGTAACAACTTTATATTAGCAACACAAATCTAGATCTGAAATTATGGTTTCCAGGCAAACTTGATTTCTATTTCTTATTCTAGATATTAAATACTGATTATTTTCACATCCAAATAATAAACATATGAGACCATATAGGTCCTCTGATTAGAACTGTCCCTTCTAAGGGATATTTTGAGTTCAAACACTTATAAAATGTGCTAATTCCATTGGAGCCAATTAAATATCACAGACTAAACATATTTGGTGGAATGTTGGAAGGGTAATTAAAAATACTTAATTCTCACTACGTTTTAGCACTTTTCATCTTCAAAGTTCTGTTCAAGCCTTAACTGCTCTGTCACACATTGATCTTGGATTTAGGATGTCTTTTAGACAGAAATCACTATAAATTTTGTCTGTCAGGTATTACAAGGGATTGCAAGGGATAGCTTAAAACCATATTTTGAATTTTACTCTCCAGCAACTTCTGAGTGCTTTTATAATTATATTGAACAAATTACACAGAAGCACTGCCATTTTTAAAATCCTATTTCCTCATCTGTGATTATTGTATCTCAGTGATAGTGGATCATGTTTTATATGACAACCACCCCTAGTTTTCGCCTGACATTAAGTCCAGTCGTGTCCAACTCTGGGGGTTGGTGCTCATTTCCATTTCTAAACTGAAGAGCCAGCGTTGTCCGTAGACACCTCCAAGGTCATTTGGCTGGCATGGAGCACCGTTACCTTCCCGCTGGAGCGGTACCTATTGATCTATTCACATTTGCATATTTGAACTGCTAGGTTGGCAGAAGCTGGGGCTAACAGTGGGAGCTCATTCCGCTCCCCGGATCTGAACCTGCAACCTTTCGGTCCGCAAGTTCAGCAGCTCAGCACTTTAACATGCTGCACCACTGGGGGCTCTACTGCTTTGGAAAAAAAATCATATATATTGGAGAGTGCCTATTTCCAAATCTGTAGGAATAAACATACAACACTACAACACTGCTTCTTTTGGGGTGGTTTTTAAAAAAGCATGGACGTGTCTCAGATTGAAATTCTGAGCGTGCCTGAAAAGCCCACTTTGAGCATAAACCAAGCGCAAGGGAGGCAAGGGAATTTCTATCACAAGAATGACGACTGCACAGTTCTTCCAAAACTTTGAAAAGCTGTATTAAACAATTCTACCTTTTGAACCTGATTTTCTCATAATACAGAACAGCTGTTTGTAAAATGTGTTTTTTCCTCTGTATCATAGGAACACTTCAAGCCACCCTGGGCAAGGTAACATTATTGGATGATTTAATTCAAGTCACTATGCTGAAACACAGTGCCTTTTTGGGTTTTCAGATAAGGTCTTTTCCTAGTTCTATTTGCATATCCCAGTGATTGAATCAGGAACTATCTGCAGGAAAAGTATGTTCCCTGTTTCATTCAAAGGTCCAGTTCACAACTGCTTCCATGACATAATAAACACAGAAAGAAACTTTCCAGTATCATCCACATCCTCATAAATTCCTGTGGTGCCAAATTATGAGAAAGAAAAAAAGCATTTAATCAAAGGTTTTATCATGTAAATACTTCCATAAGGCCCATCATTGCACAGTAGAATATAGCATGCAGACCATAATCTCATATGAAAAGAAATCCATTGTATATGAAAAGGGGGAATTACCAGAGAAGCATAACACTTAAATCTTAAGATGAGTATTTTAACACTTAAATCTTAAGATAAGACATACCCCTCTCTGCCACCACCCTTCAAGTTCACAACACAGCAAATTATAAAACTGGATAACTGAAGGGAAATTAAAGTTGCCTTTCTGCTTTTAATGCTAAAGGAAATTAACCCTGCAAGAAAATCTCTGTCCTTGATATCAAGGACAAATCTCTGTCCTTGATAACATTGCCTTGTCAATTCTCTACAAGTAAAAGGCATGCAACAGTGGTGAGCAACGTCTTTGTTTAGGAGGGCCAAATTCACATTGTAATTTGTAGCAACAGCAGTAGAAATTTAATCTCACCCTACTTATTGCTGTTAATTGCTTATTAACATTAAAACAACAAATGCTTTAATACCATTCCAAAAATCTCTGTTGGAATCAAAGAATGTATTCTGCATGTATCGCCATTATTAGTCCTTTAAGAAAGTTTCAAGAGGACTATGATATTCTTAAAGAAAGCATGAGATAAATGAAACCTGTTTTAATGTTGTTGTTATTGTTGGGTAGTTTATTTTTTGGAGGAAAAAACAGCTTTTGCCCTCATTGCTGCAAGATTTTTCTACAACAGGTAAAGATAGAGATCTTGGGAAGGGAAAGCCGAGATGCTCCTCTATGATACTATGAATTCCTTAACAACATATGGAATAAATGATATAGTGGTTCTAATGTTAAAGTCACAGGCTTGAACAATGCAGCAGCTCTCTCCACTTTCTACATAGTAACACATAAAAGCCTCCATTGCACCAATAACATCCCAAGGCAATAAGTTAAACCCTTGTGCTGGCCGAACTGCTGACCTGAAGGTAGGCAGTTCAAATCCACGAGATGGGATGAGCTCCTCTCCGTCAGCCCTAGCTTCCCATGCAGGGACATGAGAGAAGCCTCCCAGCAGGATGGCAACATATCTGGGCATTGCCTGGGCAACGTCTCTGTAGAAGGTCGATTCCCTTACACCAGAAGCGACTTGTAATATATTCTCAATTTACTTCTGACACGACAAAAAATAAAATAAAATCCAAGGCTCCTCCTCTCACCCTCACAATCCTTGCAAAAATCTCCCAGTCAAAAAAGGAAGAGGGAAAGGAAGAGAAGAAAGCAGTAAGGAAGGAAAGACGTTCTTACTCTCAAATGAGAAAGGATATAACAGCCAAAAGTGTATGTTCAGGAATGTCACTCATGCCTTTTATTTCATTTATTTTCAGCTATATTTCTAACTTAAGCAATTGCATTTTATGTACTGGGTGCTTCTAACAGGACAACTAGAAAGGTGACCTATTTCATTATCAACGCCTTTCCTGCAAATTTTTGGACTCTTTGCTTCAAGAGAAACCCCCAGTCAATTCTGGACTAAATAGTTTATAAATCAAGCGCTATTTCTTCCCGAAGCGCATTCATAATGAGGCCTCGTACAATATTATTATTACACTCTAAAATATTGGAAATAGTATGCATTATCTTCAAGACAATGCTGAAAATAAAAGGGATCAGGTAAGAGAAGGAAATGGAAATTATGGCAAGTCATGAGGGACTGAATATCTATTTTACCATTCCGTAATGCCAGGAGTTGGCTAATGACTGACAGAAGAGAAAATAAAGTTGACTCTGGGGATTGGACTTTTGTACAATTACTTACTGGTATGGGAACGGTCTTTAGGAATGTTTTACTCCTTTGGGGACTTAACAGGATCTCAGAACCTTTTGAAAATTGCCCATTACATATTTAAAATATAAAAGGGCGACACATGACCTTTTTTTTGATTAAAAACGTTAATGCTGGATTGATGCTCTCAGAGGAGTCACTTTAAGGATGCAAGATTTAACAGACTTTAACAATACGACAGGCACAAAGACATTTGAAATCTAATTAATCTCTTGACATTTGACTAAAAGTCAAAGCAATGGACTACAAGACGAACAAAGCACCTCACCCGTGAAGGTTGACTACTATTATCTTTTTTTCATGAGGTGTAAATGAATTATCACGTCTTGTACCATATTTTATTGCAACCCTAATCCTCTTTTTAACAACTGCCTGTGTCTTAAGTGCCTATTGTTTTCTGTTAACAGAGTTTTGGATACAACAACTGCTGCATTATCTCATTTTGTGATTTCTTTGTGTATTTACAGCTGTGGAGAAGGTACTCCTACCAAGACTTGCCTATGGCAGCTTTACAAAGTAGAGTATGCAAAGAGCTAGTTTATGCACGTTCTTTGCAAGGCAGAGCAGTTAAGCCACTTTAGATGATAACCTGCAATTTCAGTTTTATGTTAGGCCCCTTCTACACTGCCATATAAAATCCAGATTATCTGCTTTGAATCCTTGAAGCTTAGGTGTCGGTGGTGGCCGGGAGGGCCTTCACACAGTTAAAACTTGTGTGCCAGTTGCGACCGTGCCTCGAAAAGCCTGACTTGGTCACAGTGGTGCACGTCTAAGTTACATCCAGAATGGACTGCTGTAATTCACCCTATGTGGGGTTGCCTTTGAAAACTTGGAAATTACAGTTAGTGCAAAGGTCGACAATTATATTACTAACTGGGGTGAGCTTTAGGGAGCATAACATGGCCCCCTAAAGCAGCTCCACTGGCTCCCAATGAGTTTCCAGGTCCAATTTGAAGTGCAATGATTACCTATAAAGTCCTATACACTTCGGGTCCAACCTATCTTCGAGGCCGCATCTCCATCTATGAACTGGCGCGGGCATTGAGATCTGCTGGGAAGGCCCTTCTTTCAGTCCCACAACCGTCTCAAATGCAGTTGGTGGGGTCGAGACAGAGGGCTCCCTTGTGTCAAGCCTTCTGTTCCAGCTTTAAAAGATGGCTTTTAAAACAAGCCGTTGATCTTACATAGATTTTTAGGATTAGTCCAAGGACTTACTGTTGGTGTCACGTCAGCACTAGGATGTCAATTGGAAACAACTTGTTTCTATCCACAGCTATGGCTGCATTTTATAAACGTTAATATTTTACACTGTAATTATATATGTGTGTGATTTTAATTTTATGGTTTTATAGTTTTAGATTTATGTATTCTCTATATGCAGCACTTTGCTGTATTTTGTTACCCGCCCCAAGTCCCTTCGTGGAGATGGTGGAGGGGTAGAATAAAAATTGTTTTGTACTTCTCCCCCTGGTAGTGTTGGAGTGCAGCAGTACCAGTGCCCCAGACTGGAACTGGTCAGAAAACTGCCTGCGACCACTACTGTTGTGAAGTGGCATCAGTCAGACCCATGCATGGCTGCCAACTCAGTTTTTTCCACTGTTATCAATAAACAAGCTGTGGCCTTTGGTTATCCCAACATCTTGTATTTGTCTTTTTTGTGGGTCTCACCAGGAGGAAGATAGTTGCCTCTGTTCATGCAAATGTAGGTTTCTAATTAGAAGACAATTGAGAAAGAATATTTGAA
Organism: Anolis carolinensis; assembly: GCF_035594765.1. Taxonomy (NCBI): domain Eukaryota; kingdom Metazoa; phylum Chordata; class Lepidosauria; order Squamata; family Anolidae; genus Anolis; species Anolis carolinensis. Next base: position 66,332,821 of record NC_085846.1, read on the forward strand.
ATGTATTAAATATATGGGAGTATTTAGAACAAAATAATGAGAAACTGGCTGAATTGAATTACTTCCTTGCAGAGAAGACCTTTGATAATTTAAACTAGATACGTAAAGAGTGTTAGAAGAGATTTCAGTTGGAGACAATTTTATGACGTGAGTTAGATTGATTTGTTCTACATTAACAGCATGGATAGTTATTAATAGAGAGATGTCTAGCTCATGTGAAATACAAAAAGGAACTAGACAAGAAAATGAATAACAATGTCACCATTGTTATTCATTTTAACACTAGAGATTTTGAATAGAGATATTAGGCAAGTTGAAAAGATGACATGCATAAAGATAAAAAAGGAATAATATAAAATAAGGGCATTTGCAGATGATTTGGTTATTACATTGATAAATTCACCAGAAAGTGCAGAAAATCGATGGTAATATTAAAAGAATTTGGAGATTTGGCAAGTTTTAAAATTAATAAACAAAAGAATGCAATGTTGACCAAATATGTGAAGATGAAAGATCAAATAGAATTCAAGGGAAGACTGTTCACCCATATGTTGGAAATATCATAAGCAAGAAGGATAATTTTATATGTAGACTTGACAAAAAGCTAACAATTATAAATATTTTGAATACCGGGAAACCCACAATTGGCTTTTTAAAAATTAATATTGTGATTAGATAATTGTTGGTTTTATTAATTAAACATTTAAAAATAAAATAAATGAATGGACTAAATATAAAATGAAGTATAACGTGGACAAAGTATAGAGAAGAGCACACCAAGTAAAAACCGATCACAGAAAAGTTACTCCACCACAGACATCAGAAGAGCTGCACGACTAAGAACAAGCCATGAGAGTAAAGACAAATATCAACCCAGAAGAAAAGTGTTCTTGCCATACATCAAGGGAACCACTGACCGTATAAGGAGGCCGATGAAGAAACACAACCTACAAACTATCTACAGACCCACTAAGAAAATCCAGCAAATGCTCCGTTCAGCAAAGAACAAGAGGGATACTCTCACCTCTGAAGGAGTCCACCATATACCATGTAGCTGTGGACAAGTCTACATAGGGACCACCAAACGCAGCATTGCCCAGACACAAATCAAGGAACAAGAAAGGCACTGCAGACTAATCCAACCAGAGAAGTCAGACATAGCAGAGCACAACCTGGGTACAACATATTATTTGAGAACACAGAAATGCTGGACCACTCTGACATCCACCATGTCAGACTACACAGAGAAGCCATTGAAATCCACAAGCATGTGGACAATTTCAACAGAAAGGAGGAAACCATGAAAATGAACAAAATCTGGCTACCAGTATTTAAAAACTCTAAAATCAGGACAGTAAATAAAGACAGAAACAGGAATTCCAGACAAGAAACAATCAGGGCCAGCTAATCACCTCCCAACAAAGGATTCCCCCAGGCAGAAAGCAGCCAGGCTTTGAAGCTGAAAGGCATTCAATGCTATTCAAGGTGGTCAATTGCAACATTCACACTTTCCTCAAACAGACAAGAGTTCTTTCTCTCTCCCTGGACATTCCACAGATATATAAACCCCAGTTTCCAACAGATCTCACAACCTCTGAGGATGCCTGCTATAGATGTGGGTGAAACATCAGTAGAGAATGCTTCTGGAGCATAGCCATACAGCCCAGAAAACTCACAGAAACACAGAAAAGATAGTTGGAAGTCTTTTTTTTGCCAGTTGTGGTTTTCGTTATTGAGTTTAGACCTGTCGGCAGGTAATGTGTTAAAGTTTGTGCATATTCTTTGTAGTTTGCACATGTAACATGTTCTATTCAAATTTTATTTTATGTAGAATTTAATCAATAACAATGATATTAACATTAAATTATATTGGAGCGGCAGTATTGCACACAACACACTGCTGTAAGCACACTGCTTTCTGCCTTTAGAAATAACAGACATGCATTCAGACAACCATGTTATCTTTGGCTATTATTCTACACATGACCCTTTGGTGCTTTCATTCCATAATGATTCAAAATTGGTCATGTTACTAAATATATATCAGATTATCATAGGGTTGTTAATGGGATTGTCATGACACGTAAAATGATTACACTATATCCTCTATCACACTTAAGAGAATAAATTCAGAAGTAGAAACTCCACACATGGATATGACTGGAGGCATTGTGCCATTGGCACTAAGCAAGAGTTTCAGCCCAAAGCAGTTTCTTTTCGCCTACCTAGCAAATATTTAGCAGCATTGGCATTCCCTAAGGCACAACAAACTCTACGAGTGTCCATCAGCTGGTGGAATTATACAACTGAAACTGACACACTTTTTGACTAAGCCTTTACATGTAATAAGACCTGAGGGCTGGTGAGATAATTGAGGATGATAGAAAAGGAGACAGACAGAAAACTGAGGAGGAAGATAAGACAGAATATTTTTTTAAAAAAACATCAATTGAAAGAGAACATTCATCTTTAATCAGGTTTGGATAACAACTCAGGTTGGTCCAGGAGACAAAAAGGAGCCAAGACAATAATATGAACCATCCCTGGGCATATACATTTATAAGGTGACAAGGTTCCTGCTAATATGCTTTGGTTTGCATTTAAAAAATTCAAAACACAACTGCAGAACAATCTATGTAACACAAACATCACTACAAAAAACTTTTTTAAAAAGTATCTCAAATCAATCTGTTCTTATTGTAGTCAAATGGAGCATCACACCTTAGTCTACTTATCATTCTGAACAGGTTTCAGTTTGCAGCTGATTAATGGCAATGGACCTACAATTTCCCTGAACCATCTTATTTTCTTGCTTTGATCACATATTAACTGCAGCTAGAAATTTTAACTCATTTGATCACTCGCTCATCCACCAGTAAAGGGTCAGGAAGTAATTTAAATTGTTGAGACTGGCAATTAGGGACAATGCTGTTAATGTTTAGACAATTTTGATTCTAATTTATGTATGTAAATCTAATGAAAAGCGACAGAAAGTAGAATCTTACACATTGTCACCTGGCACTGAAAAGACTATGATGTAGACACCAGGAGATCTGAGAAGGACATCCCCAGGGTGTGGGTCGCCACTAAAAATATACTCTCTCTTGTTGTTATATATCATCTCGCATGGGCCTCAAATGATGACGTTATCTGGCAAGAATCCATTCTTTGGCACGTGATCTCTTTTATCATTATGGGCATCGGTCTGGTGGACAGAAAAGTCTACTGGAATTGCTCATACCAATTCTAGCATGCCTATTCCTTCTGTGTCTAAGCATTGAAATTGTGGAATGACTGATTACCATATATTCTTGAGTATAAGCCGAGTTTTTCAGCCTTTTTCAGGGCTGAAAAAGCCTCTCTCGGCTTATACTCGAGTGATGGTCCTGGCGGGCTTATATTCAGGTCGGCTTATACTCAAGATTATACAGTAATCAGAGTTGGACAGTCTTATCTTAAATTACAGTTTTATGTAAATATTCAAAAACATTTAACCAGCTGATGCCTCAATTAATGTAATTTTATTGGTATCTATTTTTGAAATTTACCTGTAGCTGCTGCATTTCCCACCCTAACCTTATACCCGAGTCAGTAAGTTTTCCCAGTTTTTTGTGGTAAAATTAGGTGCTTATATTCTGGTCGGCTTATACTCGAGTATATACGGTATGTTTAATCGATTTATCAACATTTTACATATTTCTGGGGAGACCTGCACGACCACAAGCTTCATAGATTAGCAAATCTGTTTAGCCACTCACTAATGCGCTTACTCGTTGTTTCGATCTAAGTAGCTAGATAGATCTCTACCCATTCGAGGACATTACAAGCTTCCCAATAAGGGATGGTGACCTTATTCTGCCTTGTTACTAAGATATGCATTAATTAAAATTATTTTTTCTTCATGTTTCCTAGACATCCCTCCCCTGAATACTAGTTTTATTGACCATAGTTCACATCAGTTGCATTTTCTGGCCCAAAGATCCACAGAGATCACTGTCTTCTTGGATGATATTAAAGAGATTCTTTTTTCCTACAAATTTATATCCTCATGGAGAAGATTAGTGATGGCTAGGTATTTGATACTTTGCCTTGAAATCCCAATCTGAATGGGTAGAAAGTTCTGCTACAGGATGGAATTGTGTACAGTACACAACATTCCAATACTAGCATACCTAGCAGCGGTGCCAAGATCATTAAAAGGAACTGCTGTGCTACTATGATCAGTTCTGAAATATACAAGGAATATAGGACTATGCTCAGGCAAACCCCAATAGGGGATACTGAAGGACAGGCATCTTCAAACTGTGGCCCTCCAGCTGTTTGGGTCTCCAACATCCAGAGTTTCTGAACTTTAAACAGGCCGGCAGGACCGGCCCGAGGAAATTTAAAGGGGTACGCAAATATTTTTTGCGCCCCGCCCCCTGCGCCGCAGGAGGCGTGGCCAGGACTGGCCCCGCCTCCCACGCCCTAACCCCGCCTCCCACGCCGGGCGGCCACGCCTCCTGCGGCGCGGGCGGCGTGGGAGGCGGGGCCAGGGTGCACAGCGTGGGAGGCGGGGCCAGACATGGCCCCGCCTCCCGCGGGGCGCGCCCTGGCGCAGCCAAGCTGGGGCAGGAGTTCTTCCAGGCCACAGCCTGAAACGACTCCTGCTACAGCGGGCGCGCGCCGTGGGAGGCGTGGCCGGTCCCGCCTCCCGCAGGGTGCGCCCTGGCTGGGCGGCCAGGCTGGGTGAGGCAGGAGTCCTTCCAGTCCTGGAAAGACTGCCACCACACGCAGCCTGGCTGCGCCATGGCGCGCCCCGTGGGAGGCGGGGCCAGACCTGGCCACGCCTCCGCGTCACACGGCCCCGCCTCCGCCAGGTGTGGCCCCGCCTCCCAGGGGTTCAATAGCGCCACTGGGAAGGTGGCGCCCAACGCGGGGGCGTGGCCAGCGTGCCGTATTGGGCCGGGCCTGCAGGCCGGTTAATGCTTCTGCGAGTTGGAGGCCCAAACATTTGGGGGGCTGCAGCTCAAGAATGCCTTCTGAAGAACAACAAGCTGTACTGCCAAAGGAATCAACTCCTCAACCTCTACTGTATCATAAATATAAGCAAACTAAAACAAGTGGCAAAAATGCTAACATTAAAACATGACAATTCCCTCTCTGGGTTAGGCAAAACTAAGTGTAATAAACTGCTTGGTTTTTTTCTATGTTTTGGATGTCAACTCCGATAATCGTGACCAGTGGTCACATTGTTTATGATTTATGAGAGTCGTAATTCAAGACATCTGGAGGATATCGGATTGTTCTGTTAAAAATCCCAGATAGTGTTTCACTTCAGCCATATCTAATGATACAGCTAATTTACATTTGATGAAGCAGATTTAAGTCTATGACAGGTTATGTTACCAAACCTTTTTTCTCAGTCTCAAAAGTTCTTCAAGATCCCTTTGCATAATCAGCTCCCCTTGTGCCATGTCAACCACTGAAGCTATTCCAAAGTTTTAACTTTTAAAGGTTGATTAAGAAAAAGAATAGACAAGATCTGCTCAGGGTAACCAATGGCTTACATCATATGCATCTCTCCTACTAGTGTAACAAATCTATGAATTATTAGACTTTTACAAAGATGATTTATCCAACAGCCACAAGATTATTTAGCCAACTTTGGAAACCATAGTCTTAACATGAGCAAACATTACTGAGACATGTTTTCATCAATAACTTGTTGGCCTGCTTAGAATCAAGTGTGATTGTAAATTGATCCAAGAGCTATAAAACTATAATACAGCTCAACCACACATATTTCTGGCAATTCATTCCAGTTAGTATCAGAACATGAAATAGCTTCTTTCCTGCTGCTCTGGTGGTTTCAAGCATGCAAATATCCTTTCTAATATGCTTGATTAAAATAACGATATAGTTGGCCCTTAAGTTTTGCAGAGGTTAGATATGCAGAATCATGGCAAAAGTAGAAAAACAAAAAATATGGGCTTGCTATTTGTTTTAACGAAAGAGAACACTTTCCTAAGTCTACCAGAGTTATTCTATTCATAGAACCACACAGGCGTGTTCACAAATGCCTAGAGAGAAAATATTTTGGTTTCTTAGAGGAGCAGCAGAGGCAGTGGCAAATAATAAAATCTATGAATGTTTAACCTGCAATGTCGAGGAACAACTCTACTGTGTATAAATTGGCTAAATTAAGAACGGAATTCATATCCCTACTCAGTCAGAATACTTTGCAGGGTAATCATGAACCATTTTATTCTCACAATGGTTTTTCCAAACCAAATATCATACTATATAACAAATTACTGATTTGCTGCTGAAAATGAAAAGGTTTCTTGGTCCTTTAGAAAAGACTTGATCCCAAGGAGTGGATTTTTCCTATCAGACTGTGCTTTGAAACTAGGTAAGAATATCAATTTCCACACAATGGAACTTGCTCTGAAAGTGCCATCGCGCTAATTCAAAAATGATTGTTCAGTCTGCAGATTAATCATAACTGGAATGCCTTGGAATAATATAACACTAAACCAAAAGAAAATCAAACACCCTCTAGAGATAATAATGACAAGATCTTATATGGAACGGAGGCTAAAGGTTTAGAACTGCCATGATTCTTATGATGTAAAATAGGTGAATGAACCAAATCGACAAATAAGTCAAAAAATAAGTCAAAATATAAAAATCGCTCACATTTTGAAGAGGAATAAAAACTGAATGAAGCTATCTAGAAAAAAATGAATATATTTCTGAAAAGTACATTAAAACAGTTTTGTTTTAATGGTTTTAAAAAAATCATATCAGACAAATCAGTTTGGACGGATGCAGTTTTAAATCCTCCTCAAGCCAGCTTGATATCCTCAGTACCATGGCATGCTTATCCGTCTTGGCAATGGCTGAGTGGATGATGGTCTTACTGCTTCCACATTTTTTGGTACGCCAGCGGTACTAGGTCTGCCAGGGATTTTCTTTTCAGTGTGGATCCAGTTACACAAAGATTACAAATTCATTGCAAAATTGTTTTCTAGTCTGGTACAGATGCATTTCGACCGAGCGCAAAGCATGTATGAAACGCTCTCTGTGTTGTTAACACATATTTTATTTTATTTATTTATGGTATTTTTACCTCACTCTATCTCAGCCCCAAAGGGCAAAAATTCAATGGTTGTTCTCATAATACACTTGAACAAAAAACCCCAATGTTCACTGTTCCACCTCAGAGTACTGAAAATGGCAGAGTTTGTTGTAGAACAGTCACCAGAGGCTGATAGTTTAGCTGATGATTTAGAGAGGATTGTGAGCTTTCTTGTGGCACAAAGTGATGGGCCATCGAGCCTGGGAAATGATAGTTCTCTCTGTGAGCAAACTGGCTCAGAAAGTACAGGGATTCAAGGGCATTCAAAAGAGTCTGAAGTAGCAACAGCAGATAAGAAATCGAGTGAAGAGCTGATGGATAAGGTGGGTTCCCATGGGAACCCACCTGCAGCTACAGAGATCAACAACGGTCTTCATTTAAAAATCAGAGCTGAAAATAGATTGCACCATTTAGATAAAGTATGTGAGAAAGTTGTGAAAGAAATTCATGGGAAACAGAAGGCTTTCATGGGTGTCTATTAAGCAACAAGTTGTTTTCCTTAAGGTCAGTTCAGGCAATGCTGCATTAGCGTGAGAAGCTAAGCCTGAGTTCTCTTCTTCCTGGTTCCACTCAAGCTTTGATTTTGGATTTAAATATTCTGGAAGTTTTCTATGTTACTGTTCATGTTACTCCTGTTTAAGTCTTACCAGTTACCAGGAAGTCTTACCTTCCTGGCTGTGGATTTATGCTGTATCTGTGATTCCTGGCTATTCCTGGACTTTGTCACCTTTGGAACTTTATGAGACATTTTGATTATTGTATGGTTCTCATCTTTTGCCAAACCTTTTTGGATTATACATCATCCTTTCTTATTCCTGATTTTATATGCTTTTTATGTGTTTTACAATCAACTGTTTGCTTATATTCCTGGACTCTTGTGTGGTGTAGTGATCATAGGTGTTTCCAGGCCTGGAATGCAACAGAGTATAAACTATCAAATTAGAGCTACTCCACCTTTTTTCTCCATGGCAGCCCACACAGTGCCCCCTTGAAATATGGGGGATATTTATGTCCCACCTTGTACATCTAATTGTGTCTGAAAACAAGTACTGCAGCTTCAAACAAGATTTAGAAATCCATCATCTTGTGCCATTCATTGGATTCTACAGGGATGTCAGACAACAATATCCTCCACTTATATTCTTTTTCACCTCTTCTTTCATCTGTTTTCTTACAGATCTTTAGAACATCAATTAAGAAGCAAGAGATGGAATAGTATAGTATAGCTTATCACAGTTAGCTTGAGGAAACTGCCATCTTGAAAATCTAAGAAGCTATGATTAATGCAACAGTCACCCATAAATGCACTGTTATATACCACATTTTTGTAGGTTAGATGTAGATTTGCCTATTTAGCATAGTTAGTTGAAAAAAGATAAAAGAAAGTGGACACAACAATGTGCACGAAACAGTGACATACATGTTTTGTGATGCAGAATAAAATGTATGATTTCATGTGAGGAACAAGACCGCTTTTCTCCTTGATACCTTATGAATGCTTCAGCCCTATTCAGTATAGATAATGGTGAAGAATGATAGGAGCTATAGCACATCAAGATCTGCTTTATAGTTTGTAGAATCCCCGCAGTTTTCCACTTTGGCTGCCCTTGCTGGCTAAGCCTAAAAGTTGTAATTGCCATCCCCTTCCTTCTTATCCTCCCTAAGACTCTTCCTGTTCAGAAGAGCCAGTTAAGGGCAAATCAGTATCCAAAAGATTTACTGTATCTAAAAGTTGTGATACCTACTGGGGAGGGTCGAAAAACTGGTAGACCTGTCAACTCAGAAGTTCCTCAAATAGCAATACACACATACAAACACACACACAAGGATAGCATTTTGAGTTTTTGTCAGTTTTGTTGGCTATGTATTCCCAAGGTTATCCAGTTGTCTTGGCCATATGATTATTACACAACACTAAGCCTTCCTTTCATTTTTGGAACTTTGGAAGATTATTACGCACAGCTACTAGTTCCACATCACAGTCAAGATGAGAAATGGAAAGCTGCCATGGTAAGAAAGCCAAGTGGAACTAATGAGACATGTGAAATACATACCTTGTTCATAAAGTAATGCCATGTTTGTATTTTTACTGGAAACTAGGTTACTTAAAACAGCAGTCACATTCTGAATAGTATTTCCTAGCAGCATACCCTGATGATCCTGTAAACAAGTAAAAAAAACTGTGTAAGGTTATTTTCCCCCAAGTATACATACAATACATAATTAATTTTGAAGAGAGGTCTATGTTAAAAGTTTAGAATCATCTGAAGCTAGGATCATATGGATTTGATGAGTCCTCTGGATTGGGACTACTTGAAGATCTGAGCATAAAACATTGATCTTAATCCTTCCGAAATATTTTATTGTGCCCCATTATAATCATATAGAGCATTCAAAGAAGTAACTTTATAAACAATACTGATCTAGACATTATTGTAAAGTTATTATTACCAAGAATTGTCTTACTCAAATAAATGGACTTAGATATTACATTCTTTACCAGTGCCTACTTATTGTATAAAACCATCTTATCAGGACTATAGGAATGAACTCCACATCAGCTACCTTTGAAAACTAGAGACTTCACTTTTAAATGCAACAACTAGTTAACTGACTAGGATTTGATGTACTTTACAGTGTTCCCTCACTACTTCACGGTTCACTTTTCGTGGATTTATTGTTTCACGGTTTTTAATAAACTCTAAAAGACTATTATAAATCATAAAAAATTACAATTTACAGCTTAAGGAAGGGAGGAAGGAGAAGCCAAAGGGAGAGAAAAGGAGTCCAAGCAACAACGGGAGGAGGAGGCGATTTATCAACACACGATTGGTTGATAAAGACTTAAAATAGTGTATAACTACTAAAATAATGTATAAATATTAAAATAAATATAGCGTCCCTACTTCGCAGATTTTCACTTATTGCAAGTGGTCCTGGAACCTAAGCCCCGCGATAAGTGAGGGAACACTGTACATATCTATCCGTCCTTAAATAACTATATTCTCTAGACCCATTTCTAAGCATAATTTAAGATACTGGCTTTAACACTTGATTCCATAAACAGTTTGGGACTTAGTAATGCAAAGTTCCTATCTGCCTGAATTTTAAGATCAACTTGACCTGATTATGTTATTAGTGACCAGAAATGGATTGTTTTCAGATGCGACTCTCAGGTCCTGGGATGCACTCCCATGTCCCCATCACAGGGGACCTACCAAGATGACCAAGGCTGTTTATGTCTCCTAACCAGGCCTGAAACTAGCCTGAAATGTGTCTAAATAACCTTCCTCATTCAGTATTAAGTGGAGTTGGGAAGCCATCATAAGCTCAAGTACAATGCCCCAAAAGAGAAAGTTGGAAATGTCGTTATTCTTAGTTATTCTTAGTATGCTCCAGAGAAGGTTTTTCGAAATAGGCTTCTGTCAGGCATGCTGAGAACCTGTCTTAAAGAGACCTTAATTATGCATGGCAAGAGATTGGACGGGATGGCCTTTGTGGTATCTTCCAATTCTATAATTCTGTGTTTAAACACCGCTCAGACAACCCCCTTGTGGCCAGTTCAAAAGGCAAAAGAGGTCAACCTAACCTTTGGTGCAGAGTTGCACCACAGAACACAAGCCATTGCACACATTAGGAGGATCAAGTAAGCTTTCTTGCCCTCAACCAGTTGTTCTTCTTCTCATTGGTTTCTCAGTTTGCACGTAGCTGATACAACAGATAATGTGAAACCCATTCTGCGGAGATTAGCACTGACACAATTTACAGCATGTAAATAGTAAATTAGTGAAAGATAATTCTATAAATGCTCAACATGTTTTATCTACCCTTCCTCCTTCATTTGAATGTCATGTAAGCCAATAAAGGACTGTACTGTACTTTGTATACCTGCTGAGCTATGCTTCTGCATGATGATCCAAAATTGGAGTAAGCAGTAAAACCAGAAATCCTCTTTTTATATCAGACTAAGATGGAGCCCCGGTGGCAAAGTGTGTTAAAGCACTGAGCTGCTGAACTTGCAGACCGAAAGATCCCAGGTTCAAATCCCGGGAGCAGAGTGAGCGCCCGCTGTTAGCTCCAGCTTCTGCCAACCTAGCAGTTCGAAAACATGCCAATGTGAGTAGATCAATAAGTACCGCTCTGACGGGAAGGTAACAGCGCTCCATGCAGTCATGCCGGCCACATGACCTTGGAGGTGTCTATGGACAACGCCGGCTCTTCGGTTTAGAAATGGAGATGAGCACCAACCCCCAGAGTCAGACATGACTGGACTTAATGTCAGGGAAAACCTTTACTTACTAAGATACAATCCCTCAAACCACAGAAGACAACTGGAGGATACAATTAATAGGCAAATCTCCACATCCAGGAGTTATCACCTTTGATACTTCTGTCTGTTACCAATTGCAGATAGGAATATATTCAAAGCAGCATGATTGCTAAGTATTCCAATTCTAGACAATGTTCTTGAAGAATGCTTTGGATTCAGACATTAATAAATGTGAAGGGAAAAGAATATTAGCTATAATAAAATTAATGGCTGTAGGAAACCAGGCCCCTATGTTAAATACAAATTGCAAAGCTAGCAGAATGATCACCAAGATAAAAGTCAAGAATGATGATGCACCAAATACAATTCAATTCAGTAGAATAAATCTGCCAATCTGTGTCCAAAGCATCTATTTTATGTTTAAAATACTGTCATAATAACATTCATTTTGATAGATCAGTCAGTATAATAAAGAGAAAAAATCTGTGCACTATAATTTCTCACAAGGTTAACAGGAGTTAATGATACTATAACAGAAATAAATCATCAGATTATACACTTGTCTAATGAAACAATGTTGCATGCATTCAATGAATAACATCAATACTGCATTAGCTGCATAATCTCAAGGTAAATGTTGCAGTGTGTTCTATTTAAATTAGCTCCATGCCTATCTTTGGCAACAGCATCCTGTTAGTGACTTACAAGGATGTCAAACCCTTATTTAGTATGCTGTGGGCTAGTCTTTTGCCCCGAAACTCAAAATGCCTGGTAAATATCAAACCCTGAGAAGGAAGAGGAAAAGGCAATTCAGACCATAAAGATCTGTCTGATCTTGGCCCTTGGAGGAAAGAAAAAGTGAAATACTTCACCTCTCAAACAGAGGATGCCTCCAAGCAACAAAGAACAGACCACCTCTATGCATATACCCCCAAGGATTGACTTTGCAAACTTCATGACTAAAGGTTAAAGGTAAAGGTTTTCCCCTGACATTAAATCTAATTGTGTCCGACTCTGGGGGTTGGTGCTCATCTCCATTTCTAAGCCGAAGAGCCGGCGTTGTCTGTAGACACCTCCAAGGTCATGTGTCCGGCATGACTGCATGGAGCGCCATTATGGTAACTCAAATGCTAATTCAAGCTTCCCAATTGCAACATTCACACTTTCTTTAAACAGAGAAGGGTTCTTTTTCCCCACCCTAGATATTCCACATGGTAGAGTCCCGCTTATCCAACTTCCACTTATCCGATACACTGTATTATCTGACAAGGGAGGGGGGACAAGCTAAGGAGGGGGGCAAAGTTTTCTGCCACCCACCTAATTATCAGTCAGTTTCACTTATCCAACATTCTGCCCACCAGTTTATGTCGGATAAACAAGACTCTATATATACACTCCACTTGCATCACTGCCAACAGAAACTCCAGAGGATGCCAGCCACAGATGCAGGCGAACTGTTAGGAGAGAATGCTCCTGGAACATGGCCATACCGCCTGAAAAACTCACAGCAACCCAGTGATTCTGGCCATGAAAGCTTTGACAATACAGTGAAGTACTTCATCTGAGAATATACCTATGGTATTCCCCATAGTAACCTATGGATGCAAGAGCTGGACCATAAGGAAGGCTGAGCAAAGGAAGATAGATGCTTTTGAACTCTGGTGCTGGAGGAAAATCCCGAGAGTGCCTTGGACCGCAAGAAGATCCAACCAGTCCATCCTCCAGGAAATAATGTCCGACTGCTCACTGGAGGGAAGGATATTAGAGGCAAAGCTGAAGTATTTTGGCCACATCATGAGGAGACAGGAAAGCTCACGATGCTGGGGAAAATGGAAGGAAAAAGGAAGAGAGGCCGACCAAGGGCAAGACAGATGGACGGTATCCTTGAAGTGACTGGCTTTGACCTTGAAGGAACTGGGGCGGTGACGGCCGACAGGGAACTCTGGCGTGGACTGGTCCATGCGGTCGCAAAGAGTCGGACACGACTAAATGACTGAGCAGCAATTGCAACATTCACACTTTCTTTAAACAGAGAAGGGTTCCTTTTCCCCACCCTAGACATTCCACATGGTACATGGTAACTTCCGCTTATCCAACACACTGTATTATCCGATGTCTGGGGCAGGCGCCCCCCCTCCCTCCCCAGGCCAGGGCCTGGTGCTGCCGCCATCGCTGCCAGACCTGCTGCCAGACCCGGCATGGTGAGTGAGCGAGCAAGGGAGGGCAAGTGAAGGAGGGTGGCAAAGGCCCTCCTTCCCTCCTTCGTTCTCTCACTCGCTCACCAGGCCAGGGCCTGGTGCTGCCGCCAATGCTGCCAGACCAGGCATGGTGAGTGAGCGAGCGAGCGAGGGGAGGGGAGTGAAGGAGGGTGGTAAAGCCCTCCTTCCCTCCCTCACTCGCTCGTTCAGTCACTCATCAGGCCAGGGCCTGGTATTGCCGGGACCTGGTATGGTGAGTGAGCGAGCAAGGGAGGGGGGGCAAGCTAAGGAGGGGGGCAAAGTCTTCTGCCACCCACCTAATTATCTGGCAGTTTCACTTATCCAACATTCTGCCCACCAGTTTATGTTGGATAAGAGAGACTCTACTGTATATATACACTCCACTTGCCTCACTACCAACAGAACCTCCAGAGGATGCCAGCCACAGATGCAGGCAAACTGTTAGGAGAGAATGCTCCTGGAACATGGCCATACCGCCTGAAAAACTCACAGCAACCCAGTGATTCAGGCCATGAAAGCCTTTGACAATACAGTGAAGTACTTCATTTGAGAAAACAACTATATATTTTCTGCCACCACACAAAAGGGAAATTGGTGGTTTCTTCATGGTGCTTGGAACCATGATGGACTTTATTCCACTTCTACACATCGAGGAATACTGTGGAAATGACAACTGTGACCAAGATCATGAAAACTTTAATGAACAGTAAAAAGGGTATGGAAACAATAGCATCAGCACAAGAAATTTGGGAAGGAATAGTAGGCATGCTTTAAACTACAGGAAAGGAGATTCCACCTGAACATCAGGAAGAACTTCCTCAGCGTGAGAGCTGTTCAGCAGTGGAACTCTCTGTGGTGGAGGCTCCTTCTTTGGAGACTTTTAAGCAGAGGCTGGATGGCCATATGTCGGGGGTGCTTTGAATGCGTTTTCCTGCTTCTTGGCGGGGGGTTGGACTAGATGGCCCATGAGGTCTCTTCCAACTCTATTATTCTATGATTCTATGCTGAATCAGCTCTAGCATATCAGAACTGAGCCCATATCGCATGAAGCGATAGGCATTATCTAGGCATGTGGATTTACACTGGATTTCCGAGGCTTGTGTACAAAGTATTTAAATTTTACACAATCAATCAATGAGAAAAGGCTGATCTAATTTGTGTGTACGACACCACAGACTGTGGACATTTAATGAATAGTGCTCTTGACAGTTTTAATAAAACATAGCATTTGCCAGCAGAGATAATTAGAACTGAAGCAGCAAAATTCTAGTGTTTGGCAACACAGATGAAACAACTTCATTAAAATGTACAGCTTCAGCAAATGAAAGGCAAGAAAGCACTGGACCCTGAAGAATCAGCCTTCTCAAAACTAATTGCTTCAGTGCTTAAACAGGCCAACTATGAAATACCAAGGGCATAAGAAGGAAAGCAAAGAAAATAAGGCACTGGTTTGCAGAAGAGAACCCACTGAAACAACTATAGTCTTTTTAGGGCACAAGATTTTTAATTTGCATTTTAAGGAATGCGAGATGATAGAAGAAATTATTTCTGAAGATTGAAAACGAGCCTGGCATATAGGGATAAATATAATCTTGCAGAAACTCTGCAACCAGTAATTTGCAGTTTAGATCTTAACATCCATCTACACAATATGTTTTGAAACAATTTAACCTTTGGAGATAATCAATTCAATATTAATTCCAGTACTTTGACAGATCAAAAGCACTGCAAGGGTTAATTTCAGATATGTAATGTAACTAAATCACTGGGTGCCATGACATTTCACAGTGTAATTTTATTCCACTTAATAAAATTAGAGTGGTTAAATTGCAATTACTTGGGGCATCTCTTTCTCCCGCTCTTTCTCCAAGCGTCTGCATGACCTTTGTTGGCAAACAAGATAATTATTTTAAAAGGGGGTGTGCGCCTACATACTGTCTGCTACAGATTCAATGATTTAGAAGTGATTTAAAGAAAAATATAGCAAAAGATCATTTATCTTTGGTGAGAAATAAAATAATAAAATACACATCAATATTTGATACAGACTGACTGCTGAAAATATTTAATAGGGTTATTTTTTTCTTATTGCTACACAATAATTTGTCAGATCTATGTTGAGGTCCAAACAACTGCACTAAAAAGCAGCTGCTTGGATCATGGTTATCTGCACTAAAAGACAGCTACTCCCAGATTGCTAAGGAAATTAATTTTAATATAATACTTGTATACACACCTTTGCTTCCTGGTATTAAAATGCAGACATGCTTTGAACTATAAAAACAAACAATCATATAGTATGCTGGTGTTGTGTGTCATTTGCAATCCATAGCTATCCTAAGGTGAGCCTATCATGGGTTTTTCTTGGTAAGAATTTGTTCAAAGGGGGATTGTCTTTGCTTTTCTCTAAAGCTGGGACTTATTTATTTATTTATTTACAGTATTTATATTCCGCCCTTCTCACCCCGAAGGGGACTCAGGACGGATCACATTTTGTACATTTAAGGCAAACATTCCATGCCCATAAACACAGAGACAGACAGACAGACGCAAAGGCAATTTAACCTTCTCCTGAGGGGATGTTCGATTCTGGCCACAGGGGGGAGCAGCTGCTTCATCATCCACTCTGAAGGCACTTCCTCATTTCCTCATTCCAACGTTGTAAATTAGTTAAACTTGCCTCCCCACTTTTATAAGTGGTACCTTATTTCCTACTTGATAGATGCAACTATCTTTTGGGTTGCTAGGTCAGCAACGAGCAGGGGCTATATTTTATTTTTGACGGGTGCTCACCCCGCCATGGGCTGGTCTCGAACTCATGACCTCATGGTCAGAGTGATTTATTGCAGCAGCTGCTTACCAGCCTGCGCCACAGCCCGGCCCACTTGCCAGTTTCCATGGCCGAGAAGGGTTTCAAATCCTGGTCTCCAGAATCATAGTCCAATACTGAAACCACGACACCACACTGGCTCTCTCATATACTAAGCAATACTGCCAGTATCAGAGATGTTCTTTCTTTAGCTTTAATTTTTGTTAGTATTAGCAGACTTACACTTTCCAGTCTGGCATAAAAGACATACCATTTTCCAGTTATGATGAAAGAATAAAGAGATAATAAAACCTCAGTTGTACTTCAGTTTGGTGCCTCGTTCTTCCTCAACCTTTCTGTGAATTAACCCGCAGTGCATTGCTAAGACATCACACAGTGAAATTGAAAGCAAGCACAGGAATTTAAATTATGAGAAATTCTAGATGTAAGCATTATTTGGAAGTGACTTCTTCCCAGAACTAGATTTTAATCTTTCTACAGTAACTCCAAGATTGCTTTAAACTGCTGCATTAGTCTATTTGCTGTCCTGTCTAAGAGGTGTTCCTGACCGACTACATGAAAAATCTCAGAGCAGGTGGTGAGCAACAAAGTGTAATGAGTAGGAAACCAGGAGGACAAATCAAGTAGCAGAACTAGCAAATAAGCCAGAGATAAGTACTAAAGAGAAGTACTAAAAAGAAGGTTAGCTTTGGGAGAATCAAAAAATATTTCCAAGTCATGAATGGTGAAATCCATGGATATGATGGGCAAGGCTGTAGCCAAGGGGGGGGGGGGTGTTAGGGGTTCAACCACTCCCACCCCCACCCCCCACCCCCGATTTTTTTAGGTTAAAAAAAACTGGTTTACTCATGCATTTTAACTGGTTAACCAAATCCCCATGAGTATCCACTGAAGTTTATCTGTCTGGAGTGTCCACTGAAGTTTATCGATGGAGCCTGATTTCTAAATTATTTTGCGTTATGGAACTACTGTGATAAAGCGGCATGTCTCATTAGGGGCCACATTCACTGTTTTAACGTGGTGAGATGTATTACACACTGGGAATATGTATTCAACAGCAGAGTAGCAAAGCGCAAGAGCAGATGTCTTCACTGTATCTGGTTGTGATCCCCAGGTTAAGCCAGTCAGCTTTCATATGATATTATTTCTAGCACCCACGTTTTGCTTGATATTCAAGCAGTGCTTCTTGTAAGTCAGAGCACAGTAGGGTATCCCTAGGGTATGTTGGTGTGCTGTAGTGCTCCAGTAGGATTCCCACCCAGGTGATCCTCAGAGCACGGGATGCTTGTCTGTTCTTAAGATGAAAAACAGACATCTGTGTTTTAGATGGATTAGCTGTGTAATAAGATGTTAAATCATACACAGACAGTCCCCCAATAACAAACATCCAACTTACAAATGACTCATAGTTAAGAACGGGGTTGAGACAGCACAAAGTGAGAAAAATCTGCCCCTCGGAAGGGAAAATCACTCCTGAAAGTGTTATCATGGGGGAAAGGGCTGTGGCGCAGGCTGGTGAGCAGCCTGCTGCAATAAATCACTCTGACCATGAGGTCATGAGTTTGTGGCGGGGTGAGCACCCGTCAATTAAAAAAAAATAGCCCCACTCATTGATGACCTAGCAACCCAAAAGATAGTTGCATCTATCAAGTAGGAAATAAGGTACCACTTATAAAGAGGGAAGGCAAATTTAACTAATTTACGACGTTGGAATAAGGAAGTGCCGTCACAGTGGATGATGAAGCAGCTGCTCCCCCGTGGCCAGAATCAAACATCCCCTCAGTAGAAGGTTAAATTGCCTCTGCGTCTGTCTCTGTCTCGGTTCTGAACAGGGGCACAGACAGCAAAACAAACATCACAGTGTTGTTAACCCTTCTATCTGCTATCCAAAACTTGTGTGTGTGAGAGGGAGAGGGGGCGAGTTACACTTTTAAAATCCACCTGTTCCGACTAACATACAAACTCAGTTTAAGAACAAACCTACAGAACCTATCGTGTTCATAACTGCCAGTATGCTATTTCCGAAAACATTACAGTAGAGCCCTGGTTATCCAAGATAAAGGGGCGGGCCCCATCTCGGATAACTGAATGGCTCGAATAGGGCGAGGTCTCGCGGAGGGACGTCTCTAATACAGAGCCTCGGTTAACCGGAGCTTGATTAATCGGGGCTCTACTGTATTTTCCTTTTGAAAAAAAACAAAAACAAAAACAGTACTAGGGATGTGGTACATAATAATGTACAATGTATTGTCAGCCCTTACAGGGAAACCCAGCTAAGAAACATAAACAACTTTGACAGCAAAACAGAATGGTTTTCTAAACAATTCCCACTTCGCTCACTTGAAAAGAATGAGTAAGCTCGTCTACATCTTCTGTGAGCAATGATCAATGCCTTTTCCCATTTAACTAAATTATGATTGCATCTCAACATACGAGGTCTGCTTTTCTCTACCTATTCAGAAGCAAAGTATAAAGCATACAAGCATCAAAATATTCAGTTTTAGAATTTACTCTTGCCATTAGGGGAATATGTAAGTGTTTGGATATTTAATCAATGCAGGAAAATATGTTAGACAAAGGTATTAATCTTTGTTGTTATCAAAATGCCAGCAGAAAGGACTTCTCTTTGTTGAAGAAGGCTTTTTCATAACCATTTTAGTTATCCTTACCAGAATGGAATGGATTCACAGATGTGGAGAAAAAGACAGAGGATAATTTATTTATTTATTTCCTACATTTATATCCTCCCCTTCTAACCCCAAAGATGACTACAAGATGATTACAAATCGGCAGTAATTTGATGCCATAAATAAACATAAAATAGAATAAACATATACATTAAAACCAAATTTAAAAACATATCAATGTTAAAATCCATTATTAAAACCACAAAGTCCAAAATCATAATCCAAAGACATTCCATTCATCATTTCACTATTCCATATACACTGATTGCACTAAACTTGTTATCCAAAAGCTTGGTCCCATTACCACGTTTTTATTTTCTTCCTGAAGGGAGGGAGCTGATCTAGTTTTACTGGGGAGGGAGTTCCATAGGTGAGAGGCCAACACTGAGAAGGTTCTGTCTCTCGTCCCCACCAGTCACATCTGCAAATGGGGTGGGATAGAGAGCAGGGCCTTCCCAGGAGATCTTAACCTCCAAGGTGGTTCATAGGGAGAGATAAGTTTGGACAGGTAAGCTGGGCTGGAACCGTTTAGGACTTTATGGGCTAAAGAAGATCTAAAGACATTTAAGAAAGATCTAAAAACATGGCTTTTTCGATGTGCCTTCGGGGAGTAAATGTTATATACCTTTTTGATTACTCCCCTTGGATTTTATCCTTTGGACTGTTTGGACTGCTCCATCTTATACCCCTGTGCTCTTTATTTATATGCCTCTCTCTCCCGAGTTTTTAATTAAATGTTCATGTGGCCCGCCCTGTCTGCTCTGATTTGTGTTGTAATGTATATGATTATTTTTGTACTATTATATTGTGTTATGATATATTGTTTTATTTTGTTACATTGTATGGTGTCTGGGCATGGCCCCATGTAAGCCGCCCCGAGTCCCCATTGGGGAGATGGTGGCGGGTTATAAATAAAGTTTTTTTATTATTATTATTATTATTATAAAGCCAGCACTTTGAATTGTGCTTGGTAGCAGCCTGTTAGCCAGTGGAGCTGATATAACAGGGGGGTTGTGTGCTCCCTGTACCCCACTCCGGTGAGAAATCTGGCTGCCACCCGTTGGGCTACTTAAAGCTTCTGAACAGTCTTCAAAGGCAACCCCACATAGTGTTGCAGTAGTCAATTCTCAATGAAACAAGGACATGGACCATCATAGCGAGGTCTGGATTCTCAAGATACAGGCACAGCTGGCGCACACATTTTAATTGTGCAAAAGCTCCCCTGGCCACCGCCGAGGCCTGAGGGTTCCAGGTTCAGGAGGAGTGTAACCCCATCCATCACAGGCTGTAACCCTATACCTTGGTCAGCCTTTCAACTGACCAGGAATACTTCCATCTTGTCTGGAATAAATTTCAATTTTTTTTGCTCTCATCCAGACTATCACAGCTGCCAAGCACTGGTCCAGAACCTGAACAGCCTCCTTAGCAGCAGGTGGAAAGGAGTGATAAGAGTTGGACGTCATCTGTATACAGATGGCATCAAACTCCAAAACTCGAGAGGATCTCTTCCAGCAGCTTCATGTAGATGTTAAACAACATGGAGAACAATATTGAGTCCTGCAGGACCCCATAGGACAAAGGCTGTGGGGTCGAGCAGGTATCCCCCAACAACACCTTCTGAGACCAACCCTTCAGGAAGGACTGGAGCCACTGTAAAACAGTGCTTCCAAGTCCCATTCCTGCGAGGCATCCCAGAAGGATACTGTGGTCTACGACAGAGTGGTCCAACCCGCGGGCCGCATGTGGCCCACCAATTCATTTTTGTTGGCCTTTGCCCTTCTTACTGGAAAAATATTTTAATTAGGTAATTAAATATTAATATTTTAATTTTGTAATTCAATATCAATTATGTAATTTGTTTTCTTTCTGAAATGTCTCTGGCCCTCACACACCTATACTAAAGTTTGATTGGCCCTCGGGTAAGTTCCATGTCCTGGTCTAAAGCCAGGCTGCGCCAGATCCAGATAATCAGTTTCCTCCAAGAACACCTGGAGTTGCAAGGCCGCCACAATTTCCAAGACTTTGCCAAAAAAGGTGAGATTGGTTGAAAGTTGTTCAATTGAGTGGGGTCCAGTGATGGTTTTTCAACAGCAGTTTTATGATGGCCTACTTTAAGCCTGCCAGAATGTTGCCTTCTTGTAAAGCTGCATTAATCACCACCTTCACCCACTCTGCCAAACCCCCTCTGGCTTCCTTTATCAGCCAGGATGGGTAGGGTTCTAGGATTCATGTAGTTGCCCTCGCTTCTCCAAGGATCTTATCCATCCTTGGACTGCATTAATTGAAAAGAATCCATTAAAACAGACTACATGAGACAGTCCTTGGAAACTATTCAGAAACTTCAGCAGGTACAAAATGCTGCATTTAGGCTTGTCAGAGGCAACAAATAGCTCCCCTGTTAAAACAGGTTCACTGGCCACCTGTCAGGACCCTGGCTGCAGAGCACCAATAACCTTACACAGAGGCCAGTCTCTATCTAATATCTTTATTAAAGAAATATATAAAATCAATAAAAACAAGTGAAGAATATAGTTCAGAAGCAGACCTTTCAGATAAGGTCAAATATAGTCCAGAAATGTATTGTCCAATATAAGATATTAGAGTTCAAAGTTTTAATCCACTTGACCGAAACACACACTTTGCCAAGCAATAGTGTGGGGAAATAACAGAGTCTTTAAAGTCCAATGAAGCTTGACAACAAGGCTGGAAATAAACTTGATTCTCGACTAGATCCGTGACTGGAGGCAAGACGAACATGAAGCATGAAACAGAGTCCGTGGTAATTCCGTGAGACAGGGCAAGGCTTGAAGCTTGATCCGGGAAGCAAGGAACTGGGATTACGAAGTCCACACAGGATCTCTCTCCTCAAGCTGATCAATTGACTCCGCAAAGTACCCCTTGCGCCAAACGCCTATATTGGGTCTCGTTTTCCCGCCAACAGAACTCTTTCCCTAGAGAACGAGAAGCGAAACCCAACTCTGTCCAGATGCATGACTCCTTAGAATTTCCCAAGGGAAGCAGACCTAATCAGCCATTTGTTTGGCAGCGATTCTCAGGCTTCTGCGATTAGCCTCCCTGACTCCCCTTTCTTTAGTATAATTTTCCCTCCTGGAAAACGGGGGGGGGGGGGGGGGGGAGTTCTGCCCAAGGCCTGTTTGGCTGAATTCTTGAGGGCAAACGTCAACATCCTGCAGGTGAAGAGGCTCCGGCTCTTGCTGAACCGGCGAAAATCCCATGTTTTCCTCTTTGTCTGCCACAATAGTACTAGGAACAGGACTACAAGGCCCATGAGTCATCACACCACCAGTTCATTACCAAGTTAGACTCAAAATGCTGGGCATGTCCTTTAAAGACACATAAAACTTGGGTTCAGAATATGTGAAATTCTTCTGTTTTCATATACAGTAGAGTTCCGGTAACCCGACTTAAATGAGCGGGCCGAATGTTGGATAGCCAGATCTGTCAAATAACCAGATCTGTGGGCAAGCGCCCCGGCTTAGGGAAGCGCGGGGCGGGCTGCTGCTCAGCAACACGCTCCGCGCTTCTCAAAAGGCCCAGGCCCTTGCCGGAGGGAGGAAACCCTTCCCTTCGGCAGGCGCCCCGGCTTAGGGAAGCGCGGGGCATGCCGCTGCTTAGTGACACACTCTGCGTTTCTCAAAAGGCCCAGGCCCCTACCAGAGTTTCCTCTTCCATGGCTGCCGCTGCCTCCCTCTCCACTGCCTCCTCCTTCTTCACATCCTCCTCCTCCCTCTCTGGCTCCCTCCGGCTCAATAGCGCTCCCTTCCTCGGGCTGCTCCTCAAAGGTGAGTAAGCGAGGTGCGGGGAGAATACAATGCGCCACCAAGCCTCTGGCGGCGCGTCGGATAATACGGAGTGTCGGATAAGCGGAGCTCGGATAAGTGGGGCTCTACTGTACAAGTCTTTGAGGGTGGGCTTTCTCATGTTCCACCCCCATCATAAGCACATTTGATTTGGGATTCTTTTAAAATATGTTTTCCTTTAAAAAGGGCCTCTCATGCCAGAATGAGCAATAGGGAAGAGCTTGCCATCCTCTTCAAGGTAAGAAACTGAGCCATGCCCCACTGCTCTGGAAATTATGAAAGGAACATGCCTCTAACCCATGCCATGAGCTCTTAATTATACTAGGTGGTTTTCTGAACATGAAGCAAGGAAGAAGAGCACAACCAGCATACCTTCTAATCTGCATTTTTCTTTAAAAAGCTTTTCTTTTAAAATAACATAGTTGATGAATAACACAAATATTTAACCATTCTTGCATTATCCAAAAGACTTCCATCATCATACTAATCATGAAGCATTTTGAGGCATTCCTATTTCATACAGAAACAACAAACAAAACTATTAAACTCTCACATGGTCAAGTTAGCAAGAATACTTGATACCAAAGAATCTGATTTCTAATGCAGCATAGACAGTATAACATCATTACTGGCAACAAAATGACTATTCTTTCAAAGTTGTACACTTAATGTGAAGTGTAAACCCATAAAACAAGAAAAGAATCAATGGAAATAATTGGCTTCTGCACAGGAGATAGAAGAAAAGTATCATTTGCCTTGACTACTTTGGAAGTATTGCGAGACATTTCCATTTTGTGAACAGAACTGTGCTGATGATTGACGCCATCTCCTTTGATGAGTCTGATTACTACCGCAAGTCCTAACATCAGTACTATTCCATCGAATTTATTTCCATAATAAACAGTTCTTTATACAAACAAATGATTTATTTATTTATTTATTTATTTATTTATTTCTCACATTTATATCCCGCCCTTCTCACCCGAAGAGACGGAGGGCGGCTTACAATAATGGCAGCAATTCGATTTATACTTACCGAAGGCTTCAGTTTAAGACTGGCAAAAAAGTTTCCAAGAGGAAATATCAATATTATATTATTTATCATTTTAACTTCCTAACAATGTATGTTTCGGTAGCTGTTATAAACCTAACTCTGGAAATTCTGCTAAATAGTCCAAATTAGGTGTAAGGAAGGATAATGCACCTTAATGATTGAGATAGTATGAAAATTAAATCTAATCTTGTTCCATTAAGCACGTTCTCAGTTCCATTTTTACAAAATTATTTTATTATGGTTCCTCCATTACCTATTGAAACACGCTTTTACAGCCATTTAATTTTCAACTATAAACAAGCCCCATTTTTCACAATGTACCCCCTTGAGATTAGAGATGGATAATTTAAATTTCTCCAGTCTTGCGGCTATACTAAGATAACCATTTGCAGAGGCAAAGATTTTGTTTTCCTTTTCGCAGTAGAGATCATTAAGATATAATTAGACTCTTATTCATGAGTATGAGCACGCTTGCTATGGAGATGCTAGTCACCCAATCAGCATCCTCTGGACCTATGTTGAATATGAAGGGCAGCAGGCATAATCCCCACTTCAGTCTCTGGAGAGTTCGACATTAAACAACTGCACTAGACATCTTTTTCTCCCTCTTTTGTTATTAATGGAATCCTATTCATGCCTCCAGTGTTTTTTCAGACTCTATTATTATCGATCAAAATTGCGAGACTATTTGCTTTCAGTAATATGCTGTTGCATTGCCATCCAGATGTGAGTCCTAACGACAACTACGTGTGGTGAATTTTAATCCCACCCTGCCTGAAACCTATCACAAGGCACACAAATGTGGAACTTGTGCAATACAGAAGAAGATGAAGTAGCCTAACAGCAAAATAACCCTTGATTGCTTAAGAAATCTTTTGTAATTCAATCATTTTTACCCTGCTTGCAAAAAAAGTTCTAGGATGGTAATGTATGGATATAAACTGGATATAAGCTTGTCATCTAATGCTTTTGTGATTGCATAGAAGAAAGGGTAGAGAAAAGTCCTCAATGTACTCCTTTTTTTTTTTGGTGAAATATAAATTTATTTTTATATATATATATATATATATATATATATACGTACATACAAATAGAGACATACAATATATGTACTCCTAAGTAGATGATGGTAGTCAGTGTAAACCAATGATTTGCAACTGTAGCCCCAAAGTTGTTGGACTGTGACTTCCATTACTTTTAGACACAGCCAATGGTGGGAAATGATGGAAGTTGTAGTCCGATAAAATATGGAGGGTAAGAGGTTTCCTATCTCTGATGTAGACATTGCTCAAATAGACTGACCAAGGATTTGATGCAGTACAAATCGAGTAGCCCTAATCCGAAATGCTTGGAAATGTTTTCGATTTTGGAATACAGTAGAATTTCACTTATCCAACGTTCTGGATTATCCAATGCATTTTTGTAGTCAATGTTTTCAATGCATTGTGATATTTTGGTACTAAATTCGTAAATACAGCAATTACTACATAGCATTAATGTATAATGAACTACTTTTTCTGTCAAATTTGTTGTATAACATGTTTTGGTGCTTAATTTGTAAAATCATAACCTATTTTGATGTTTAATAGGCTTTTTCTCCTTATTATCCAACATATTCGCTTATCCAACGTTCTGCCGGCCCGTTTATGTTGGATAAGTGAGACTCTACTGTACTTGTATTTGCATCTATATATATAAAAGAGTGATGGCATCAGGGCAGCGGACAAAACAACAAAACTACAGGCCCACCAACCTCGAAATTTGACAACACAATCCATCATCCATGGCTCTAGGTTGATACAACAAAAAGAAAAGAAAAATAAAGTCCTAATTAGAGGGAGAGGAATAATTGTTTTTATCCAATTGCTGCCAGTTAGAGGGCTAAGCTCCGCCCACTTGGTCTCCTAGCAACACACTCAGCCCAGGGGACAGGCACAAGAGTTTGGAGAGACCCCTAAGGGCCATCCAGCCCAACCCTTTCTACTATGCAGCAGGACACAATCCAAGCATTCCCAACACATGGACAACGTATAAATACTATACAATACTACCCAGGGACATAGACCCCCTCTACCCTCACCACCTTCACAGTACACAAATAACCAAATGCATACTAAACATAAAGACAACCATACAACAGACATTCAATACCACCACTACCTCAACAATTTCTCACCAACACCACCAGACAACGCCACAGTAACGCGTGGCCGGGCATAGCTAGTATATGTATATAATGTGGTATCTTTGAGATAGGACTCAACTCAAAACATAAGGTTCATTTAAATTCCATATATACCTTATACACATAGTCTGAAGATAATTTTATATGATGTTTTTAATAATTTTGTGTATGAAATGAACTTTGTGTACATTGAACCATGAGAAAGCAAAGGTTTCACTATCTCAGCCACTGCTGCCCATAATATTGGAGCATTTCAGGTTTTGGATTTCCATATAAGGGATGCTCAACCTATATAAGGCATTTTTTTCTGTAACTTTCTATAAGATCTTCCATTTCTCCTCATTCAGCAATCTAGCTGCAGCCTCTCTCCACCAAGCTGAATGCTATTTGTGGCAGGGATTGTTTCCACAATCAAAGGAATTATTTTTAGGGAGAACCAAAAGAGATGTGACAGTGCCTTTCTGCAAACAGGACTCTATGGCACTAAGGATAAGAAAGGTCCTCTCAGGTCTAGGCATTGATTCCTGCAGGGACATCTTAAAGGTAATTCTGACAGATTAATCTGAACCCAAGTAGAGCACAAAGTCATGGGGGCAAAGGGTGATAGGAGACCCAACAGAGGTCAAAAAGAGTAGTCTGTTCCTTAGTCACAAAGTTTGCAGTTTAAGGAGAGCCTTAAGTCTTGAGGAACTAACATGATATGTCTAAGGTTGAATGCTTTATAGTACAAACTAGTCCTTATTTTGTACTCTTCTGCTCTGAGGTACTAAAGGACTTTGTATGGCCATCTTTTTCAGGGATCATATCCACAGAGCAAAAGGACCTCTTGAAGGACCAATAGTGGACATAAGCCCCCAAGTGCACTTGCAAAACAAATAAGCAAAAACCCAAAAAGAAATGAACCAAAGCCAAAACATCACGAGCAAAGAGGAGCAACTATGTTCACATTCAAAGAAAACCAAAGGAATTCAAGCTGAAAAACAATCCAAAAGAAACTACTCAGATGAGTTCCAAATGATGGTGGCAGATGTAAAAGTTTAGAAGGCTTGAGTGGGAGTGTTGGTGACATGGGGCCAAGTGGAGAACATATATAGAAGTACAGAAGGTTTCAAATAATCCACCAGTTGTATCAACGAGGGAAGGTTCAAAGAAAATCAGTGGAACCCATAATTCATTTCTACTGTTTTCATTGTAGTGGGTTTAATACAGAAATTAACCTGCTCTAAAGTAATTAATATGTGAACACAGGCATATTTGACCAAATACATAGGTACCTGGTACATATCTGACCTTTCCAAAATGAAATCCTCTCTCTCAACTATCAAATGCTCGAGTCAATGTATTTAGAGTGGTGCATACCAGTTTGATTATACCAGCCTTAAAAAATAAAGATAATTAACAGAAGCATAATGAAGAAATATGTTTAGATTATGACAGCATCATTAACCTGAAAACATCATCCAATGTGTTATTCAATTACAAAATGGGTAATAAGACTGAGAGGTTTATAATTAGTTAATTAACTGGATTTAAACTGATATGTCTATCCATTCAACAAACCTGAGTTGTCTGAGAACACACTAAGAGCACATTTGCACTAATGCTTAACCCCAAAGTGTGTGTGGGGGGGGGGGGGGGGGGGCGGGCGGGCTGGTGAATCATAACACGCAGAGCTAGTTTATGTGGACCAAGGCCATTTAACACAGCCTTGAATTGAGTTTAAAAAGTTGTGGGTTGCTCGGGAGTTTACCCAAACTTTGGGAACAAATCCAGATTCTGGGCCTGTGTAAACAGTATCAAAACCTCACAACCTCTGAGGATGCCTGCCATAGATGTGGGTGAAAGGTTAGGAGAGAATGTTTCTGGAACATGGCCATACAGCCCGGAAAACTCACAGCAATCCAATATCAAAACTGGTTGCAACTGTTTACATGGCCATGCTGTATTTTTCATGGCATGTGCGGCCTGGGGACATGGGATGACATTTACTATTCCCCTGCTGTTCTCACCGTAGAAGTAATAATTATGTAATTCTCCGGTGTTGTCAAAACTATAGTCTCCAAATTGGAAATTATGACTTTTTAAACTGCAAAATGCAGTGCAAACCTTTGAAGATGTCACAATTAACTCAGTTAGTCCTAGACTTAGCAAAGTAAACAGGATTCATGACATCCCTGTTGGCCAGCTTTATCACAATTACTGCCATAGGAAAAGTCAAAATACTCGTTCCAATATATACTTAGACATACAGTTCAATCACCATATCTGTGAAACCAATATGCAGGCAGTTCTCAAGTTACAAACATCTGATTTACAAATGACTCATAGTTAAGAAGAGGGGTAAGGCAAGAGGAAGTGAGAGAAATCCACCCCTAAGAATGGAAATTTACTCCTGGAAAGAGTTATCATGGGGAAAAGGTGTTTCCATTGAAGCTTTATCAATCCTTGTTTCCCCAATGAACCAAATTGAGGTCTGTGCCCCTGTTCAGAAGATTTCACCTCACTTTCTGTCCCTGTGATAATAGAATTTTGAAAAAAAATGGCTTGTTGTGCAAACAAGTATTGGTGAGAAAGCTTAACTGGATAAACCTTTTCCCCATGGTAACTTTTTCAGGAGTGAATATCCCTTGCCTTTGCTTGAAGGTGAGAAGTCAAGTTGTGCTTTTAATTTTTTTAAGTCTTTTTTAATTGAATAATGGGGTTTGAATTTTTGGGTTTGAATTTCCTTGTGTGGGTTTTTTTGGTTTGTTATATTGCAGTTGTGGTTGACATTGCACATTCAGAAAATCTGATACAAATTATATAATAAAAGAACTACTATTTTGAAATTTTTCATACCTGGGCTCAATTGTTATTCAGAGTGGAAACTGCAGTCAAGACATCAGAGGACTAGGATTTTGGAAGTAGACAAGATCACTGAATATAAAAGTTGGCACGGTCCATGCCATAGTATTCCCCATTACTATATATGATACTAGCTGTGCCCAGCCACGCGTTGCTGAGGCGAAGTATGGTGGTATAAAGTATTGAGGAATTGGTGGCAGTTAAGGTAAAGGGTAAAGGTTTTACCTTACATTAAGTCCATTATAAATGGGTTATATAGCTGTGTGGAAGGGCCTTGAGTCTACACTGCCATATAATCCAGTTAAAATCAGATAATCTGTATTTTATAGGCAGTGTGGAAGAGGCCTAAGTGAGGCCTAACTCTGCCTATCCCCTGGGCTGAGTGGGTTGCTAGGAGACCAAGTGGGCGGAGCTTAGCCTTCTAACTGGCAGCAATTGGATAAAAAACAATTATTCATCTCCCTCTAATTAGGACTTTATTTTTCTTTTCTTTTTGTTGTATGAAGCTAGAGGCATGGATGAGGGGTTGTGCTGCCAAGTTTAGTGTTTCTAGGATGTGTAGTTTTGTTGTTTTGTCCTAGGCCGAAATTTCATAACCATTTTATATATATATATATATAGATGAAAGCTGGACTGTGAAAAAGGCTGATAGCAAGTACAGTAGAGTCTCACTTATCCAACATAAACGGGCCGGCAGAATGTTGGATAAGCAAATATGTTGGATAATAAGGAGAGATTAAGGAAAAGCCTATTAAACATCAAAATAGGTTATGATTTTACAAATTAAGCACCAAAACATCATGTTATACAACAAATTTGACAGAAAAAGTAGTTCATTACACATTAATGCTACGTAGTAATTACTGTATTTACAAATTTAGTACCAAAATATCACAATGCATTGAAAACATTGACTACAAAAATGCGTTGGATAATCCAGAATGTTGGCTAAGTGAGACTCTACTGTAAGTTAATTCATCTGAGATGGGCTGCTAGAGAAGTTCTGCAGATACTGTGAGCGGCTACAAATAGAAATGAATAGATGCACCTATTGACTATAGGTCAGTGGTTCTCAGAAATTCTAAGAGCTGGTAAACTGGTTGGTATTTCTGGGAGTTGTAGGCCAAAACCATTGGGGACCCACAGGTTGAAAACCACTGCTATAGGTCCTAGAGCAGATTAGAGCTGCACTGTCTCCAGAAGCTAAGCTGGCTGAACTCAGGCTGTTGTACTCTGGCCAGATCATGAGGAGAGATGAATCTCCAGAAAAGGCAATAATGCATGGGAAAGTGGAGGGCTGAAGGGAAAAAGGGATATATTAAATGAATTTGCAAGATGTAAACAGATCTGTTGAGGATAGGATAAAGTAGACGTATATCATTCATAGAGTTGCCATAGGTCAAAATCAACTTGAAAGTAGTTGACAAGTAGATTGAATTTTTGCATACTTTTCTTCTGTATTCTATAATTCCAGTAAATTATTATAAAAAGAAAATTCAGGCTATGAAGGTACTTATGGGGAAGGCAAGCACTTTCCATTTAAAACATTTAATCTACCTTGTTACAACCTTTTCATAAGCATAGTTTTAAATTAAGAGATTTGAAAGAAACCCCCCAAGGACGTAGTTTAATTTGAAAATATAATTAACTTTGGAGTAATTATTCCAGCTACTTTCATCACCACTCTTCCAACTTCCCGAGAGAAAAAGCAAACTTTTGCCTAGCATCCATGAAATGAGAAATTCGTTGTAATTTTACAGTTTTTAAGAAACAGAACTACTGAGTACTGACCAAGACATAATAGACTTTTGTTGCTTAAGGAATAGAAAGCTATATTCACAACAGAACACTCAAGCAAATTTTTAAGGAAGTAAATTGTCAGTTAATCTTTAAATTGTTTTTCAAAAGCTAAAGCCTCCAATTAAATTTCTTTTGTTCAGTATGTTTTGTTACTTCAATTTTGAAAGTTCTGCACACTATGCTCTCTTAATAATTAGCGAGATTTCCAAGCTCTGCTCCCAAGAACTGAATAAATCATGTTGCAAATTATTTCCATCTAAACATTTTGGGAGCATAGTTCCTTTGCCAGAACTTTGGATGTAGCCACACATTTAATTATTTTAATACAAGAATCAGTATAATTCTTGAAACAGAACCTAGATTTCATGGTAACATTGGACATCAAACACCTGCCCTCAGCTTATCTCTACACCCACTCATTAGGAGCAATGTTTAGTTTGTATGTTCCCATAAGCACTGATAGCTTCAGTGGTGACACATGTTATATGCAGGGGTGGGCCCTATTATGTTTATTTATAGAATTTTCTTGACACAATTTCTTCAGAAGAATGTTTTTATATTGAATGTTTTTATATTGTGGAATGATATTTTAAATTGTAAGTTGCTTGGAGCACTCTGGTGGAGAGCGACTAATTAAGAAATAAAGTGAAGTGAAGTGAAGTGAAGTGAAGTGAAGTGAAGTGAAGTGAAGTGAAGAAGAGGTTTGCCATTAATTTCTTCTGAGGACGAGAGAGTATGACTTGTCCAAGATCATCCAATGGGTTTCATGGCCAAATGGGGATTTGAACCCTGGTCTCCAGAGTCAAAGGAACCCTGGTGGCGAAGTGTGTTAAAGCACTGAGCTACTGAACTTGCAGACCAAAAGGTCCCAGGTTCAAATCCAGGGAGCGGAGTGAGCGTTCGCTGTTGCTCCAGCTTCTGCCAACCTAGCAGTTCGAAAACATGCCAATGTGAGTAGATCAATAGGTACCGCTCCAGTGGGAAGGTAACAGCGCTCCATGCAGTCATGCCGGCCACATGACCTTGGAGGTGTCTACGGACAATGCCAGCTCTTCGGCTTAGAAATGGAGATGAGCACCAAGCCCCAGAGTCAGACATGACTGGACTTAACGTCAGGGGAAAACCTTTACCATTTACCTCCAGAGTCATAGTTCAACACTCAAACTCTACAACATGTATTTTAGCAACATATTTAGTTACTATTAGACTTGTGTGAATTCCCCCCCTTCCCATCATTTTTGGTAATTATATCCTTCATTACGACCTGGATTAAAAGGATCAGAGTTACTTAAGATACCATTCCTCCCCTCGGTCTGCAGAGGAGACCTGAGTTTAAAGACAGGCTTTGAGATGCCACTATTTCTGTGATGCTTTCCTCTCCATCTGCAGAAGAGAACTGAGTTTAAAGACAGGGCTTAAAGCACCACTATTTCTGTGATGCTTTCCCCTCTATCTGCAGAGAAGATGAACTTTGAGAAAAACATATCCACCGTGCTCCAAATAGTGTCCTCACTCAAAGCACCTGAAATTTAATGAAGTTAATGAAGTAGAAAAAATTAATGCCTACAAGACTTACATTTTTTTCTGGAAACTAACATTAACATAATATTTTCCCCTGTCGTTCCATCTATTCCAGTCTTTTGACAATCTATATACATTAAAGCCAATTCACGGCGATTAAAGAGTGAATTTACCATGAGATCTGCTGCTAAAGCAAGGCGCTATGAATTAGTCACGAAATCTGCTGATGCGAGAAATGTTATGCTCTAATCCCTGTAGAAACAATTACTCTATCAGCAATAATTGCTCAAGAACTTTATAATATTCTTTTACAAAATCAACCAATTTTTTTCCTGTATAATGGTAGCTCCTAACCATTATTTCTGTGTTACCTTAAAGCAGTGATTTTAAACCTGTGGGTCCCGAAACGTTTTGGCCTTCAACTCCCAGAATCCTAATAGCTGGTAAACTGGCTGGGATTTGTGGGAGTTGTAGGCCAAAACACCTGGGGACCCACAGGTTGAGAGCCAATGCCTTAAAGCCTGGTTCACACAGGATCGTCAGGCTAACCAATTTTGTTTCTCATGCATCATCTCCTCCATATATGACTGATATCAGCGTTTGTAAATAAAAAATGGATACTTATCATAAAGCCATTTTATAGCAATTAATGTGTGGGTTTACCATATGCACCAATAAGAGAAAGGTAGAATTTCTCAAAAATCCCATTCGGTTAATATAGTTCAAATGGTGACTTGGTTAACATATTTAACACCAGATTTAAATCGCATGAAGGGAATCTATGAAAAAAACTCCAACCATCACCCAAGTAAAAAAAGAAGCACAATCAAAGCCCTGACAGACTGTGCACAAAGAATCTGCGAACCTCACCTCCTCCAAGGTGAACTAAACTACCTAAACTGGGCTCTACAGGCCAATGGATACTCCACCACAGACATCAGAAGAGCTGCAAGGCCAAGAACAAGCCATGAGAGTCAAGACAAAGATCCACCCAGAGGAAAGGTGTTCTCACCATACATCAAGGGAACCACTGACCGCATAGGCAAACTGATGAAGAAGCACAACCTACAAACTATCTACAGACCCACAAAGAAAATCCAACAAATGCTACGGTCAGCGAAAGACAAGAGAGATCCTCTCTCTTCTGCAGGAGTCTACCGGATACCATGCAGCTGTGGACAAGTCTACATAGGGACCACCAAACTTAGCGCCCAAACACGAGTCAAAGAACATGAAAGGCACTGCAGACTCACTCAACCAGAGAAATCAGCCATAGCAGAGCACTTGATGAACCAACCTGGACACAGTATATTATTTGAGAACACAGAAATGCTTGACCACTCCAACAACTATCATGTCAGACTACACAGAGAAGCCCTTGAAATCCACAAGCATGTGGACAACTTCAACAGAAAGGAGGAAACCATGAAAATGAACAAAATCTGGCTACCAATATTAGAAAACTCAAAAATCAGAACAGTAGATGGGAAGCAACACTCTGAGGGCAGAGGAGTCCCAAGGACGGCTAATGACTCTGAACAATGGATGCCCCCCAGGCAGGAGACAAACCTTTCCAATGCTAATTAGGGTGATTAACTGAAACATTAGCGCTGGCTTCCAACTGACAAAGGACTCTTGTCACACCCTGGACTCTCCACAGATATATATTTACCTTCCTTGCCTAGTTTATCCATGCCTCACAGCCTCTGAGGATGCCTGCCATAGATGTGGGCAAAACGTCAGGAGACAATACTTCTGGAACATGGCCACACAGCCCGAAAGACATACAACAACCCTGTGATCCCGACCATGAAAGCCTTCGACAACAAATCTATGAAGTGTTGGAAGTCCCCCTCCCCCCAAAAAATTCTTTTCACACTAAAGTGAGATGATAACAAATTCCCCTTTAAGTTCAGAAACACTCAGAGACATTTTGTATCTGATCTTTCTTGTTTAAATACAGAACCTTATATTTATCCCAGTTGATAAAGTGTTGCTAATTAAAAAAAAACAATCAAGTTGGTATATTAGAAACTGGAGAGCAGTTATCTAGCACACAGTAGAACAAATAATGTCCAATAATACTTCCCAGTCATTTATATACTAGTTCAAAGACTAGTATGAAAAACATTATCGAACAGAGCTTTCTATAAAACACATTCTTACCAGGATAACTTGAAAAATTGTTGGAACCAGATGCATCTCTTCAATCAGGCTGTGAAGAAAACACATATTTCAAATTCAGCTGCTGTATATGAACCGGTAGGACAAAGTCTTCGTTGATAAAATCTGTGGCCCAGAACTACATTTCTTGACTACAACTTTGTTGAATCAAATCCCATTGTAATTTAAACATCATACAGTACTGTTTTGGAAATAATTCCTTGGTCAACTTTACTAATCCAAAAATATTAAATTAATATTTTAAAAGACAAATATTGAGGCACCTCTGATTCTGTGGTGATTTGGTTATGAGACACCCCCTCCACACACACACACACACACACACACACACACAGGTATTCCGAACAAGCAAATGATCACATTCCATATTGTTAAATGGTGGCAACATGCACTCAGATGCTACTGTGTGTCCGTATTCATATTGTTAGCATTTTAAATACATGATGTGCTTGGTGGAAATTGTAGATCTGGAGCCACAAATATGAATTACCCATTGTATAGGAATATGATTAAGTCTTCCAAATGGGAACATAGTTAGTACAAGAACTGGTGTTAGCAAGCTATAATGAATATGCTGAAATTAAAACACACACTTTTAAAGCAGCTTTTTTTGTATGCTTCATTAACTACTTTTACATTTTCTGCATTAACACTTTTAATTATATTAGAATCTCATTAGAATCACATTCTGTGTGTCTGAAAAGTGATTAACCAGCAGATTTCAAATAGAGAACATGCAACTTTATAACAGGAGCTACACAAACTACCATAAAACCATTTAAAGTGCATGTAACGTTTGTCACATAAGCCACTTTCAAGTGCTGGTTTGACTTAATTTTGTTTTTTTTCCTTATGAATAACCAACACAGGGCCCACAACCTGGATCAAGACTCCGGCTTGGAGAGCTTTGTGGGTTTTTTAAATTCATTTTATTATATTTTCATAAGATTAAAATTTATAGCATTTTTGAATTCTCTCACAGATACACATACACACCTTTTTGAAATGAATGGGACCTATGTTTTGCAATTCCTGACCTAAATTAAACCCAAAGTGGGCCAAAAGCTAAAACGTCCCTATCCTTCATATTAGAGCTCCGTAATGGCTAAGTAAAGCAAATAATGAAAACATGCCAACATCTGTTCTTAAGGGTGTGCTCATTTGTAGCTTGGCTTTTTAATACATGGGCATTTGATCTGGATGTTTCCAGCTTGTTCTTGATCTTTTCAATACTTCTGCCCAACTATAAATTGAAATCAGTACAATATTTTAAGCACAAAACTCTTCAAAAAAAGGCGTATTATGACTGTCTATTTAAAAAGCAGCAATCATGCAGGAAATCACTGACTGTTAAAGAGAGTGTGAACACAACCTCCTTAATATATTAATAAAAGAAGGGGAGTAGGACTATAATGCAATGTTGGAACTTGCCAAAAATTCAACAATCCTGAGACTCTCCACCTCTTTCAACTATATTCATACATAAATACATTTTCTCTCACACACACAAATACAGAGTAGCCCCTCCACATTTGTGGATTCGACTTTCAATTATTCACAGATTAGCGACATCCGGCAGGCTCCATCTCTTTTGGGCTTTAGGAAGAAACTAAAGACATAGCTATGTGTGTAAGCATTTAATGAATAAACTGTTTGGGCTCGACATACTCTGGACTAAGGATGATGCACAAGGTTCCCGGATGAATAGGTTTAAGCACTCTACATGTCTTAAGCTTTGTACATTGTTTTATTTGACTAATGTCCAATTGTTTTATATGCACTATGTTTTTATTATATTGTATTGTTATTAACATTGAATTTTGCCAGTTTTGTAAGCCGCCTTGAGTTCCCTTGGGTGAGAAAAGCGGGGTAAAAAATGTTGTAAATAAAAAAATAAAAAATGTGTTCTCTAGAGTACCCTAGGATCTCTATATGATGCATATCTTGTATTATTTTATTTTATTTTATTGTAATTGCCTGGACTTGGCCCCATGTTAGTCTCCCCCAGTCCCTTCGGGGAGATGGAGGCAGGGTACAAAAATAAAGTTGTTGTTGTTGTTGTTATTGTTGTTGTTATATTAGTGGTTCTAAACCTGTGGGTCCCGAGATGTTTTGGCCTTCAACTCCCAGAAATCCTAACAGCTGGTAAACTAGATGCACCTCCATGGTCACTTTCTGTTGGAAGTTTATCATAGAGTCAATATCTTTGGACTTTGGTCTAAAATATAGTGGTTTTACCTTATAAAAGCAGGACTGTACTCTGTAAGGGCAACAAGCAGTTTCAGAGCATAAGCCGGTACTGGGTTAGGTGCAATTAAAAGGTTTTCTAATCTGAAACCAAGAGAAAAAATTGTGAAACATACATTATTTCCTGATTGATTAAGTAATCCCCCTCCTGATAACATGCCTAGATTTGCTTCTTGTCTGTCAAAGATCCAATATAGGAATTTTATGATGACTTTCAAAATCCCTGGCCTTATCTTTCCCCTAATATTATGATACCTTCCTGGTCATGATCTCTGCTCTCTTAGCCCCACCATAGTACACAGGTTTTTTAATTCCTCAGGAGTGGTAAAGAAATAACAAGCTGCTAATCCATGAGCAGGTTCCTGGCTTGTGCAAAAAATCATGTTCAAATAAATCTAACTGTAGTGTTTTCCAAAATATGAATTTGTCTATTTCTATATTGTACACCTTAATATCAAGCAAATTAAACTTTACTAATAAATGCATGCAAAGGGATGTTTTAACATCTTAGTGACTAATAGAAAAACCAAGCTGGTAGCGTAAGCTTTTTCTGACTAAATTGCTACTGGGTTGCTGTGAGTTTTCCGGGCTTTATGGCCATATTCCAGAAGCATTCTCTCCTGACATTTCACCCAGGCATCCTCAGAGGTTATGAGGTCTGTTGGAAACTAGGCAAGTGGGGTTTATATATCTGTGGAATATCCAAGATGGGAGAAAGGATTCTTTTCTGTTTGATGTACTCTGACAATCACCATGTCAGACTACACAGAGAAGCCACTGAAGTCCACAAGTATGTGGACAATTTCAAAAGAAAGGAGGAAACCATGAAAATGAACAAAATATGGATATCAGTATTAAAAACTCTAAAATCAGGACAGTAAATAAGGAACAACACTTAGAAAACAGGGAAATTCCAGAAAGGAAACAATCAGGGCCAGCTAAAAAAAGATTCCCCCAGGCAGGAAGAAGCCAGGCTTTGAAGCTGCAAGGATATTCAATGACAATCAAGCTGGCCAATTGCAACATTCACACTTGACTCAAACAGACAAGAGTTCTTTATTCCATCCTGAACATTCCACAGATATATAAATCCCACTTGCCTGGTTTCCAACAGACCTCACAACCTCTGAGGATGACTGCCATAGATGTGGGCGAAACGTCAGGAGAGAATGCTTCTGTAACATGGCCATACAGCTTGGAAAACTCACAGCACCCCAGTAATTCTGGCTATGAAAGTCTTCGACAACACATCAAATTGCTACTACATTGAATTCTAGTAATAGATGTGCATTTTCCCATGTTCATTCATCTTAGATGCAATATATTTTCTCAGTTTTAATTGGAAGCAGTTTCTGCTGAACATCTTGAAGTTTACTTCCAAGTAAATAAGGATAGGAAGTTCTTCAACAGCCACATTTCTTTCAAAAAGATACTGACTAATAGCATACCCATTTGTATTTTTAAAGGGATGCTATGACACATTACTTGCATAGTAATTATACATAAAATAATCCTGTACAGTAAAAGAAATTACGCAAGTTATACCTTTTCTAAAACTGTTTCAGCTACAATTTCAACTTCTCATTTGCTTTCCCCTTATTCTAGGATAGACACCTATTTCAATGCTGTTCCTTCTCAAAAGGTTTTTCTCTTAGTCCTATTATTTCTCCCTCTGTTGATACAATGCAACCAACTCAGTAGCATTGAATAAACCAGCATTGAATAAAAGTCCAATATATTTCAATCCAAGGGTGAGCAAGCTGAGTATAGCCACCAAAATACATATCTGGAAAAGCAAAGTATTCCACTCAGATAACTAGGAGTAGCTCGTTTCTCTTTGGAGAGACTTGGGCAGATTGTAAAATTGTAATGCAAACTTGTCTGTGCTGCAGCTGTATAGTTTCTACAATATACATGATGAAAACCAACATGAAACCCTTAAATCGAGACATATGGCAAAGTATGCTATTGCTCACCATTAATTATGACTGACTTCTGCCATTTAAATCAACTGCAGTTTTAAAATGTTCAGTCAAAACAGATTGGTCATAGAATTAGTTCTGATTAGAAAAACTGTTCTGTACTTACTGAGGCAGCAAGGAGCCTCTAACAAGAGACAGAAGTTTGTTGCTTGAGTTAAGAATCTCTTTCTCTTCAGCCATAACCTCATGACTAACAAGCAGTGATGTGGTTTCAGAGAGCAACCGCAAACTGAAGAGTCTCCATTCCACTAAAAAAAAAAATCAATGTGCCAAGTATGTAACCACGCTGACATTTAATTAAAGCAAAATGGGCATTTTAATTGATGTGGCGATGTACTTACCATTTTGACTAGAGACCAAAGAAACTAAGGGTGGCAGGATGTGATCTATAACCTGAAAAGGAAAAAAAATGGAAAAGTTCTGGCTCATATTAATCCGAGACTAAAAACTCAACTCCCGTATATTGCAATCTATCTTTTCTGAATTTAAAAAAATAGCAGGCAGCAGTAATACAGTATATGGCTTTAACTGCTAATTGTACTACAGTACAAAAAGTTGAAAATGCAATAAATGCATTCAAGAGGAGGAAACAGGTTTGTAGTAGAACAATAAATCAATACATCACAGAACCAATACATTTATTTTTTTAAAGAATTTTTATTAAGTGTTTTCAAAAGTATATAAAAAGGGGTAGGGGTAGGATAAACTTTTGGAAAAAGGGATGGGGGTAGAGGGCATAGGGATGTGGGCAGGAAAACCCATGGAAAAGTGGGGGGAAATTTTGTGCTTCCATTCTTCTTTGCAATATGATAGTATATTTTATATTTCTTGTTTACATTTTATATGTCCTTGCCCCTTATACTTCAGTCTGTTTCTGGGACCTTTTCTTCAGTTTTTATAGTTTATTTTTCCTCTTTCTACTTTATTTTCAAGTATTCCTTAAAGGGTCGCCAGTCAGTCGGTGTTATAGGTCTATCTGTATGTCTCTTCATTAGAAATGTTAATCTGTCCATATCCATAATCTCCATTGTTTTGTCTAACAATTGCTCTTTTGATGGGACTTCTAGATTCCAAAATCTAGCATAGACCATCCTTGCTGCAGTAGTCAAATGCACAAATAAAAAGTCTTTGTTTATATCCAAGTCAATTTCTTCGTCTGTCATACTAAGCCAGAATACTTCTTGGATACAAACAAAGACTTTTTGTTTGTGCATTTGACTACTGCAGCAAGGATGGTCTATGCTAGATTTTGGAACCTAGAAGAAGTCCCATCAAAAGAGCAATGGTTAGACAAAACAATAGAGATTATGGATATGGACAGATTAACATTTCATTTTGTACCAATTCTCTTTTAAATCTATTGCATAAGTATATTTTGTTTTTTGTTCCACATTTGTTCCCATTCATTTAGCTTAATTGGTCTCCAGATATTTGCTACCCAATTTGCCATGCAGTTTTTGGTTTTTTTTACTAATTCTGTTTCAGTGGACCATTCCAATTAATGTTTGCCGTATATGTGTTCTGTGATCCATCCTGAGTTCCCTTCAGGGTGGAATATAAATGCTGTAAATAAATAAATCTATAAGAAGAAAGAGGAAAAGAGTTTTGGAGAGATATCAATAGGAAGAAAAAAGCAAAAGGGGTGGAGCTCAGCGCTAAGATTTCATGGCAGGGAGGGAGGGAAGAGGCCCTTTCGTAACTATGAGTTGTACATAAGTCAGATGTTCGTAACTCGGGGACTGCCTATATATTCATTCATCAACTGAATTAGCTTTATCTCAATTTTCCACCAAAACAATTTGATAAATTGAATAAGTAGAGATTATCCTCTTAAATACTCCTAAACCTTAGAATGAGGTGGTAGTATTGTCTTCTCAAAACTTGAGAAGCTGGAAAAGGTTATGATCCATTCTTGTACAATAGTTCATTGAAGTCACATATTCAGTTACAAAGAAAATGTGTACTCAATCAGACCTA
This sequence comes from Anolis carolinensis, assembly GCF_035594765.1. Lineage (NCBI taxonomy): Eukaryota > Metazoa > Chordata > Lepidosauria > Squamata > Anolidae > Anolis > Anolis carolinensis. Next base: position 66,373,565 of record NC_085846.1, read on the forward strand.
AGTACAAAATCAACCTAATTACAAAGGCAAAGATATACAGCACTGTGCCATAAAAGTATAAGAAAGCCATTATTGAAATATCTCTCTACTGACATTTACTTCCATCACATTAAATTTATACTTAGTTAACAAGTAATTTATGTTGACAATGACAGGGTTTGTTTTTTTTATGTCAGGAGCGACTTGAGAAACTGCAAATTGCTTCAGGTGTGAGAGAATTGGCCGTCTGCAAGGACATTGCCCAGGGGACGCCCGGATGTTTTGATGTTTTACCATCCTTGTTGGAGGCTTCTCCCATGTCCACGAATGTAACACAGTGCTTCTAGTGCAAAAAAGGGAACTGCCTCAACCATTAAATGCAATTGAATGATACTGATTGTATAGCTATATGCAAATAAAAATCAAGTACTTGCAGATCAACTCAAAATGGTTGTAAACATAAAGAAGCAATACTATATTGCCATTGTTATAGCTTTAAAATATACGATAAGTCATTTTGTTCTCCTATTGTCCACCATTTAATGTAGCTTTAAAACTGATTTTTGTGAATACCAGGAACTCTTTTGACATTAACAAGTCCAGCCTCTGGGATTAATCTTACATACTTCTAGTCAGGGAATAATATATCTAGTAAAAAAGTTTTATATGAAAATGATTGATCTGGAACCCATCTTGTTTCAATTAGCAGGAAAGCAACAAGTTGCTTTGGGCAATGAAAGTTACATATATTCATAGATTTCAAGTCATGCTCAACTACCAATTAGAAGATATCTCATAAATGAGAATGTTGCTAGAATGCTTTATATGTCACGCAAGGAAAATGCTATATTCATCTACAATGTATTCCAGATAACTAAAATTATACATATTTTGTTACAATTCATACTGTTAACACCTAATAAAGTCATGGAGAAGATATTATGGATCCCTGTATGAAAGAAAGTTTAAATATAGGGGCAACAACCAGAAAAATCACAAATATTGCTAAAATGCAATTGCAGTCTTCATTTTCATTTATTATGCATGACACAGAAATATATTTATAACCAAACACAAAATAAAGAATTTGTTCCAAATATGATATATAGTAACCACATGTTTGTACGAACATTCATTTTCAATCTCTTGAATAGCAAGTACAATTTTAACAAGGAAATGAATGTGCTTATTATCTAGTTCTCAGCATACCCTTATAATTCTTTAAAATACTGTTTTTATGTAAATTAACCCTAGTATGTTGCAAGAAGAAAGTTATAACTAAGTACGAATGATAGGCATATTCACTATTGTTATCTCCATAGAAGTACAGGTTGGGAATAGTGATAGACTAAACAGGAAGTATATTTTGAGATTTCTAATTCCAAAATCAACTATTTAGTGTGCATTATATGCAATATAATAAAATTATTTGAATGACATGCTAAAGACACGTATGATGCTATCATTTAGCTAGTATTTATCAGTTGCTTAAGTACTAATAGTTATTTTCATAATCTAGTTATTGTCATAATTGAATACAAGACAGGGGGTGGTTCCAGACAGCTGTAAAGGCTGCTTTAACCTAGGTTTAAAAAACCCAGGTCGGGGCAGACTGTAGTCTGCACACTGTTAAAAAGGCCTGTGCTTTCTGTGGGCGCTATCTACATGTCCTCCCAATACCTACCCCTCCCCAACCCTCCCCAACCCTGCTCCCAAAACCCTTTTAAAAATAAAATAACTTACCCAGCCTCCACAAGCATAGTGTCGGACCTCTCCTGGCATGTAGAAGTGATAGCCAGGAGAATGGGGCTGCTGCTCAGTCATTTAGTCATCTCCGACTCTTCGTGACCTCATGGACCAGTCCACACCAGAGCTCCCTGGCGGTCGTCACCATCCCCAGTTCCTTCAAGGTCAAGTCAGTCACTTCAAGGATGCTGTCCATCCATCTTGCCCTTGGTCGGCCTCTCTTCCTTTTTCCTTCCATTTTCCCCAGCATCGTGATCTTTCCCAAGCTTTCCTGTCTCCTCATGATGTGGCCAAAATACTTCAGCTTTGCCTCTAATATTCTTCCTTCCAGTGAGCAGCCGGGCATTATTTCCTGGAGGATGGACTGGTTGGATCTTCTTGCGGTCCAAGGGACTCTCAGGATTTTCCTCCAGCACCAGAGTTCAAAAGCGTCTATCTTCCTTCGCTCAGCCTTCCTTATGGTCCAGCTCTCACAGCCATAGGTTACTATGGGGAATACCATTGCTTTGACTATGCGGACCTTCGTTGCCAGTGTGATGTCTCTGCTCTTCACTATTTTGTCAAGGTTGGCCATTGTTCTCCCCCCAAGAAGTAAACGTCTTCTGATTTCCTGGCTGCAGTCTGCATCTGCAGTGATCTTTGTGCCTAGAAATATAAAGTCTGTCACTGCCTCCACGTTTTCTCCCTCTATTTGCCAGTTATCAATAGGTGTAGTTGCCATGATCTTGGTTTTCTTGGCGTTTAACTGCAACCCAGCTTTTGCATTTTCTTCTTTCACCTTGGTGATAAGGCTCCTCGGCTCCTCCTTGCTTTCGGCCATCAGAGTGGTATCAAGGAGAATGGGGAGCCAGAAGCAATTTTCCTCTTCCCAACCTTTCTCCTGGCGTGCCATTCCTACGTGCCAGGAGAGCTCAGGCATCACGCTAATGGGTAATTTTTTAAAAAAAAGTTTTGGGGGGTTCTGGGAGGGGATTAGAGCCCTCTCGTGTTTCCCAGGTCTGATTCAGCCTGGAAAATGTGAGACAGCTATGCAGACAGCCCCTTCTGATTGGCCAGTCCAGACAGCGGCCATAGTGGGGTTGCCCCGCGCCTTCCAGGAAGGCATGGAACAAACCCACTAACAAATTAATTTCCTTCTTTGTGGCAAAAGCATTTGCAATTTCGTGGGAAGTCATCTGGACACTCTCCCCCCCCCCCCCCCACACATGTGAAAATCTGAGAGGGCGCACATTTTGCATCCTGTCTGGATGCGCCCTAGGTCACAGTCTGCTATTTTTTTTATCCTGTCATATATTAATAAGGGAGAGCAATTTAAACATTTTAACCTTCCCTATAATTATATAAACAAAAGAAAAAAGGAATCATACAATTCATTAACACAAAATTATTAGCTTTACAGAATGACAGAAAAAATGATTACAAGGAGCTAGGGCAGTGATGGCCAACCTATGACACGCATGTCAGCACTGACACGCCTAGCCATTTTTACTGACACGCTGCCGCATGCAGATTGATTGGATGACTAATGTCTTTTGTGGCCAAATTTGGTGTGATTTGGTCCAGTGGTTTTGTTGTTTACTCTATGGGAATTATGCACATTACATTTGTGTGTGTATGTATATGTGTGTGTGTGTGTATATCATTCTATTATTATTGTAGTATATTATCATATTATTACTATTATATTATTATTATATTATTCATTACTCATGATTACATTGAAACTACAACAGAGAGAAATCAGCGTGGAAACTGCAAGAGGTACCATAGATTGTTGTACATGGAAATAATGGTAGTAAATAGTTTTTGATTTATTAAATACAGTTATAGTTTACAATTATATATTTTTGTTATTTAAACTTTATATATTGTGAAATTATGTGTTTTTTTCTCGAAGTGACACACCACCCAAGTCATGCTAGGTTTTTTGGTGAATTTTGACACACCAAGTTCAAAAGGTTGCCCACCATTGAGCTAGGGAGATGGTGAAATTTGGTAATAAATTTCAGCAACTTGACATACATGAAAACTACAGTAGAGTCTCACTTATCCAACATAAATGGGCCGGCAGAACGTTGGATAAGTGAGTATGTTGGATAATAAGGAGAGATTAAGCAAAAGCCTATTAAACATCAAAATAGGTTATGATTTTACAAATTAAGCACAAAAACATCAAGTTATACAACAAATCTGACAGAAAAAAGTAGTTCATTACACATTAATGCTATGTAGTAATTACTGTATTTACGAATTTAGCACCAAAATATCTCAATGCATTGAAAACATTGACTACAAAAATGTGTTGGATAATCCAGAACGTTGGATAAGTGAGTGTTGGATAAGTGAGACTCTACTGTAGCATCTTCTATAATCTAACATTGTTCATTTTTCTATGTAGTTTTTATTTATAAAAGTGAAACCCACACTGTTTTGCCTATTAGCTGTGCAAGATCTCCCTCTGATGGTTCAGTGAGTCAAAGGAGAATTTATTCACCTTTACAAATTAATATCGTAATTCTGATTTAGCGTTATCGTCATAGCTACGCAACATGATTGATCATTCACAGCTTTAAAAGACAACATTTTATTTTCTTCATTTTGTTGGATAAAGTATGTACAGCCTACAATGTATCATATTGAGTGCTGCCTTGGATCCCGTGACAGTAAAACAGAACTTAAACAAATAAATAAAATAAATATCAGAGTCACCATAGTCTGAAATTATAACCACAATCATTGGCTATTTAATTTTCACATGCCAGGATGAATAATGCTATCAAAGAAAACAAATATTTCTGAGCAGTTCCTGAATGCTACATGTTTCAGGAAATAGCTCTATGCAGTAAATCATAGGTTCAACTGAAAGAAAAAAACATTGCTTCCAGACAGTATGAAATTGGGGGTGAGGTGGGGGGTTGCACAATAAATGTAACCTTTCTGCCAAAGAAAACATGCAGAGTTCTAGAAACACAAATCCACCAATTTTGCAACATTACCACAAAACCTCTAACTGAAAAGTAGCTGTGGGACGTATCTGAAAATAATGGGGGATTTTGCACACAAGTTTTGGTTCTGCACAAAAAACAGTATAACTTCCAAAAATACTTTAAGAATGCAACTACCAAGCAAGAACTGTGCAAAATTCTCACCTTTGAGTTTTCACAACTTTAGAGACCTCTTCCTTTTTTGTTGGAAAAGAAATAATAGTAAAGCTACTGGCAAAGAAATGTAGCATGGTGAGAAGTATTTGTTATTATTTTTGACAGTGGTGCTAAATTATCAAGAAAAAAGTATTTTAAAGCCATGAACGTAATAATTGTGGTTTATGTGGAAATATTCCATTTATTACTGAGGGTACAGGCAATAAAAATGTCACAGTTTCATGTGGTATCAAGACTTACTGTTGAGTGGTGAGGCATCAGCAATACTGGATGCTGAATTATTGCTTCAAATGTTGATAAAGTAATTTTAATCAGTTCTTCTGAACCTGTTTGACCTGTTGATAAAAAATCATAGCACGACTTCTTTCATACAAAAAAAATGCTTATATTTAAACAATATTGCAAATATTCCAAATATATTGCTTCATCTTACCTATTGCTCCATCTAAGTTAGTTTCTCCTAAATCCATTAATACGACAAAATTCTGTTGCCAACGCAGGGTGGAAAAAATGCACAAATAATAAAAAATGTTAGCATATTTTTTCTTCTTTTTGCATCTTTGTTAAACATAAATAGCATCTAATATAAGCAGCTCTGTGAGCCTAAGATTTTATAACACAAGTAGCAGAAGATCCCTACACATGGAATATAGTTTTTTAAACTTTGCTACTGACAATACATTGTATTCAACTGGATTTATATCTAAATAAATGCTATATAAGGATGAAGCATCAATATTTCAGGTTCAACAGCTGATAACATAACTTTGAAACATAAAAAGGAGGAAGGAGTGAGCTTGGAGGAAAAAAGAAATGTGACACCACATTTAACTGACTTTTATTTTCACAAGAGCCTTTGTGGATTTAACCTCATATTATGGCCCATGAAAACTCATGCAAAAAAAAAGGTTGTCTTAAATGTGCTGCCATATTTCTTTTCCCCTTGCTTCTTTCTTCCTTTTTATGCTGCAAGAAATTAACATGATTCCTTCTTTGGAAACTACAGTAGAGTCTCACTTATCCAACATAAATGGGCCAGCAGAACGTTGGATAAGCAAATATGTTGGATAATAAGGAGGGATTAAGGAAAAGTCTATTACACATCAAATTAGGTTTGATTTTACAAATTAAGCACCAAAACATCATGTTTTATAACAAATTTGACAGAAAAAGTAGTTCAATATGCAGTAATGTTATGTTGTAATTACTGTATTTACGAATTTAGCACCAAAATATCACGATGTTTTGAAAACATTGACTACAAAAATGCGTTGGATAATCCAGAACGTTGGATAAGCGAGACTCTACTGTACCATAATTTTGGAAGTCAGATGAAGTTCAGCAATATAAAAACTACAGGATGCTAAAAATAAAAATGAGATAATTATCAATTTTTTTGAAGATATGAACATTATTAGTAGATCAAACTTTGGGTTTTCCAGGCTATATGGCCATGTTCCAGAAGCATTCTGTCCTGACATTTCGCCCACATCTATGGCAAGCACCCTGCTTTCTGGGTGTTGTCCTTTGTTTACTGACCTATTTAGAGTTTTTTTTAATACTGGTAGCCAGATTTTGTTCATTTTCATGGTTTTCTCCTTTCTATTGAAATTGTCCACATGCTTGTGGATTTCAGTGGCTTTTCTGTGTAGTCTGACATGGTGGTTGTTAGAGTGGTCCAGCATTTCTGTGTTCTGAAATAATATGCTGTGTCCAGGTTGGTTCATCAAGCGCTCTACTATGGCTGACTTCTCTGGTTGAATTAATGCCTTTCATGTTCCTTGATTCATGTTTGTCCATTGCTGTGATTGTTGGTCCGTATGTAGACTTGTCCACAGCTGCATGGTATACAGTAGACTCCTGTAGAGGTGAAAGGATCCCTATTATCCTTTGCTGAATATAGCATTTGTTGGATTTTCTTAGTGGGGCTGTAGATAGTTTGTAAGTTGTGTTTCTTCATCAGCTTCCCTATGCGGTCAGTGGTTCTCTTGATGTATGGGAAGAACAATTTTCCTCAGGGTGGATCTTTGTCTTTACTCTTGTGGCTTGTTACGTATTCCACAGATACATAAACCTCACTTGCCTAGTTTCCAACAGACCTCACAACCTCTGAGGATGCCTGCCATAGATGTGGGCAAAAGATCAGGAGAGAATGCTTCTGGATCATGGCCATACTGCCTGGAAAACTCACCGTAACCCAGTGATTCCAGCCATGAAATCCTTCGACAACAGATCAAACTTTAAAAAAATGATTTTCAGTTTCAGGATACAGCTATGGAAAAATAATTATTCTTTGGAAATATAGTATTTTGTCATTTATATCATTGTTCTGAACTCATCACATAACATCTGTTCTATGGATCTACCTACATGCAGAAGGAATTACAAAAATGTATACTTTCCCACATTATAAGGATAACACCAATAAATCAACTTTCTGAGGTGCAGTAAATGATGGGATGGAAGAAGTTGGGAGAAGGTGAAGATCATCAGCAAGTTGTTGAAAGTCAGAACTGTAGGTGCCTGAAAACATTGTCTTGCCACAAACAACAAGGTAATAGTCAACTGCTAATCTATTTAACTCCTGTAAAGTGGGGGGGGGGGGTCTTGTCCTTCAGCTCAGGCACTCAAATGGCTCTGGGAACCCAGTTACAACATGGAAATTTCAGTCTGCCAAATAAAAGCATGTTGCCATTTTCACCATACATTAAATGACTAATTAAAATGGGAATGTTGAAACCTCGGCACATAAGGAATATGCAATAGATTTTCTGTGCATGCCTAAATGTTTATGCTTTAAACTTTTGAAAGCCATCCAAATCACCAATGGGATAAAACTGAGACCTTTCTACTCCGCAGAATAACAACTTCAGATAGCATGCAGGTTGTGCTTCAAGACAAATTGTCAAAACTACTGTAACATTTACCAAAATTACCAACATTTTCTGAAATTGGTCAGATTGATCTTATTATTTTCATCAGAAACACTCATGCTTTTCCCTTACAGACAATCATAGTTTGTGTTGACTGTATGATGAACCCAATTTTTGGAATTCATAATGACAAAAAGGGCACAAGCCATAACTATACACACCAATGGTTATAAAAATGAAGTCTGTTATGGATAAAAGTCTTTCTCAAGTCCTTAACTTACACCTTGCTTTAACAATGGGAGATTGCCAGCAAGATTTTGCAGAGGCTGGCTGTTTTGTCTTAGAGAAGAAAAGCATCTGAGCTGGAGTGAAAGAAATAATTTGGCATTCAAAGTGCCAGTTACAGGTAGAAAACTAATAAAACTAATAAAAGTATATGGTTAGAAAAGTCCAATGCCAACTTCTACAAATTCCAGCTGTAATGGAAAAATAAGGAAACTTCTGAGAACTGAATACCGCTGGAAATTAGTATGAATGGCTGCTATGATCTCAGGTAGAGCAAAGTACATACCATCTTGAAATGTTAGCATAGATTAAGAATGATAGCTTGTAAATGGAAGAAAAGATTGCTATGACAACGAATTAGAAAGCAAACTATTGAGAAACTAATAAGCAGACACTAGGAGCGGTGGCAATTTCACAAGTGGGGTTGCTATGGAACCAGCTGTTCCAACATTTTCCTTTTAAGAAATACCATTGGCTGCTAATCCAGTAGGACCTTTCTGCGAAGTATTCATAGCAGAGCACCTTATGACATTTTTCTCAATAATTTTAAATCAAAATAAATCACAAAGCTGTTTGTTTTTCTTGATACAACAGTTTGACAAATAGAAGGTTACATAGTAGACTCTCTATTAATGCAGGCAGTACTCTGTCAGGTATGCACAAGGTTCCCTATCCTGGAGTAGTGACTAGTTCCATTAGGATCACACAAGCATGTGTTTACTCATCACAAACAATCAAAGGTATGTAATGCTAATTACAAACTAGAAAAACAGTCCAACTTCAAAAAGATTAGAAAATAATAATTATTATAATAATAATTGTCTTCCTCCCTCCCTCCAATTAATTGGTAAGTTTTTTCTCCTTCCCTTATCAGGCAGCATAGTTTGGATAGTTTATATCCAGTATATTTTGCCTGTTGTGCCTCTGGCCCATGTGAACCTAGCTTATGCATGCTTTCTGACTCATCAGGACCCCGGAGGGAGCATAGAAGCAAGTGAAAATACTTTTGAAATATTAAATATTCTAGAGTCAGGGTGTGGTTATTACCGTATATACTCGAGTATAAGCCGACCCGAATATAAGCTGAGGCACCTAATTTTACCACAAAAAAACTGGGAAAACATTGACTCCAGTATAAGCCAAGGGTGGTAAATTTCAGAAATAAAAACAGATACCAATAAAATTACATTACCGTATATACTCGAGTATAAGCCGACCTGAATATAAGCCGAGGCACCTAATTTTACCACAAAAAAACTGGGAAAACATTGACTCCAGTATAAGCCGAGGGTGGTAAATTTCAGAAATAAAAACAGATACCAATAAAATTACATTACCGTATATACTCGAGTATAAGCCGACCCAAATATAAGCCAAGGCACCTACTTTTATCACAAAAAAACTAGAAAAACATTGACTCCAGTATAAGCCGAGGGTGGTAAATTTCAGAAGTAAAAATAGATACCAATAAAATTACATTACTGTATATATTCGAGTATAAGCCGACCCGAATATAAGCCAATGCACCTAATTTTACCACACAAAAAACCTGGGAAAACATTGAGTCCAGTAGAAGCCGAGGGTGGTAAATTTCAGAAGTAAAAATAGATACCAATAAAATGACATTAATTGAGGCATCAGTAGGTTAAATGTTTTTGAATATTTACATAAAGCTCAAATTTAAGATAAGACTGTCCAACTCTGCTCCAATCATTATTCTCATCTTCTTCAGTGTCAATGTGCTTATGTATCCTTTTAATAATAATGGAGTAAAATAATACGTCATAATAATAAATATAGGAAAATAATACAAGTAATAATAGAGTAAAATAATAAATGCAATAATAATAATAAGATCAAAGTGAAACAATAAATGTTATAATAATAATAATAATAATAATAATAATAATAATAATAATAATAATAGAGTAAAATAAATGTAATAGTAGCAACAATAATAAAGAAAAATAATAAATGTAATAATAATAATAATAAATACAGGAAAATAATACATGTAATAATAAATAGAGTAAAATAATAAATGCAATAATAGTAATAAGATCAGAGTGAAATAATAAATGTATTAAGAAGAAGAATAAAAATAGAGTAAAATAAATGTAATAGTAGCAACAATAATAGAGAAAAATAATAAATGTAATAATACCAATAATAATAGAGAAAAATAATAAATGTACCATATATTCTCAAGTATAAGCAGATCCAGATATAAGCCAACCAGGACCCTCACCCGAGTATAAGCCAAGGGGGGCTTTTTCAGTCTTAAAAAGAGGGCTGAAAAACTAGGCTTATACTCGAGTATATACAGTATTTATTTATTTGTTTGTTTACCATATTTATATCCCACTTTCTCTACCCCGAGGGGGACTCAAAGCAGCTTACAATGACACTAGTGAAGTGCCTTGGTCATAAAAACATAAACATGAAATAAAATACATTCCAATGTTAAGACACATCATCCAAAGTCAAAGTCTAGAGCCGTTCCATAATCAACTGCCCGATTTCCAGGTAAAATTATTGCACTGCACTATTTATCAAAGGCCTGCTTCCAAAGCCAGGTTTTTACTCTTTTTCTAAAGGCTAGGAGGGAGGGGGCTGATCTGATTATCACTAGGGAGGGAGTTCCACAGCCGAGAGGCCACCACTGAGAAGACCCTGTCTCTCATCCCCACCAATCGCGCTTGCAAAGAAGGTGGGATCAAGAACCGGGCCTCCCCAGATGATCTTAAACTCCGAGGTGGTTCATAGGGGGAGATACATTCAGACAGGTAGACTGCGCCGGAACTGTTCAGGGCTTTATAGGCTAAAGCCAGCACTTTGAATTGTGCTCGGTAGCTGACTGGCAGCCAGTGGAGCTGATTACAGCTATATTTAAGATCTACTTTACTGGAAGGTGGCACCATAGGAAACACACACATCAAAATTAATTAAAACTCATTGACACAATTAAAACATAATCCCAAAGTACACACTTCTGGGATCCCCTTAGTATCCCCGAATCTCAGCTATTTAGTTTCACAGTCTTGGAGTTACACACAAAGAAGTCCTTCTGCTACGATGACAGAGTACTGCAGTCTGCTGTGTATGTAACATTCACCTCAGTAACCACCCCTGTGCCACGTATATCCACTTAATTTTGTTTCAAAAGAAAGATGATCCTTTTAGAAGATATAACTGTCATCTGACAGCAGCTCTGACAAGTAGTAGCAGAAACTAACAATACGAAATAGAAGTAGTGCTTCATTTTAACTGCAGCCCTTTGTGGCACACTGGAAATCTCAATACAGATCTTATTGTTAATATCAAAGCTGTTGAGCTGACATTGAGTGTGATAAATGTCTGAGTTTTCTAGTTTATACAACCTTCATCAACTAAACATAACATAAATGTTCTGGCAAAGAGGGGGAAAAAAGATTGTAATTTTTGCAGACAGCATCCTAAGCATACAAAACAATGTTTCAGAGTAAATATTACAAAAAAATAGAAAGAATATTTCATCTCTACTTATATTTCCATTTTAAAGTTTGATCCCAGGGATGTTGTTGGTTACTATATTGATAAAAATTACCAGAAATATTATATTATTAAAAATATTAGTAAGAAAAGATTTCTCCTCCCATTTACAATACTCTCAACAAGGCTGGCCTTTACTAAACCCTTGGTGTAAGTGGATGAGAGATTTCTAGTAAGTCAATTAAACACACAATATGTGCAACTGTCAATGAAGTTACATCTGAGCCAGGATATGTTGCTGCCTGAGGGAAAGGGCAAGGTAGGACCATTGTTACACCATGCAATGTACAGTAGATTATCAGACTGGAATTTGAATGGTACTTTAATGCTGGCAACATAATGACATCTTCCACTACATTTGAGGTGAGGAGGCTACCGTACTGAGTTAGCTATGTGTCATAGAGTTCTACCCTTCAACATTTCACTGTTGCTCCCATTCCTCCAGTATCTGTTCCATCAGGTGGTAATTCTTTTCAACCAGTGGCAGTGCCAATAACTAGCAACAAAACACCAGATCATAATGACGTTGTGACACCAAGAAACAATAGTAATTCTAAAGATTAAAGGTAAAGTTGCTGAAGAGAGAACTGCCACATGGCATCAAAGTTACAATGATTGGCACAATGGACATCTGATGGGTAACAACAAACTTTAACGCAAAGTATAGCATCCGTAACAGAGCAAACTCCACATGTTTTGATATGATCAAAATTGACTGATCAATAAAGAGTTGTTGTTGTTGTTGTAACAGAGCAAACTATAAATTTCTGGTTTCATATGAATTATCGCTTGTGGATGTACTTAATTAATTTTGCATTAGATTGCATTTTAGCTTTAATTATTTTATTATCATTATTTTAATTAAAATTTCTCAATCAACTAAAAGTAAAAGTTTAAAAAATAGTATTTTAGAATATTTCTGTAGGGAAAGTCACACAAATAGTTCTTTCTCAAAACGAGTGGAGTAATCTTAAAGTTAAATTATGTACAGTTAATATATTACCCATACACATTTGACTTCCATACAAGTTGTTCTCATTTCGGTTATATGTATCAATTATCTTGACAACGACTTTAGATTACTTACTAGTAAAGTTCCATAGTTGAAAAGAAACTCTTCATTTACAATTTGTGGACGAAATACCTGTGAGCATAAAAGTTTGAAAAAAATATTATGTACTTGTATATAATATAATTATATTGTATATAATATAATTTGGGGTCAATGGTTTCTTACTTTTCTAGATCAATGAGTACATTTGGAATTTTGAGTGGGTACTCATAGCTAATATCAAAGCACTCATGGCCTGGGCAGAAACTGACTAAAAGAGAGCTAACTTGGCCAAAAATTGACACACATGACAAAGAAGTAATCCCTGCTATGTGAGTTAACACTTGCTCTGACACACTAGAGGCAAGATTCACAATTTTGGTTTTCCTGAAACTTTCTGTTGACCTTTCTTCTCTTTTCCTTCAGTTTCCCACATCTTGACCAAAGATAAACAGATTAGAAAATTGGGAGATCTGACTTACCATGAATGATCATTTCTGGATATCAGGAGGAGCAATCCATGACACATGGGATTCTCCCCATGCACCAACAGCTCAAAGCAGGAGTCTAAAATAATTCCCTTTAGGAATGTTGATTCTCCTTTCCTCAGATTTTTAATTTTCCGCCTTTCCAACACACCAGTTTTTTACTTTCCCCCCCCCCCTCCCTTTGATTCTCTAGATTATCAGTATTTATAAAAATTAAATTTTAATGAAAAGAGAAAAATATCTGACTTAAAATTATAGATAGTAATCCAAAAATGCTGTCTGAGAAAAAGACAAGTGGAAGACTATTTAAATAGATCACCAGCTTCTATGACCAACCACGGCTCAGCAGGTTACAGAGCAACAGACAACAAAAAATACAAATCTATTTTCTTCAGAAACGGTACTAAGAAAAATATTTTTATCAAGTGAGAGTGACTCAGAAGAGTCAGTCCTAAAATCACCACCACAGAAAAATAAACTGCGGCCAGAATCTAAAAAAGGTTTCAGACAAAGCTTCATCACTGACAGTAAAAGAAAACAAAAAGGGGCTAGAACTAGCTAGAAAGGGAAAGAAAGACAGACACAAAGGGAAGAATAACCAAGCAGATGCACTAGCTCAATGACAAATACATTAGGAGATGTAGGTATCTTACTTGTCATGAAAATGGAAAATACTTTTTGCAGCTATCTAACTGGGTAGGAAGGGAACATTCAAGACTCTCTTGCAAGTCTTCATCAAATGTACCTATGACAATGATGGGACCTGTAAACTCCACCCGCCCCTACAAACTCAAAGGCAAGCTCATATAGGGAGATCAACTTTTAAAGTAGACTAGACTCAAGCCATATAAAGCTAACGTTTATAACCACCATTTTGAACTCTTGCCAGAAAAACCAAGTACAGGAGAGTCTCACTTATCCAAGCTAAACGGGCCGGCAGAAGCTTGGATAAGCAAATAACTTGGATTATAAGGAGGGATTAAGGAAAAGCCTACTAAATGTCACATTTCGTTATGATTTTACAAATTAAGCACCAAAACATCATGTTTTGCAACAAATCCACAGAAAAAGCAGTTCAATACACAGTAAAGTTATGTAGTAATTACTGTATTTATTAATTTAGCCAGTCAGCGAGTGGGTGAGCGAGGAGGGCTCCAAAAGTCCTCCCCGCTCACCCACCCGCCCGTGCCTCGGCTCCCTCTCATGCTGGGGCCGGCAGCACCGGCGCCCAGCATAGCGGAGGAGCGACAGAGCAAGCCCACCCTCCATCCCTCGCTCACTCACTCACCCGGCTGGGTTCCAGCAGCACTGGGATCTGCAGGGGTGAGTGAGGGGGGTGAGGAATTTGGCTCGAATTGCCCGGACACTTGAACGAGCGGGGCTCAATTTAGCGGAGTTTTACTGTAGTTACTGAAACTGTTGCAAGAAGGGTACTATGTATTCCCTATAATAAGCCCAGTCAGCAGATTGGCTGCAGCATTTTGGACCCACTGAAATTTCTAAAGTTCATCAAGTGGCTACTGCACCTGATTTAAGTATTTTTATTAGTTTGAAATGTCCTACAGTTTTAGTACCTGGTTACATAGGAGACTGCCTTCTCTCTAAAACCCCTTTTAGTTATATCTTATGAAGGTTTACATTGGATTACCTCTATGCCAAATTTGGAAACTCTAATTAGTTCAAAACATGGCAGCCAGGCTATTTACTGGAACATCTAGGAGTAAGCATATTAAAGCAATATTAAAGGCACTCTACTGGTTGCCAATTAGTTTCCAGGCACAATATAAGGTATTGGTTTTGACCTTTAAAGCTCTACATCAGAGGTCTTCAAACATTTTAAGTGGAGGGCCGGTTCATGGTCTCTCAGGCTGTTGAGGGGCCGAATTATCATTTGAAAAAAAATACGAACAAATTCCTATGCACACTGCACATGTCTTATTTGTAGTGCAACCCCCCCCAACAACAACTATTTATTTATTTGCTACATTTATACCCCACCCTCTCTCACCCCAAAGGGGACTCAGAGCGGCTTACAAGTTATATGTACATACAATATATAATATTATTGGCATAGCACAATGTTAGCATTATATAATACTATATTGTCCTATACCACTATACCGTAATATTATTAGTAATATTACATTTAATATATAATATATAATTAATATTATTATATTGTATAATTATTAGTATTATATTGTATTACATTATAATATTAGTATCAATATTATATGTATACACAATATATTCAATTATTACCATAGCACAGTATTAGTAAATGAAAGAACAATACAATATTTAAAAATAAAAACAACATAAACCTATCAGGATTTTAATGGGAAGTCTGGGCCTGCTTCTGGCCAATATGATAGTCAAGTTAAGTAGGATTGTTGGTATTGTGTGCTTTCAAGTCATTTCAGACTTTGGGTGAGGCGAAGTCTAAAACTAAGAGCGGGGGCCAGGTAAATGACCTTGGAGGGCCGCATCCGGCCCGCGGGTCTTTGTTTGGGGACCCCTGCTCTACATCAATGGTTCTTAACCTAGGGTCCCCAGATGTTTACCAGCTGTTAGGATTTCTGGGAGTTGAAGGCCAAAAACATCTGGGAACCCCAGGCTGACAACCAATGCCCTACATGGTTTGGATCCAGGTTACCTACAGGATCGCCTTCTACCGTATAATCCACCCAGAACACTGAGGTCCTCTGGGGAACACTTACTCCAACCAGTCAGAACCCAACTGGCAACCAGCACCCAGAGGACCTTTTCACTGGCTGCCCCAATGACCTGCTGGAAGAGCTTTTACAGCTAAATCAGCTGTCAAAATTCAAGATACAACTGAAGATCTATCTCTTCCAGCAGGACGACCCAGTCAATTTTAAACTGTGAATTTTAAATTTATATTCTATGTCTATTGTATTTTAATCTTTGTTCCATATATATTAGTATGTAAATTTTATAGAAATATGTTTTAATACATATATTTTTGAATTTTATGATGATGTGTTTTAAGCATGTTATGCCCCACCTCAAGCTATGCTGAGATGCAGGTAACAAATATAATAATAATAATAATAATAATAATAATAATAATAATAATAATAATAATAATAATAATAATATAAGCTTTGGACATGACATAGGCAGAAGATAGAAAACTGAAAGGTTGGGGAAAGAACTCCACAGAGAGGGTTTCTGAAAATATTATGTGACACCTGCCTCTAGATTACCAGGGTAAGGGTTAACTCAGATGTAATGGATTGCCTCTGCAAGAAAAACACCAGTTTCCGTAAACACAAGCAAATTAGTCAAGGGAAGTAACTTGCCCTAAAACCTACATCTAGAGCAGATCTGAGGTCTGAGATCTAAGGTTCGTACATAAGTTTGTAGGGCACTGAGGCTTCTGTCACGGCTGTATGAATACATGACAGCTTGCTGTGGGAGAAAATGAACCATGAAGATGTGACATGTTTCATTAGTGTAATAAAATCAAAGTGCAAGAACCCCTGTATAACTGATTGGCATACATTAATTATTCCACCTTAAAAAAGAAATGAGCAAGGAGAAATTCTGGGCTATAATCAACTGAGTACAAAACAAGGCACCTACAAAAACCTGTGATACTGTTTGGTTTGGCTTTTTACAACTAATACCTGGGATGTCATAAGATGGAGGACCACAGGCATCATAGGAAGGCATGCTTTCAGCTGTTTGGTTTGAACTGTTGATGGATGCTTACGTCCTGATACATTGGACAAAGCAGAAAGAATGTCACCTACAAAACAAATTAATTAAAAAAATAAATACATTAGATTAAGGGTGTTGTCTAAAAAATTTCCTAGAAATAAACACAGTAGCACTGACTGCTAAGAAAACATCCCCATGAAAGTATTGTTAAGTTTGTTTTTGTTACTTCTAAATCAAGTTTAGATTTACCCTCCATGTCTATCTATCTTAGATAATAAGGTTATATTGATAGGTTTTCCCTATACATATTCAAAGTTTGCATTATGTCCCCTGACTGCTTTTGCCTCATCACCCCTATTAATGCCACTCCATTTCATCTTTGATCTCCATGTCCTGAATAAAATACTACGTGTATGTTACAAAAATGTTTCATCCCTGTCCATTTTTATTCCACTCACATCACGTTTTGCAATGTTTCTATGTTCCATTTCTAGTATACGATGTCCAGATTCATACTTCTGACATTTTGGGTCCCAATTTTATGCATCTTTGGACTTTTCTTTCACATCTGAGCATAACTGGACTCATCCTTTGGGCATGAGTCCAGTTGCATCATTAGACACAGTGCTACTGGTACTTGGTACACTGCTCTTCCCAGGTGCCTTTTGACATCTGAGTCTAAGCTTGCAGCACAATCTATTGTTTCATTTTGAATTATTCCATCATAGGGCTTCAGGTGTATTTTGGCATCAGATGAAATACGGGTATTATACTTCTTAAAAGGTCATGACACAAAGCTACTGCTATGTGGGAAAGGAATGATAAAATAAAAAGAAAATGTGCCGAGTTTGGTATAGATCAGTGGTTCTCAACCTGTGGGCTGTGGCTCAGCAGTGGGCCACGAGAACGAAATTCTGGTCTGTGAACCTCCTTATTTATTTATGTATTTATTTACAGTATTTATATTCCGCCTTTCTCACCCCGAAGGGGATTCAGGGTGGATCACATTATATACATATAAGGCAAACATTCAATGCCCATAAACACATCGAACTGAGACAGAGACAGACAGACGCAGAACCAATTTAACCTTCTCCTGAGGGGATGTTCGATTCTGGCCACAGGGGGGAGCAGCTGCTTCATCATCCACTCTGACGGCACTTCCTCGTTCCAATGTCGTAAATTAGTTAAACTTGCCTCCCCACTTTTATAAGTGGTACCTTATTTCCTACTTGATAGATGCAACTATCTTTCGGGTTGCTAGGTTAGCAACGAGCAGGGGCTATTTTTTATTTTTTATTGACGGGTGCTCACCCCGCCATGGGCTGGCCTCGAACTCATGACCTCATGGTCAGAATGATGTATTGCAGCAGGCTGCTCTCTAGCCTGCGCCACAGCCCGACCCCCGCCACAGCTCCTTCCTCTTTATTTTATTTTATTAATTTTATTTCTACTCCTTTCCGCAGAACTGATCATTGCATTGGATAGATAGACCACATCAATTCTAGATTATTAAATAAGGTTTTCTGTGGGCAAGCAGATGGCGACTACTGGATGGCATATGCTCTGTATCAGAAACTAGAGGTGATGTTGTCTATCCAATGCAATTTTCTGAATCAGCACGCCAAATAACCAAACCAAATCTAAATGTTGACCAAAAACTGATTCATAATCCTTTTGGTACCAATGTTGGTTCTTGGTCAAAGTGGTCCCTGGTCAAGCAGTCCCCGGTCAATGAGGTCCCTGGTCAAAAAAAGGTTGAGAACCACTAGTATACATAAACAAGACAGTAATGGAGAGAGCTATAGATAATTTGCTCACTTTCACTGAGATAACAGATCTTTATTTCTGTATTGATTATTATAATGTCCACTCTCAAAATATATAAAAATGAGATCATGATTATGTTTAAGCTCCAATGTAGGAAATTAAGTAATACTGATAATTATCTATTCCCTGATCAAAACAGGTTTTACCTACAGTATGAAAACTATATTGTGGGAAAAGTAACAGATCAGTGAGAATTTAGTCCCATTTTCTCCTCATGTTCTAACGGCCCAAAGTGTTTGGTTTTTTTTTTTTTTTTTGGTTTTTTTTGCCTTTTCCCCCCCAAAGGGAATTTTTAAATTAATTATTATTTTATATACATAACCATAGTTACCATACTTTCTTCTTTTCCATTCCCTTCTCCTTCCCCACAACCACCCCTCCCCCTTCCCTGTTGACAACTCAAACATTTTTTTCTTGTTACATGAGCCTTTTTTCCATTCTGTCCAATTTTTTCTTCCAGCTTTCATCATCTGGTTTAACAGTCTGTAGCCATCTTTTAAATTGAATCCATATTTCTTTAATTTTCTTGTTTGTCTGACCTTGATTTTTTTGCTTATTATAATATCCATAATTTTCAGTTGTATTTGATCCCACATATATTCATACCATTTTTCGAGTGTCCATTTCTTTTTATCTTTCCACCCCACACTATTACTGCGTGTGCTGCTCTAAACATTAAGTCTTGGTCTTGATCCTTAACTCTTCTATTCCCACATATTCCTATTAACAAAATTTGCATATTTATATCAAATTTTGTTTTAGTATGTAATTCAACCTGGTTTAGGATTTGGTTCCAAAATTTTTGTATCTCTTCACATTCCCACCATATCATGCCTCCCGACACCCACAATGCCAACATTTGGGATTTAATCCCTGAATCATATGTGCCAGCTGAATTGGTGTTCTATACCATTTCGTAATTATTTTCAGTTGTAATTCTTTATATGTTTCTATTTTTTTAATTTAAGCCACTGATTATCTTTTCTAATGTCCCAAAGTGTTGTGGAAGAATTATTCTATAGGAAAAACGGTGGATTTCTGTACAAAAGTCAGGATTATTACAAAACACTACTCATTTTTCTCTGTCAAATAATACCTCCATAACAACTTGGGGCACTCAAATACAGGGACAATACCACAGAGGAATATTTGTTTTCTCTCACAGTGGGGCCAAAACTATTGTAATTATTTATCTTTGCATACAAGGACAACAAAGAGAGGCAGAATTTTTCCTGAAAACAGCCAGGAACATAGAAATAGAAAACTCAAAGGGGGGGGGGGCTTAAATGACAGAAAAAGCAAGCAAAATTGTCCAGCATAATTTGCTTCAATGTATCTGAAAAAGCACTGAGCTGGAGACCGAAATGTCCCAGGTTCAAACCCCGGGAGCGGCGTGAGCAGCCGCTGTTAGCTCCAGCTCCTGCCAACCTAGCAGTTCGAAAACATGCCAATGTGAGTAGATCAATAGGTACCGCTCCGGCGGGAAGGTAACGGCGCTCCATGCGGTCATGCCGGCCACATGACCTTAGAGGTGTCTATAGACAACGCCGGCTCTTCGACTTAGAAATGGAGATGAGCACCAACCCCCAGAGTCAGACATGACTGGACTTAACTTTTTTATCTGAAAAAGGACACCGGCCATCAAGATTCCAGAATAGATCAACCTCAACCAAAACCAAAGCACTGTCCTGAGTTAGTTGGAAATTTAAAGCTTTACATCTACGTAGGTCTGGAGGACTGGTCATGCCAACTGCTAAAGGTATCCAGTTAGTTTGTAGAAAGTATCATGATCAATTATATCACCCTGTTGTGCTTGGAACCTTCTGGGTAATCGCACAAAACCTATATTCAGTAAAACTGAACTATCTTTCCTTCTGTGAAGCAAGGATTTCTGCTCTAAGTAGACAAAGTAGTATATAGTTAACCCCGAGAAACTCTTACATTGACCAGGGTCAGCTCCAAACTGTAGACATTACTGACCTTATCATGCAGTCTGCTTCCACCATGGAACAATTTATATGTGAAACAAGTAAAAACAGCAGATAACGGGAAGGTATTTCCCTATTGAATTCTGCAGTTCCTGCAAAGGGAGCTGCATAGCAAGGAGGACATGGCCTGCAAATTAGATAATGCTTTCAGCGGAAGTGGCAAAATTCACAGCTTGAACTGCTGACACTAAGGCTGAAAGGCAATTAATCAGTCTTTAATAAGCATGTTTAGAGTCGATAAAACGTAAATCTGAAAAATGTGCTGCAATGACTTTCCATTTTAAAATGAACAGGTTTGTATGTCTGGTTCATAGCTACACCTACTGGAAAAGATGAAGACTTTAGTGCTATTTACATATAAATGCAAAGAAATGTAACACTGGCAATTAAGATAATTATATACTATTCACAAGCATAAATAACAACCATCCAATGTTTTTTTCAGAAAAGGAGAGACTTTTGGGAGGAAAGAATTTGCTGCGACAATGCAGAATATAATTAAGCAGTCCTTCCTTTTCCAATTTACATCGACATCACTAAAACAAAATATCTGTATACATTAATGTCTAATGTATCCTTTCCTCACATGTACCAGCTTTCATATTGGAGCTCCCGGCGGAGTAGTGGGCTAAAGCCATGTGACTTGAAGGTTGGGCTGCTGATCTGCAAGCTGCCAGATTCGAATCCCACCCGGGGAGAGCCCGGATGAGCTCCCTCTATCAGCTCCAGCTCCATGCGGGGACATGAGAGAAGCCTCCCACAAGGATGGTAAAACATCAAAAACATCCGGGTGTCCCCTGGGCAACATTCTTGCAGACGGCCAATTCTCTCACACCAGAAGCGACTTGCAGTTTCTCAAGTCGCTCCTGACACGGAAAAAAAAAAACTTTGATATTAGGAGTAGTAATACTGCCAATTTCCAAGATGAAAAATAACCCTGCTCTTCCTCTGTTTTCACTATAGTTTAGAGCAAGAGTCCTTCTTAAGCAGAGGGCCAGTTCACGGTCCCTCAGACTGTTGGGAGGCCAGAATATAGTTGGAACAAAACATGAACAAATTCTTATGTACATGGCATATATTTGTAGTCCAAAAAATGAAAGAACAATACAATACTCAAAATGAAGAACAATTTTATTTCAGTGGGAAGTGTGGGTCTGATTTTGGCTGAGATAGCCAAGTTAATTTGGATTGCTGTTGTTGTGTGTCTTCAAGTCATTTCAGACTTAGAGCCAGCCTAAGTCTAGAGTTAGGGCGAGGGGGGGGCACAACAAGGATGGGTCAATTATCTTGGAGGACCGCATCTGGCCTGCAGACATTAGGATGGGGACTCCTGGTTTAGAATGTTTTGCTGTGTGCTGGGCTATAAAGATCCACATACTTCACCACTGAGTAATCAAAGTGTGCTACTAAATGGGACCAAAACAAAGACTATAATAAGGTAATATCAATTACTTCAGGTACCTCCCACAGAAAAGAATTCAGGTTTCTATATCTTTAATGTGCCCAACAGTGCAGTGGATTTAAGCACTGAGCTGCTGAACTTGCTGACCAAAAGGTCGGTGGTTCGAATTTGGGGAGCAGGGTGAGCTCCCACTGTTATCCCCAACTACTGCCAACCTAGCAGTTTGAAAACATACAAACGTGAGTAGATCAATAAGTACCACTCCGGTGGGAAGGTAACAGCACTGCATGCAGTCATGCTGGCCACATGACCTTGGAGATGTCTGCAGACAATGTGGGCTGTTCGGCTTAGAAATGGACATGAGCACCAACCCTCAGAGTCAGACACGACTAGACTTAATGTTGGAAAAACCTTTACCTAAAATGCACATTTATGGACCAATTTTGACCAAACTTGGTATTTACATCTTGGTGGATATCCCAAAAATTTGGGCCCATTAATAAACTTGGGCCATTCTGTAAAAAAAACCTGGTTAAAAACAAATTTTAAGAATTGTACATACTACTAGGCAAACATATGTTTCACCCAATTAATAAGTAGAACTATAAGCACAACAGAATCAACCCAGGCAATGGTGTGTACATTTCCTGGTCTAATATGTTTTTGAGGATGGGGGAAACTGTCACCCTGCCCACCAGGGAGATAAGAAGCATTTAGCCACCAGTGACACCCTCCGTCGAAGAAAAAATTGCCATGTCTCCCTTTAGGGGTTCCCAGAATAACAAATTAACAGAAAAGGGGGGACTATATTCTTATAGCGGTGCAGCTCAATTTACCTAAAATATGTGGCAGCTCTTGCACAATGTGACAGATGAGAAGGCCCAGACATTTTGACAGGTATTCATTGCTGCTTTGCTGTTCTTTTCCTGGCATGGTCTTTCTGCTGTCTCTTTCAATATACATCACCAACCTACACATAAAGAAGTGTAAAAGATTACGTTATATGATAAAAAATGGCATGGCTGTCAAAGGACGGGTGGGCGTATTCAGACTTACCCAGATAATCATACTAAGGCTAAGTCAAAAAAGTTACAGAAAAATGTACGCTGAATTAAAAATGTCACAACTGTGGAAACCTCATGGATGTGAGATATTTCAAGAGTAGGCTAACACTGCAATTTGAAGAACCAAAACCCTCTAAGATTAGTTCCTGATGATCTATACTACAACACAGCTCTGCCTAATTCAGTGAATTTTGCAGGTGCTGCAGCCAATGTTGCATTCTGTTCATACCTCTTCCTTGTTTTTTCACCCTTTTTTCATCTTTTTTATAGTGGAAAATCCATTGAGGGGACAAAAGATAGAATAGCTGCATAGTGCCTTCTAAGTGCTAGAATAAAGAATTTTCCATTTGAAAACATCTATAAAGGCTCAGGGCTATGGCTTCTTTTATTAAATAACCCATCTATAATGTGCTATTCCTTTTCCCCTACTGCAAAATGACTGGAAGATTACTCTGAGTCCCTTGTTCAGAGATGGAGTGGGGTATAAATAATGTGTTGTTGTTGTTGTTGTTGTTATTAAATTGAAGTGAGAAAAAATCCATAAATGGGAGACAATAACCAAAATGGGCATCTTCCTTGTCACTACCCTCCGGGAGCTTTGTTTTGAAGAAAACACCTTAAATGTTGATCCCAGTCTTCCTGAAACAATTTTCTGTTTTTCTTTGTCTTGTGTATATTGCCAACCAGAATCTTACTAAGAGCACCTAAATATAAAAATAATTAAAAATTTTACTCAAAAATAATCTCAGTGAACTCAATGAGGCCTACTCATAGAAAAGCAAGCACATCACTTGTGAAACTTAAAATTTAGGTCTGTAATTAGGCCTATAAAAGTCATCCATATCTGCCCAAGATAAAATCCCATTGACAGTTCCCTTTAAAAATGTATCAAATTCAAAGGCTACTTAACAAAAATCTTTGACTGAAATACTGTGTCCAGTTCTGGGCACAATTCAAGAAGGATATTGATAAGCTTTAATGAGTCCAGAGAATGGCAACAAGAATGGTAAAAGGTCTGGAAGTCAAGCTGTATGAGGAGCAGCTTAAGAAACTTGGCTTGTTTGTTAAGGAACTTGGAGAAAAGAAAGTTAAGGGTTGGCATGACAGCCACATTTCAAACATTTAGATGTTATATTGAGGAGCAAGCTTAGAGCAATGCATTTCAACTACAGGAAAAGAGTTTCCACCTAAACATTAGGAAGAACCTCCTGACAGTAGGAGCTATTCAATAGTGAAATATGTAATCTCAGAGTGCAGCTCTTCCAACTTCTTTGGAAGTTTTTAAACAGAAGTTGGATGTCCATCTTTCAGGAGGTGGTTGGAGACTGGTCTCTTCCAACTCTAATAGTTTTGTGGTTCTATTATTCACCTATCTCATTGTCTATCTGTTCAGAAAGAGAAGCCTGAAAGATTTATCTAATTTTTCAACAAGCAACTGCTACAGTTGTTGATTGATTTCCCAGAGACTGCCAATGGGATCATAGAAGTTTTTGGATTTTTCAAACTGAGATTCTGATATTATAAAATTAAATCCGATAGTATTGGAAGAAGTCTGTCTTTGAAAAATCAGGCTGTTTTTGAATGGAATCTGAAGTTAATATTATCACCAGTATGCATCCATCACAACGGCTCTTCTATTATTCCGCCTCCTCTTTGCGTCTCCTCTTTATTTATTTATTTATTTATTTATTACAACATTTATATCCCGCCCTTCTCACCCGAGAGGGGACTCAGGGTGGCTTGCAATAAACACACATATAAAAATTATACAATACACTATAAATCAGATTAAAATTATTAACTTACATCAACATTCATAAAAACATTCTAAAATACAAATGGGTGTGTTCAAGTTCAAAAGACTGGGTCTGTCAATTAAGTTCTGGCGTACATAATAGCTAAACACTCTGTATCATGCCTGTTTCTTTGGCGGAGATTTTGTTAATTCCAGTCACAACGTTGTGTAAATCTATCTCCTGGGAGGAGTACAAAAAAAGGAGGAAATACTTTTCATCCTCTCGGATTTATGGAGAGCACATGGTGCCTACAGAGCGTTAGTTCTACTCATCCTGAGTACACTTGCTTGTTATTGTGAGAATCTTCTGATACAGAACAAAATAAACTACTCTATATTGACTTAAAAGAACAAATCAAAACATTTTATTGAGAATCAAGGAAACAAGCCTTCAAGTGGCTGGCAGTATTTTCTAAGATTCAAGTCATTTTTTCTCTTCACACAATCTGCTGTTGGGTGAATATTTCAATACCTTTTGTGTATCCTTACCACTCTCGTTTCTAAAGTATAAAACCTTTGAGATTTTTACTTCTTGTTCCCCAGCTCGTTCAAAAAGATAAGCCAAGTATCTATTTGTTTGAAAAACATATGGGGGAAAATGTCGTGCATACAGAAATCGTAAGAAACAAAAATAGACAATAATACGGGAAGTTGATCCTGGAAAGAAAAGTGGCAGCAGAAAAACCATGTTTTGTTTAAAAATGTAGTAATTCATTGGGAAGATAATCAAAAGAAAAACAGAACTCTAACAAAGGGGACAGAAGTAAAAATAGTAACAAGCTGGAGCAGAATAAATACACCTCAGGAAAAAGAAGACAAACAAAGCACAGTCAAGAACCCAGATCAATATGTTGCTTAATAAACATTTCAATTTGTCCATTATCATATAGTAAGATGATCAAGGCAACCTGGATTAACATTTCAGACTACTTTGGAAAAGCTAGTTCTGTTACTTATCAATAAACCATATCACAACTCAGTTTCTAAATTATGGAGAGGCCAGATGTGTTTTATCTGCCCACAAAAGTATCTTGAGTAGTATAGAATCTTTGTCTTAGAAATTAGATAAAGTCCACTTTGCACTTCTCATTCATGTTTTATAACCTACTAGCTTGAGGACCCGGCGTTTACCAGGTTATTTGAAAAAGTCAAATTTTTAATTGTCCAAAATGTATAAGGTTTTAATGTGGGATTTGTGTATTGATAGTGTTTAAATGCAATTTGTGCCATGTTTGTATTGCAATTGATTGCATCATCCAGAATGTACCATAGTGTGGAAAGAGTTCATTGCCAAGAAGCTATGATGACCTTGATGTGTGGCTGGAACTAGGGAGTATCCAGACACAAGTGTTTGTGCATACCAATTGTCAGTTCAGTTGAGTTCTGTCTGCCTAGAGTTCGAGTCAAGTTCTGTTGGAGAACAGAACAGTCCTGTGTTCATCTGTCGTCTGCAAGTCTGTTTGTGTTGATTACTGCTGCATACAGTAAAACTTTGTAAATAGTTTTACCAACGTCTCTGAGTGTCTCTTCATTCTGCGCTCCACTGCTTCCATCCAACTACTGCTGCACTGCAAATACTCTGACATAAGGTTGTGGGTGAACTACAACTGACATCATGCCAGGTTAACCCCGAGAAACTCCATCAGTGGTTAAAGGTTGTCATGTTGGGCAAGTTTGCTCTCTAGATGCATCATTGGTAAGGTTCAGTGTCCTCTGTGGCTGCAGGGTAAGCTACAGCTCCCATTATGGTGGATCAGTCTCCCTCAATTCCCTCCAGTAGGTTCAATTAGTCATGGGGGTCCTGTGTGTCAAGTTTGGTCCTGGTCTATTATCGGTGGTGGTCACGGTATCTCCAGATGTAGGGTTACATCTCCAGGAAATGAAGGTTAGTTCCCCTCAAACCCCTCCAGTAGGCTCAGTTGGTCATGGGGGTTATGTGTGCCAAGTTAGGTCCAGGTCCATCATTGGTGGGGATCAGAGTGCTCTTTGATTGCAGGTGAACTATAAATCCCAGTACCTAAACCCAAAAGCGAAGGCCAATTCCCCCCAAATCTGTCCAGTATGTTCAGTTCATCATGGGGTTCTGTGTGCCCAATGAAGTTCAGGTCAATTGTCAGTGGGGGTCACAGGGCTGTGTCTTGATGCAGGGTGAACTACAACTTCCATCCTGTTGAGTCAGTGCCCCAAACCCCTTCAGTATGTTTAGTTGTTCAATTGCTGATCAATTCCGCTCTGTTTGCTGTGTGCCACAGGAAAGGGTAGGAAAGGATTAAGGGAGAGGCATTGGACAAGGTCATGCAAATTTCACATGAATGGGGAAACAAAGGAACACTGGGAAGTGTCTTTGGTGGAGGAAAAACAGAAAAACTAGGATGGAATTGTCCCCATATAAAAGCCTTCACTTGGGTGGTGGGTAGAATGGTGTTTGTGGAGGACACTGGCAGGGCTCTTGGACATGTTGATGGCGCCCACTATAACCTGCAATGTTCATTGGTAGCTCCTCAGCACTGGGAGTTGTAGCTGTTTGTACAGGCGGGAGCCTGTCTGTGTAAATGGACACCTGTGCCACTTAACACACATACAGATTTTCACTTTTATTATGTGTATATATTAGTTAATTAACTGCAGCCTCAGTACTGGAAGCTAGCAAGATATAAACATAATGGAAATGGCAGGGAAAATCTGAAATATATACATTCTTGGGTTCAATTATAATTATAACACCACTTTACCTTGCTTGACAGCTCAGAAGAAGCATGTCTTTGTTATTAATTAAAACTTGTAACAGGACCAAAAAAGCCTTTGCTCGTATAAGAGTAGAAGGACTTTCAAGGAGTGTAATAACTGTAGTCACAAAGTCCTGGAGGGAAGGAAGAATACAAAGATTATTTCAATGAGGGAAACATTAAAATCCAACTTATTCTAAGCATTTTGAATTTAAAAGACTGGATTTGTAATAATGTTTTAATGAAAGAAAAATCTTTTCCAAAGTCAAAATTATACACAGTGGCAGATAAGATTGATTTATGTCACAAGTCAACTGATTATACCAATATTCAAATTCATCCCCTACTAACTGTAATATGTGTGTTTATAGTTTTTTTTTGTCTAATGACTTGGCTTCTGCTTTTAGAGTTCTTAGAGTTCTTACTTTATGATTTAATAACCTAGAACAGCGGTTCTCAGAGTGTGCTCCATGGGGCCCTTGGGGCTCCGTAGTACCCTCCCCCTCCAAGCTTTCCCTCCTCTTTCCTGCTTCCCCCTCTCAACCAGAATAATTTTTCCCTCACCTCCTTCACTGCCCAGATCCTTTCCCTCTCGCCTTCCTTGCTTCCAAAACCATATTTCCCACCCACCACTCAGGGGGTGCTTTGATTGTGCTTTTACTGCATGGCAGAAGGGAGTTGAACTGTATAGCCTCTGGGGTTTCTGTTGTTGTTATTATGATGATAGGGAGGAGGGAGCAAGCTTGTTTTCTGCTGCCCTGCAGACTAGGACACGGAACAATGGCTTCAAACTACAGGAAAGGAGATTCCACCTGAACATCAGGAAGAACTTCCTCACTGTGAGAGCTGTTCGACAGTGGAACTCTCTCCCCGGGGCCGTGGTAGAGGCTCCTTCTTTGGAGGCTTTTAAGCAGAGGCTGGATGGCCATCTGTCGGGGGTGCTTTGAATGCGATTTCCTGCTTCTTAGCAGGGGGTTGGACTGGATGGCCCATGTGGTCTCTTCCAACTCTACTATTCTATGATTCTATGATGATGATGATTATTACAAAGGCTGGATGGCCATCTATTGGGGGTGCTTTGTTTGTGCTTTTCCTGTATGGCAGACAGAGACTGGACGACCCCTGGGGTCTTCTGTTGAAATACTGTTAAGTTTATGTTGGTCAAAAATGTTCTTCATTTTAAATATTGTTTTGTGATTTCTTTCCTTTCTATTTTGCACTACAAACGAGATATTTGTAGTGTGCATAGAAGTTTATTCATTTATTTTTAATTAGTTCACACAAAGACTCTCCGTCCATCTGCCACTGGCCTGCCCCATCTGCCATATCTGAAAACACAATGTGTCAAAAAGTTTTACCATCGATGATACATATATATATAATATAATATATATAATACTAGCTGTGCCCGGCCACGCGCTGCTGTGGCGTATGGGAATTCTTTGTTAGGTAGGTGGAATAACAGTGAATAGCTTTGTAGCCTGAAAGTCTGGCCATTTTCTTATGTGAATCCTTGTTTGGTGAGGTGGAATCGAAAGGAATAGGTTTGCTGCTAGAAGGTTAGGTAGTTGCCTTTTAGGGGAATGTTTTTGTGGGTTGGTAGAATTGTAATGAATAGCCTCGGTGGTTCAAAGCCTGGGTGCTTGCTACCTAGGGGAAATCTTTGGTTGGTCAGCTTCAGAGTAGTATCACTGTTTCAAACCCTGGTCGCCTTTTACGAAGGTTAATCTTTTATTGGTGTGGTTGAATTGCACTGAATATCCTTGCAACTCCAATGTCTGGCTGTATTTATTATTTTGTATTTTATATATATATATATATTACAAAATATAGAAAGCATGGCAATAAGAATAAGAATAGTAGAAGTTCCCTCCCATGGTAGCCCCCTCCCGAAGAAAGCCCCTCCTGTAATTCCTCGTCCTGTTTTTCATTGTTTCCCAACCTTGTGTTTTATTGTCGGGTCTTTCCTTGCCTTTGTTTATATTTTGTTTGGAGGGGAGGGAGGGGGGAGGGAGTGTGACCGTCCCCCTCCCTTCCCTCCTCCCGCTCGGGAAGCCCATTCCCCTTCCTTCTTCCTCCTTTTCCTCTTCTTCCTTCGCCCCTATGGGGTGGCCGAAGGGGGAGCGGTAATTCTTCCAAAGGAAGAGAGAGAGAGCAGGAGGAGGAGGGAGACCCTTGCTTACCTTTTTCTTTTCCTTTTCTGGCCCTGGAAGGGAAGGCCGGAAAGCCCATGGACTTGGGAGTTAGAAAGCCGTGGAGGGGGCGGGGCCAGGAGGTCTGGCAGTGGAGGGACGATAGGAAGGCCCATGGGTGCAGGAAGGTGTGGGCCCCGAGGTCCCGAGGAGACCGGGTGCAGCCTGAATGGGGAGAAGGAAGGGGCCGGGGCCTGCCGGGAAAAGGCCAGGAGGCATCTGGTAAGGGTTCGCAGAGAAGGAGGGGGGGACCTGAGAGAGGGAGCGAGCTGATCCTGGGCAGCCATGCTGTCCCGAAAAATACTTTGAGTTCCGCACGCATGCGTACATTGCCTGTTGTGGGTTTTGGCCTTTTTTTGGTGTTGTAATTGTGTTTTTTGTGTGATTGTGTTGTATCTTACTGGAGGCAGGGATGATGGATTGTGTTGCCAATTTTAGAGTTTGGGGGTGTTGGGTTTTGTTGTTTTGTGAGTCGCCGTGATGCCAAAAGCCTTTTATATATATAGATAATATATAATATATAAACATTTCTTGGGAATCCACAAAAAAACTTTGATTCAAAAAGGGCTCCACAGCAGAAAAGAGAACCCCTGACCCAGAACAATAAAGGCAGTTTGAGGATAAAGTCACCTGGCTTGGTGAATGAATAGAACAATTGTAGAAACTGGAACAACCACCCTGACCTCTTGCTTTACTTTTTTTTAAAAAAACCAGTAGTTTATTGTTTATATCAGCAGTTTAGCACTCTCCATCTGTTTTGTAAGTTTAAATTTGTGACAGTTTTTGATGGCAAGGCAAGAAATATATGTTTGAGCCAAACAACAAAATGTATAACCATGTATTTCATATGTCTTTGGAGCAGAGTTCAGGTTTTCAGATGTAGAACGGCAAGTCCCAGCAGCCTTTGTTTAGCATAATCAATAACAAGACATGCTGGGAGCTGTCACAGGGTTTCCATCCCTTCTTTACACATTACTGCTTCTAATCATGATTCCAAGTCGCAACTAGACACATAAACATGCCACTGAACCTTAGTGTGATATTTTAATGTCTACAACAGGAAGTTTATAAATACATATTTGTAAGAAACAGCAATTCAAATCAAACCTTTTCTTGAATTAGCCTTTGCAAATGGATGCCACATGACAACATAGCAGAGAACATAGTCATCATGTACTGCTGAACTTTGCATATTCCGGTTGCCAAGGAGTGTATCACAGCTGGCAATCCCACTTTTTCAATCACACTCTGGAAGGCACTTGGTGAATGATGAGTAATTTTGCATAATGCCTTTATAAGAAAAAAAAAGAAAAGAAAGAGTAATCCGGGAACTGCTGGTTATTATTAAGTAGATGGCACCTGAAAACTAAATTCCTTCAAATTCTCACACACCAAGAATAGCAGTCACCTTGTCTCCCGAATATGCTCATCCATTTTCTCTCATTCCACACTATCGAATGATGATGAAAGCTAAGAACCAGAGAAAGAGGAAAGCAGCATTTGGAAGCAAGTTGCATAAATTCACTGTTTCTCTCATAGGCCTTTCAATAAAACAACAGGATTAAAAGCCAGTGCAAAGGTGATAAGCAGACAAAATTATACAATAGTGTGCTGTGTAGTCACATGCAAGTGGTACTATCTGATGGGGGCAGCTCCTGTTAAGAAGTGATAATGACGAATGCCTAGAGATATGAAAGACCTTTGCTGCTTTAATTTATATGGGCCATCTGTCGGGGTGCTTTGATTGTGCTTTTCCTGCATGGCAGAGGGTTGGACTAGATGGACTATGTGGTCTCTTCCGACTCTATGATTCTGTGTTTCTACACAGTTGTCTACAGAAACCCTGTTAAAGACATTCAGTATTATTTCAAAGTCAATCAACTTTACAGTAGCATACAGTATTATAACAAAGCACATGGAGGATACTGTAGAAAGTGGTTAATAGTGTTGGAGCTCAGCAGCAAGATGCTGGAAATGTGGAGGATTCTGGGGATTCTGATTCAGAGAATGAGATTTTCACTATGTGTCTGTTGAACCACAGACAGAAATGCTAAATGCTGGCCATAGATCACAGAGACAGGCCAGGGCCAACAGCTGCAGAATAAACAAATGAGGTTTCTCTTGAGAACCAGTGTCTAGGGCAGTGGTACTCAACCTATGGGTCCCTAGATGTTTTGGCCTTTAACTCCCATAAATCCTAACAGCTGGTAAACTGGCTGGGACTTCTGGGAGTTGTAAGCCAAAACACCTAGGGACCCACAGGTTGAGAACCACTGGTCTAAGGCCTTTCCCAGCCTTCAAGCAATGAGAAGTGATAAGAGATTAAGTCTTCAGGCAGAGAGGGCCAAAGAAAGGTTAATGAGATGGTCAGAAAGAATTCATGAGAAAAACAGGTGCCGAAAACATGATCTCATGTTTGTTGGGTCAGGTTTGAGCTTAAATCGGCTGATGGTTCTCTGGGATCTTTAGAGCAGACAACCTCCCTTTACCTTCAGATTCATGATCAGCTCTCAAGTTTGCCTTGTTTCCAAATGGACTTTTGCCATGCTCAACTTCTTGTTTTCATGCTATTGACTATGTTTAAAGGACTTGGATTTTTATGTACCTTGTTATTTTAATTTTCATGTATCTTGCTCTTGAATTTCCTGTATCTGAATAACTTGGGATTTTTCATGGACATTATCATTTTGGACTATTGATCTTTGCATTATGGACTATTGCTATTTTATAGCACTGCTTTCTACTGCCTTTTGAGAAATGACTTTTCCCTTTTGTATTTGCCTTTTGTAAATAATCTGAAGATGGTAGCTACTGGACCCTGTTTGATGCTGTGTGTAAAGGTGTTCCTGACCTAGTGTGCGACAGATAGTTCACACCTCAAGAGAAAAATATTTTTGGGGAAGGAGAAACAATGAGTACTTCAACATCTGGGGGAAAAGGTTCACAACACTTTCTAATGTCTTCGTATTAGAATAAAATTTGCATCCATTTATGGTGCTTAGGCAATCCCTCGTAGTTCGAGGATGATTGTCTTCCATCTCGGGGGGGGGGGTGTCCGTAGATGGCTGAAGAGACCTATTCTTGACCTGCATATTCTCCCGCAGTGAGGACATCGGTTTCCAGGTGGAAGGCGGTCTCGGTCAGGGTTGGCTTGACGGGCCTTCCTCTTGGCACGTTTCTCCCTTAAGCCCTCCATTCGTGCCTCTTCGAACTCTGCAGCACTGCTGGTCACAGCTGACCTCCAATTACAGCACTCAAAGGCCAGGGCTTCCCAGAGTCTATGCCACAGTTTTTAAGGTTGGCTTTAAGCCCATCTTTAAATCTCTTTTCCTGCCCACCAACATTACGTTTCCCGTTCTTGAGTTCGGAGTAGAGTAACTGCTTTGGGAGACGGTGATCGGCATTCGGACAATGTGGCCAGTCCAGCAGAGTTAATGGCGTAGGAGCATTGCTTCAATGCAGGTGGTCTTTGCTTCTTCCAGCACGCTGACATTTGTCCACCTGTCTTCCCAAGAGATTTGCAGGATTTTTCTGAGGCAACACTGATGGAAACGCTCTAGGAGTTGAATGTGATGTCTGTAGACCATCCACGTTTCGCAGGCGTAGAGCAGGGTTGGGAGGACATTGGCTTTATAAACAAGCATCTCTACGGATGTCTTGATCATCAAACACTCTCTGCTTCATTCGGAAAAATGCTGCACTCGCAAAGCTCAGGTGGTGTTGTATTTCAGTGTCGATGTTGACTTTTGTGGAGAGGTGGCTGTCAAGGTAGCGGAAATGGTCAACATTTTCTAATGTTACACCATTAAGCTGTATTCCTGGCTTTGCAGAGGAATTAGCTGGTGCGTGTTGGTGCATCCATTTATATTTCCTCCGGGAATGCCTAAAACTAGTACAGTATATGCAGGTGACTACCCACTTTGAACGACTGGCAACCAATCTTCTATTACACAATGGAGCATGTGAAAGAACAAGTTGCTTACCAGTAAGTGTGGTTCTTAATAGCCCCACCATTTAGCTTAAGAACCCCACCGTTTAGTCCTGATGCTTGCTAATGTATTTTATGAATGTTATTTTATTGTTATTGTTTTAATTGTATATGCTGTCGTCTGTTGATTGGGCTTGATCCCCATGTGAACCGCTCCGAGTCCCCTTGGGAAGATGGAAGCGAGTTATAAATTTATTATTATTATTATTATTATTACATGGGTTGTCTCTGAATTCCCACAAATAGGTTATATACGTCTGTGCACTACACCACTTGGAAGTTTATTTAGAGTAATTACATGAGCTTTTTTAGTAGTCTCATCTCCCTTCAGTAACACTATATAGCACCTTTCATGCTTAAACCCTCTGTTCCATGGATGCAGATGCAGCAACCCAAAGGACTAAGAGCAGGCAGGACATGCATTAGAGGGGAACTGTCAGGGTTATGTGTGGGTTCACGGATAACTACTCAAAGAATCACAGTTGCTGGTAAGCAACCTGTTCTTTTTCATGTTCTCTGTGACTTGTTCAAATGGGAGACTAAGCAATAAGGACAGATTGTTGTGCCGGAAGAAATAACAACTCTCATATACATATCAGATAAGATAGGTATACAGTCCCAAAAGCAGCATCGACCTGGGAACTTGTATTTATCATGTAGTAAGAAATAAATATCAAAGGCTGTAACCATATAACCTACTCTGCAGATTTCTCCTAAAGACACTCTACCCAAAGGCAAAAGGAACAAGAACACCACATTCCTGTTGAAGTCTAGCAACTGCGACTGCCATGCATCTAGTAAAAACCTGAGGGGTGGTTCATAGCCAAAAAGGAAGGTTTCAAACCCAACATGCACACCTTTCCACTGTGAAACAAAGTTAGAATCTGAGACAGATGAATCAAGGATTCAATCTGAAGAGTTTATCTTTATCCTTGGTTATGCTTATGCTGTTCATCTTACATGAAAACTCCAAGATAATCCATTTTTATGAGTCACAAAGACCACAAAAATGAAGCCCTTTCTATTTGCTACTAAATATGCAAGCTTATCTTAGCTCACATTGTGTGATTTTATGCAAGCACCTGAATAGCTTTTAAAAGCTTTCTAGAGCTATAGCTTCAAAGATAATCTGGTGAAGATGGACACGGCTGTGTTATGTATCTACAGGAAAAACGTAACCATCAAACTTGGAAGGATAAACTATTTTTGACTTGTGAAACTTCATGGAATTATCTCTCATTTCTGCCACCAACAAGATGGTGAAAAATCTGTCCCTCTAGAACGCACACCTGTGACACATACCTGAGGCAGGTTATGCTTCAAGGCAAACAGAAAGAGATGTGACACATTTTGGCTTATCACCCATGACAGATAAGATTGTAGAGGGCAGTGATATTTGCTATATGACCTGTAGGCAGCATAGCTCATAATTCTGATGTAAAGAAAGTCCTTAATATTTGTACTAAATTCAGTTTTACTATTGAAAAAAACCCCCAAAATTAGCATGGATATTTTCAGACAATATATACGTTATTTTTACATGCTTTTCCAATAGTCAGAACAGAATAAAAATGACCAGAAATTATGCTACTGAATAGCACAATAGTACAAATAATGTCCACTATGGAACTAACTTCTCAGAGTAGTAGGCCTTAGTATTCCTGGGAGGCAAGGAGCCACTCTAAATGTGCCAAACATTTAAAGTGACAAGGAGAGGCTACTGGGAAGTAGTAGCAGTGGGAAATGACAATGATACTTTCCTTAGCTCTGGTTATTACTATACAATGGTAAACATCTTTTGAATGTCTTTTACCTTGAATACCCTATGATGACACAATACAAAAGAAAAAAGCAAGTCAAGACTCAGAAGACCAGAGCAAAGGACAAGCATGAATAGTTCTATGGACTTCATCACAAAAGCAGAGTGAAAACTGTGGAAAGTGGAGAGAACTATCTTACCCCATTCCCTCCCATTTTCCCCCATCTTCTGGGATGGCCAGCCATTCCACGTCCTTACAGTGTCAATGCCTGTCTTTCCCCTGCTTTTCTCCATTTGGAGTAGGGTAACACCTGACTTCCGAAAATGGGTTTAGGGCTCCATTTCCAAGTGCTGTGGAAACAGAGCCCCATGGAGTCCCACCGGAAGTGCCCTTACATCATGTCATGGCCTTCATGGGACTCCTATGGGACTCCATTTATAAAGCGCATGGAAACGGAGCTCTAAACCAGTGGGATGAAGTCCTTATTCTAATGACACAATTGGACTCAAGCTGTTGACATGCTCAGATGTTAAATAAAAATTCAAAGCTATATAACTCAAAAAAGGGAAACATAGGATGTGGGAAGAATGAATAGAGGAAGCTAAACATTGTAGAAAATGAAAAGAAATATATAAATATTGCAATACTTGAGATGAGTGAGCGAAACCAAAACAGGGCATACTAGTAACAAAAGATGACTGGAATGCTAAAGAAGAAACAGGGCAGAACCAAAGGTTGCAGGA
Organism: Anolis carolinensis; assembly: GCF_035594765.1. Taxonomy (NCBI): domain Eukaryota; kingdom Metazoa; phylum Chordata; class Lepidosauria; order Squamata; family Anolidae; genus Anolis; species Anolis carolinensis. Next base: position 66,409,854 of record NC_085846.1, read on the forward strand.
GAATTTGATCCAGGTTCAAGAAATAAAGCAAGAGAGTGACTTATTTAACTCAGTCTTCAGGCAGCCAAGCAATGGGTAGACACTTAGATATCACAGCATGGTCAATACAGAAAACAAAGATATACTATAACTGGAATTTGGAATTCTCTGTTTAAAAAACACACCAGGAGCAGATTTGTCATAGACCATGCACTGCTAATATCAGATAGCAAAGGAAAGGTAAAGTAGTACACTAAACCGATCACAGTGCCTAAATACAATCTAAAAAACATTCCTGAGGAATTTTGAGAGCATGCAAAGAACAGATCTGCAATGTAGTAACTAAGTGATTAGGAACTATGAACTCAGGACCAAAATCATGGAAATTATCAAAGAATGCAAAAAGAACACAATCTGCTGCCAAAAAAAGAGAATAAAGCCTCACTGGATCACTGCCAAAGCTCTTAAGATAGTTCGAAGACAGTAGAAGTAAACATAAAAACATATAAAAACAATCAAAACCCTAAACTCAACTGTTCGTTATATTGCCCGCAGAAACAAAGAGAACTTTTATAACGATGAATGCAACAAAAAATTTAAAAGGCATCAATTAGGGGAAAGTAAGAGTTCTCTTTCACAAGATCCAAGAAATCGAAGTGAAACTTACTCTAAGATTAATTGGGGGAAATACATTAAAAGATCAAGAATGATGGAAGCATCATCTCCCCCTATGATCCTGCACGTTCTCTTCGCTCGTCGGGGGAGGCCCTCCTCTCGCTTCCACCACCTACACAGTCACGGTTCGTGGGGACGAGAGAGAGGGCCTTCTCCGTCGTGGCCCCCCGGCTTTGGAACTCGCTCCCCAGGGAGATCAGGCAGGCCCCTACCCTACTCTCCTTCCAGAAGAGCCTAAAAACCTGGCTCTTCCAAAAGGCCTTCGAGGATTAATCATTGTAGGTTTGATCTATCTGCCCACTCAACAATAGGATGCCTGGCCATTATTACATTGCACTTTATTGACTATTTTAGCTCTGAAACCACCTCTCCCATGTTGAAGTTTTCTCACTTTAGCCCAGATCCGTGTTTTAGCCACCTGTTTTTAACATTTTATGCTGTATGCTGACTTTTATGACTGTTTTACTGATGTTGATGTTTTATTGATGCGATATTTGTTTTATTGACTTATTGCTGTTATTGTATTGTTGTGTCGGGCATGGCCCCATGTAAGCCGCTCCGAGTCCCTCCGGGGAGATGAGGCGGGGTATAAAAATAAAGTTGTTGTTGTTGTTATTATTATTATTATTATTATTATTATTATTATTATTATTATTATTATTATGGAAAACAATGAAAACTAATATTCCTTTGAGAAATAACTTTTTGATAATACTCTTTTGTTTTCTTTTTTGGAGAAAGGAGTGGAAGAGTTTCTACAACTATTTCAGTGAAATAAATCACCCAGAACAGGTGGATGCCAATAGAGCTCTTTCAAACAAAAACATGGAAACTATTTAAATTCTAACAAAAATCTGCCAACAAATACAGAAAACAAAACAACGGTCAACAAAGTGGACTCATTTTAACCCCCAAGAAAGCCAAGCCCTGAGGCTGGCTTTTCAGTGTCATATAATCCAGTTTCAAAATGCAGATTAACTCAATTGAATTGGAATCCAGTTCAATGCAGTTCATCTGCATTCTGAAATTGGATTATATGGCACCGTAGAGCCAACCTGAGAGAGACAACTAGGGACAGATAATCATAAGGCCGATGAAAACAACAAACAGGACTTAATTTCTGCCCCCAAATCACTATAAACCTATTTTCATCCCCAGTAAAATAACATTGACAAACTTGTAAAGCATTAAAAGCTTTTGTGTACATGCCAGTTTCATCAATAAGAGAGGGTTACGTAATCAAACTTGTAGCAGGAATGAAGGAATTAATAACATCTGCTCATTCAAAACTGTCATTATAAATGAAAATTTCAGAACAGGCAGTCCTGTAATACTACCTGACAGTTTATATTGGTAAATACTATATTTATAGGCATTAGCCTCCAATGGTGTTTTCAACCATGGTTTAGATTCCTCCTAATATAATTGTCCCTATCTTGCTAGCAATCTGCATTTTAATTATCATTCAGACCTATCACTCAGTGTTATAATCTTGTTCAGAGTTGACTTTTTCATCCCTTTACCAGTTGCTGTCCATTAATATACTTTTCACCCTGCTTCCATGGGAAGATCAAAAGACCTTAGATCACCAGTAAATTAAAACTAATGTTGTTTATATCACTCCAACCATGATAGCATCTAGTAAAATCTCATCTGAATGACAAAAAACATCCAATATGATTTTGAGTGCAGACTGAAATGGGGTGGACACAAAACTGTCCAGAATGCAGTAAATTCTATATAGGGGGTACAGAAGATTATTGCTCAATGTTATAAGTAAGATTAAGTAAATAAATATTTAGCATAATAAAATACAGGTGAGATTGTGGTTCATACATATGTGAGAGAAAGATAAACATGTAGCAGGGCAGCGCCAGTTAAGACCTTTGTTTTGGCAATTCAATCAAGCCTTCAGAGAAAAAGATAAAAGAGGCAATGTGGATCAAGTAGTTGAAACTAGATTCCAAAATTATGAAGGCATTAAAACAAATGTTTTTCCATACTGGATGTTAAGAACAGGTGCTGTAAATGAAATGTCTTTCCTTCTTGTTTAAGCCTCACTATTGATCTCACCCTTGTTGCTGAAGTTAAGACTATGTGTCAAAACAGGTTCGGGTTTATCTAACCTAATAAAAATCCAATGACATGTATTTGCTGTGTAACTTTTGCTTATTTTTATTGGAAAACTGGAAACAGTCAGCTATATACTTCCAAAATTGTAATATGCATTTGAGGGTTTCTGATGGGAATGGAGGAACAAAGTGTTGGGGAGGCTTTGCTTTGTTTTGAAAAAGAAATGCCCTTCCCAGTGACTTCTAGGAGCTGCAGTAGTCATCCTTGTTCAAAAAACTATTGAAGGGGCAGGAAGGGCATGGAGGCACAGAAATGGTTTGAGAGCACAGAGACACGTAAGATTTTTTATAACCCCTATTTCCATTTTATCCTATTATTATCCTAAAAATACTGTCTGAATGGAAATTGGTTTTTTAATCAGGATTCAGTTTTTGGTTAATATTAGACAGATTAATTTATTGCAGGCCAAAATCCATCATCTGGGATTCTCCAGGTAATTCTACTGAGACAAAGGACACCAAACCACCACTTCCTTTGCCTTATTTTGATTTCTTTATGGCTGGTTGACTAAATGCTTTACAGCCGTATAGGAAAGAGGGGTTGTGTTCATGTGTCCAGGTCTCTTGCAAGCAGATTATGTCAAATTTCTGAAAAGTTACAATAGATTAATTTATTAAACAGCCTTATATTTGTCAAAACAACACTCCCAAGAGGCACCATCTAAAGGTAGCTTTCAGCATGACCCCATTAGTCCCCAAATAAATACAATTCTTCCTTCCACCCTTTTCTCCCTTTCCAATCTGTTGTTCTTTCCTCTTCACATTTAATACTACAAGCTCCTTGGAGCAGGCATTTTGTAAACTGCCATGCACCTTGATGGCATTCAATGATGAATAAAATTTCTTGATATCTGTGAACTTTGATTATAGAATTTTAAAAGAGTCTGAAATATGAAAATTAGAAACTATATATGAACAACAAAATCTTACCGAAATAGCAGTTATTCTCAAAGAATCTATGGTTGAATGCATAAAGAGATACCACAATATAGGTCCAATTTCTCCAGTAATAAATCCTTGAGCATGAGAAGAGAAAGTGGAGCACACATTTTCAACAATCTTTGCTGCTATGTGATTTACAATGCGTTCTTCCTGGAAAGAGAAAAACGATTTTTTAATCAACTATCACGGGTAAAAGCTACAAAGAAACTAAACACAAAAAATATAACAGTTGTTGACTGATCAAGTTGTTAATAGATCTTCCATAACTATGATTAGTTATTAAATTATTGTTTATTTTTATCACAAATAAATCACAGTGTTTCCTGCAGTGACATGTATATCCTAAAACAGCACCTGTTTGTCAGCAGCAAGGAAAGAAGTCCATTACAGTATACAATCACAGGACCAATAACCCAGTAACCTGATCTCAAACTTTTTTTTTACTCTTCATTTTCTGTAAATGACATTGTATTTTTTAAAATCTGGAAAACCCAGAATCCAGGTGCCAAGTGCTCCATCTCAGCACCCTGCTGCTGCTCAGTCGTTTAGTCGTCTCCGACTCTTCGTGACCTCATGGACCAGTCCACACCAGAGCTCCCTGTCGGCCGTCACTGCCCCCAGTTCCTTCAAGGTCAACCCAGTCACTTCAAGGATACCGTCCATCCATCTTGCCCTTGGTCGGCCTTTTTCCTTCCATTTTCCCCAGCATCGTGATCTTTTCCAAGCTTTCCTGTCTCCTCATGATGTGGCCAAAATACTTCAGCTTTGCCTCTAATATCCTTCCCTCCAATGAGCAGCCGGGCATTATTTCCTGGAGGATGGACTGGTTGGATCTTCTTGCGGTCCAAGGCACTCTCAGGATTTTCCTCCAGCACCAGAGTTCAAAAGCGTCTATCTTCCTTCGCTCAGCCTTCCTTATGGTCCAGCTCTCGCATCCATAGCTTACTATGGGGAATACCATTGCTTTGACTATGCGGACCTTCGTTGCCAGTGTGATGTCTCTGCTCTTCACTATTTTGTCAAGGTTGTCCATTGCTTTCCTCCCAAGAAGTAAACGTCTTCTGATTTCCTGGCTGCAGTCTGCATCTGCAGTGATCTCTGCGCCTAGAAATATAAATTCTGTCACTGCCTCCACGTTTTCTCTCTCTATTTGCCAGTTATCAATAGGTGTAGTTTGCCATGATCTTGGTTTTCTTGACATTTAACTGCAATCCAGCTTTTGCACTTTCTTTTTTCACCTTGGTGATAAGGCTCCCCAGCTCCTCCTTGCTTTCAGCCATCAGAGTGGTATCATCTGCATAGCTAAGTATACCTAAGTATACCTAAGTTGTTAATGTTTCTTCCAGCAAGGGCGAAATAGTTCAAATAGCTGGAACTACACATTCATCTTAGTAAAAAGCTGTTTGGGAGGTGCATCATGGGGGTGGTGGCACTTCTTCGAGGCTTGCAGAGTGGCAATCTCTTTGTGAAAAATATGGCAGTTTTCAAGAGGGAAGTTAGGACATGAGTTAGGACATTTAAATATTCCCCATAGACAGCCCTTAGATATTTCTAAGAAGGGCAAGTGCAATTTTTTTGTTTCACAAATACACTGGACTGTTTCCTTTGTTTTGGGTCCAGCCTATCTTCGTGACCACCCTATGAATCGGCAAGGGCGCTAAGATCTGCTGGGGAGGCCCTCCTCTCAGTCCCACCTCTGTCTCAAGTGTGGGACGAGGGAGAGGGCCTTCTTGGTGATGGCCCCCTGGCTTAGGAATGCCCTCCCTAAGGAACTTAGGCAAGCCCTCAAACTGCAGCACTTTCGGTAAGAGTTAAACACATGGTTTTTCCAGCAGGCCTTTGACAACATTGAAGACAGTCTGATTGCCAATTACTTTAGCACTTTAAATCTGCATTCTGATTGGTATTCAGCTGGGATGCTAAATTGATTGTATGGATCTTTTAATTAATGGCTACAGCCGCTTCTTACTGATTATTTTATTTAAATTGAGTCTGCTTCTGTTTGTTTATTTATTTGCCATTTATTTGCCATAATTATACCCCTTTCTCAACCCTGAAGGGGACTCAAGAGGCTTTACACATAGGCAACTATTTGATGCCTTAAAAACAAATGTACAATTAAAATAGACATATTAAATAGAATTTAAAACACATTAAAACGTTTAAAAATGTTACTGATGTAGACTGAATGCAGTTTGATGCAGTTTAACTGCCATGGCTCAATGCTATGAAATCATGGGAATTATAATTTGCTGAAGCACCAGTACTCCTTGGCAGAGAAGGCTAAAGATCTTGTAAAGCTACAGCTCCCATGATTCCAAAGCATTAAGCCATGGCGGTTAAAGTCATTGCAAACTGCATTGGTTCTACAGTGTGGCTAGACCCTTAGAAAAATGAAGACAGTTAAATTTAGCCCTTTTGAGTGGTACTGCAGTAATAAAAGCAAATGTTCTACTGTGGCCTTTATTTCTCTTCAAATGATCTCTATTATAAGAAATGGAATGCCTTTTGTGCAATGGAAGAAAGAGATTTCCAGATTAGTCTGGCAGGCAAAGCAATCCAGAATAAAATTGAAAACATTTCACTATACTAAAAAAGGGGTGGTTTGGGAGTTTTTAATGTCAAATTGTATTATAAGCCCAATTTTTAATGGTTGAAGGAACTGATTTTGCTTAGGGATGTGAGACTCTTGGATCTGAAGACCATAATTTCAGATTTGGTTGGCATGATTATCTTTTGTATGATAGATTCAAGGCACATGCAGAATTCAAAGATCACTGTATTAGAAAGGCTCTCTTTTGAGTTTGGCATATGTATAACTAGATATTTCCCTAATGTAATATTGGCTAATTCACAGCAGAAAATCTTTTTAGAAAAGAATGGGTTAAACATTGCAGATGGTTGCTTTATAATCTTTCACATTTTGAACAAGACAGCTGGAAGTTTACATCAAAGAGAGATGATTTTTAAGAAACACAAAATATCTTAATTGGTTTTTTTATACCTAACCCAAGGACAGATTTAGCCAAGGTATGAGAAATGCAGCCACAGAGGTTAAAGAAAATTTATTTAGAGTTGTGTAAAAAATATAATTTTATAAGTGAATGTTTTTTAAACTAAGGTCAGAAAATGACTCTGCAAAACAGTACAAAAATGTGAGCATAATGCCCACATGGATTTGTGAGGGAAATGTAGTCTGAAGAAATAACATTTATTTTGTGCAATAATTTAAAATAAAGCCTACATAATATAACGTACAGATAGTATGCATTCCCAAGCAAGCTGTCACCAATGTTCCAGAATTGTTCAAACCCATGACAAGGATGTCAAGATAAGGAGAGTTCCGTTTTCATATGAGATGGACTTCAAAGAAGGCAGTAAAGTACTAGTCTAATGTTAATACAGAGATCTGGAGTTTTGGAGTTTGGTATCATATTTAGGCGGACAACACCCAGCTTTATCACTCCTTTTCACCAAATGCCAAGGACCCCATCCTGCCCCTAAACCAGTGCTTGTCATCACTGATGGACTGGATGAGGGCTAATAAGCAAATCCAGACAAAACAGAGGTGTTCCTGGTCAGTCAGAAGGTAGATCTGGATGTGGCATTACAACCTGTTAGGGTCACACTCCCCCTGAAGATGAAGGTTTGCAGTTTGGGGGTGATCCTGGACTCATGGCTGATCCTGGAACCCCAGGTGTTGGTGGTGGTCAGGAGCGCCTTTGTACTCAGCTACACCCATACCTTGAGATGGCAGACTTGGCCACAGTAGTCCACACCTTGGTTACATCCCATTTGGAGTACTACAATGCTCCCTATGTAGGACTGCCTCTGAAGAACGCTTGGAAGCTACAACTCATTCAGAGATCAGCAGTCAGATTACTAACTGGAGCACTATACAGGGAGCGGACAACTCCTATGTTACGGCAGCTCCACTGGCTTCTGATCTGCTTCCAGGCTAAATACAAAGTGCTGGTCATTACCTATAAAGCCCTAAACCAGGGGTCCCCAAACTAAGGCCTGGGGGCCAGATGCGGTCACTGACCTGGTCCCTGTCCTAAACTTTAGACTTAGGGTTGACCTAAGTCTACCTGGTCTTTGGAGGTCTCTTTGCTTATTTATTTATTTATTTATTTTACAGCATTTATATTCCACCCTTCTCACCCCGAAGGGGACTCAGGGTGGATCACATTACACATATAGGCAAACATTCAATGCCTTTTAACATAGAACAAAGACAAGACAAACATAGGCTCCGAGCGGGCCTCGAACTCATGACCTCACTCATGGTCAGAGTGATTCATTGCAGCTGGTTGCAGCTGGCTTGCTCTCCAGCCTGCGCCACAGCCCAGGCCTTATGAGATCGTCTAGATGGTCTTTGAAGGGTTCGTTGCTTAGCTACGGCCTTATGAGGCCATCTAGATGGCTTTTGGAGGTCCCTTTCCTTACCTATGGTCCTATGAGATGGTCTAGATTTATTTATTTATTTATTTATTACAATATTTATATCCCGCCCTTCTCACCCAACAGGGGACTCAGGGCGGTTTACAATAAAATACATATATAAAAATTGTACAATGCACTATAAAACAGTTAAAAATTATTAACTAACATTGAATATTCATAAAACACGTTCTAAAATACAGGTGGGTGTGTTCAATTTTAAAGGAATGGGTCTGTCGATTGAGTTCCAGCGTACATAATAATAATTAACACTGCTAATTGTTATTCGAAAGATGGCCTTTGAGGGTCCCTTTCCTTACATATGGTTTTATGAGATTGTCTAGATGGCCTTTAGGGGCCCCTTTCCTTACCTATGGTCTTATGAAACCATCTAGATGGTCTTTGAGGGTCTCTTTCCTTATCTATGGTCTCCTGGTGGCCTGATGAGATCATTTTGATGGTCTTTGGAGGTCTTTTTGCTTACCTACGGTCTTATGAGATCGTCTAGATCAGGGGTCCCCAAACTAAGGCCCTCCAGGGTCATTGACCTGACCTCTGGCCTCAACTTTAGACTTAGGGCTGGCCTAAGTCTGAAACGGCTAGAAGGCACACAACAACATCAATCCTAATTTTGGACTATTTCATCATAGTCTGCCCCCCCAACAGTCTGAGGGACTGTGAATCGGCCCTCCACTTAAAAAGTTTGAGGACCCCTGCCCTAAACCGTTCGGGCCCAGACTATTTAAAAGATCACATCTCCATATCTAAACTAACACGAGCACTGTGGTCAGCTGATGTGATGACCCATGGGCCTTGTAGTCCTGCTCAGGACATTGTAATTCCTGATGAAGAAGAAAACTTGGGTTTTTTACCTTCCCAGTCAGAACTGGATTCCTCTCAGCCAGATCTTTCCCAGGCAGATCTGGGAACCTTGCACCTGCAAGAAAGTTGTCTCCCAGAAGTATGTCAAACAAGCCCAGAGCCTACTTCTCCCGTGTTCTTGCGCCGGGAGTTTTGTAAACAACAGAGAAGTTTGGAATCAGCTTCGCGCAGGAGTGCGAGAATTGCAGCTAAGAATGTAGCCAATTAAGACTGCTTCTCGTGAGAATCTTTAAGGAGTCTAACATCTGGTCTCAGAGTTTAGCTTTCGTTTCTGATTCCCAGAGAACTGCTTCGGTGGGAAAGTTAGACTCTATATAGGTGTTTTACCCGCGTGTGCCGTCCGCCGGACAATAAAAAACTATAAAACTGAAACGTGCTGTCCTTTATCCGGGCGAACTGCAAATCCCTATAAGCTGTCCTATAGATATTGAACGACTGAGTCTGGATAACTTCAAAAAGGATGTTTATTCATACAAGGTTGTAAACCTGGCACAGATCTTAAAGTTGCAGAAAATGAAACAAATTTCTATAGGTTTTAGGTACAGAATTATCCCTGGTTCCAGAAAGCAAAGGTGATTATAAAACCACTATACCCTAATCACGCTGCCTATATTAGAAGGAGAAACTCTTTCCTTCCCTATCTTTACAGCAAAGATTAGTTCTAGAAGCGACAGAATAACCCTGCTCCTCTAACTAGATTTCTTATTCCAGATCAATATAATTCAATACTTATCTAATTTGGATAGGCTTAGATTGGCCTGGTTTTGAGGATGATTTGTCCCAGTTAGCTTTGCACAGCTGCAGCACGTTGGAAGACTATAGCCAAAATGAGGCTCCAAAATGGAGACTAGACCCTGGTAAAAAAGGGCGGTCCTAAGATGTTGTACTCTTTGACCAATCATTGCAAAGAAAACTGCAGCCAGCTCTTGCAGACTTCAAGCCACCTTTCCTGGGCTTTGCAGCCAAAGGCTGAAACAAAATGCAAAGGAGGGAAAACAAACAAACGACCAATAAGTAAGGCAAACCATCGTCCTGGGGGACGGAACACTCCCCGCTTAAATTCCCAGGATGTGGGAATTTACCACTCAAAAACATACAAACACCTTTGCACATATGACAATACAAACACTAGAACTTTAAACATCTCCAATAAGCAACACGAGGTCACTAATTGGTCTGTCCAAAATGGACACTTTGTCTCTGTTGCAAGTCTTTAATTGAACTTTCCTGACCTTACCGTCCGGGCAAGGAAAGGTCTTTAATACAATGCCCATGGGCCATGCATGGCGGGGCAAGTCTTTGTCCTTTAACAACACAACGTTGTTAACCTCAATGTTGTCCTGTGGGCTTTGCCAGATTCTTCTAGCTTGAAGCTGGCTTAAGTACTCAGCTTTCCACCTTTTCCAAAAGTGGTTGGCCAAGGACTGCACCTGTTTCCACAGGGCACGGTGAGTTCCGTCCGGAACTGGCAACATGATGTCCTTCCATCCTGGCACCTTTTGTGTCAAAATAAGTGCAGGAGTCAGTGGTTGTAAGTTCTCAGGGTCACTGGTAAGGGGAACCAGCGGCCGGTTGTTGATAATTGCGGTAACTTCCGCCATAAGTGTCACCAAAACATCATGCGTCAATGACCTATGACTCAAAAGCATGGCATTAAGGATTTTGCGACTAATACCAATCATCCTCTCCCAAACACCACCCATGTGGGAGGCGTGAGGAACATTGAAAGTCCACATAATTTGTTCAGTATTCGTAAAGTTCTGAACCTTTGGGTCTCTCCCAAACCTAGACACACAATTGAGTTCTTTGGTCGCACCTACAAAATTGGTGCCACAGTCCGACCGAATTGACTTAATTGGCCCTCTGAGGGCTATGAACCTTTTCAATGCGTTTAAAAATGATGAAGTGTCCATCCCTTCTATGACTTCTATATGGACAGCTCGTATTACTAAACAAGTAAACAAAACTGCCCACCTCTTGTTATTTACAACACCACCCCTGGTTTTCCTAGTGACAACCTCCCAAGGACCAAACACATCGATTCCCACATGGGAAAAGGGTGGGTCTGTCAAAGTCCTATCCTGAGGTAGTTCTGCCATCAACTGACTTTGACAGTTTCGTCTGAGTCGCCGACATTTGACACATTTGAAAATACAACTGTTGACCAACCTTTTGGCATTAACTACCCACAGACCTTCATTTCTAAGGGCTGCCTCAGTTAGAGTTCTACCCTGATGATGGATCCTTTCATGGTGATGCCGAACGAGCAGCAATGCAGTGTGACTATTAGGGGGTATGATGATGGGGTTTTTTATGCACGCCTTGAGTTTAGCTTTGGCTAACCTTCCTCCAACTCTCAAAATACCCTCCTTGTCTAGAAATGGGTTTAACTCATTTAGAAGACTTTGATTAGGGATGTTGAGCCCTTGCTCTAGCCTAGCTATTTCCTGCTTGAAAGCAGATCTCTGTACTGACTTGAATATGACGCTCTTAGCCTTTATCATATCCTGGACCTGTAAAGGCTCACTATCTTTGCAAGCTAAACGATGTATAAGCCTAGCTACTGCTCTAAGAAGACTGTGCCACTCCGAAAAACGTTCAAAACGGTGTGGTTCCAGGCAAGATCTTTGGCCCATCTTGATTTCTGTGGTTGATTTGCAGGCTTTCACCTCTGCACTTCGTGAGACTTGAGCATTCATAATGTCCGAAAACCTTTGCTCATCTTTCGAGAGCGCTGTGGCTTCGTCTCTCTCAGAGACTTTGAAGATGGAGGAATACTCTGGAGTTATTGCTTGGCAGTAGACTGAGATGTGACTTAGGCAACTGCGCACAAGTGTAGGACGTCCACCTTTAAGCACCTGTGCTTGATTGGAGTCCAACGACGATGGTGGGTGCATCTTGTTTATGCACACTGGGCCTGTAACTGTCCAGCCTAGTGGTAGCAGCTGAGCAATGGGCGCCCCTGGAGGTCCCTTAACTTGGTCGTTCACATAGAACAAGTTCGGACAGTCCGCACCAAGCAGAAGGGCAATGTCCACATCTGGACGGAAAGCAGGTATGGCATTCTTTAATCGTCGCAAATGTGGATGAGCCTCCACAACTTCTCTAGTTACAATTTGTTTTTTGTTCCGAGGGATGGAGGAACACTCAATCAGGTCTGGCAACTTGAACTGCCTCTTCTGGTCGCAAGAGGAGACAACAAAGCCAGATGCTATGCGACCCTGCAACTTCTTTTTTCCTGCACACGTAGTCATAGTGTAGTCAACCATCTTGGTTTTAAGGTCAAACATGCGGAAGAACTCTGGAGTAGCCAGGGAGGCGTCGCTCTGTGAATCCAGGGCCACATAGAGTCTCTTTCTAAGCCAAGGGCTCTTGGCTGGATATACATCCGCTAGGCAGATAGGATGACAAACTCTGTACTGGTGCGAGTCAGAACACAGCTCTGTACAGGCGACCGATGGAGCATCCTCCTGCATCCGTGACGCGGTCTGCATGTTGGTGGCTTCAGTAGATAACCCTTCTTTGGAAGACGTGTCCCCTTTGGCGCGGGAGACAGCGTCAGAGTTGTGCATCGCGGTGCAATGCTTAAGGCTGTTACACCTTGCGCATTTGACGTCCTCTTTGCAGTTGGATGCAAAGTGAGGAGTTGCTCCACAGCACCTAAAACATATGCCCAGCTTCTGTACAATCTGTTGTCTTTCTTTATAAGGCTTCTTGCCAAATTCCCGGCAGTTGGCCAAACTGTGAGGCTTTTGGTGAATGGGGCAGAGCACCTCTTTTACCTCCGACCTGGGTTCATCAGTCTTGTGTTGAGTTTCGACTGCCTTTACGCTGACAGGTCTATTGGCCTCTCTAGGTGGTTTCTTGTCCACTTCAGATGCCTTCCCTGGATGGGTCCCTTGGTATAAGGTGGGGAGGCCCGTCTGCGGATCATTCCTTTCTCTGGCTGCCCTGGTGATGAACTGGACCAAATGAGAAAATGGAGGGTATGCCTGGGAGTGGGCCTCCTTGTAGTTGAAGACCTCCTGTCCCCAGCGTTCTTGCAAAGTGAAGGGCAGCTTGGTCAAGATCTGCCTCTGGGACAGGTGCTGATCGAGGCACTTCAAACCGGGCAGTTCTGGATTCTCCTTGGCCGACTCTAATTCCGTAAGGAGATCGCTAAGGTCCCACAAGAGTTTGAAGTCTTTGAGTTTCAAAGCTGGGAACCTTTGGAGCTTGTCCATAAGAGATGCTTCAATCTCTGTGCTGGCCCCATACCTCTGCTGCAACCTGGCCCAGGCCTTTTCCAGGGCTTTGTCGGGATCGGCTACGTGGGCTGCGTAGATCTTCTTAACTTGTGAGGATGAGGCTGGGCCCAACCATGCAGCCAGAAGAGTCAGTTCTTCCTCAGGCAATAACTTTAAGTCTCTGATTGCTCTCTGGAAGGTGGCCTTCCAGAGAAGAAATTCCTCAGGCTTGTCCGAAAACTTTTCGACACCCTTGTCCTTAAGATCTCTTCTGGGACTTCTGATGATGGAGACAAGCTGGGACTCCGGCGTCGAAGGGAACAATTGAGGAGTTTGCTGTTGTGGAGTGGACTCCCACCGTGTACCTTGCGTCAACCTTTGGCCTCTTGGAGGGATGACATCGACCACTGACGAATCGATGGTTCCCTGTGCAGCTGTCTGTAGGGGCCAACTAGCGCTCGGCCTTGAGGCCCTGATTGACTGACCTAGGGTTTTAGCAGGAGGCACAGGTAGCTCGAGCAAGGGTGAGCTCCCCGCTATGACGCTCTGCTCTGCAGGAAACTCAAAAGTGACTTTGGGGCCCTGCTCTGGGTAAGGAGAGAAGTCTCCCTGTTCCTCATCCGAAAACTGGCTGTACATGCTGCCAAGGTGCGCAAACACTTTGGCAGAAGGGTCCTGTATTGGTAACTGGCTTACATTTTCTTCTGTGAGTGGCTCAATTAGGGCCTTGGCCAAAGTCTCAGCCCTTACCCTTTTGGCTGCGGCATCCATCTTTATTCTAAGCATCTCTATACGAGCCTGTTCTATTTGCATTTCGCTTTGTCTACGGGCCTGTTCTATTTGCATTTCGCTTTGTCTTTGGGCCTGTTCCATTTGCATTTCGCTTTGTCTACGGGCCTGTTCCATTTGCATTTCGCTTTGTCTACGGGCCTGTTCTATTTGCAGTCGTTGCTCTTCTTCTTTAAAGGGAAGGGTGAGATCAGCTGCCTTAGCATCAGCCTCCGCCCCCGCTACTTTGCTCTTTAGCTCCAGACGTGCAGCCTCCTTAATGTGCAAGGCAGCTAGGGAAGAGATGGCACTCCCAGCAGCAGAAGACTTGCTAGAGTGGCTGTGTTTAGACGATGCACGCTCCCTTAGTTTAGATACCTGGCTAGAGCGGTTGGACTTAAGACTAAGTGCCACAGCAGGTGATTTCAAAAGATTGGTCTCATGGCTGCATAAGGAAGACTGATTTCCTTTTGGCTCAGACCTTAGATTAACAGGTGGAGAACTAAATTCCAAGGCATCTAGAATTGCCCTCACCTTATTTTCTTTCTCATTAGTGTCAGCTAAGACACTCACTATTTCTAACTCTGAATCCTTGGCGTTAATGCGCTCGAGGACCTGGACTATCTTAGACACCAAACCCCTCCAGAGACCGAAGGTCTCTTCAAGGTCTGTCTGTAATATGGATGGCACCCTTGTAATACCCAAGCTCTCAATTCTGTCCATCAATGTTACAATTCGCTCCCATGCCGAACCTAACCTCACATGGAGGAGCTCCTTTTCATCTATTAGATGGGCTAGCATCTTGGCTGAAGGGTGCTTTATCCTTTGGGGCCTTTCATTCCTACTTTCAGCCTCAGAAGGAGGTATACCATCTGTATCATCTTGAAATTGCATAGACATTATGTATTCTTAATAGCAAGTAAATTTACAACAAAGGCAAATGCAATATATAATACAATTCACAGCACTTAACCATAGCAATATATATCACTAAGTAACTATACTTTACAAAGATTGTGACCTTTGGCGCCAGACTTTAGTGGGCAAGCTGCAAAATGCCAACTGACAGCAACTTGCCACTTGATACCTCCCTTGCCCGAGTGACGTAAACTGCCAAAATGGCGACTTCGCCAAATTTTCAAGCACCTCGTGCTCTGCGGCTCGAGGCCTGCCGCCGAAGGAGCACCGAGGCTGGCTTTGGAAAGGAGGAGAGAAGAGACGCCTCCTCCCCGCTGTGAAGGGAGGTCACCACCGCAGGACGATGAAACAGGTCACCACCGCAGGACGATGAAGCAGGTCACCACCGCAGGACGATGAGGCAGGTCACCACCGCAGGACGATGAGGCAGGTCACCACCGCAGGACGATGAGGCAGGTCACCACCGCAGGACGATGAGGCAGGTCACCACCGCAGGACGATGAGGCAGGTCACCACCGCAGGACGATGAGGCAGGTCACCACCGCAGGACGATGAGGCAGGTCACCACCGCCAGGCGATGAGGCAGGTCACCACCGCAGGACGATGAGGCAGGTCACCACCGCCGGACCATGAGGCAGGTCACCACCGCAGGACGATGAGGCAGGTCGAAGCCGGCCGAGTGCTCCGGCCGAACCCGCAGCAGCGTTGCCAGGCCTGTCCAGGTTCTAGCCTGGTTCTGGTGGGCTTCACGCCTCAGAGCCAGCCAAAGAACTGTCGCTGGTGCTCCACGGCTCGAGGTCTACCGCCGAGGGAGCCCTGGACGTTGCTGGGAACTGCACAGCCTGTGCAAACCCAGAAAGCCACTGGGCTACGTGCGCACACGTGAGCCAAATAGCAAGGAAATAGAGCCCCACTATTTGACTCCTTCAGGTCTGAGAGCGGGCTCCACTGCCTCAGACGCTGGTAGAGTCTTTAGGTATGCAGACTGAGCTCAGGCGGAAAAGCCGCGGCCTAAACTAAACTTCCTAAACTATAAAAAACTATAAGCCGTGCAAGCTAGCTCAAGCGGAAAAACCGCTGATCTACCTCAAAACTGTGCCGTCCGCCGGACAATAAAAAACTATAAAACTGAAACGTGCTGTCCTTTATCCGGGCGAACTGCAAATCCCTATAAGCTGTCCTATAGATATTGAACGACTGAGTCTGGATAACTTCAAAAAGGATGTTTATTCATACAAGGTTGTAAACCTGGCACAGATCTTAAAGTTGCAGAAAATGAAACAAATTTCTATAGGTTTTAGGTACAGAATTATCCCTGGTTCCAGAAAGCAAAGGTGATTATAAAACCACTATACCCTAATCACGCTGCCTATATTAGAAGGAGAAACTCTTTCCTTCCCTATCTTTACAGCAAAGATTAGTTCTAGAAGCGACAGAATAACCCTGCTCCTCTAACTAGATTTCTTATTCCAGATCAATATAATTCAATACTTATCTAATTTGGATAGGCTTAGATTGGCCTGGTTTTGAGGATGATTTGTCCCAGTTAGCTTTGCACAGCTGCAGCACGTTGGAAGACTATAGCCAAAATGAGGCTCCAAAATGGAGACTAGACCCTGGTAAAAAAGGGCGGTCCTAAGATGTTGTACTCTTTGACCAATCATTGCAAAGAAAACTGCAGCCAGCTCTTGCAGACTTCAAGCCACCTTTCCTGGGCTTTGCAGCCAAAGGCTGAAACAAAATGCAAAGGAGGGAAAACAAACAAACGACCAATAAGTAAGGCAAACCATCGTCCTGGGGGACGGAACACCGCGTAGTAACTTCGCGGAGTCAATTCGTCAGCCTACGGAGCGAGTTGTGTCTGGACAGCGCGCTCCGATTCAAGCCTCGCTCCTGCTCAAGCCTTGCCCTGCTTTCCAGCCTTCGCCTTGCTTCCCAGCCTTGTTTACCTACGGACTTTGCCTTGTTGCCCAGGACCAATCCTTGCCTTGTTCCACGGATTTTACCAAGTTATTCCACGGACCTTGTTCTTGTTCCTAGCTACCTTGTTCCACGATTAAGCCTTGTTTCAAGTATCAAGTTATTTCAAGTTATGGACTAAAGGACCTGGCCTATTCCCCTCACTTTGCCTGGCAAAGTGAGTGTTCGGTTATTGGATTACAACTTTGGACCATAATATTTCATATTGGACATTGCTTTTTTGGACTAATTTTGACCTTTCCTGAAAGGTCCGCTTCTGAACTAACTTTTACATTTGTTTTTATTAATCTTATATATTTCCTTAATAAAGATATTAGATAGAATCTGGCCTCTGCGTATGGTTATTGGTGCTCTGTAGCCTGGGTCGTGACAGTTTGACTCCGCCACCCTAAGCACCAATTAACCTCGGCCAGAATGTCTACCGGAACCGTGCCCGGTGGGCAGCCACTGAGCTACACCATCAGCAAGGACGAAGTGGATCGCATCCGCGACAGACTCAACGCCCAGGATGGAGAAATAAAGGGTTTGCGGGAGCGCGGAATCCGCCTCCCGGCCATGGCGTTGCCAACCAAGTTTACTGGAGAAGCTTCCAAGGTTCATGTTTTCCGTCGCCAATGTCAAGCTTATCTAGAGGCCCGTGCTGCCGAGTTTCCCCAAGAAGACATCAAAGTGGCGTGGGTTTACAGTCTTCTAGACGGGCCAGCGGCCAACTGGGCGACGGCACTGTTCGACCAAGCCTCTCCACACCTAAGATCAGCGCAACACTTCTTGGACCACCTCAAGGAGACTTGGGGAATCGAGGACAATTTGGAGGCAGCCGGTCACAAACTCCGTCGCCTTTTCCAAGGAGACAGACCTATGTCTCAGTATATAGCCGAGTTCCGAGTGCTGGCCCACAACACCGGCTGGAACGATGTAGCCCTCAGAGGACAATTCCGGGAGGGTCTCAACATTGAAATGCTGGAAGAAATCTCCAAGGTGGATCCTCCCCAGACCCTCGAGGCACTCATTGATCAATGTTTACGGGCTGAAGTCATGATTGCCAACAGGAAACAGTGGGTTCGAGGCCAGAGCGGTAGAGCCGGGGCAAAACCCCCCGCTCCCGCCAGCGTTCAGCCACGTCCAGTGTGGAGACCCCCACCACCAACCCCATACCCCAGAGGAAGCGAGGAGGTGCCGATGCAGTTGGGCAACGTGCGTCCCAGACTAGATGCCGCCGAGAAGGCCCGTCGTCAACGCTTAAACCTCTGTTGGTACTGCGGGAACGGGGGCCACTTCGCCAGAGAGTGCCCAGCCAAAGGGAAGCCTGCCGCCCGTCTTGCGGCGGCGTCCTCCACGGAGACGAAGGCGTCTGAGCCGACTGGCACACAGCCGGCGGGGGAAGCCAACGACCGGGCGTAGAGAGGCTCGCCAACCCGGTCAAAAAATCCATTCAAGAGCCGCCTACTGGGGTCCTGTTCCTTCTCGTGGTCACCTTATGGTCAGCAAAAAGGGGACCCGTCATGATCCACGCCATGATAGACTCTGGAGCCACCAACAATTTCATTGATAGAGAGTATGCCGACTCTCTGGGATTACAATACCATGATTTCAAGAATGCCCGTGTGGTGCAAGCCATAGACGGCCGCCCCCTCAAGACGGGCCCCGTAAGTCAGTGGTCGGAACCCACCAGGATGTGGATAAGGGAACATATGGAAGAGATTTCCTTCTTTGTTACCGAGGTTCCCCATTTCCCTGTGATTTTGGGAATTCCATGGCTGACTCTCCACGACCCTAACATCTCCTGGTCCAACAGAGAACTGCAGTTTGCTTCACAGTACTGCCAAAACCATTGCCTTGTAGCCAAGGTCTGCCATGCCACAGACACCGAGCCCATCATCACCCTGCCCAAGAAGTACTCCGAGTATTGGGATGTATTCAATGAAAAAGAAGCCGAGAAATTACCCCCACATAGACCTTATGACTGTGCCATTGACCTGGTGGAGGGGGCCCCGATCCC
Source organism: Anolis carolinensis (assembly GCF_035594765.1). NCBI lineage: Eukaryota > Metazoa > Chordata > Lepidosauria > Squamata > Anolidae > Anolis > Anolis carolinensis. The sequence continues at coordinate 66,428,798 of NC_085846.1, forward strand.
GCGAGGGCATCTATACTCTCTGACTGAACCAGAGCAAGAAGCTCTCAGGGAATTTATAGAGACAAACCTTCGTAAGGGATTCATTAGACCCTCTCAATCCCCAGCCGCCTCCCCAGTGATGTTTGTGAAAAAGAAGTCAGGGGAACTACGCTTGGTGGTGGACTACAGAGCATTGAACAATATCACCAAGCGGAACAGCTATCCCCTGCCCTTAATCTCGGATCTACTGGATCGGCTTCGAGGAGCCAAGGTTTACACCAAACTGGATCTTCGGGGGGCTTACAACTTAGTTCGCATCAGAGAAGGGGACGAGTGGAAGACCGCCTTCCAGACCAAATTCGGATTATTCGAGTCCCGAGTTATGAATTTCGGATTATGCGGAGCTCCCGCAACGTTCCAGCATTTTGTCAATGACATTTTTCAGGACTATCTAGACAGGTTCTTGATAATCTACCTGGACGATTTTTTGGTGTTTTCTAGATCACAATCAGAACATGAGAACCACGTCAAAATGGTGTTACAACGATTGCGGGATCATGGACTTTATGCCAAGCTGGAAAAATGCGCTTTTGATCTACAAGAGGTAGATTTCCTTGGTTACCGCATCTCGCCTCTAGGGCTTTCCATGGATCCAGCCAAGGTTTCAGCAGTATTGGAATGGCGGGCGCCAACCAACAAGAAAGAGGTGCAGCGTTTCTTGGGGTTCGCGAACTATTACCGCAAGTTCATTCCAGATTTTGCCCGCTGGTCTGACCCCATCACTAGCTGCATCCGTGGAAAACAGCCTTTCCGCTGGACTGATCAAGCAGAGAAAGGGTTCCAGCAACTAAAGAAACTATTCACGTCCCAGCCAATTCTACAGCACCCAAATCCTGGAACCCCTTTTGTTGTGCAAGCGGACGCCTCTGATGTGGCAATTGGGGCTGTACTCTTACAACCGGTGGGAGATCACCTCCATCCCTGTGCCTTTTACTCTCGTCAACTAACCACACCAGAGAGGAATTACACCATTTGGGAAAAAGAACTACTGGCCATAAAGGCAGCCTTTGAAACTTGGAGACATTGGCTAGAAGGGGCCAAATTTCCCATTGAAGTCCACACTGATCATCGTAATCTAGAACATCTAAGAACTGCCCGCAAACTGAATCAGAGGCAGCAACGTTGGGCTTTATTCTTCGAACGTTTCAACTTCCAGATTCATTACGTGACCCCAGCCCAGACCAAGCAAGCAGACGCCCTGTCACGTAAACCGGAATACGCTGCAGGACGTAAGGAGACCTTTGAATCCCAACTATTACAACCCGAGAACTTTGCCACGCTCACAGTGGGGAACACCAAATCCATTTCCATTGGTTCAACTTCCTCTACTCCAGGACCCATCTGTGCTCAAGAAATCAGGGCTAGTCAGCAAGCAGATGCCTGGGCGCAGGACCAACTTCGCCAAGGTCTGCATTTTCCCTTTTCGCTTAAAGATGGGCTGCTTTGCTATAGAAATCATGTTTATATCCCACCCGGACCGGGCAGGGAAAAAGCGCTTCGTCTGTGTCATGACTGCAAACCAGCAGGACACTTCGGACTATTTAAAACCATGCATCTGATCCTAAGGGATTTTTGGTGGCCCAAGATCCGCAAGGATGTGGAAAAATATGTCAACACCTGCCCAGTATGTCAGCGCTCCAAGATAAGAAGGGAGAAGCCCTCAGGGCTTTTACACCCCCTTCCTACCCCATCTCGCCCATGGGAAATAATTTCTGCGGATTTCATCACTGACCTACCACCTTCCTGTGGATTCACCACGATCTTAGTGGTGGTGGACCTTTTCACCAAGTTAGCCCATTTCATTCCCTGCGAAGGCCTCCCCACGGCCAAAGAGACTGCGGATCTATTCCTTCAACATGTTTTCAGACTACATGGATTGCCCAAGAGTTTAGTCACAGACCGTGGATCTCAATTCACCTCTCGTTTTTGGAAGGCACTACAAAAACTATTGGGCATAGACTCTCGCTTATCTTCAGCTCATCATCCCCAAACAGATGGACAAACGGAGCGCACCAATGCCACTTTAGAGCAGTATCTTCGCTGTTATGTAAACTACCAACAGGACAATTGGGCTTCTCTGTTACCACTGTCAGAGTTTGCCTACAACAATGGAGTTCAAGCTTCTACAAAAGAAACGCCGTTCTTTGCAAACTACGGCTTCCATCCACGTTTCTTTCCCCCTGTCATTGAAACTTCAGAAGTTCCCGCAGCAGAGGATTGGCTGCAGGAACTCACAGCGGTGCAACAACTTTTGCTCCAGCAACTGGACCAAGCCAAGGAGGACTATAAACGCCACGCTGACAAACACCGCCAGCCGGGCCCCGAAATCAAGGTAGGAGATCGGGTTTTTCTGTCCACTCGCTTTCTGCCCTCCCACCGCCCTTGCCGGAAGTTAGATGCCCGTTTCATTGGCCCCTATCCAGTGGTGGCGCAATTAAACCCCGTGACTTTCAAACTCCAACTTCCGCGTTCAATGCGTATTCACCCAGTGTTTCACCGTTCCCTGCTCCTTCCGGCGGATGGTGTGCGTCCTGATACAGACCAACCGGCCCCCCCTCCTGTTTTAATGAATGGGGAGGAGGAGTTCGAGGTTGAGGACATTTTGGATTCTCGCTTTCATCGCCGCCGCCTACAATATCTCATTGACTGGGTGGGTTTTGGCCCTGAGGAACGCTCTTGGGAAGACGCCTCCACAGTCCATGCTCCTGATCTAACCCGCCGCTTTCATCAGACCTATCCCGCCAAGCCGCGACCTCGCGCCTCGGGGAGAGGGCCCCAGTTTGGGAGGGGCCTTGAGGAGGGGGATAGTGTGATGACCCATGGGCCTTGTAGTCCTGCTCAGGACATTGTAATTCCTGATGAAGAAGAAAACTTGGGTTTTTTACCTTCCCAGTCAGAACTGGATTCCTCTCAGCCAGATCTTTCCCAGGCAGATCTGGGAACCTTGCACCTGCAAGAAAGTTGTCTCCCAGAAGTATGTCAAACAAGCCCAGAGCCTACTTCTCCCGTGTTCTTGCGCCGGGAGTTTTGTAAACAACAGAGAAGTTTGGAATCAGCTTCGCGCAGGAGTGCGAGAATTGCAGCTAAGAATGTAGCCAATTAAGACTGCTTCTCGTGAGAATCTTTAAGGAGTCTAACATCTGGTCTCAGAGTTTAGCTTTCGTTTCTGATTCCCAGAGAACTGCTTCGGTGGGAAAGTTAGACTCTATATAGGTGTTTTACCCGCGTAGTAACTTCGCGGAGTCAATTCGTCAGCCTACGGAGCGAGTTGTGTCTGGACAGCGCGCTCCGATTCAAGCCTCGCTCCTGCTCAAGCCTTGCCCTGCTTTCCAGCCTTCGCCTTGCTTCCCAGCCTTGTTTACCTACGGACTTTGCCTTGTTGCCCAGGACCAATCCTTGCCTTGTTCCACGGATTTTACCAAGTTATTCCACGGACCTTGTTCTTGTTCCTAGCTACCTTGTTCCACGATTAAGCCTTGTTTCAAGTATCAAGTTATTTCAAGTTATGGACTAAAGGACCTGGCCTATTCCCCTCACTTTGCCTGGCAAAGTGAGTGTTCGGTTATTGGATTACAACTTTGGACCATAATATTTCATATTGGACATTGCTTTTTTGGACTAATTTTGACCTTTCCTGAAAGGTCCGCTTCTGAACTAACTTTTACATTTGTTTTTATTAATCTTATATATTTCCTTAATAAAGATATTAGATAGAATCTGGCCTCTGCGTATGGTTATTGGTGCTCTGTAGCCTGGGTCGTGACAGCTGAGGAGGCCCTCCTCTTGGTCCCACCCCAGTTTCAAGTGCAGCTGGTGGGAACGAGAGAGGGCCTTCTCCGTGACCGCTTCCTATCTCTGGAACTCCCATCCAAAAGAACTAAAATGGCCTCCTCTCTCCTCTCCTTTAAAAAGCTAAAAACACATTTATGTAATTTAGCTTATGGAGAGGATTAAGTACATCTATATGCACCCTCGCCTCTCTGCTACCATCCACCCGGTTAATCTGCTGTTCATCATCTCCCCTCCAACAATTTTAGTCCAACTTTAGAGCTGTTTAATGAGATTTTAAGGATTTAATGTTTGCAATTATGTGAATTATGTTATGACTTGTTTATTTACGTTGTTTTATAATTTATTGAGCTGGTTTGATTATATTACTGTTGGGACTGAATGTTTGCCACTGTGTATTTTGTTGTAAGCTGCCCAGAGTCCCTTTGGGGAGATAGGGTGGGTTATAAATAAAGTTTCATTCATTCATAGTAATAAATGTAGATTTCAAAAAGTTGCTCAAATATTTTCTTTGGGCATTATCATAAAGAACTGAAAAGTAAATTTAGAGTACTGTATATACTCGAGTATAAGCCTAGTTTTTCAGCCCTTTTTTAGGACTGAAAAAAAACCACCTCGGCTTATACTCGGGTGAGGGTCCTGGTGGGCTAATATTCAGGTCGGCTTATACTCAAGTATATATGGTATATTTATTATTTTTCTCTATTATTATTGGCATTGTTACATTTATTATTTTACTCTATTAATTATTATTATTACATTTATTATTTTACTCTATTATGTTATTTTTACATTTATTTTATTCTATTTTATTATTATTAATACATTTATTATTTTACTGTATTTATTATTACATTTATTATTTTACTGTATTTATTATTACTATGATTACATTTATTATTTCACACTATTATTATTAAAAGGATACATAAGCACATTTACATCGAAGAAGATGAAAATAATGATTTAATCAGAGTTGAACAGTCATATCTTAAATAACAGTTTGAAGTAAAGATTCAAAAACATTTAAACTACTGATGCTTCAATTAATGTAATTTTATTGGTATCTCGGCTTATACTAGAGTCAATGTTTTCCCAGTTTTTTTGTGGTAAAATTAGGTGCCTTGGCTTATATTCGTGTCGGCTTATACTCGAATATATATGGTACTTCTTCAGGATAAAGCAGCAGCAGCACAAATATTATTTGTTCAAATTTGCTCAAAGTAAATCACTAACAGTAACTTGTTAAGGCTGCTTCATTTATCCAAATTATCAATTTAATGGGGATTCTAAAAGAACTACATTAAAAACCAACTGAAAACATTTTTTAAAAGCAGTTGCTCAATGTTTTGAGCAGTAAGAACTCTAACAATGTGATATTCTGCAATTATGGTGATGAGTAATTTTAGCATGATTATTTAGTTGGATCTATAATAGATTTTTTTTCTTTGTTTTTCAGCAGTTAGGATTGGGCAAGTGGAGGTCAGAGACCTATTCTGATATGTCTTTTCTTCTTCTTTTTTCTGTTCTTCATCTTTCTATTCTGTTATCTTTTGCTTGCATATTACTTTAATTGTAAATTAGACTGTGTACAATAATAGTAATAACAAAACAACAATATACATTCAACAAACATCAATTATTATGAATGGCAAAAAAATATCTACCAGTACAGAACTGTGATTTTGGCTACACGCATTCAAATATGTCCCTTGAGGTTTTCCTTAGCTTTGCATATGGGAGCCAGTAATGACATGAAACATGCCCTGGGCCAGATAACCACAGCATCTTGTCTGGAAAAGGGTCATGGATTGTCACTATGTTCTATAAACTCAATGAGGCTGTCAAACTAATTCAATTTGCTGCCACCTGAGCTAGACTCACTTAAGCCCCTCAGGGACCTATTATCAAAGAGTGTAAAGGCAGGAAGATTATGCCATTTTCTGCTTAATTACCTCCCTGGAATGGAAGTCTGAACTAAACTAATATTTAGTCTTATGTACTTTATCATTTCACAAACATATGAACTACAGGGAATCCAGAAGTAATGATACAAGCTTTCTCAAACTTGTCCTATACAAAGTCTCAGAGTTTGATTTAAAAACTTACCAGAGTTTTTCCAAAGTACAAAGTACTTTGTACTAAGACAGTAAAACATGGAAAATACAAAACTGGTAAGTATGACAATATAAAAAGGAGACATACAAATCAGTAGAATTGTTGCATATTTTGCCTTTTGCTTATAGAGCCTTGATATCAGCTGGCTGCTTTTCTCCTTAGTAAAAATTTTAAATATAATTATTTAGTACAAGTAATATTTTTATGCAACCTTCTACATCAGGGATGTCAAACTCATTTTCACATTTTCAATTTTATAGTTGCCTTCAAAGGGCTGTTTGTAACTGTAGTCTCTTTTAAGAAAGAAAAGGTGGGATATTATTATTTATGTAAATAATAATAATAATAATAATAATAATAATAATAATAATAATAATTGTGCGGTTTTCAGGCATTGTGTATTTCTGCCGCTTCTGTGACTGTTCATACACTGGGTGCCGTGCCAAAAGATCTCAGCCGGCATTTGGAAACAATAGACATTGACAAAATTACGATCTGCCAACTGCAAAAGGCCACCTTACTGGGATCTGCACGCATCATCCGAAAATACATCACACAGTCCTAGACACTTGGGAAGTGTTCGACTTGTGATTTTGTGAAACGAAATCCAGCATATCTATCTTGTTTGCTGTGTCATACAACGTCGTTGTGTCAATAATAATAATAATTAAATGGGTAGTGTATCCTAATAAGGAAGTGACTTCATGGCTCCCTTTCAAATTATATCTCTCTTTTGAGATGTCAGAACCAGCTAAATATTCCAAATGCAATCACACTACCTACATGCAACACCCAATTCCTCTTTTTGTGCCCCTGAAGGACCCCAGAAGAAAGACGAATTTAAAATTCTCTGATCTGCTGCTGAAATTTAGTGGCTAACTGCCAAGTAGACTGACACAATGCAATTGACTCACCCAGTCAACTACCTTGTTAATTGCCAGTCTAAATGGAGACCACAAAGTACAACTGACTGCTGTGTTCCAGGAAACTGGGGAGTCAATCTGAAGGGCTTCCAAAACGAAGTCAGCTGGAACAGAGAACTGGTTACTTCTCCTGCTACCATTACTGCCTGTACTACTTTATCATTTCAGTTAAAGTTCATGTGTTCCTTAGTCGTTTTTTAAATAACAAAGCAAATCCAGTGTACATTGAATGTATTATATAGTGAGTTACTTTTTATCCTAACCAATTACAAATGGAATGGATTAAAATTAATAACTTTTTTTAAAAAAACAAAACAATTTTTAGTGGATTTAGGGGTACTTTCTTAATAAAAACTAAAAGAAATGGCAACTGGTGGCTTCCATGTCCACACTACTTTTTAGGTTGCATTTTTTAAAAGTTGCCCAAACTACTAAACCCTAAATAGGCTAAGACACCTTTAAAATTCAAACTAGAGAAGTACTATAGGCAATCACTTGTGCCCGACTATGATTGTCTTCAAAGGGTAGAGTCTTGGTGGTGGATCTGTAACTGACTGTACCTATTCTGGATTTACATAGTTTTCCACAAAGAGGTTCTAGATTTCCAGATGGAAGGCCTTGCACTTTATCCCATGCCCTCGTCCCATGGTTGCTCCCTAGGGGCATCCTTGGTTGGGAGGTGTTAGCTGGCCCTGATTGTTTCCTGTCTGAATTTCCCCTGTTTTCAGAGTGTCCTTTATTTACTGTCCTGATTTTAGAGGTTTTTTTAATACTGGGGGCCAGATTCCCTTTCGGTGGCCTAATTATCTGCCTTGATATTCTGGGCTATATGGCTGTGTGGAAGGACCCTCAGGGCTCTTCCACACAGCCATATAACCCAGAATATCAAAGCAGAATAACCCACAATATCTGCTTTGAACTGGGTTATCTGAGTCCACACTGCCCTATATCCCAGTTCAATGTTTGGTGCTAAATTCACAAATATAGTAATTCCTACATAACATTACCATGTATTGAACTGCTTTTTCTGTTGATTTGTTGTAAAACGTGATGTTTTGGTGCTTAATTTGTAAAATCATAATGTAATTTGATGTTTAATAGGCCTTTCCTTAATCCCTACTTATTATCCAACATTTTCGCTTATCCAACGCTTTTATTTTTCAGTGATTGGTTTTGGGGGGGGGGGGGGTGCCAAAATTCTGTTCGCTTACACTTGAAAATTATCTAGGGCCAGCCCTGTGTGTAAGCCACACCGAGTCCCTTCATAGAGATAGTGACGAGATATAAGAATAAAGTTGTTGTTCTTGTTGTTATTGTTATTATCATCATCTAGGGCGGTCATGACAAGGATTTGCTTGGCTTGCCTTCCTCTTGATACATTTCTCCCTTTCACCTTCTAGTTGTGCTGTCACAAAATCCATAACACTGTTCGTAACAGGTGGTCTCCAGGTAGAACGCCCAAGTTGAGTGCCAGGGCTTCCTGGTTTTTGGTGTTTATTCCACACTTTAAGCCCATCTTTACATTTCTTTTGTTTTCCACTGACATTCAATTTTCCATTGAGTTGAGAATAAAGTAACTGCTTTGGGAGACGGTGACTGGGCATTCGGACAATATGGGATCACTGGGTTGCTGTGAGTTTTCCGAGCTGTATGGCCATGACCCAGAAGCATTTTCTCCTGACGTTTCACCCACATCTATGGCAGGCACCCTCAGAGGTTGTGAGGGATAGCCAGCCCTCCATATCCACAGATTCTTCATCCACAAATTCAACTATCCACAGCTTGAAATATTTTTTAAAAATAAAAAAGCAAGATTTGATTTTGCTGTTTATTTAAAGGACACCATTTAACCATACATAAAGGGCCTTGAACGTCCACAGATTTTGGTGACCAAGGGTAGTCCTGGAACTAATAATTAAATGCCACTGGCTACGTAAGATCAAAATACGGAGACTATATTCTTAATCGGTAAATGATCAATGGAAATAGTCAGGTATTTTAAAAGTGCAACTAGTACAGCAATAGGTTTAATTGGACAACGCTAGCTGGAACTAAAACATGGATTTAGACCTATAAACCTAGATGAATATCAACCCCTTTTATTTTTCTTTGTGATACATAATCTTTAATTCTATTTTGCTGTTTCTTTTAAAAAGAAATGCAATAAGAACTACCCTATTATTACAGAAGAAATCTGTTTTTTGTCATCTGTTGATACTTTAAAATTATATTTCAAAAGATATAAATCTAATGCTGAAAGTGTTTGCTTGATACATTCTCTATTTATGGGTGCAGCAATGGCAATTGTTTTTTTGTAAATATTATATGCATTTTTAATCTGGTGCTAATACATTCTTTTTCCATTTTGAAAAATAATATTCTTGTAATCTTAGGTTTTAAGTAAATAAGTGCTGAAATCAGTACACCAGAATGAGTAACCCCTGATAAGACAAAACTCAAGAGAACGAATATAACATAAAAGGCATAATGTCTAGCTAGTGGAAAAAAATAGAAATTTGACAGAAATTGTATTATTTATCAAAGCACTTCGTTCAAGAATTATGTAATTTGAAAAAAATACTAAGCAAGTAGATTTTATTTCCAAAATGTATACATGTGCAGCACACAAGAAAAACGTTTTATACTTTTGTTCTTCTATTGGCCATGGACTTACAATTATTTAAATTCAGAAGCAATCAGTTGACAATGCTTTGGACTGCTGCAGGCTACAATTCTCACACAATGCCTGAAGGGTCATTACAATGAAGAAATTCTATTGAAAACAACAGAAAGCCTTACCCCTTCCCGAAGGCACCTCATTAGCACAGTGTAAGCAGCTGAAGGAAGGACCCAGCGTTCTCTGGAGTGTTCTTTTTTCTCCTCCTGTAAAGAGGAGATGTGGAAGGACCAGAAATGAAATGAACAGCACAAAAAAGGATAAGCCATATTGCAAAAATTATAATTAAAAAACATGATCTCTATGAAGTTGTTTGTTTTAAATTGTGTCTTTAATGTCCAGCAAATACCATTTTGAACCTCTGTGCAAGACGTTAACTTCTGTACAAATTAACAGCTGTTCTGACAGGTTTCCAAAATATGGGTGCAATATACATTTTCAGATAGATTACTGAGAATACACATGGAATTGTCACAATTAGATTATGGAATTCGATTACATTATGGAATTAGATTATGACACACACTTTCTCTCTTTGTTGAGCATCACACTACATGTTTAATGTTGCTAGACTGTTCTCATACTAACCCAAGGCAATTAATTGGACCTACTTTTCCTTTTTACAATATGCAAAATGCCAAGCGAGTTACACTTGGGTGTTTAAAGGTTTCTACAGCTTGAGAAGGAACAGGTTACTTATTTGTAATTGTGGTGCTCTGAATGGTCATTTGTGAACTCACACAAATTTATGTTCCGCCTGTGCAATCTTATTTGGAACACTCTAGAGCTGAATAGCTTTTTGCCAAGACATTGTCATCATCCTCCATCATGCATATTTCAAACTGCCAATATACCTCCCTTGGTTCTCACTCTCCAGCAAGTCCAAAAATTAACAGAATACAAGTAGATGAGAAATAGGTGAACTGTGTGAGTCATTGGAGCCAGGAGATGACACACCAGTAGTGAAGAAATAACAGAATGGCCAAAACATATATCAACACATGCTCTATTTTACAACCTGCAATGAGCTATAAGGGTGGGTTGTTATGGCCAGAGAACAGCATGGCACCAGTCTGGCAATTATATTCCTGCAATAAATGCAGATTAAGTGGCCATCACTGGTAGAGTATGTTTGACATTAAGGGCAATTTGGCCAAATTGCATGTCAAGGAAATGGTATGTGATATCCACGTAGACAGTCTGTGAGAGGAGACTGGCATCTCCTTCTTCACACTGCCATAGTGCAAAAAGAGTGAGATTTCTGATGTGCTTGGTGCATGAAACAAAGAAGGCAAGAGATTTACAAATGCCTACAGAATGAAGAGAAGATCATTTTACGCTATAGAATGTAACCAATGTAATGGCTTCTAGAAAGGTGACATTGAAGTGTAACAGCTGTAGTTCTGGCATGATGAGAAAGTCTAAAGATTTGCCCATGAGTTGGGGAGCAGCACATAATAGAGACCACAGTAGTACAGGTGCTGTAACCGAAGGATACAGATGCTTCAAACCCTTGATGAATCTTTTCAGTGATTGGTCAGCAAACAATTTAGGACTGTTAGTACAGTCCTGCTGATAAAAAGAGATGGCAGACGAATACATATTGAGAGATTAGAACAACAGTGCTTTAGCATACAGAGAGATAATGAACTGCAATGTGTTGTCGAAGGCTTTCATAGCTGGAATCACTGGGTTGTTGTGTGTTTTCCAGGCTGTATGGCCATGGTCCAGAAGTATTGTCTTCTGACGTTTCATCCAAATCTGTGGCAGGCATCCTCAGAGGTTGTGAGGTATATTGGAACCTAAGCAAGGAAGATTTATATAAACCTCCCTTGCTTAGGTTCCAATATACCTCACAACCTCTGAGGATGCCTGCGATAGATGTGGGCGATACATCAGAAGAGAATGCTTCTGGAACATGGCCATACAGCCCGGAAAACACACAACAACCACCAGGAGCACAAAAAGCAGGTTGGGTAAGTTTGAGGAAATTCCTAGATTTCCTTTCGATTTCAGGGCACAGGTAAAAGGTTACCAAACCACATTAAGTATCTGTGCCTCTATGTCTCATGGTACAGAGGATGGAGTCTCCAGACAGATAACCTGAAGGCGGCCAGATTTGGATTATCTGTGGTGCTGCCAGGTGGAGCAGTGGTTTTCAACCTGTGGATCCCCCGGTGTTTTGGCCTACAGCTCCCAGAAATCCCAGCCAGTTTACCAGCTATTAGGATTTCTGGGAGTTGAAGGCCAAAACATCTGGGGACCCACAGCTTGAGAACCACTGAGCTGGATGAACAATAGTCCAATGACAAAGACAGTGGAGATCTTTGTTATCAAGAAAAGAATGGCTGCTTAGACCTCACTGAACTTCAAAGGTTCACTTGGAAGTCTTTTTCTTGACCTGGGCAAGAGTGCATAGAATGAGGAAAGTGTATAGAAATGCTCCATTCACTTGCATCTCCACAAACATACACATCTGAACCCCTGTGGATCATTCTGCATTGTGAAGAGATGCAAGGATTTCCAACATGAGCAGACCATCTGCAAAAACACCATAGGAATATTTGTCTGTGGTCTATTTTGTTTCTTTGTATCTTCCAGAACGTTGTCCATGGTAGCAAGATAGATGGGCATGGGAATCTTCGAATTGTGAAGACACAAGAAGCAAGAGGTTGAGAAGATGTCTGGATCACCTACCATTTTGTTTTTTCAAACAATGTGCTGCAGTAAAATTGTTGGCAATTTGAATAACTTTGTGCCAAAGAACAGATCTGAACATCCCGAGAGCCCTTAAAACAGAACTCTAGATGAATGCTTACCAACCTTTGGTCCTCCAGCTGTTTTGGATTTCAACTCTCAGAAATCCCAGCCATCTTACCAAATGTTAAGAATTGTGGGAACTGGAGTCCAAAACACCTGGAGAAGCAAAGGTTGGGAAGCATTGCTCTAGATCAGGGGTCCTCAAACTAAGGCCCGGGGGCCACATGCGGCCCATCGAAGCCATTTATCCGGCCCCCACGGCACAAAGGCAGAAGGGGGTTGGGCTAAATGACCCAAGGGTTCTCCTCTTCTATTATTATTATTATTATTATTATTATTATTATTATTATTATTATTATTAACATTGAAGCTAGGAGGCCATCTGTCAGGGGTGCTTTGCTTGTGCTTTTGATGCACAAGGGCAGAAGAGGGTTGGACTAAGTGGCCCAAGGGGTCTCTTCCAAACCTCTTTATTACTGTTGTTGTTATTATTATTATTAACATTGAGGCTGGGAAGCCATCTGTCAGGGGTGCTTTGCTTGTGCTTTTGGTGCACAAAGGCAGAAAGGGGTTGAACTCAATGGCCCAAAGGGTCTCTTCCAACCCTCTTTATTATTATTATTGCTTGGTGGCCAACTATAGTCCGGCCCTCCAATGGTCCGAAGGATCGTGAACTGGCCCCCTGTTTAAAAAGTTTGGGGACCCCTGCTCTAGATGGTTGGTGAGATCTCTTCCAATTTTCCAGTTATGCCATTTGACATTAATTTTCAGATTGCCACAACGACACCTCACTGATAGTGATAGTGACAATTGGTGGTCAAATCCCATCTGATATTACTGACAGATAACAGTTGCACACTTCCGCTACTGACAGATCGTTGCTTTGAGAATTTCTTCACAAAAACAACTTTTATTTATTTCGTGTCAAAAACATTGCATAATACATAAGTTTGAAATTGATAAAATAAAGGAATTATAAGCAGCTAAATAGTTTTAGACCAAAAGTAGGCAACAGAGACCACATTGTCCGTAGTTTTAAACAATTCCTCCTCTGTACATGAGGAGCAAGCATACATATGCGGAGTTGTTTGTTCTGCTCCACAGTCACACAAGGTCACACAGTCACACAGCCACACAAAAACAATTACACGTTTCATAAATCTACTTTAATTTGGATTAACACATTGGATTAATCCTAAACTTTGAAATCTGCAAGCGAGATTTAATGACAGACCATATACCTTAAAATAAGTACACATTGCTCTTTCTTATGAGCTATGGCATCTAAGGATTGTAAGACCCTAAGAATTGTTTAGGGTTGCCACATGGAATGAGTCTTGCAAAGAACTGTTTATCTTACCTGACAGGCCACAAGATAAATCAACTCCCCAAGAGTAGGTAAAAGGCACTGTTTTAGTTTACTGTTCCTGAAGTTCTCTCTGATCAATTCTGTTAAGAGAGTGACTGCCTGTAACAATAATGACAACAAAAAATATAATAGCAAACGAGGAATGCAGCATGGAAAGTGCTCCTCAAGTACTCACACTCATTTTTACAGAAAGAAATGAAAGGATAATAAAGACAAACTCAAGGCTCATACAATGCCTTGTATAATTATTCCTGTCCCACAGTCCTCTGGAAGCATTGCTCCTATACTAGGGATAAAATCCGGGGATGGTGTGTGATCTCAATCAACATTTCCAAACCTTTCATTTAATTAATAAACAGATAAATATGACCTATCACAATCTCATTGCAATTAAAGTGATATAAAATTGTTTGGAAAAATATACAATTATGTCAACCAGAGAATATGGGGTAAACAGAGCTACTTCTAATTGTATTAACACAGTAATTGTTGAATTTTATTAAGGCCTATACTGGTCAAGATCTTTCTCCTGTATTTAATCTTGATGTATAAGTGACCTCTAGCGGAGGTTTGTAGAAAAATACAACACCGATCTGTACAGATTATGTGGAATAACAGCCTATCAATTACTAATCTATTTGCTAGCCAATTATTTAACTGAGACAATAACAGAAATGATAAGACCTTGGGAATAATTTGTATGGTCCATTCATCCTCATCTGCTGCTGTCCATGTGCAATTCCTTCTGCTAAAAGAAGACATCAGCATCTCTTCCTAACTGCCTTAAAACCTAAAGATCACTTTAAACCTTGTTTAAAGGTCACTTAAAAGATCACTTAAACATGACTGAAAATATTGTGCATTCTTATGGCCTAAAATCTCCTTCAAGAGAAGCATATACACACACACATACACACACACACACAATATGCTCAGCAACCACAGATCTATGCTGCCACTATTTAACCAGTTATCTAAAAAGGGAAACTGATTTTAAAGATGAATACATGAAGCAGAGTAATTTTTTTCTTGCAATATCTAAAGGTATGCCCATCAAATATGCCGCCGAAATGGTAATCAACCATTAAAAGATGTTATCAATGTAGTCCTTAAAACAACAAAAACAATAGTGTAAAGTTTATACTGCATTTAATCAACTACATTCTGAGAGCATTAGGACGTTCAGTTCACCATCTCCATTTCTTTGTCATCTTTAAAGCACTTGAGAAGCATTATACTCACACACGGAAAAGACTACTTTCAGGTGGCTGAACCAAGAACAAAAAGCAGAGGAACACAATACGAACTTATTTGCAGGGATTGATACCATCTTATATACTGTAATCTTTATTACAGTGCACTGCTAACTAAAGATAAGTTTTCACTAAATACCGGTATTCCCAAATGCAATTTTCTTCTAAACATTCCTCAAAATGGTGTGCTGTTCCTTTTTTTTTTTTTTTGCAGTTTATTTAAGGGATATTGAGAAGACGGCATCATTTTAAAATATATTTTACATTTAATCCTCTTAAATATTTTCTTAACCAAGGCATTCCAGTCCCCCCTTTGCCTAAGAAATGCATTTTAACAAAATTTTGCATAGTAGAAGGTTACATAGAGTGCTGGCATGTTGTAGTGATTGGAGTGTTGGAATCGGACACTGAGAAAGATGGGTTTAAATTCCCACTCAGCCATGGAAACCCATTGGGCAACCTTGGGCACCTTACCCTCTCTCTGAACAAATTCTGCCAAGAACATCCTGTGATAGGTTGACATTGCCATAAGTCAGAAACAAAATGGAAGGCATGTGGCAGACAGTTGGACTTTGACTGCAATGTTCAAATCCTCAAAGCTCACCAAATGATCTTGCCCAGTGACCATCTCTTTTATGAGGAGATAACAAAAACACAACCCTGAATTTTCAAGGGAATGGGATAACAAATAATTAATCACAGTTATTTAGCTTTCACCTTTTAGGTCACTCTTAAAATTGAAACCATTAAAGTAGTCTCACTTATCCAACATAAATGGGCCGGCAGAACGTTGGATAAGCAAAAATGTTGGATAATAAGGAGGTATTAAGGAAAAGCCTATTAAATGTCAAATTACAAGATTATTTTAGAAATTTAGAAGTACCAAAACATCATGTTTTATAACAAGTCTGCCACTTGTTTGGGAATGTGGCTGCACTTATGTTGTTGTTGGGCATGTTGGCCTGCTGCATGTTGCTGCCTAGAAAAACAAATGTGGATCTGGGCGGGAGGCAGAATGCGTTGGATAATACAGAACTTTGGATGAGCAAAGGTTGGATAAGCAAGGCTCTACTCTATTTCTCTGTGAAGTTAACTCACATCTTATATCCCACTGTATTAAAATGAAATATTACCTCTACAACTGGAACATTCTCTTTAAGTTCAGCTGTATGCAATGCAAGCAAGCCAATGACTCGGGCAGCTTTGGCACGTCTGAAATTAAATTTATAAACTTTATGAAAATCACAAATCAGCAAGTTTAGAAACTATTACAAAGCTCATGTTATATAAACTGGTTGACATAAAAACTAAATTAAAAGTAATTATAAACTCCAGATAACATCACTAGCATCAAATAAGCATAACATCATTACACTACATTATACTATTACATTTTTTAAAAAGTAATGAGCTAAACATAGTCTTCTCATGATGACAGTTTTTGTGTCATTCACATGGACTGATATGAACGACAGAAAAAGGACATCATGGGAAGACTCATGTTTTATTCAGAAACTTGGTGTTGCCATTATTTACTAAACACCACAGTGGTTCTCAGCCTGTGGATCCCCAGGTGTTTTGGCCTACAACTCCCAGAAATCCCAGCCAGTTTACCAGCTGTTAGGATTTCTGGAAGTTGAAGGCCAAAATATCTGGGGGCCTATAGGTTGAGAACCACTGAAATAACAGAATTGGATAGACAATCATTGTTAGCAAACAACTAATATGATTTACTGTGAAGACTTGCTATCTATAGTGTATTCTTCCCAGAGGGCTACCAGTGGCTCTAGTAGGCCCTCCATATTCGCAAATTTCACTTTTGTGGATTTGATTATCCACTTTTGTTGATTCAATTTGATTAATATGTGCTTTCTGCTGTCAACTTACAGCAGAAGATAACTATATAGATTTCTAAAGAGAGCACTTCTTTAGGCATTTATAGGTCCTTCCGAAAGATTCTTTTGGAAGTTGACGACAGAGTCATGCTGGCGGAACTAGAGTTCTTTGGGAGGCATTCTGTCAGGTAAACAAAAATAGTGGGGAGTTTTTATCCAAAGTTTTTCCACTTTCATGGGAGTCCTGTGCCCCTAACCCCAGCATATATGATTGTGTGTCTTGGTGGGGATTGTACTTAATCACTTCCTGCTCTTCCATCTACCTTCTCAAAATTGCCCTGCTCCTTGGTCATTTATAATATTAATACTAAGAGGTAAAAATCAGAAGAGATGGAGAGAAAAGTTATCCAAATGTTTTCTTACAATACAACAAAAAACCTCAATTATTGTTTTGTTTTGTTTTTTTAATTAGAAGAGGAAACAGTATATTAGTATTTCATCTTCTTTTAATTCTGTTAGTGTTGTGTTTTGTGCACATATGTTTGTTTATGTGTTTTGTTTTTAATAGGTACTTAGTTGTAGTGTTTGTAGTTGTAATAGGTTAAATGTAGATTTTGAGTTTTTAAGTCATATACAAAACTTGTTTGTATGTTCTATTATTTTGGAATAACTATATAGTTTTTCTTTTGTTTTTTGAATAGAAATTATTAGAGAAGAAAATATAACAGAAAATTACTACAGCTACAGAACTGAAAATTATTTATTTTGTATTATAATTATTCCAATTCCTCTGTTATGATGGCTTTGGAGTCCTCCAAAGCAACATGAAACAACTCTTTGTCCAATGATCTGCAGGTCAGAATTCTTATTTCAGTAATTCTCAAGCATGGAAATGGGGGGAGAACTATCAGATGGTTGAGGATCCCCCATCCTCAACCATCCCAATTATTTTAAAAGGAAAATGCTCACTTGCACTACCTGGTCCTAGGGGATGTAATAGAGGCAATGTTTTCTGCTGTTCCCCCATCACATTTCAAGTTAAAATGGTGCCTTTTTTCAAAACCAGAAGTGTCAACAAATATGTGTATCAAAATATACTCATATATCAATATAAGAATATAAGAAAATGGTTCTTAAAATATCTATATATATATACACTGTCTGTCTGTCTGTCTCTCACACAATACCTAAGTACTTTTAACAATAAAATAATAGAAATGGTGTTTTGAGTGAGTATTCCAGACATATTAGATCCCCACAGAGTGCATTTCACTCAATGATACTCTTTCCTTAATCTCAACAGGTCTTGGGTATTTGAGCTGCTACTGCTGTCTACTTTATTCTTTCACAGTAGATCTTAGGAACCAGTTCATAGGCACTGATATGATATTTATAACTTTTTCTAAATTCAGAGAAGCCACTTAAAAACAGACATGATCTTGCCTTTTGAGTCTAATGCAGGGAGGCCAGCAGTGAAGGGATACCCTAACAGAATAATGTTTCTTGTTTGGGACTGGGAAGTTCTGTTTACAAGAAAGCTAAAGAAATATGAAAAAGCTGACAGACCCACAGAGAAACCAATAATTAGTGGGCATATTGTCAAAAGGCCTACAATTTTTCTTAATCCATGATTTAGCAGCAAATAACTGAACTCTTTCTGGAGCAACCCCAAAAGACAATCCGTTATAGTAACGTGGAACTGTGGAGTTATTGCTGGGAGGATCTTACTTCTGCTTTATATAAGAGTAGACAACAAGTGAAAGCTCAAAATGCAATATGCCCAGACTGCTATACACCAATGGTAAATTTTGCCTCAGCTGAGTATGTCCTGTAAGATACTACACTGACCCATAATATGCATAGAGGCTCCAAAGTGTGTTAGAAAGAACTTGTGGGGAAACAGGATTAAGCCATGGTACTGAATCCGAACAGTGATTCCATGATACTTACATGTCCCAGTTTGAAGCTACTCGCAACTGTTGTAATAATGCAGGGAACTAGAATTTAAGAACATAGACTAATAAATTGAGTTATTCACAATGAATTGTTAGGAAATAAAAAACTACCATTTAGTGTTATAGTTTTATTTGCAATGGTCCAAGGAACTGAAGAAAATAAAAGATTGATATGTACTATAAATGGTCATTCTAGTGCAGCTGAAGGAGCAATCTACTATTATGCATGGGTTAACTACCATATTTCATCCCATAATAGCTGTCATTGTATAATATCCACACACCCATTTTTTGGGTGCTAAAATTGGTATTTTAGTATTCCTTGCATAAGGTACATCCTTGATTTATAAGCCTCCCCATTGTAAAGTCTAGCATTCCCTTCCCTGTGCCTTGCTACCGTGAACTAAACAGTTTTATCCACTTGATCTTCCCATTTCACCCCATCTGTAAAGAGTAGCATTTGTTGTCACAACTAACATCTCCTGAGGAATGAAAAAGATTCAGTTGTCCTATAGGCATTACTACAGATCTAACTGAACAGTGTGGTATGATCAGTAACATTTTCTATTATTGCCAATTGACATGGTCTGAAGAAAATTTGCAGAGTTCTCATAGAGTTCTCATTTGGAATCTCACACATCAGTTGAACTGAATTAGCTGTATTGTTGACATCAATACACCTAGCACTCTTTCCAAGTGCATCACATCTCCTGGTCTTAACTGAACTAGATGTGATATCAACTTGTATCTATTTTCCTCTTCTGAGTGTAAAGATACAATGTTTTATGGTATCAGTTTGGGCTCCCAGGTGTCTCAAGGTTCTTGTCACTTCTAGGTGGCTCCTTTTGTAATTCACCAAGATCCGTGTCTTTCCAACAAAATGAAGTTTAACAGGGACAAATGCAAGATACTTCACTTTGGCAGAAAAAATGGAATGCAAAGATACAGAATGGGGGACACCTGGCTTGACAGCAGTACATGTGAAAAAGACCTTGGAGTCCTTGTGGACAACAAGTTAAACATGAGCCAGCAATGTGATGCGGCTGCTAAGAAAGCCAACGGGATTCTGGCCTGCATCAATAGGGGAATAGCATCTAGATCCAGGGAAGTCATGCTCCCCCTCTATTCTGCCTTGGTCAGACCACACCTGGAATACTGCGTCCAATTCTGGGCACCACAGTTGAAGGGAGATGTTGACAAGCTGGAAAGCGTCCAGAGGAGGGCAACTAAAATGATCAAAGGTCTGGAGAACAAGCCCTATGAGGACAGGCTTAAAGAACTGGGCATGTTTAGCCTGCAGAAGAGAAGGCTGAGAGGAGACATGATAGCCATGTACAAATACGTGAAGGGAAGTCATAGGGAGGAGAGAGCAAGCTTATTTTCTGCTGCCCTGCAGACTAGGACACGGAACAATGGCTTCAAACTACAGGAAAGGAGATTCCACCTGAACATCAGGAAGAACTTCCTCACTGTGAGGGCTGTTCGGCAGTGGAACTCTCTTCCCCGGACTGTGGTGGAGGCTCCTTCTTTGGAGGCTTTTAAACAGAGGCTGGATGGCCATCTGTCGGGGGCGCTATGAATGCGATTTCCTGCTTCTTGGCAGGGGGTTGGACTGGATGGCCCATGAGGTCTCTTCCAACTCTACTATTTTATTCTAACACTGTATGGTCAACTTGAGATCTGCTTCTGCTTTCCTTTTTCAAAATGTCATCCAAGCAAGGATACAGGAATACTTGATTTTGATTAAGAAAAGCCATTATCAGCACCATGCCAAACTGGAGGGCAATGCCCTGAACTGGTAATGTTGGCCGTTATACTCGAATCAAAGAAACTGTCTGCAGATTGGATTCATTAGTATATATAAAAATAAGCGATGATTTATAGCTTTGGAAGAAGCTTAATTCCAAATTGTCTATTACTGTTTGTAAAGGTTTTATCATCAACCTTGCAGACAATGGACACAGCACTCAGCAGACAGCACTCGACTCAACTCAAAACAGTATTGAACAGATCTGATGCAATCAGCAATGCACAAACACTTGTGTCTGGACACTCCCCAGTTCCAGCCACACATCAAGGACATCACAGCTTCTTAGTAAATAACTCTTTCCAGACTATAGCACACTCTGGATGATGCAATCAGTATGCAATACAGGCAAGACACAAATTTCATTTAAACACTACCAATACACAAATCCCACATTAACATAAATAGCATGAGGAACAAGTCTGAACACTCTGAGGAACTCCATAGGCCTATGACAAAGGAGTTAAGTAAGAATCATCTAATATAGTGGTTCTCAATCTGTTTTGGCCTTCAATTCCCAAAAATCCTAACAGCTGGTAAACTGACTGGGATTTCTGGGAGTTGTAGGCCAAAACACCTGGGGACCCACAGGTTGAGAACCACTGCTCTAATAGAAGGAAGTCACTGTAGAACAGTGCCTCCAAGCCTCATCCCAGAGAGGTGACTCAGAAAGATATCATCATCAGCAACAGTATCAACAGCTGTGAAGAGGTCCAAGGGAACCAACAGGGATATATTTTATCAGTCCAGGTCCCTGCATAGGTTATCCACCAAGGCAATCAAAGCTGTCTGTTACATAACAAGGGCTGAAACCAGAATGGAATGGATCTAGAGATGCTCCTTTTGTGACAAAGAATTCCTAAATGAAATGTTTGATTATGGTGACAGCACTAAACTGTATTGTGCCTGTCTTCCGCTCTCCTTCAGCAGTTGCTGTAACTGAGAAAAGGAAGAAAATGAAGGTCATCAAAAGACCTTGTAAATGTTGCTTAGCACTGACAAGAGGTGGGAGACCCCATAATTCTCTAGGATTATGCCACTATGTTTATTAGAAAGTTCCATTGTGCTTAACAGGGATTAGTTAAAAATCAGTATCCACAAAATTGCAGCCTTGGTTTCTTGAAATGCAAGAAGTAGCTGATTTTTCACATTCCTGGTAGTACCTACCTTTATGATTTTGACAAACTGTAAAACTCACCAGCTGTGTGCTAATTAGTCTGGTTGCTACTTCTTTATTGCCAGCAACTGTGCAGAAATAGCAAAGTAAATTCAGTTTAACTCTGGCTGCTCCTGTAGTCTTTTCTTGGGAATCAATCAGCTGATGCACTTGTTGTAAGAAGTCATTCCATTCGTCTTCTTTTTGCATCAATAGTTTCTCAGCTACATAGAAAAATAAATCAAGAATAGTTTCATGAAAATACTCTATGATTGTACTTTCCATTGTGATACTGAAATATGTTTGTTAAGGTGTACCAAAATCTTATCAGGCAATATGCATTTAAATAGTAAAACAACATTCTGTTTCAATTAATAGATTTAAAATTACATCCATTGGCTTATCCTTGGCTCAACTCAGTGTTAAATACTACACTATGAGGCCCAAACAAATTGTTAGTTCCAACTAGAAAAGATTCATGGATCCATCTGAAACTGGGTAAGTCAACAAATTATCTTAATTCTACTGATTCAGTGTGTTTCAACCGTTCTGAGTCCTCACGGGGAGATAGAGCAGGATATAAATAGTTTATTTATTTATTATTTGTTTATTTGTTTATTCTGGTTGCTATTCCTGGACACTGCAGTCCAACAACATTTGGATATGTGCACAAATCTAATCCCAGGCCTATATACGTCGTTTTAATATGTAAACATAAACAGGACAGAGGAAGTTATCACCTGTTAGAAAATATAAACCCCAGAATGAGCTAAAGCTAAAATTATTAAGAAAGGGTAATTAGTATAATAATGTCAATTACAGTTTTCAGTACAATTACAATGTATAATTGTACATTATAGTTTATAAGATCAAGTACAAAATCTGTGCTTAGGTGTACCTTCCTACTCAAAGGAACCAATGGGAAATTTTATATTGGCTAAATTGAAAACTTCATTTCATAATTTGCTATTATAGTTGGCAATTCCAGTTTCAAGGACGCAAACCAAAACAAATCTTGCTCAGAAAATTATGCATTACATTGAGCGCACAGAGCAACGGGATTTTTATAAACATATCTCAGGCTGCATCCTTCAGTAAAAATATCTTAATAAACAAAAATTATTTTTAAAAAATCAGTCTAGAAAACAACTTCTAAGTTCTAAGCAGCAATTAATTTGCAAAAAAATTCTTTACCTGAATGTGCTGGTATATGCAAATGTTTCGTGTCAAATCTCATTGCTACTTGCTTCAGTATCTGAGAGGAAAAACGAATGGATTGAACTGAGGAAACTATTTCACAGACCAAGGTAAAAATATATAGCTAATATGTAATTTATTCATTTAAGGTATTTTACCCCACCCTTCTCTGCAAGTGGACCCAAGGCAGCTTACAACATATAAAGCATACAATACAGAAGTTAAAACATAGTTAAAATCAAATATTTGATATAACCGATTACCACCTCCCCAATATATAAACCAATAACCATTAT
Source organism: Anolis carolinensis (assembly GCF_035594765.1). NCBI lineage: Eukaryota > Metazoa > Chordata > Lepidosauria > Squamata > Anolidae > Anolis > Anolis carolinensis. The sequence continues at coordinate 66,451,972 of NC_085846.1, forward strand.
GGAACAAAATATTTTCTATCATAATCATCCAATGATATGTGAAACTATAAAATTAATTCAAATTACTAACTGGTATAAAATCTTTGAATAAGATTGACTTTGACTTAGAAGTATAACAAACTCCACATTCTCCAAATCATAAGAATTCCACCCTCTTAAATGTTAGACTCATTTTCTGTCTTTATACTACAGAACTGAAGTAGCTATTTAGATTTTTTAAAAACTAAACTGCATGTAAGTAGCAACACAAATACTTGCACTAGCATTCTTGTTTTTAAAGATACTTAAATCATTGAATTTTAACAGTTCTCTATAATATACTTGCAGATACTGCTGAAGACATCCATCAATGTTTATATGCAACACGAGATCCAAATACACACTTTTAGGCACGTTAACAGCTTTCTTTGCAGGTTTCTCTACCATGCCATATTATAACATGATTTTGGAATTTTTCCTAGATCTTGGAGTAACTTTTTATGTAGGATGGGGAGTTGCTCTTTGAGAAACTCAAAGTCAAAGCTTTCTTAATTATGCAAAAATTCTTTATTTCTTGGTAACATGGGCATAATGACTATTAATAATGTCATCTTAATGACAAAATATTGAAACTCTGATTGTTGCCAGGTAAACAGTACCTATTACTTATAATGAGTACTGTACACTTTCTTAGCAAACAATAAAGTACAAAAGAAAGACTTCAACTTCTTGTTATCATTTGTACAACACTTAAGTATTCTAGCACCTGAATTCAAATTGCAAGAAAATCACTCTCCCTGACTATTCTGCCTCATAGTTCTAATGTGAAGAAAATTTCAAATATGTTCCACAAATAAAACGGAATGCATGACATTTAGTTTGATGTCTCAAGACATTCAGTGGATTTCATGGAGTATGTAGAGCAAACCATGAAAACATCAACATACCCAAGAAGAACTTGCTACAAAGTCCAAAAGCGTACTATGAGATCTACTAGTGAAATGGTCCTATCTTGTAGTATAACACTTTTATATAAAGCTACAAAAAAAAACCCTGGTGTGGACACTAGGTGGAAGTATAAGAATAAAAGATGTATCAATGAAGTGTAGAAATGGCAAAACATACTGCACAATTCTGAACATATTTGGAAAGGTATCAAGAATGTTCTGCAATACCTTTGGATTGTCAATAATTGGAGTCACAATAAGATCAGACTCTGTGTAGATAAGCTCTTTTACTTTGGACTCCATATCTTGTGCACTGTAGAGTCTGTTTTTATCCTAGAATATAAGTAAACATTACAATAAACATTATCCTCTATATTTAATATATAATGAACACAACAGAAAAATAATTCACAGCAACTAACAAGTAAAAGACTTTACTTTTGCCAAATCGCAAACAAATAAAATATTTTACTTTTATGAATTGTAAAGTACATTGTGAACACAGGAGCTATGTTTCCACACAATCTTCCAAACAGTTTTGACTTCTATGAAGCTTTTTTCACATTCTTCCTTGAAACTTTGAGTCAGAAAACCCCTGCTTTATATAAAAATAGACCACAGGTTGTACTTTTGTTTCATAGTTTTTAGCAATGTTGATTTTTCTATTTAAGCTTCTGCATATTTTACTCTATCAAAATGAGTCTTACCAGAAGTTCCCAACTGCATTCAAATATAAGGACATCTTTATCCTCATTCTTTTCACTTTATTTTGGTTTGGTCATTTTTCCTATCTGGAACTGACAGCTCTAAACTTTACTTGCTTTAATAAAATAGCTACACAAAACCATATCCAGACTCTTTCTTCATTTTGCCTGCACTCACCTTTACAGAAGGACATGGAGAAGTTCTCTGTAGTGAATTTGAAGATGCAATGGCTGTGGCACAGCTTATTTCTACTGCGTTGCTAGTCCTAGGTGTAGGACGGGAACTAAAAATAATAGATACATGAAATAGAAATGTCAATGTTAATTAATACATATTTTTCCTGTAATTTGAGCTCTCCGCTCAATTATCATTCAGAAAATAAATCAATTGAGACTGGATTTCCCTAGGATGGGGCTCTCTCTACTTTTTTATACTTGTTAACTCGTAAATATTTATCTAATGATAATAACATACTTTATTTATAATTCACTCTATCTCCCTGAGGGGACTCAGAGCGGATTACAAGTACATATATATGCCAAACATTCAATGTCATTATACAATTGACAGAGACAAACAATACATAAACAGAGGCAGAGTTCCCTCTTTCATTCCCAGCATCTGGAGGCAGTTCTCGACTCGGCTATGGGGAGGTGCTGTTGTTCAATTTTTCCATACCGAGAAGCCTGCTGACCAAATTGCCAGTATGTTTTTCAGGGGTACCTTTTACCTCCCCGCTAGAGTGGTACCTTGCTGTTTTCAAATTGCAAGGTAGGCAGAAGCTAGGCTGATGGCGGGAGCTCACACTGCCTGCAGCTTAAACTGTGAACCTTCCAGTTGGCAAGATCTTTTGTAGCTGGTGGTTAACCCGCTATGCTAGCCGTGGCCAACTCTATCACTAGGGTTCTGGAATTCTGATTCTCTGAAATAGGCATTCGCACAAAATAGTCACACTTACACTACTAAGAATTTCAGTCTTCTAATAGATAATATTTTTGATATAAATGTAGTCTGCAGATCCCACAAGAAAGTTGGTTCTTCTCACTCTCACTAAAGATTTACAAAATAAATCACCTGTCCTACTTCAAAAAAAAATTGAGTTCCACAAACATCTTCAAAGAGTTTGAAACTTCTTTATTCATACCTGAGAAGGAAAATAGATTCATTTGAGTCACCATCAACAGCACTTTTAGGGCGTAATTCCTCTGGCCTTTCTGTCAAATAAAATATACTTTATTTACCAACCTGAACTATGAGAAAGTAATATTCCAAGTATTAATTTTATTCAATTTCATGTAAGAGTAATTTGTAAGATGAAACTGTAACCTCACCCAGCTTGAAAGATCTGTTCAGCTGTTTGTTTGATGTTCTTAGATTGAGAGCATCTGGTGTTTTTTCACTCTCCAACTCATCCTCAGACTTTGCACATACAAACAACCCAGCATTTCCACTCTTGTTCAAACTAAAGAAAAACAAATTCACTTTGAAGTTAATGCAGCTTTTATTAGTCAGTTCAAAGTTTTGGTCAAAACCATGATTGGAAAAATAACTTGAGAGAACAATTAATAGGGATGCCTGTGGCACAAATAATCAAGATATCTGTCTACATATCAAACAGAAATTAGAGTTATCGTTTATAAGCTAAGAACTTGACAATACTGAAACCATTTTGGAAAACTAACTTCAGGACTAACTTGCTATTTATAGAATAATAATAAAATTAACATTGATTTTTTGCAACTGGTCAAAATTTAATATTGTGGGGATGCTTAATGTTACAGTGATGCACAAGAAGGTTGGACCCAGGCTATGTTAGCTGATTTACTTCCAATGATTTTAAGTAGAGTAAGCTGCATAATGGGAGAATATGGGATCATTGCAAGTGATAACAGTTCAAAAGAATGGCTGCAGAACATAAAAGCCATATAGCTTAATGGTTCCTGAGGCAATTTTTCCTGCTTTTCTAAAGTAATGCCACATGGTAGTTAGTCACAGGAAAACTTGGTCTATACAAGGAAAACTGCAGCCTAAGGTGAAGATGAGTAACATATTAGTTCCTTGCAGAAACAAAACAAGGTGTTCCCTTAGCACCTTAAAGCTAAAAGTGTCAACAATGAATGCATGTGATGAAATTGGCTCTGTCTCATGAAAGATAATGCTATAATATATTTGTTATACAGTGATGTTCAAAATCTAAAACTAAATGTGACTAATATACCTGGAGTTGGTGTCTTTTCCCAAGATCGATTCTTTGGAAATCTGAACAAAAGCATGTTGCCAGAAAGGATGCTGCAACAGTTCTGTCCAGTTCAATCTTTAAACATAGGAAAATGAGAAAAAGTATAAGATTGCTATATAAATACTACAAACTACTGGTTATTTGAAAAATATACGTTGCCACACCATCAAATCATCAATTTACCTCTTCTGGGGATCCTTCTGAAGCAAAGAGACAAGCAAGTTAAGAAAGTCAGAAGATGGTTTTGAAATTGCTGATCCTGTAAGATAACCACACCACATATGTTTAGAAATAAATATAATTCCAATAAATATCATATTCTAAAACAAATAACACACTATTAAACTGTGTTATCTTCTTAAAGCAGTAACGCATAGATTTGAGGTAACTGTGCTGACAGTTGTGGAAAAGCAACTACAGGCAGTCCCCAAGTTACGAACAAGATGTGTTCTGTAGATTTGTTCTTAAATTGAATTTGCTTGTAAGTTGGAATAGGTCCATTTTTTAAGTATAACTGCAGCCATATATAGAGTTTCGCTTATTCAACCTTCGCTTATCTAACGTTCTATATTATCCAACATAGTTTGCCTCCCACCCTGTTTCTCTAGGCAGCAACGCGCAGCAGGCCAACACGCCCAACAACACAAATGCAGCCATGCTCCCAAACAAGTGGCAGACTTGTTGTAAAACATGATGTTTTGGTGCTTAATTTGTAAAATCATAACGTAATTTGACGTTTAATAGGCTTTCCTTAATCCCTCCTTATCCAACATTTTTTCTTATCCAACGTTCTGCCGGCCCATTTATGTTGGATAAGTGAAACTCTACTCTGTGTGTGTGCATACAGTAGAGTCTCAATTATCCAACCTTCGCTTATCCAACATTCTGGATTATCCAACAGATCAAGCAGCAAGGACTGAACTTTTTACAGATTTAACTTCCAACAATGTTGTTACTGTAAGTTCATTTTATGCAATTCTATCTTTATTTGTAGTTAATTGCTTACTAGTCATTATTTTTGTAGTCAATGTTTTCAATACATTGTGATGTTTTGATGCTAAATTTATAAATACAATAATTACAGTACTACATAATATTACTGTGTATTGAACTGCTTTTTCTGTTGATTTGTTGTAAAACATGATGTTTTGGTGCTTAATTTGTAAAATCATAATGTAATTTGACATTTAATAGGCTGTTCCTTAATCCCTCCTTATTATCCAACATTTTCGCTTATCCAACATTCTGCTGGTCCATTTATGTTGGATAAGTGAGACTCTACTGTGTATGTATATGTGTATGTGTATATATAATCTTTGGATCACATAGGGAAGGGCTAAAAACCCTATGGTGTGTGTTTTGCTGTCTGTGCCCACGTTAAGAAGACTTCACCTTACCTTCTGTCCTTTTGAGAATTAGATTTTGAAAAAAATGGCTTGTTGTGGAAACAGAATTGGTGATACAACTTCAGTTGAGGCACCTTTTCCCCATGATAACTCTTTCAGGAATTAATTTCCCTTCCGAGGAAATTTCTCTCACTTCCTAGTGTCTCAACCCCATTCTTAACTATGAGTCATTTGTAAGCTGCATGTTTGTAACTCAGGGACTGCCTGTACGGAAATCCCTTCTGGTATTTTCTTTTTTCCATGCATTATGAGAAAGAACGCTCAGAAACCCTGTTACTAGGATGGAAGTAAGTTTATTTTCTATCATTCTGATACAGCTCTCAGATTTATTAATAAGCAGAGATCAAACAGAATTAGCACACATTTATAGATAGACAGCTGACCTACAATGGCAAGTGAGAAGAGCCATATATATTGTTCTTCCAGTTCAGATTGTTTATATTATTTTTAACAAGGCACAACTGAACTGTTCATCCTTCAAAACATACCTTGCTGTACAGGTGGAAAAGGATCTTCATTTAAAATCTTTTCTGTTAATTCGGTATCGTTTTCAGAGAAAAAAGGTGGTCTTCCTACAAATGTAATGAATAGTTGGGGAGAAATTCAGCTACACTTGAGTTAACTCCAAAACAGTAATTTTAAAATGTTTGTTTGCTACAACATTTGCAATGTGTCTATTTAAAAGATGATTTTCAGGATTTCCAGCATAAAACTTCTAAAACTTCTTACACCATTTATTTTTCTTAGAGTGAAATAATACTAGGCATCATGATACCTGAAAACATTTCATATAGTAAACAGCCCAACGACCACAGATCACTGGCTGTGGAGAAGTCGTTTCCCTTTATCACTTCTGGTGCAACATATCTAAGTGAACCTGCAAAAGAAAATCAAACAGTCTGATTTGTTCTGATTTTGAATACACTTTTCTGTATAAGTTACTAATGATTTCAACTAAACCAAATTTCTTCCTCAGTCTTAAACCAGTTCCCATCGCTGGAATATCTAAAAATGTAGTCATGCAGCACACAACTGTAAATTCATTCAAGATAAAGAAGATGCAGAGATATTTAGAAAACATTCAACAGAGATGACAATCATGTGGTTCCCTCAGGTGTTGCTAAAATGCATCTGCCAGTGTTCTTCACCATTCTTTATGCTGAAAAACTATAATCAAACAAACACATAATTCTCACTCTGGCCTATATCAACCACTTTATGTGTATGAAGTCACCCAATGGAGAAAGCACAGCATGGGGGAGCAAAGGGAGACTGGGAGAGCAGGACTCTGAGGTGGGCCAGGCCAGAGAAACAGCTACGTATCGTGGAAGAAAAAAGTACAAATGCCCCATCTGAGCAAACAGTTGGTGGCATCACAACCAACAATTTGCAGTATAGTAAGTAAAGCAACAGATTCTTTTGTGTGTGTGTGTCAGGAGCAACTTGAGAAACCGCAAGTCACTTCCAGTGTGAGAGAATTAGCTGTCTGCAAGGACGTTGCCCAGGGGACGCCTGGATGTTTGATGTTTTGCTATTCTGTGGGAGGCTTCTCTCATGTCCCTTATGGGGAGCTCCCCGCATTCGAACTGGCAACCTTCAGGTCAGCAACCCAACCTTCAGGTCAGCCATCCTGCCAACACATTGAGCCACCCATTCTTTTTCTCTCACTCCTCTCTTCCCAATTCAGTGTAAGAAATTGAGATAAATGAGACTGAACAGTTCAGGGATCCAAAAAATGTGCAGCCTAACTTTTGGGGTACAGTACTTGGAAACAGATTTTCAAAACTTTGTTTTCACAATTACTGCAGCAAGCACACATGCATTTGCAGGTGATACAGAAGTAGCTTCAATAAATATATATATATATAAATAACTCCATTTAAAGTATTTGGGAGAGGATCAGATTCCTGGGGGGGGGGGGGGTCACACAAATTTATTGAGCAGACAAAACTCAGTTGGAAGATGGGATGGAAAAAATGAATGAAGCTCTTTTCTGATGTTTTGTTTGCTATAATGTAACTGGATCATTTAAATACAAAAGCAAGTAACTTAACTAACACTATAAATCAAAATGTAAACGTCAAACAACAGATCTTAGCTGACAAAGCAGAACATATTAAAATAAAACTTAATTGTTGATCTTGTCACACAAAGAAATTGTGACCTGCTTTATATGAACAGATTACACACATCAAGAAATATCTATGCTAATCACTTCTAATCATTGTAAGGGGGGCACTGTTCATTGTTTGAATTATATAAGGCCTAGCCCTTAAAATAAACAAACTGATATTTTTCAGTCAACATCCATCCCATAGAGACAATTCGTCCGCATCAGATCTCGCAGTCTAAAGGCTGAAGAAGACCACATATTGTCATTTCCCTGCACTGCATGATAAACTGCAACATGAGAAATGTGAGGCACCACCAAAAGCTAAATCGATATTTACTTCTGCTCCAATGTCTTATCACTCATTTATTATTGTACAAGAAAAGGGGGTGAGGATGGTGGGTGCGCAATCTAATCGTGCATGGAATAGGTTACCCTGTTGAAGATCGCAACCTTCTCAAGCCTCCTCTATTTAATGTTTTCTCTGTTTTATAATGTGTCGGTTTATTTCCTGAAGTGTATGTCTTCTTTGGTTTACAGATTTCTTAGTTCAATGTGCTTAAAGAAGTTGAAGGGGCTGCAGACCAGTGACAGTTTTTAAAAGGATAATAGTTAGAAATGACAGTTGAGGCTTGAGTCTGTTAGAGTGCAGAAGCCAATGTTAGAAACTAGAAGACAGTGTTGAGGCTTGAGTTTCTTGGAAGTGGACTGTTATAAAGAGTTATACAGAGCAATATAGTTTTAAAGAGACTGTTAAAGACTATAAGCTAAAGATACAAACAGAAATGTTTTAAAGTTTAACCTTGACAAGAAATGTACCCATATATTTAAATACATGAAGTTATACGTAAACAAACATGTTACTTTAAAATATGTCTGCTTGAACCTTTGTCTGCTTAAAGCATTTAATAGAAACAAAATATCTACGTGCCCAGTGATCATCCATTACCCAAATAACTAAAGGAACACTTTTTGAAACTCTGCAACCCTTTAGGTCACGATCCTAACAGATCATAACCCAATACCCCAATAAATTATGATCCTAACAGGTTATAATCCAATAGTCCAATATACCTTAAATGCTCTTGATCTGAACATAAATGCTATGCAGAAAACAATAGATTTCCTTTTATCATCAAGCGTCAAAATGACTGTGTTGTTAGACAAAGAAAATGGCTCCTACACTGCTGTCCTCATCCTTCCTGCTCTTCTAATCATGTACAAAATTATCAACTTACAGTCAGCCCATTCACTTTCTCTCCCCAAGGTTTAGGAGGAAGAGGAAAGAGAGATAGTTTCTCATCAGTGACTCAAGAGAAATGCATGCTCTAAGTTGGAATTAACATGATTCCATTCACAATGAAGTCCTCAGGAACATACAACATCCATGAACCACATTCCTTTAAATCATCCCCATGATATTCCATGCCTTAACCCAGGGGTCCCCAAACTAAGGCCCGGGGGCCGGATGCGGCCCTCCAAGATCACTGACCTGGCCCCCGCCCTCAGTTTTAGACTTAGGCTTGCCCAAAGTCCGAAATGACTTGAAGGCACAACAACAACAATCCTACTTAACTTGACTATCTCTTTGGCCAGAAGCAGGCCCACAGAAGCAGGTTTACACAGTATGTTGGTTAAAATTGTTTAACTTGTAAGCCACTCTGAGTCCCCTTCGGGGTGAGAGAGGGTGGGGTATAAATATAGTAAACAAACAAACAAACAAACAAATACATAATTGTTCTTGGGGGGGGGGGGGTTGCACTACAAATAAGACATGTGCAGTGTGCATAGGAATTTGTATATTGTTGATGATAATTCGGCCCCTGAACAATCTGAGGGGCCATGAACCGGCCCTCCACTTAAAAAGTTTGAGGACCCCTGCCTTAACCTATGCTGCAGCCCCTTGTGTCAAGAAAGCAAGAATGTATAAAAAGAAGAAGAGAGAACAGGGAGGAAAAAGGAGAAAGCTTGAAGATTCAGATGAAGACAACAGCATTATTTCCACTGTTTATCAATTTTGCTTAAATGTGTGGTGATTTAAACTAACATCTAAAATAAAGTCAGCTGGCTCTCCACTTTCACACAACCACATAGTGTAGGAAGATAGAGCAAGGACTGGAGATAAAGCCAGGGCAGTAAACAGCTTCCATTAGCTGGTGACCTTTCCAACAATAGCTATGCCATTGCACTAGATAATGTTCCATGGTACATTATTGGTTTAGTTTCATTTTATATCAATATATAGTAGTGTTGTTTTCAATGATATAATCATTGAACTCTCCTCTTTCTCTCTCCATCACCAACCATTTCTTGTTTTACACAGTTCTATAATTATGCTACTGCATCAGCTGTTAGCTTGATATAATGCAAGTACCTCTAAGTCTGCTTTTCAATATTTCTCCTCTGCTTTCACCACTATTGCCTCCCCGTTCCTCTGCTCCAATTAAAGCAAAAAATTCTTCCAAGTTTTCACCCTCTGCTTTAGCCAAACAGAAGTTACTGAACTTCAAAGTGCCAGGCCCTTCCAGAAGAATCTGTAATAAGTAGCAGTTAGAAATGTCATTGTTTTAAAAAAAATATTTGTTATTTATTTCCAAAAATCATGTATCACCACAAAATGCATTCCCTCTTACCTTTCCTGGTGTAAGATCACAAAAGAGGATTCCAAGTTCATGAATATAACGAAGTCCAGCAACTAAATCAATACCAAATTCTCTTACAATGTCTTCAGGTAAGTGTTCGTCTTGAGTAATTAGCAGTTCTAGTGATCCACCTATTTATAGACAACCAGTAATTATTTTTAAGAGAATTGCACTTAATAGACCTTCCTAGTGTTATACTTAAATTTGTCTTGACAAGTATTTCCCTTTAGGTGAAAATGTTGACCTGACAAAGCAGATCCCACAATAGTAATCTACAGATTATTCACAAGTAAGGGTTTGAGGAAAACGAAATATGAGAACTTTCTTATAAGCCACCTTCCTAGAAAGGATAGAGTAGTCCCATTCCTGTTTTCCTTCTGACAGCAGGACTTATATTTTAAAGAAAAGGATTTGAATAGTTTGCAATTAATAAAGTGTTATTTTAAAACATTTTTTATATTTTAAAATACATTTTGATTTGTTGACATTTTATTTTAATAATGTTTTTATCTCTTTGTATGTTTTTATCTCTTTGATATTTTTATAATTTTGTAAGCTGCCTAGAGTACATGTTTGAGATGAAAAGGAGTACATATATAAACAAATAGACAACATGCTTGCATTTACCAAGGCTTTGTGAAGATACAAAGGGGAAGAATTCTGCAAGCATATGCATGAATTTACAAGAGAGTACTTTAAAACATTAACAATATTTATATTTTCTCAATTAAGAGCCTTGGGGAACTGGAGACACATTATTGTTCATGATTATTCTACAGAGGTTAAAATTTTACTTTGCACCAAATTTATGATCTTAATAGAAATTGGAGATTCATGGCGTAAAAGAAAATTACATGAAAAATTCAACCATTAGAATACTGTCTTACTAAAAGTAGATTTTCAAAGAAGATTTGGTCTAGTTTCTCTCAAACAACGATCTTTCTGTTCTTCTGTCCACTACTCTATGACAAGCATATTTTGATACTAAAAGCAGCTTGTAACATGGTACAAGGAATACCCATGTTACAATTTTAATCTGGATTGAAAAAACAAATTTTAACCTTGATGAAAAAAATATGGAATCAATTTGTGAGCCTAAAGTTGCCTTAAGGATAGAGGGCTACCCACATATTTATTTTTAGTATAACTTGAAGTCTTTGTTTGCCCATTATGCCAACCAGGGATGAGAATAATACGGTCCTCCATATATTGGTGGACTGTAATGCCCAGTATTCCTCATTATTTGTTACGCTAAATAGGCCTTGTGGGTATGCTAGTTTAACATCTGAAGCACCACACAATGTTAAACCTTCTTCTAAACAAGGCATGCTTGATCAGTCACAAAATCTGGCATCTAATGACACCAAAATGAAAACTTAAGTTTTGCACCCTACCCATTAACTATTCCAGACACTGTTCCCTAAACTGTTACTTCAAAGAAAGGTTATTTCAAAGACTATACTAATGAGTAGTCACTCAAATAATTGGCTAAAAAACCTCTTACCTGTGCATAATTCCACTACAAGCCATAGATGGTTGCTTGTCTCATACCATTCATGAAAGGTTACTATGTTCTTGTGCCTAATTTCATGAGTAAGGCGCACCTGTAACAGATTATTCACACATATGGGATAGTTTAGGCTCAATCAGAAATTGGAATAACAACTGCTCTGCAGGAATAAGGGCTGAACACAGGTTTAGTCATATTTGGAATATACCCACAGTAGAGTATGTGTAATGTAGGCCCAAATGATTTCAACAGGCATACTTTTAATTAAGACTTATATTCAACCCCATGAATTCAGGACACGTCTGGGCCAAAACATAGAGAAATCCTTCTCTCACACTAAGAAAAACATCATTAATAAGGTGTTTAATCTATTTTAAAGACTATATCTCCAGCCCTCTTTACCATCACCTCAAACCCAATGCTGCAAAGACAAGCAAAAAATCTCTAGCTAGACCAGTGGTTCCCAACTTGTGGTCCATGGGCTACCAGTGGTCTCCAAGAACTAAAATATGGTGTGCGGCCTCACCGTTACTACAACGTTGCAACGAGAGTGACTGGTCTCACGAAACCCTCTTATAGTGCAGAGGCAACAGGGATGTCAGGAGGGGAGAGGCTGACTACCCAGGAAAGGCACAACAACAAGCCTCCTGACTGCTGCTTCTCCTTCTCCTGAGCGGAGCTGTTCCATGTGGCGTATTGAAGCAGGGGCACCTTGGTGTCTTTGTTTTAAGATCTGTTCCTGGGGTTATTTGGGGTGCCGATTCAAAAAATTGCATTGGGTAGACTACATCAGCTCTAAATTATTGAATATGGTTTTCTGTGGGCGAACAGATGGTGACTACTGGATGGCATATGTTCTGCATCAGAAACTAGAGCTGATGTGGTCTATCCAACATAATTTTCTGAATCAGCACCCCAAATTTCTCGCAGAAGCAGAGGAAGCAGGAGGACATTTTTGCTCCCTGGCTTCAGGTAGGATTTGGCTAAGATTTGGCTAAGATTTTAAACTGAGTTTGGGCTTGGCTCCTGTGGTCAAAGTCTAACTGTTGTGTGACTGTTGTGTTGAAAGAGAGCCAGGTACTTAAGTTGATTGACAGCAGGCATTGTCCCCTGTTAATTGAGTTTCTGGGAAAGCTTTATTTGCCAGTGTGAGTTTCTGCCAGAGCCTGATCCCAGAAGGGCAGTTGGTTCTCGCAGAAGCAGAGGAAGCAGGAGGACATTTTTGCTCCCTGGCTTCAGGTAGGATTTGGCTAAGATTTGGCTAAGATTTTAAACTGAGTTTGGGCTTGGCTCCTGTGGTCAAAGTCTAACTGTTGTGTGACTGTTGTGTTGAAAGAGAGCCAGGTACTTAAGTTGATTGACAGCAGGCATTGTCCCCTGTTAATTGAGTTTCTGGGAAAGCTTTATTTGCCAGTGTGAGTTTCTGCCAGAGCCTGATCCCAGAAGGGCAGTTGGTTCTCGCAGAAGCAGAGGAAGCAGGAGGACATTTTTGCTCCCTGGCTTCAGGTAGGATTTGGCTAAGATTTGGCTAAGATTTTAAACTGAGTTTGGGCTTGGCTCCTGTGGTCAAAGTCTAACTGTTGTGTGACTGTTGTGTTGAAAGAGAGCCAGGTACTTAAGTTGATTGACAGCAGGCATTGTCCCCTGTTAATTGAGTTTCTGGGAAAGCTTTATTTGCCAGTGTGAGTTTCTGCCAGAGCCTGATCCCAGAAGGGCAGTTGGTTCTCGCAGAAGCAGAGGAAGCAGGAGGACATTTTTGCTCCCTGGCTTCAGGTAGGATTTGGCTAAGATTTGGCTAAGATTTTAAACTGAGTTTGGGCTTGGCTCCTGTGGTCAAAGTCTAACTGTTGTGTGACTGTTGTGTTGAAAGAGAGCCAGGTACTTAAGTTGATTGACAGCAGGCATTGTCCCCTGTTAATTGAGTTTCTGGGAAAGCTTTATTTGCCAGTGTGAGTTTCTGCCAGAGCCTGATCCCAGAAGGGCAGTTGGTTCTCGCAGAAGCAGAGGAAGCAGGAGGACATTTTTGCTCCCTGGCTTCAGGTAGGATTTGGCTAAGATTTGGCTAAGATTTTAAACTGAGTTTGGGCTTGGCTCCTGTGGTCAAAGTCTAACTGTTGTGTGACTGTTGTGTTGAAAGAGAGCCAGGTACTTAAGATGATTGACAGCAGGCATTGTCCCCTGTTAATTGAGTTTCTGGGAAAGCTTTATTTGCCAGTGTGAGTTTCTGCCAGAGCCTGATCCCAGAAGGGCAGTTGGTTCTCGCAGAAGCAGAGGAAGCAGGAGGACATTTTTGCTCCCTGGCTTCAGGTAGGATTTGGCTAAGATTTGGCTAAGATTTTAAACTGAGTTTGGGCTTGGCTCCTGTGGTCAAAGTCTAACTGTTGTGTGACTGTTGTGTTGAAAGAGAGCCAGGTACTTAAGTTGATTGACAGCAGGCATTGTCCCCTGTTAATTGAGTTTCTGGGAAAGCTTTATTTGCCAGTGTGAGTTTCTGCCAGAGCCTGATCCCAGAAGGGCAGTTGGTTCTCGCAGAAGCAGAGGAAGCAGGAGGACATTTTTGCTCCCTGGCTTCAGGTAGGATTTGGCTAAGATTTGGCTAAGATTTTAAACTGAGTTTGGGCTTGGCTCCTGGAAAGCTTTATTTGCTTTCCTTTACCTTTACCTTTAGCAGAGGATCCAACAGCTCGAGCACCGTATTAAGACCCTTAAGGACATTCAGGCACTCGAGCTCTTCTTGGACACTGCACAACACGCTGCTGTAGATCAGCAGCCTGCATCACACCAACACCACCAAGACCATGATCAGGAACCTTATGGGGAGATCAACTCAAAGGTAGACAACCCTCAGGCTTGGAAGGAGGTCACCCATAGAAGGAGACGCAGGACCAGGCAGCCTCCACAGAACTCCTCTGCTCAGCTGCATTTACACAACAGATTTGAAATTCTTACATCATTAACATACAATCAGGAAACACATCTTGTGGAGGACCACAGTTTCTTAGATACCACTCAGTGGACCATCCTGGATCAATGCGCAGGGGATAGCCCTGACAGGGACAGTGCATCACCACAGTCACACTTATGTAATCATGCAAATGCTCCATCCCCATTCATAGACCAGGAGCAACAGGAACATCCTTGGGAGAGTAATGGGCTCTCGGATGTATCTCAATGGATTGTCATTGATGAATGCACTGGGGATGTTGAGGAGGAGGACAACACTTTACACCTACATGATTCACTTCAACAGGAACACTCTTCAGGGGACATACACACTGTCTTGCACAAAAGGGACCCTGTCAATCCTCAAAGGAAACAGGTCTTGGTAGTAGGTGACTCCCTCCTTAGAGGAACGGAAGCCATCATTTCCAGACCGGATGGGATGGCTCGAGAAACATGCTGCCTCCCGGGGGCAAAAATACACCATATCACTCAGAGGCTCAGCAGGCTCCTAAAGCCCCATCACCCTCCCCACCTTATGTTGATTCATGTAGGTACCAATGACACCGCTAGGCATACTTTTCAAAAGATCACAAATGATTTTCGAGCTCTGGGAACAAAGCTAAAACTGTATAATGTACATGTGATCTTTTCATCCCTCCTCCCCGTTGTAGGACATGGCTCTACAAGGGCCGGAAAAATAGTACAGGTCAATAACTGGCTCAGAAAATGGTGTCAAGAGGAGCATTTTGGCTTCCTTGACCATGGTCTACTCTTCCAAGAGGATGGACTACTGGCAAGCGATGGGGTGCATCTCACACAAGTAGGAAAACATCTTTTTGCACACAGACTCACAAACCTCATCAGGCGCACTTTAAACTAAATCCACTGGGGGAGGGGAACAACAGCCTGGCGAACACTATATTACCCACGACCACAGGGAACCGCCGTAAGGCTAAACGGAGGGCTGCACAAACACAGCAAGGACCAAGTACAGAGAGCACAATAATCCCAAATAAACAGTTCGAGGGGAGGTCACAGGGGCTTACATGTCTTTACACTAATGCTCAGAGCATGGGAAATAAGCAAGACGAACTCCAACTCCTAGCACAGCACCACACATACGATGTCATAGGCATCACTGAAACCTGGTGGGATGACTCCCATCACTGGAATTTAACCATTGAGGGCTATAACCTCTTTCACATAAATAGAACAAAGGGGAGAGGAGGGGGAGTAGCTTTATATGTCAAAAACAGTTACGTTGCAGAAGAAATGCAAGACTGTAATCCGGGAAACCAGCTTGAAAGCATCTGGATAAGAATCAAGGGAACCGGGACTCAAAAAGATCTTGTCGTGGGTGTCTACTACAGACCTCCGAGTCAGGATGAAGGACTTGATGAAGCCTTCTGTCAACAGCTGACCAAACAGGCACAAAGAAGAGATATAGTAGTCATGGGCGATTTCAATTATCCCGATATCTGCTGGAAAACAAACTCAGCCAAGAGTACAAAGTCCAACAAATTCCTCACTTGCCTTGCAGATAATTTTATGGTCCAGAAGGTAGAAGAGGCAACAAGGGGATCAGCAACTCTTGATCTAATCTTAACAAATGTGGAAGACCTGATCAATACAGTTGAAGTGGTTGGATCCTTAGGGGCAAGTGACCATGTGCTCCTGCAGTTTGCAATACAAAGGAATGCTGAAACTAAGACAAGTCAAACACGCATTCTGGACTTTAAGAGAGCTGACTTCCAAAAAATGAAGGAATTACTGAGCGGCATTCCATGGACGCCGATATTAAAAAACAAGGGAGTTAAGGATGGATGGGAGTTTTTCAAAAGTGAAATACTCAAGGCGCAAATGCAAACAGTGCCAACAAAGAAGAAAAATAAGACAAGTGCAAAGAAGCCAGAATGGATGTCCAAAGAACTTCTAACTGAGCTAAAGCTCAAAAGTGACATGCACAAGAAGTGGAAAAGGGGAGAAATCACCAAAGAAGAATTCAAACGTATAGCCAACTCCTGTAGGGAAAAGGTTCGCAAGGCTAAAGCGCAAAATGAGCTCAGGCTTGCCAGGGACATAAAAAACAACAAAAAAGGTTTTTTTGCTTATGTTGGTAGAAAAAGGAAGAAAAAGGAGGCGATAGGGCCACTGCAAGGAGTAGATGGG
Organism: Anolis carolinensis; assembly: GCF_035594765.1. NCBI lineage: Eukaryota > Metazoa > Chordata > Lepidosauria > Squamata > Anolidae > Anolis > Anolis carolinensis. Next base: position 66,468,622 of record NC_085846.1, read on the forward strand.
GTGATGGTGACAGGGGATAGGGAAAAGGCAGAACTGCTTAATGCCTTCTTTGCCTCGGTCTTCTCACAAAAAGAAAGCCATCTTCAACCTCAGCAACATGGAATGGACGAAGGATTGGGGGAAATCCAACCCCAAATAGGGAAACAAGTTGTCCAGGAACACCTGGCCACTCTAAACGAATTCAAGTCCCCAGGGCCAGATCAGCTACATCCAAGAGTATTGAAGGAACTAGCGGAAGTTATTTCAGAACCACTGGCAATCATCTTCGAGAGTTCTTGGAGAACAGGAGAAGTCCCAGCAGATTGGAGGAGGGCGAATGTGGTCCCTATCTTCAAGAAGGGAAAAAAGAACGACCCAAACAATTACCGTCCGGTCAGCCTCACATCAATACCAGGCAAGATTCTGGAAAAGATCATTAAGGAAGTGGTCTGCAAACACTTAGAAACAAATGCGGTCATTGCTAATAGTCAACACGGATTTACCAAAAACAAGTCATGCCAGACTAATCTGATCTCTTTTTTCGATAGAGTTACGAGTTGGGTCGATACAGGGAATGCCGTGGATGTAGCATATCTAGATTTCAGTAAGGCCTTCGACAAAGTCCCCCACGACCTTCTGGCAAACAAACTAGTAAAATGTGGGCTAGACAAAACTACGGTTAGGTGGATCTGTAATTGGCTAAGCGAACGAACCCAAAGGGTGCTCACCAATGCGTCGTCTTCATCATGGAAAGAAGTGACAAGTGGAGTGCCGCAGGGCTCCGTCCTGGGCCCGGTTCTGTTCAACATCTTTATTAACGACTTAGACGAAGGGTTAGAAGGCACGATCATCAAGTTTGCAGATGACACCAAACTCGGAGGGATAGCTAACACTCCAGAAGACAGGAGCAGAATTCAAAACGATCTTGACAGACTAGAGAGATGGGCCGAAACTAACAAAATGAAGTTCAACAGGGACAAATGCAAGATACTTCACTTCGGCAGAAAAAATGGAAATCAAAGATACAGAATGGGGGACGCCTGGCTTGACAGCAGTGTGTGCGAAAAAGATCTTGGAGTCCTCGTGGACAACAAGTTAAACATGAGCCTACAATGTGATGCGGCAGCTAAAAAAGCCAATGGGATTTTGGCCTGCATTAATAGGGGAATAACGTCTAGATCCAGGGAAGTCATGCTCCCCCTCTATTCTGCCTTGGTCAGACCACACCTGGAATACTGTGTCCAGTTTTGGGCACCGCAGATGAAGGGAGATGCTGACAAGCTGGAAAGCGTCCAGAGGAGGGCAACTAAAATGATTAAGGGTCTGGAGAACAAGCCCTATGAGGAGAGGCTTAAAGAGCTGGGCATGTTTAGCCTGCAGAAGAGAAGGCTGAGAGGAGACATGATAGCCATGTACAAATATGTGAGGGGAAGTCATAGGGAGGAGGGAGCAAGCTTATTTTCTGCTGCCCTGCAGACTAGGACACGGAACAATGGCTTCAAACTACAGGAAAGGAGATTCCACCTGAACATCAGGAAGAACTTCCTCACTGTGAGGGCTGTTCGGCAGTGGAACTCTCTCCCCCGGGCCGTGGTGGAGGCTCCTTCTTTGGAGGCTTTTAAGCAGAGGCTGGATGGCCATCTGTCGGGGGTGCTTTGAATGCGATTTCCTGCTTCTTAGCGGGGGGTTGGACTAGATGGCCCTTGAGGTCTCTTCCAACTCTACTATTCTATGATTCTATGAAATAACCAAACCAAATCTAAAGTTGACCAAAATTGATTTGCAACTCTTTTAGTACTAATGTTGGGAGAGTGGTCTCTGGTCAAAGTGGTCCCTGGTCAAAAAAAGGTGGGGAACCACTGAGCTAGACAAAAGACAAGAAAAATAGGGCTGATCTTCCATAAAGAGTTGGCAAAAAGGAACTTCTTTGTCAGAAGCTTTGTTTACTGAGCTGAATGAGAAGGGACCATTAAAGTGCAAAAAGACAAAACTCCTCTGTAGAAAACATACAAGATAGTCTCTGTTTATACATTGTCAGATTTAAAGGCAGAAAACAGAGCTAACACAAAGAGAACAGCTAAAAAATAATACTTCTGAAGTGATACAATAACAAAACTGCCAAAACAGTTGAGACAAAACAAAAATATATATACATATATGGGCATCCTGTAGGAACTGTTTTTCTTGCAAACTCTTTTAACCATTTCTAATATTGTTAATCTGTTGTTTGGATACAATAAATAGCTTTAAAATGGTTGTTGAAAATAAAGACTATGTCTGATTTCAAAGCAACTCCAATATTAAACAGCAGATGGATGCATGACCTGAAATTTCAAGAACAATGATAAAACACACTTCGGTTTGGAATTTTCTTTTTCTCATGCATTTCGTAAATGGAAAACCTGATTATTTAATATATTTTTAATGGGAAGCATAAGGGTGAATCAGAAGAAACAAAAAATAAGTGTTCTTATAATCAATGAAGACTACACGAAGCAATCCAAGTCTGAAAGGTTTCAATTTTATTTCCAACAGGTGTTGCAGTCCACCGCAGTCTCATTAGCACAGGAAAACTACCTTATGGAGCATGCCCAAGAAAGAATTACCTGAAGCCTGCTAGGAATTCCTTTTAAATTAAAACAGGTTAGTATGCTAAATGCTGAACATACGCTGATTCAGTATATATCATGGAACACACATTTCAATCAAATAATGCATGTGTCTGAATATGCACCTATATAAGTTGCATGGACACATGTCTTCTTCAATATAATAAATTTGCTTCTTACCCAATTTGTGATTTCAGCTCTTTTGCATTTATCAGTGCACAAAATAGCCACAAAGTTGATTGTTCCTTTTCTTCTGCCTTTATAAACAATAGTCTTACTCCCCCTTCCAATCTCTTCATACAAAATAAAGTTTTCCATCACAATGTATGCTGTAATAGATAACCACAGCCTGCAGGAAAGGAAAAAAAAACCACATTCAGCATAATACATCAAGATTATGAATCGTTAAAAAAATGAAGCCTGGGTCATGTAATTTTACAAGTGATGACAATGTAGGCTGTAGAGAAAGCCACAATACTGTACATGTTATGTCTTTGTTAGACTTGCAAGTTATCCCATTATGCCCAGGACTTCAACAAAGGCAACCTGCCATGTGAGCAGGAAGAACAGATGCCAGCCATACTCATAAGAAACAGATCCGGCAGCATTTGTCATGCAGCAGTCACCTCATTACGGAGCCAAAGTGGTCTGTCTAGTGGTTTGAACATCGGATTATAATTCTGGTTTCGGACGATCACTCAGCCACAGAAACCCACTGTGACACTTTGGACACATCACCCTCAGCTTTAGAAGAAAACAAAGGCAAGCCCGAACTGAACAAATCGTGTCAATTCACACAACAACTGGTTTCGTTACAGATCAAGATGGGGGGTGGGGGGGGCTTTCTGTGCAAGACTAGCAACTGCTCTTTCTCCTCTCAGGTTCTTCCTGACTTCATGTTAGTTGCTGATCTGCTATCACAAGATTTCATGGGACTTGGAGTTTCCTTACATGGGAATCCAAAACTCTTTTGAAGGGCTCGTTTACCTGTCAGTGTTATTGAGAAGGGGATGGAACCCGGACCATTTGAGTCAGATTAATGCATTCAGAAAAGACAAGGTTCAATTATGAAAGAGGGTAGGAGGTATATCAATGGATATACAAAGGCACATTTGTATTTATTTAGGGGCAGTGCTACAAGATGATGTAAGCCAATGGTTCTCAACCTGTGGGACCCTAGGTTTTTGGCCTACAACTCCCAGAAATCCCAGCTGTTGCAGATTGTAGATGATAGGTAGAAGCTCTTACGTGTGCAGAGACACCCTGCAGCTTTGCAGAACAAATAACACAGGAACGTCTACTAAATCCAAGAAATCAACAGAAAAATTGTATTTACAATAGTCCTTCTGTTTGCTTACAGAAATCAGCAGTTATAGGGAATTCTTTCTTAGTCCATGAATCTGCTTCAGTGATGATCAGCAAACAGGGCCTCAGAAATAGTCAGGCCTCTCTAAGTACAGAGCCATCTTCTTTCCAGCCAGTACTCAGTAGATTCATGCACACAGAGAGAAACCTGTTCAAACTGGTTCTCCAGCAGCAGAACAGCAACAGTTACAAACCAATTCCCCAGGTCCTTGCAAAATCGGCCAATCGGCTTCATGCCTTTGATTTTCCAGTTAACACACATATAGTGTCTTTGCAAATCATGCAAATCATGACACCAGCCAGTTTAGCAGCTATTGGAATTTCTGGGAGTTGAATGCCAAAACATCTGGGGACCCATGGGTTGAGAACCACTACTGTGAGCTATATTTCAGAGGAAGGAACTGGCAGAACCACCTCTGAATATTCCTAAGAAGGCCTGTGAGATTCAATGGGTTGGAAGAAGTCGATAGGTGACTTGAAACATACACAGACGATCATGAATGAGAAAAACAGGTTCAAGTACAGTAGAGTCTCACTTATCCAACGTTCTGGATTATCCAACGCATTTTTGTAGTCAATGTTTTCAATATATTGTGATATGTTGGTGCTAAATTCGTAAATACAGTCATTACTACATAGCATTACTGCGTATGGAACTACTTTTTCTGTCAAATTTGTTGTATAACATGATGTTTTGGTGCTTAATTTGTAAAATCATAAACTAATTTGATGTTTAATAGGCTTTTCCTTAATCCCTCCTTATTATCCAACATATTCACTTATCCAAAGTTCTGCCGGCCCGTTTATGTTGGATAAGTGAGATTCTACTGTATTAGGATGTTTTTTACCAGCTAGTTGAAAGCTTTTGAACTCTCTGCTAAGCTGACAGGATGCTCCCATCCTTTGGAAAACAGAAGATTCAACAATTGCATATTTTAATACCATTCCATAAGTATCATAAGGAAATGAAGAGCTTTGAATTTCTTCCCCCTTTTATCCAGGGACAGAGAATGAAACTTTGCATGCCCCCAAAATGTTTGTTATTTCCCCTCTCCCACAAAACAGTTGAAAGATTAAAAAATACACTATAGAACAGCAAGTTTATTTCAAATATAACTGTTGCCAGGATGCAGTCCCAAACATACACTGAATTTTGGGGAGAAACTCTACTCACAAACCCAAATACTTAAAAAAAAGGTTCTGTGGAAGGTCCAGGGTGGGAGAAAGAACCCTGGTCTGTTGGAGGCAAGTGTGAATGTTGCAATTGTCCAGCTTGATTAGCACTGAATAGCCTTGCAGCTTCAAAGCCTGCTAATTCCTGCCTGGGGGAATTCTTTGTTGGGAGGTGTCAGCTTACCCTGGAATTCCCCTATTTTCTAAGTGTTGTTCTTTATTTACTGTCTCGATTTTAGAATTTTAGATTTCTGAGGTGATTCGCTGGTCCTGATTGTCTCTAGTCTGGAAGCAACTACTTTCAAAGTAAGTACCGCACGATTAAACAGGAAATAGCTTTCAAACAGGGAACAGATCCCCCCCCCCCCCAATTGTTATTATATAGTGGTATAAGGTTCTATTTTATTGGTGTCCACTCAAATTACTTCATACAAGAAAACAGCACTAACTGGATCCCCGGCCGAGGAGGTCGGGCGGGCGAAAACACAGCAGAGCAGGGCGCCCGTTCGAAGGGGCGGGGCGCCAAAGAACACGTTGTCTGCTCCGGCCCTTTACTTTGCTTGGCGTCCCCGCCCGCACCGTTTCGAGGCAAGCCACCAATACCTGCTCCCCGCGGAATGAGCCAAAACTGGAAACGCCTGGAACTGGAAAGGGAGCAAACACCGATGCCGCCGCTAACCCAAACCTGAGCCCCGCCCCTTGTGGGCTGTTCAATTTCTCACATCACCGGGGGGGTTAATAACTATAGGCCAATGAAATATGTCACTTCTCACCTTGATCGTTGCGGAAAAGGAAGGTTAGGATTTCGTATTAGGAGTGAGTGTAGTCTAGCTGCTTCCCTTCTTGAAAGAGTTGCTTACGACTCTGGGAATCAATATAAGCAATTTCTCCCCCCCCCCGCTATAGATTATGGTTTAGTCCAAGCTCTCCCTCAGTCTCTTAGCTACGGCAGGGGACGCCGGAAACAACTTTTGAGGGGGAGGGGGGGGGCAGGGGTGCCGCGCGCCCTTCCATCCTTTGCAGCCGCTCCTCTTCCTCTCCCGCCCCATTTTTATCAGAGGTTCCCGGATGTTCCCCCATCCTGCGCAAACAAGAAACAGAGGAAGGGCTGGGCCCTGTCGCTATGGAAACCCCATCCTCTCCTTTCCCTCTCAGCTGTTCCATTACAAATGTGGCCTGGAAGCAATGGGCTCAAAGCTAGTTGAGGCCACAAGTTTAGAGCCTTGTGATAAAGAGCCCTCTTGATTCTCAGTCACAGCAGCTATTTTTGTTTTTCACCTTCAATAGGGAGTCACATTTACCACAGATCCTAAGAGAAGGCCTAACTGACCTATGTATTAGGAATGTGTGAGCCATAAAAAATACAGGAGAATTCCAGACAGGAAACAATTAGGGCCAGCTAATACCTCGCCCTGGTGGCGAAGTGCCTTAAAGCACTGAGCTGCTGAACTTGCAGACCGAAAGGTCCCAGGTTCAAATCCCGGGAGTAGCTTGAGCACCCGCTGTTAGCTCCAGCTCCTGCCAACCTAGCAGTTCGAAAACATGCAAATGTGAGTAGATCAATAGGTACTGCTTCGGCGGGAAGGTAACGGCGCTCCATAGAATCATGCTGGCCACATGACCTTGGAGGTGTCTACGGACAATGCCGGCTCTTCGGCTTAGAAATGGAGATGAGCACCAACCCCCAGAGTCAGACATGACTGGACTTAACGTCAGGGGAAACCTTTACATTAATACCTCCCAACAAAGGATTCCCTAAGGCAGGAAGCAGCCAGGCTTTGAAGCTGCAAGGCTATTCAATGATAATCAAGGTGGTCAATTGCACCAGTGTCTTCACTGTGGAAGTACATGCGAGTCAAGAATAGGGCTCCACAGTCACGTATCCCACCGCCAGGACACCACACCTGGAAGACAATCATACTTGAACAATGAGGGATCGCCTAGTAAGTAAGGACAATTGCAACATTCACATGTGCGTCAGGTAGACAGGAGTTCTTTCTCCCACCCTGGACCTTCCAAAGATATATAAACCCCACTTGCCTAGTTTCCAACAGACCTCACAACCTCTGAGGATGCCTGCCATAGATACAGGTGAAATGTCAGGAGAAAATGCTTCTGGAACATGGCCATACAGCCCAGAAAATTCACAGCAACCTATAAATAAATGGTTCAAAACTGGAGGGTGCTGGCATTTTGTTTCTAAAGTGTTTCTAAAGTATAGTTAGTGAAAACTCATTAGTATAACGAGAGACGAAATTTTATTACTATTTCATTATCGTTTTTGTTTCATGTCAGGAGCGACTTGAGAAACTGCAAGTCACTTCTGGTGTGAAAGAATTGGCAGTCTGCAAGAACATAGCTCAGGGGATGCCTGAATGTTTGATGTTTTTCCCATCCTTGTGGGATGCTTCTCTCATGTCCCCGCATGGGGAGCTGGAGCTGACAGAGGGAGCTCATCCACACTCTCATCGGATTTGAACTGGCAGCCTTCAGGCCAGCAACCCAATCTTCAAGTCATCTGTCCTGCTGGCACAAGGGTTTAACCCACTGCGCCATCGGGGGCTCAATTTCTTTATAGTAATTGCACATGCTTACTATAATTGGGAAAACTTTAGGGGTTCCTTTCTCCCTCATTTTTACAGCTCTTGGGGTGAAACTCGCTACATTACATTATATTTGATGGCAAATCCATTTTTCTGTAATATGCACCTTCAGAACTGAGGTACACATTACATTCAATTGTACATTATACTCATGTAAATATGGCAAGAGTAAATGCAAGCTACAATGATTAAACTAGCCTGTCCAATTTTGGGCATATGAGGCAATGCAAAATACGATCATTTTGGTACAGTGGAAAGCAGTAAGAAAGGTGGACACTACACTACAGGTGAATGGATTCAATCAAGGAAGCCACAACACTGAATTTGCAAGAACTGAGTAGAGCAGTTGATGATCAGGAATCTTGGAGGTCTCTCATTTACAAGGTCATCATTGAAGTTCACTTGACACTAAACAAAAAGAAAATTGAGCCTCGAAGATAAAATGACTATCATGCTTTGGATACACAGGGTGATGACACAGCTCATTGGAAACGGCAATAAAGCTGGGAGAATAGAAGGAGGTAAGAAAAAGGAAGTTCACATTATTTATTTATTTATTTATTATTGGTGTATGTGTTTATTTAGATTACTTATACTTTATTCTTCAGCCACAAATGTTCTCAGAGCAGTCAAATTGTAAATTTGACAGATTTATTGAATCAATGAAGGAAACCATAGTACTGAGTTTGCGAGACCTGATCAGGGCTGTTGATGACTGGTGCTCTCCAAGACGTTGCATTTAGAGTCACCATAGGTTGAAGTGAACTTGATGGAAAGTAACCAAGTTTCTTAAGTGAGATGTCCCTGGTTTATTTAACAGTTCTAAATGACGTGACCTTACACACCCAGGGGACAGCTTTGATATGAGTAATCTTATACTTATCAGGACAAACATGCATAGGACTGTATTATAGCTGTATTATAGTTGTACTTTATTACACTCCCTGTCCCCTTTAAGAATATAGTTGCAAAAAATGTACCGTGCTCTCTTTCTGTCTGACATAACTCATTGAATTAAATCTTTTCTCTGGAAACAACTCCATTAGATTAGGAGAGAGCATCAAATTAATCTCCACAGTCTTCAGTGGTTATCCTGCAAATTCCAGGAAACAAATATCTTATGAATTTTGTTCCGTATAGTTCAGCTTTTGGTGGAGAGTGAAGTTGATGAGTTGATTTTTGGAAATGGAATTTAATAGGAAAAACCTACCAAGTTGTATTTAAACCAGTTTAATCCATGTAACTCAGTTCAGTTTACTTTTATGAACAGGTTCTAGCCCAAGCATGGGCAAACTTTGGCCCTCCAGATGTTTTGGACTTCAACTCCCACAATTCCTAACAGCCAGTAAGCTGGCTGGGATTTTTAGGAATTTATTTATTTATTTATTTATTATAGCATTTCTATACTGCTTTTCTCACCCCTGGGGGGGGGGGGGGGACTCAAAGTGGTTTACAACATGGTGAGTGACAAAATTCAATGCCTCACATTATGAAAATACATCACATATCTAAAATAGCATATAATTGTAGATTAAAACCTTTAAAACTATAAAACATCAATCACAGACATTAGCATCAGACATAAAATGTTAAAACATAAAATGTTAAACAATTGCATAGATTCCAAGGTTATTATTTCACTGCTTTTTTGCTGCTATCACTTACCAAATGCTTGCTTGAATAGCCAGTCTTTAAGTTGTTTTCCTAACACCAGGAGGGAGGGGGCCAATCTAATTTCACTGGGAAGGGAATTCCATCGCCAAGGGGCCACCACCAAGAAGGCCCTGTCTCTCATTCCCACTAGTCGCACTTGGACTGAGAGCAGAGCCTCCTCAGCTGATCTTAATGTTCTAACTGGCTCATAGAGGGAGATGCATTCAGACAGGTGAGCTGGATTGGAGCCATTGAGGGATTTATAGGCCAAAGAAAGCACTTTGAATTGTGCTTGGTAGCAGACTGGCAGCCAGTGGAACTGACACAATGGGGGGGTTATATGCTCCCCAAACGCCACTCCAATAAGGAACTTGGCTGCTGCCCGTTGGACTACTTAAAGCTTCCAGGCAATCTTCAGAGGCAACCCTATGTAAAGCACTTTGCAGTAGTCTATTTAAGATGTAACCAGAGTGTGGACCACCGTGGCCAAGCCTGACTTCTCAACACCTGGAGGACTGAAGTTTGCCCATGCCTGTTCTACCCCATGCTAGAATCCTTTATTTAACCCCTTTAATTAGACTTGGATTACTCAATGTACACTCCCATCTCCATAGCAAGCCGTCATTTACACAAGGCTATCGTGTTTTATTTTGAGGATATTTGCATGACAGTTGTTTCAAATACTCTCCTATGGATGGGCAAACTCCCAAATTAATATCTCCCAAGGCAATGTCCCACACGTACAATCCATACAAATAAAGTAAAACAGCAATCAATGAAAACAGGCAGAGGTTAAAATGGACATGATACACAGACAAAATCTAAAAATATCACAAAAGTTAAAAACAAAACAAAAACCACCATTAGTAGCAGAAATAAGATGATTAAAAGGGCAGAAAGAATAAACTATCCCTAATGTAAGAAATATAACAAAGCTTTACCAGGCAGAATGTTGTGGATATAATATTCTACAACTAAGTATTACTGAAAGGGTCTAGTCCTGTGCATTTATTATCCCCCGGAATATAAAGACATGTATATAGGAATAGGCACTATTATGGTTACTGTAACATTGGTCAGTAAAGATCTTTACAGAGCAACATTTTGAACTGGACTTTAACATTAAATGAGTCTCTGTGAGGATTATACAACACTGGCATAATGAAATCATAATACCCAGTTACCACCAGTATCTTAACAGCTATCTTTTGTACTAAGTGAAATTTCCAAATCTCCTTCAAGGACAGCTTTGTGTATAATATGTTTCAGTAACATCAGTATTTATCCTGCCAGTCTTCCAAAACTCAAGAGACTTACAATTTAAAAATAATCAATACAACTAAAACAGATAACTTTTTAAAAGCCTGTGTGAAGGACAGCAGAGATTTTAGTCTCCTTTGGAAGGGGGTTCAGAGTTCTAGGGGCAGACACTGATGAGGTCCTATCATACATCCCCATTACTCATGCCTGTGACACTAGAATTAATAGAGCTTGACACCACTTGAACTGCCATGGCTTACCTCTATGGAATTGTAAGATGTTGTTTGGTGACGAACCAGCACTTTTTGGCAGACAGAGCTAAATGCCTTGTAAAAGTACAACTTCCTGGATTACTGTACATAGCTTTTAGCAGTGGCAATTGAAGTGGTGTCAAATAATCTTAATAGTAGAGTGTCAATGCACCCTAAGAGAAAGGCCTCTCCCAAAGATCTCTGGGCTGGGCAGGCTCACAAGGAAAGATACAGTCTGCCAGAAAGGCAGAATAAAAGCCATATTGGCAATTAAAATAGATGATGTCAGTAGGGTGGAGAATCAATTTCAAACTCTAGCCTAAACTTTGAATGAGAAAATTCAGAGTGTATACATCACACCACCGACATGTGATTTACCAATTTCCATTGCACACAGAGGACACTTGTGTCTGTAATAGCTAAGATAGATCTATAAAAAAAGGTATGAACAATCCTGCACAATCTGTCCCTTAGGACACTGAAATCTTCTGGCAGATGCCGACTCCAACTAGCCAGAACCTGACTAGCAACCGTCACCCAGAGGACCTTTTCATCAGACACCCCAAGACTGAAGAATGACCTACTGGAAGAGCCCTGACAGCCAAATGAACTGTCGGAATTTAAAACACAACTGAAGACCTATCTCTTCTGGCAGGCCTACCTGGCCAAATTTCAATCATGGATTTTGATTTGCATTATATGGCTACAATATGTTATTTCTGTCTCTGTGTTTGGTGCAAGTTTTTAAACAACATTTTTGTGTTTTTATCTACATACAGATAGTCCCCAAATTGCAAACATCCGACTTACAGTCGACTCATAGTTAAGAATGGGGCTGAGGTAAAGGAAAGAGAGAGAAATCTCCCCTAGGAAGGGAAAGGCACTCCTGAAAAGGTTATCATGGGGGGAAAGGGGTCTCCACTGACACTTTCTCACCAAACCCTGTTTCCACAACAAGCCATTTTTTTTTCCAAATCCAATTCTCACAGCGACAGAAAGTGAGGTGAATTCTTCTAAAGAAGGGCACAGACAGTAAAACAAACATCACAGGGGTGTTAAGCCTTCCCTGTGCTATTCAAAGCATATGTGTGTGTATATGTATATACGTATATGTGTGTGTGTATGTATATATATACAGTAGAGTCTGACTTATCCAACATTCGCTTATCCAACGTTCTGTATTATCCAACACATTTTCGTAGTCAATGTTTTCAATACATCGTGATATTTTGGTGCTACATTCGTAAATACAGTAATTACTACGTAGCATTACTGCATATTGAACTACTTTTTCTGTCAAATTTGTTGTATAACATGATGTTTTGGTGCTTAATTTGTAAAATCATAACCTAATTTGATGTTTAGTAGGCTTCTCCTTAATCTCTCCTTGTTATCCAACGTATTCGCTTATCCAACGTTCTGCCGGCCCATTTATGTTGAATAAGTGAGACTCTACTGTATATATCTATATATATCTATATATGGTGTTACACTTTTTAAATGTCCATGTTCTGACTTTCATACAAATTCAACTTAAAAACAAGCCTACAGAATCTACCTTGTTCACCACTTAGGGACTGCTTATATATTGACATTTATATAGCAAAATGTACCTGTGTTGTATGCATTTTCAAAAATGAAATGAAATTCACTCCTTCGTTTTTTGCAAGCAATGAATTCACCCTCCTACCCTTCCATATTGTAGCATGAAATATCGTACAGAATGACTTTCCACTTTTCCTGTAGCTGTGATGACTTCTTCAGAAATTCTGCCATCTCAGCTGAGGCAGAATTTGAATTCTGCAGATTTGACTGGTCGTTCTTTTTTACTTCTAAAATCAAGTGACTAGATCTATCAATACAATTGCAACCAAACACCCTTGAGTCAACTCAGCAACTAGATGTTCCAAGACTGACTGAACCATAAGAGTAGAAAAACAAAAAATACAGCATGAACCCCAACCCCGTATCGGCAGGAAATGAATTCCTAGCCTTCATGTGGATATGTGAAACTGCAGATAATAGTGAGCCCCATGACTTTCGATGGGATAAATGACCGAGGTGCCAAGATTATGGTGTCGCTTATACTGGTGGCTCTAAGTGAAACCATGGATTATTGAAACCATATGCAGACAGTCCCCAGGTTACGAACAGGATAGGTTTTATAGGTTTGTTCTTAAGTGGAATTTATTTGTAAATCAGAACAGGTACGTTTTTAAGTAAAACTCCGGATATATATATATATATATATATATATAGATAGAGAGAGAGAGAGAGAGAGAGAAGGAAAACTTTGGATAGCAATGACAGCAAAACAAACACCACTGGCAATTATCTTCGAGAGTTCTTGGAGAACGGGAGAAGTCCCAGCAGATTGGAGGAGGGCGAATGTGGTCCCTATCTTCAAGAAGGGAAAAAAGAACGACCCAAACAATTACCGTCCGGTCAGCCTCACATCAATACCAGGCAAAATTCTGGAAAAGATCATTAAGGAAGTGGTCTGCGAACACTTAGAAACAAATGCGGTCATTGCTAATAGTCAACACGGATTTACCAAAAACAAGTCATGCCAGACTAATCTGATCTCTTTTTTCGACAGAGTTACGAGTTGGGTCGATACAGGGAATGCTGTGGATGTAGCGTACCTGGATTTCAGTAAGGCCTTCGACAAAGTCCCCCACGACCTTCTGGCAAACAAACTAGTAAAATGTGGACTAGACAAAACTACGGTTAGGTGGATCTGTAATTGGCTAAGCGAACGAACCCAAAGGGTGCTCACCAATGCGTCGTCTTCATCATGGAAAGAAGTGACAAGTGGAGTGCTGCAGGGCTCCGTCCTGGGCCCGGTTCTGTTCAACATCTTTATTAACGACTTAGACGAAGGGTTAGAAGGCACGATCATCAAGTTTGCAGACGACACAAAACTGGGAGGGATAGCTAACACTCCAGAAGACAGGAGCAGAATTCAAAACGATCTTGACAGACTAGAGAGATGGGCCAAAACTAACAAAATGAAGTTCAACAGGGACAAATGCAAGATACTTCACTTCGGCAGAAAAAATGGAAATCAAAGATACAGAATGGGGGACGCCTGGCTTGACAGCAGTGTGTGCGAAAAAGACCTTGGAGTCCTCGTGGACAACAAGTTAAACATGAGCCAACAATGTGATACGGCTGCTAAAAAAGCCAACGGGATTCTGGCCTGCATCAATAGGGGAATAGCGTCTAGATCCAGGGAAGTTATGCTCCCCCTCTATTCTGCCTTGGTCAGACCACACCTGGAATACTGTGTCCAATTTTGGGCACCACAGTTGAAGGGAGATGTTGACAAGCTGGAAAGCGTCCAGAGGAGGGCGACTAAAATGATTAAGGGTCTGGAGAACAAGCCCTATGAGGAGCGGCTTAAAGAGCTGGGCATGTTTAGCCTGCAGAAGAGAAGGCTGAGAGGAGACATGATAGCCATGTACAAATATGTGAAGGGAAGTCATAGGGAAGAGGGAGCAAGCTTGTTTTCTGCTGCCCTGCAGACTAGGACACGGAACAATGGCTTCAAACTACAGGAAAGGAGATTCCACCTGAACATCAGGAAGAACTTCCTCACTGTGAGAGCTGTTCGACAGTGGAACTCTCTCCCCGGGGCCGTGGTGGAGGCTCCTTCCTTGGAGGCTTTTAAGCAGAGGCTGGATGGCCATCTGTCGGGGGTGCTTTGAATGCGATTTCCTGCTTCTTAGCAGGGGGTTGGACTAGATGGCCCATGTGGTCTCTTCCAACTCTACTATTCTATGATTCTATGATTCTACCACAGGGGTGTTAACCCCTCCATTTATTTTCCAAAAGACATACAAAGCTATCTGCCGTATTTACTCCTCTAATGTGCCATCAAATCTAATACGCACCTCAATTTTCAAAACTCTGAAATCTCAAAAAGTATTTACTTTATCTAATGCAATTTTATCAAAAAAAGTGAGCTGGCATTGTCTGTAGACGCCTCCAAGGTCATGTGGCCAGCATGATTGCATGGAGCACTGTTACCTTTCCTCCGGAGCAGTACCTATTGATCTATTCACATTTGCATGTTTTTGAACTGCCAGGTTGGCAGAAGTTGGGGCTAACAGCGGAAGCTCACCCTGCTCCCCGGATTTGAACCACCGACCTTTTGGTCAGCAAGGTTCAGCAGCTCAGTGGTTTACCTGCTGAGCTACCGGAGACTCATCCTAGTACCTGAAGTTGTAGTTAGGCGATCCCTTGTAGTTCGAGGACGATTGTCTTTCATCTCTGTTGTCTTGGGGGTGTGTCCGTAGGTGGCTGAAGAGACCTATTCTTGATCTGCATGTTCTACCACAGTGAGGACATCGGTTTCCAGGTGGAAGGCGGTCCCGGTCAGGGTTGGCTTGACGGGCCTTCCTCTTGGCACGTTTCTCCCTTAAGCCCTCCATTCGTGCCTCTTCGAACTCCACAGCACTGCTGGTCACAGCTGACCTCCAATTAGAGCGCTCAAGGGCCAGGGCTTCCCAGTTCTCCATCCTAGTACCTACAACTCCTATAAATCATGATGTATTCTCCGCAAACCTCTCTAGTATGTTCAGTTAATAATAATAATCCAGAAGGATACCATGGTCAATTCCTGTTTGCCATAGGAATTGCTGATCAATTCCTGTTTGCCATAGAAAAAAAATAGAAAAGGTTTATGGGAGAGGCAGTGGGCGAAGTCATGCAAATTCCACACCAATGGAGAGTAAGGAACACTGGGATGTCTGTGGTCGAGGATAAACAGGAAATCTAGGATGAAATTGTCCCTGTATGAGAGCCTTCCCTTGGGTGGTGGGCAGTATGATGTTTGTGGAGGACATTGGACATGTTTATGGTGGATTTCAGTAAGGCCTTCGACAAAGTCCCCCCATGACCTTCTGGCAAACAAACTAGTAAAATGTGGGCTAGACAAAACTACGGTTAGGTGGATCTGTAATTGGCTAAGCGAACGAACCCAAAGGGTGCTCACCAATGCGTCGTCTTCATCATGGAAAGAAGTCACGAGTGGAGTGCCACAGGGCTCCGTCCTGGGCCCAGTTCCGTTCAACATCTTTATTAACGACTTAGACGAAGGGTTAGAAGGCACAATCATCAAGTTTGCAGACGACACCAAACTGGGAGGGATAGCTAACACTCCAGAAGACAGGAGCAGAATTCAAAACGATCTTGACAGACTAGAGAGATGGGCCGAAACTAACAAAATGAAGTTCAACAGGGACAAATGCAAGATACTTCACTTCGGCAGAAAAAATGGAAATCAAAGATACAGAATGGGGGACGCCTGGCTTGACAGCAGTGTGTGCGAAAAAGACCTTGGAGTCGTCGTGGACAACAAGTTAAACATGAGCCAACAATGTGATGCAGCAGCTAAAAAAGCCAATGGGAATCTGGCCTGCATCAATAGGGGAATAGCGTCTAGATCCAGGGAAGTTATGCTCCCCCTCTATTCTGCCTTGGTCAGACCACACCTGGAATACTGTGTCCAATTTTGGGCACCACAGTTGAAGGGAGATGTTGACAAGCTGGAAAGCGTCCAGAGGAGGGCGACTAAAATGATTAAGGGTCTGGAGAACAAGCCCTATGAGGAGTGGCTTAAAGAGCTGGGCATGTTTAGCCTGCAGAAGAGAAGGCTGAGAGGAGACATGATAGCCATGTACAAATACGTGAAGGGAAGTCATAGGGAGGAGGGAGCAAGCTTGTTTTCTGCTGCCCTGCAGACTAGGACACGGAACAATGGCTTCAAATTACAGGAAAGGAGATTCCACCTGAACATCAGGAAGAACTTCCTCACTGTGAGAGCTGTTCGACAGTGGAACTCTCTCCCCCGGGGCGTGGTGGAGGCTCCTTCTTTGGAGGCTTTTAAGCAAAGGCTGGATGGCCATCTGTCCGGGGTGCTTTGAATGCAATTTTCTGCTTCTTAGCAGGGGGTTGGACTGGATGGCCCATGAGGTCTCTTCCAACTCTACTGTTCTATGATTCTATAATTCTCTATAACCTGCAATGTCATTGAAGGGAGGGGCAGTGGTGGGAGCTATAGCTGTTTGTGGAGGCTATGTAAGTGGGCACCCCAGCCACACACATAGATCTTTTCACTTTTAGCATGTGTATAGATTAGTAGCTGCTTTTCAGGAGTTGAAAACGTCCCCAAAAGTGAAGCTGCTCCCTGCGGACAAGGACATGCCTGGGAAGGTCGGCGCTTTCTTTTTAAAGCCTGGTTGTTGTTGGGGCCTGGGAGGCTGTTGCTTGGGAACCTCGGAGGCCTGGCTTCCCTTTCCTGGGGGGAGGCGAGGGAAGAAGGCAGGGCCTGCGGGTGAAGGGCCCGCCCTGCCGGCACAGCCAGCCCGGGCGGGCAGAAGAGCAGCAGGCCGAGGCGCGCAGGAAAGGCAGCGGGTGGGCTTCTGCTCCCTCCTCCTCCTCCTCCTCCTCTTGTTGGGGCGTGGGGTCCTGGCACGTAGCTGGAGCGCCGTCCTGCGGAGGGGAAGCCGCCTAAGCCGCCTTTCGCTTTCAATCTCTTTTTCTTAAGTCGCTTCTCTTCCACGTGTGAAGCCGGCTGGACGCATGCAGCTCCTCTGAAAGCGGCGTGGAAGGAGGCAAAGAAGAAGAAGAAGCGGGGGGAAAGAGCCCCCTCGAACCTAACCCTTTCTCGCCTGCCTCGGATCGGTGAGTGCCGCCGATTCTTAGCCTCTTTCCCGACTCTCCCTCATTCATCCCTCCCCCCCCCCCGGGGGTCATTTTTTAGAGCCTGATCCCAACGGAAGAAGCAGAAAGGCCTTCTCTTTCTGCCCCGGGATGCTCTCTCTCTGTCTCCTCTCCCCCGCCAAGGCTGGCTGACCTTGGAAAAAACACAGCGGCCCCTTTAAGAAACAAACCTGTCCTCCACTCATTTCTCACCCTATCCCCCTCCACAGCTCCTGCTTGGAGCTTGTTTACCAAAGATTGTTCTGCCAGCCCTTGGGAAAGGGTTAACACCCCAGCTCATGGTCGCCCCAGTTCAGAGCTTTCCGTTCTGAATCCCCAATATGTGCCTTGCAGAGGTCAGGCGCTGGGGAGAAAAGGGCAATGCAAGCTCTCCCAGAGAATGAATGGGGCCCCTTGACTCCCAGGGAATTGTAATCACTCTTGCTTATTTTCGGTATGCAGCATGGATTGGAATGATAATCAGTACTTCTTTTGGTGAGGATCAGCTTCAGTGTAGGCAAGGATGTCGACTACAGTAGAGCCTCACTTATCTAACACTCGCTTATTCAACATTCTGGATTATCCAACGCATTTTTGTAGTCAATGTTTTCAACATATCGTGATATTTTGGTGCTAAATTCATAAATACAGTAATTACTACATAGCATTACTGCATATTGAACTACTTTTTCTGCCAAATTTGTTGTCTAACATGATGTTTTGGTGCTTAATTTGTAAAATCATAACCTAATTTGATGTTTAATAGGCTTTTCCTTAATGCCTCCTTATTATCCAACATTCTGCCAGCCCGTTTACTACATTTATACCCCGCTCTTCACGCCCCAAAGGGGACTCAGAGGGGCGTACAAATTATATGTACATACAATATATTGTGTCCAATTCTGGGCACCGCAGTTGAAGGGAGATGTTGACACGCTGGAATGTGGCCAGAGGAGAGTTCTTGATTGGGTTGCTGTACGTTTTCCAGACTGTTAACAGAAGCATTCTCTCCTGATGTTTTGCCCACAACTATGGCAGACATCCTCGGAGGTTGTGAAGTATATTGAAAACTAAGGAAAGGAGTGTTGTATGTTTTCCGGGCTGTATGGCCATGTTCCAGAAGTATTCTCTCCTAATGTTTCGCCCACATCTATGGCAGGCATTCTCAGAGGTTGTGAGGTATGGAGAAACTAAGCAAGGAAGATTTATATATACAGTAGAGTCTCACTTATCCAACACTCGCTTATCCAACATTCTGGATTATCCAACACATTTTTGTAGTCAATGTTTTCAATATACAGTAGAGTCTCACTTATCCAACGTTCTGGATTATCCAACGCATTTTTGTAGTCAATGTTTTCAATATATCATGATATTTAGGTGCTAAATTCGTAAATACAGTAATTACTACATAGCATTAATGTGTAATGAACTACTTTTTCTGTCAAATTTGTTGTATAACATGATGTTTTGGTGCTTAATTTGTAAAATCATAACCTATTTTGATGTTTAATTGGCTTTTTCTTAATCTCTCCTTATTATCCAACATATTCACTTATCCAACATTCTGCCGGCCCGTTTATGTTGGATATGTGAGACTCTACTGTACATACAATATTATATTATTAGCATGGCACAATATTAGCATTAAATTACTATATTGGACTATACCACTCTACTGTAATATTATTAGTAATATTACATGTACAGTGGAATATGTACTGTGGAATATCCATGGTGGGAGAAAGAGCTCTTGTCTGCCTGAGGCAAGTGTGAATTTTGCAATTGGCCACCTTGATTAGCATTGAAAATCCTTGCAGCTTCAAAGCCTGGCTGCTTCCTGGCTGGGTGATCCTTTGTTGGGAAGTGTTAGCTGGCCATGATTGCTTCCTGTCAGGAATTTCCCCGTTTTCTGAGGGGTGTATTTTATTTACTGCCCTGATTTTAGAGTTTTTAAATACTTATTTTGTTCAGTATAGGCATGGATTTTGATTATAATACATACTAGTTTGGCTACCTGGCGATGCCTGGGTTATTTGAAAAAGACATTGTATATTTTTGGATGTTAGGTAAAATCAGTTTGTTAATTTGTAACACTATTTTTAAAGGAAAAACTCAGTCTTTCCTTTTGTTTATGTTTTTATGAATACTCCTATTAGAAAATTCATAAGGATATGGGTGAACTACAATTCCCCAAAATTATGGGTCAATTATCCCAAACCCTACCAGTGTTCAAAGTTGGTCATGTTGGGTCTATGTGCCAAGTTTGGTCCAGATTTGTGTAGGCTGGGTTCAGTAAATACAGGTGAACTATAACTCCCCTAAATCAAGGTCAATTCCCACCAAACCCCTCCAGTGTTTACTGCTGGTCATGGGAGTTCTGTGTGCCAAGTTTGATCCAATTCCATCATTGGTGGGGTTCAGGGTGCTATTGGATTGTAGGTGAACTATAAATCCCAGCAACTCCAATTCCCAAATGTCAAGGTCAATTTCCACAAAACTCCACCAGTATTCAAATTTGGGTATATTGAGTATGCATGTCAAGATTGGTCCAGATCCATCATCAGGGTTCACAATGCTCTCTGGATATAGGTGAACTATAACTCTCCTAAATCAAGCTCAATTCCCACCAAACCCCTCCAGTATTTACTGCTGGTCACGGGGGTTTTGTGTGCCAAGATTGGTTCAGATCCATTGTCAGTGGGGGTCACAGTTGTCTCTGGAAGTGGGAGCCAATAGGAAAGCTGCCACATTGTCACCCACATACAAACAAACATATATATGTTTACTTTTACTATATATACAGATTTATTTTGTGTGAAATGTGGCCCAGAAATTAGACTGAACTTTGAATTCTATCTTGAAAAGAAGTGATGATAGGAAGGAGAGTTTTAAGGTCACTGCTGGATTTATTATTATCTACTCAGGTCTTGCCTGGGCTCTTGTGGGCATTTTCATACTAATTCATCCTTCCAGGATTTGGTGTATTCGATTTGGTTGCTTCCTCTAGCTTTTGTCACGCTGTGTATATTCTCTTTCTGTCAGGATTCTCATTGTAGACAGATGCTGTCTTACAGATCCTAAAGAGTCACAGTGCATTACTGTGTGTTTGTTGTTGTATGCCTTATGGCTGTTTCCAATGTAAGGTGACTGGATCTGTTTGGCAGAGGCTTGCCTTGTGTCCTTTTGAGGCTGAGAGAGTGTTGCCCAAGGTCACCAGGGATTCTGTGGTTGAGCAGAGATTTGAACCTTGGTCTCCAAAGTTTTAGTCCAGTACTTAAAGCAGTACTCTGCACAGTTCAGGAGTAAATCCCACTGAACTGCTAAATGAGGATTGAATCTAGGAAATTGCTTGGCAAATACATTTCTATGAAACTCGGCTTTGCTACTATAACATGATATGTTTTGAAGTTAACGTGAGAGTGGTGCTGGCTTGTGTTACATATTACCAATATAATACCAAGTAATTGTCAGTGCAGTGACAAAGTTAGAAGGCCTTTAAAATCCTTTCCTCCATCATTCCTTGACGCGTATCCTCTCATCCCCTTGAAGCAGACCCCCCCCCCAATTAGATGTAACAATTCTTTAGTATGTTTATGTTTTTGCAAACAGAAGGATCGGGAGACCTTTGCCACACAAAAATGTGGTCATCTTTACATGTGTTTGTGGTCATTGTCAATCTAGTAAAGGTTTATGTTTCTGTTCTTCGTGTCTGCTTAGGGATCTGCTTGCAAAAATATCATACTAGTTCAACCCCAAGCTCACTTTTACATGGCCTAGGAAAAAATGCTGGGATTTCAAGAAGCTTATGACAAAAAGTCTAACATATTAAAAAATGGTAACCCTCTTTCGGCAATAAATTATCCCAACTGTGATAAATATTTGACTAGTAACAGTGGCTGAGGCTCAGATATCTTAATGCATGCTAATATGTTCTTAAGGCTTGTCAGTCATTATTAGTGTCTCTGTGGGGACCAATGGATCATGCTGCTGGCACCATCAAGCCAGATGGCACTGGGGAAAGGTGCAGAGATAAATGGATTGAAAAGGAGTTTAAGTGCATTGGTTGCAGTAGCTTAAAACAGTAGTGTTTCCCTCTTTGTTTGTACCATGCAGACTAGTGTAGTTGTATTTCCAGTCTGAGAGTAGGACATATTCTTTAACTTGTAGGGCAAAAATCCTGTCCATCATCTTAGCCACAGTTAAGTCTTTAATCACTAGAAACCGTCACTGTAGTTTAATGTGATCAGTTAGCGTGAAACAAAGTTTAAAACCAGCCAGGAATCCTAGTTTGCATAGGTCAGCATATGCTTAAAAATACCTATTTTTCCTAGAATCATGTAGTACTATGGAACAGATGTGCCTAGAAAAAATGTTTTGGATTTTCTGCTTAGTTTAATCATAACTCATTTTCTATAGATCCAAGTGGTATGCCATTAATGATAGACATGCCATTTTGAAAACTAGCCAGGCCTATTAGATACTACCAGTAGGTATAAATATAAATGTGAGAGTGTTTCTAAAAGCTTTCAGGTATAATTAGTGCATCTAAAGGCATTGAATATTTGCCTATGTTTTTCTTAGTGTGTTGTAATCCGCCCTGAGTCCCCTTGGGGAGATAGGGTGGAATATAAATAAAGTTTTATTATTATGATGATAAAGCTGTTTAAGACTTCTTTCTAAGATATTTAGATTGCCCACTGTCCTTTTAGTGACCCATTACTTCTGTGACCCCCTCCTCCTGATATTGGAAGTTTGTCTGTTTATCTATACACATAATAAAAGTGAAAATGTGTAGGTGTGTATGTGGCTGGGGTGCCCACTTTCACAGGCAGGCTCCCAATTGCACAAACAGCTGTAGCTCCCACCTATGGCCCTCCCACCAATGACATTGCAGGTTATAGTGAGCATCATGAACACATCCAAGAGTCCTGCCAGTGTCATCCACAAACACCATACTTGCCCCCACCCTAGTGAAGGATTTTATAGGGGACAATTTCATCCTAGATTTTATGTGTTTCCTCTACCACAGGCATCACAGGGTTCCTTTCCTCTCTCCATTGGTGTAGAATTTGCATGACCCCACCCACTGCCTCTCCCTTAACCCTTTCCTACACTTGCCGATGGCGCACAGCAAACAGAGAGGAATTGATCAGCAACTGAATATACTAGAGGGGTTTGGGGGACTGACTCAACAGGATGAAAGTTGTAGTTCACCCTGCATCAAGACAGATGTGGGAAGTGTTTGTAGTTTGAAACTGCATTATATGGTCAGTATGGACTTACGCAGTTTAACTGCATTGAATTGCATTATAGTGTAGATGTGGTCTCCATTGCTGGAGGCTACTCTAATGATGTGCTCTCTAATGCTTTTGATGTCATTTCCCATCAACTCCTGTCAGGGAGCTCAAATCCCCTGTAAAGAATACCAGGTTGTGGAAATTTGAAGGCAGATACAAATGCAGATATCATTTGATTGCGGTGCTTTTTTTTTTTTAAGTGGCAGAACAAACTGGATTGTGTCCTTGCTCATTATCAAGTTCTGTTTACTGAATTATGACCCTTCCCAAACTCTGGAGCTCCCTTCCTGGAGAGGTTAGATTGGCAACCACTGCAGTCTTGAGTGAAATTTCTACATGACTCAGAAGTCCGAGTGCATCTTGAAAAAAGGCCTTCAATAATGTGTTATATTGTCTGATGTGTTGTCAAAGGCTTTCATGGCTGGAATCACTGGGTTGTTGTAAGTTTTCTGGGCTGGATGGCCATGCTCCAGAAGCATTCTCTCCTGATGTTTCACCCACATCTATGGTAGACATGCTCAGAGGTTGTGAGGTCTGTTGGAAACTAGGCGATTGGAGTTTATATATTTGTGGAATGTCCAGGGTGGGAAAAAGAACTCTTGTCTGTTTGCATCAAGTGTGAATGTTGCAATTGGCCACCTTGATTAGCATTGAATGGTCTTTCAGCTTCAAAGCCTGGCTGCTTCCTGCCTGGGGGAATCCTTTGTTGGGAGGTGTTAGCTGCCCCTGATTATTTCATGCCTGGAATTTCCCTATTATCTGAGTGTTGTTCTTTATTTACTGTCCTGATTTTAGAGTTTTTAAAATACTGGTAACCAGATTTTGTTCATTTTCATGGTTTCCTCCTTTCTGTTGAAATTATCCACATGCTTGTTGATTTCAATGGCTTTTCTGTTGTATTGTCTGTTTTTGTTTTATTTTTAATGGCCATAATTTTGTTTCAATTTTTCTCTGCAGCAAACTTCCAATTATATCTTTTTAACTCTTGTGTAAGCCACCTTGTGTGCCAGTGCTGGAGAAAGAGTAGGTGGATGAAAATTGTAATAATAACCATTATCACTGGAAATTTGCTTATCTTGGCGAGCCTAACTCTTTTCCATGATTTTCTTCTAGCACATTGAACAAAGATTTGGGCTGTATGCCTTCCTTTTTTACATTGAGCTGTACTTTTTCAGTGCTCTGAATAATAAATCTTAAGATCTCTTGCTGTGTGACACACATCTTACAATATGAAGACAAGAGAGGAGGAAACTAGTGGTCCTTTTGGGACTGATAACTTTCAAAATAAATTTTAAGAGCTGCCTCTGAATTCAAGCTAACTAGGAGTGTACCCTGAGGTCCTATTGACAGTTCAGAAAAATAGAAATCATTTAAATACTATGGTTGTATCATATGTGTATTTGTATGCAAGGCTGAAGAAATTGCTTCTTAATTATCCTGATTTGTTCATGGAAATTTTGGCCGGGATGCTCTTTCTTCTCAAATAAGAGTCCCTGCCAAAATTATTCACTGCATGATGTATTATCCTGGGATCTTTTAAAAATGTATTGTTTAAGGTTATTGTAATTACCCAAAAGCAGGAAGTATGCTAAAGGTGAGCAACATGAAGGATTAGGGACTATTTTCCATCCACACCCAGCAGACCTTCCAGTGAAAAAGAACTGAATGCCATTGGACATTCTGGGTGTATGATTTTTCCATTTTTTTTTCAATGATGGGAAGCAGAGGTTACAAAAATAGTCAGCAGATATTTGAATTTTATAGACTGTATAATTCCTATCCCCGAAGTATATATTCTTTATTGTTGTCTCATGATCACAACTACATTCCAGTGGGAAATTTTAAAATACATAAACTTTAGCAGAGACTTTTTTTGGGACAGGAAAATTAATGTTTTATTTTTCTTACCTTTCTCTAGTTAGCTGGGTTTACAGATGCACTTAGTGATGTAGCAGAAGGTCAAGCAGATTGCAGAACTGTATATGTTGCTAATGAATGTTGAAAGAGTGCTCATGAAAATACAGTAGACTCTCTGTAAACCGGCACCCAAGGGGATTGGTAGATGTAAGATAAATGTAGTTTCTAGTTGATTGACACATCCTAATAAAAAATAAGCCTAACTAATGCTATATATACAATATACTCTGTATTGATTTGATGTAAATATTGAAATAAAGTAATTAAAAATAAAATTATGATCAATAAAGACAGATTTAACGTAATACAGTTTTACTATGAATGCAGTGTTATTTTTTCATTTTTTCTGGTTGTTTGAGAGTTCTGGTTACTTGAGTTCTGGTTAACTGAGAGTTTATTGTATATGTCATTTTCCTGTCTGATCAGGAGCCTGGTCCATTTTAAATCAGTCAGGTTTAAAAGGGTATCTGTAGAAGTGTGTAGATTTGCATGGCAGTGATGTGGATAGTAAATATATTACATCAGGGCTAGTGAACCATCTTTAATTCCAGGAGGGTAGCCTCAGGTATGACCTGGATAGAATGAACCCAGGCCTTACCTTCAGATTATCAGGTGAGGGAATGACATATGGCTTTTGCCAGAGAACTGATTACTTGTAAAGATCTTTAGAAAGTAGACTAAATACAAACTTTTAGCAAAGCAATGCAATTTTACTGTCTGTCTAAGAGAGGGATGGAGCCCTTGACTGGGAATTTCATAGTCCAGGTGATGTTACAGAAAAGTCATTATTTAGCATACTGTCTGTCTTAGAGCTCCTGATGTCACAGTGGTTTAAACCGCTGAGCTGCTGAACTTGCTAACCAAAAGGTCAGTGGTTCGATTCCTGGGAGCGGGGTGAGCTCCCACTGTTAGCCCCAGCTTATGCCAACCTAGCAGTTCAAAGACATGCAAATGTGAGTAGATCTGGCGGGAAAGTAATGGCGCTCCATGCAGTCATGCTGGCCACATGACCATGGAGGTGTCTACAGACAATGCTGGCTCTTTGGCTTAGAAATTGAGGTGAACACTAACCCCCAAAGTCGGACACGACTAGACTTAACGTCAGGGGAAAACCTTTATCTTTACCTGTGTTGGTGGTGAGATCTACAGAATTGCTGTGGCAATGACTTCAGCATTTAGAAAGGAGGCATTTTATACGTTTCTAGACCCAATGCCTTTTAAGGTCTTGTGCATCAAAAACAGTACATTAAATAAGACTTGAAAAGAAATAAGAAGCCAGAGCAGTTGGTTAATTGTCTGCAAAAAGCACGGCAGACAACAGCCTACTTGTTGTAGTTTGTAGTCAAGATTTCTAGATGTGTGTGTGTGTATCTATCCATTTGTCTTTGCAGATTCTCTTACAATGCAATTGTTCATTTATGGAAGTTATTGAAATAAAGAAAAGTCTGGAAAACAGGCAAATTGGTCATCGGAATCTAGCTTGAAATCTCACAGACTGTATGTTTAAAACTTTTGGTATACTCAGATATAAGTCTTGAAATTTTCATTAAAAATCCACCCTAGGTTAATTTATCCATGGATCAATGTAAGCACTGTCCCTTAACTCTAAACCTGTGGGTCTCCAGGTGTTTTGGCCTATAACTCCCAGAAATCCCAGCCAGTTTACCAGCTGTTAGGATTTCTGGGAACTGAAGTCCTAGAAATCTGGGAATTGAAGTTTGTTTAGAGCAGTTGAGAACCACTGCTCTAAACAAAAAAGGAGCCACCCCTTTCTCTGTGTAGTGTGACTAATGGCAAGAGCTTAGTTCGTCTCAGGAGAATCTAAAGGAAGCACCGACCTCTCCTCTTTCCACCACCTTTAGGTCGACATATACATGAGTATATATGGTACTCTTTCTGTTCGTTATACATACAGATGACCCTTTTTTGCCTTGTGAAAAAATACAAAACTCTTTATTCTTCAGTATCATTTCATGCAATCATCGTTGGATCAATTTTAGTATGCTTTAAGCTGTTCATATTTTATTTGGCTCACATAAGTTTTAGGATCTATGCCAGCCTGTATTGATTCTTTTACTTAGTCCATTGTGCCAGTTCTCTGACCTTTCACTGGCATATCTGAAGACTCCTTATGCCCGAGGTGGAGAAGCTGCAGCCGTCGACCTAATTTAAGGCAGCTTTCATTGTCACATAGCTCTCTGAATACTGCAGCCTTTGCCTTTTCCCCCAGCCCTTAAAGGAATTGCTGCTTTCATGTTCAAGAGGAAGAGGGTGGCAGAAATAGAGCTGTGTAATAGTGGTGTGCTGCCAACTTCACTGATCATGGGCTATGGTTCTAGAGTAACTTTCTCCTTGGGTTAACAGTTGGGTTCCTGCTTTAGAACAATACAGAATGAAATTGACTGACCACTAGTGCTTTTCCAACAAATCAAGTTACTGTTGATATTCAAAATCATTTAATTAATGCTTTAAAAAGTCATAACTCTATTTTAAAAATAATAATAATAGGTGGAAGTGTATATTTAAAGGTGTTTGGATTTTGTGCCTATCTAATTTTTCGGATATCAGAATAGTGTTTATCCTTCTTCCAAGTTAGGTCCCACTGTGTTTAACAAGGCTTATTCTCAATAAGTAGAAGATTGTATACAACACACATACACATGTATACAAACTCCAGTGCATTAAACATCATATCTGTATCAGCTTTGTTCTGTTTTCCCAAGCTCTGTTTGTTGGTCCCCCAACTCCCACTGTGACATATTTCAGCCATCCAGACCATGTTTTCAGCATGAGTCATTTCAAACTGCAGCATTTATGCACAGTGTGCAAAATTGTTTCCCAAGTTCCTTGCCTTCAGTTTGAGAAACAAACAACAATGTATCCATAGCTTTTCTGTATCGCTTGTGCTGGAGAATAAAAAGCTTTGTCAGCGGCAAATCATAAAGTATATTTTTGACCATTCTTCAGTAAGCAGAAACCGGTGCCCCACTACTGGCAAGAATTTTACAAGGACTCCATTGGGGGACGATGCAATCAAATGAATTTTGTAGTGACTTATGGTTAAGCATCTTAAGACGCCGAGTCAGAAAACTTTCTCAGGCTGGAGCAGAACAAGCGAAGTAATCTGTACTAAATTACAGAGACTAATCTGCCAGAATAATTAACTGGAATCAGTATGCCATGGCTAATCTCTCGAGTATCAATAAGCCTCTTAGCTGGATAAGTGTAAATACTGCAGTGCACTTCTATGCATGTTTACTCTGAAGTAAGACCAATTAAGCTAAGTGGAATTTATTCCCAGGTATAGGATCACAATCTCCATATACTTTATTATTCATAGAGGTGTTTTTCACAGAACAACCATTTCTTGGTTGCTAGAATGAACACAGTATACAGTCTGCATCTGTTTACAAGTTACAGCATTTAATCTAATGGAAACACAAAGGCTTATTAGTGCATAGAGACCACTCATATTTGCACGTTTAAATTTTTCAAATTTGGTCATTTGCCAATTGGATTAATATGTTCGCTCAAAGAGTATTTGGGTCCTTTAGTGTTACTCTGTGGTTGACCTCTGTTGGATGTTGATCATAGAGCCATGCTAGAGGATCTAGAGATTCCTAGAAAGATATTTCCTCTTTTTAAAATTCACAAACTTTTGTAGGATTCTTGCAACCTTAATTCCTGTGAATGTGGAGGGTCTCTTGTATATGGTAATGAAAAGAGTGAATGATACACTCAGATGTCAGCAACCCAACTTTCAAGTCAGCAGTTAAGCTGACACAAAGGTTTAACCCATTGCACCACCGTGATTCCTCACACCAAATTTATCCCATTTGTATACCGAATGATTGTTTTTCAAATACTGCTTGAGATGTGTGCCCAGTCTTTTTCAGCAACAAAGAACATATAGTAACTTATCCATGAAACAAGACATGACCTCTTGCCATAAAATCACAAAAAATCAATAAAGTACCAAGCAATCCGGGATGTGCAATATTTAATTTGTTCATGTTATATTCATATGTATGCATTTAAAATAACATGTCTGTGACCCCTAAAGAGATTTGGGTATATGTTTTTGACATGGTATATTCTTGGTGGTATAGTTTTGATTGAATCTGAAATTGAATGATGTTGTGTAATTCGATTCTGTTCAGATTGACTATCCCAGTCCTTATCTTTTAAACAACGTTGTTGTCTATAAAGATATAAATCCAATTTTTAATCCCAGCAAGAGTAAATCCACTGAAACAATGGAAATGTTGTAAATTAATATGTATGTTAATGCCATTTCTTGGATCTAACAGTTGGATTGTGGCTACTGTTTTTTACACATGGGTGCTACTTATAAATTGAATTTATTTCTAATAGGGCCATCTTCTTGTGCCCTGGAGTTTGCTTGTTTTCAGCTTGATTCCTAGAAAAATGAAATTACATGCAAGCTTATATTTCCATCAGTTTGAATTGACCCAAACCCCTGGGCTTTTATTATTGTGTTCTCCTTTTTCGATGAGCAGTTTTTAATGCCACAGAAGTTTTTCTCGAAATCCAGAGGTCCCCAGTGCCCTGTTATTATTTTATGTTTCAGTTAAAGTGTTCTGCTTGCTTTTATAGTGATTCAGAATTCCCATGTGTCTTTAGCTCATAATATAACTTTTGCTTAGTATAAATTAAATACCCTAAAAAGAATGCTAATGTTATTTGATATTAGCAGTTCATATCCACTTACTATGCTTAACTCTTTCAGAGAGACACTGTTACCTCCCAAAACGGCATTCTATATAAAAACTTACCTTAATTCAGTAGTAATAAGATATACCGTTTGGAATAGTGTGAAGAGTGATGGCGGTGTTACAAAATACATTATGTTTCAGAAAACTGTTCTTCTCTGAAAATCCAACAAACATTGTTCTGTGAAATGTAATGAGGAGGCTATAGCCCTTTACAGCAAACATACTGTTTGGTTCAACTACTATAAAAAGCCATTCAAGCTGTTACATTTTTGTAAAGTTGTGATATTTCATTTTAATGTAATACCGAAATCTATTTATTAAGACATACATCGAATGTAAAATGAACCCATTTGAATGGATTTACTGAAATCCCAGTGGTGTTAAGGCTATCTCTATAGGTAGTAGAAATCAAGCCAGCTCCATAGAATTGGACTAGATGTTGAACTTTAAGCCAGAGCCACTCACTAATCTTAGTGGTTAAGTAAGACAAGTCACTCTACCTAATCTACTTAATGGGGCTGTAGAAAAGATATCATTAACTCAGTCTATATCTCTGGATGGAACACTGTTTAAGCTGGGAGTTGGAGCAGCAAAATTTGTTCAGTAACTGATAATGACTTGACTATTTCAAATCTTACTCTCAACACAGCAACTGCTGGTAATACAGGATTAACCTGCTTTCAACATGATTCTTTCTATGTATGTAGTAGTTCTCTTGTGTCATCTTTGCAATATGTAATCTGTATTAAATTGATGTTTATTAATAAGCCAGGACTAACGCCATACATGTCAAACATTTTGATAGGCAGATTTCTTGCTTATTGAGTCCAGACTTGGCTAAAAATTATCAATATTTTATTTTACCAGCACAAGTTTGTGTGTACTCAGTATTAGTTTCCACAGGGTAAGCAGTCTTGACAGAATAATAGCATGCATGACAAAGAGCTAAGTAATGCAGGGCAAGGGATCATTTTGCTGTTCAAATGTTTTGAATGTCAACTCCCACAATTCCTGCCAAGCATAGTCCGTGGTAAGGGATTATGGAAGCTGTAGACCAAAACATTTGAGGTTCACAGCATCCCCACCCTGACTAAATATATGGTTCAGTTGTATTACCACCAACAAAAGTAACATGGTAAACAGAGGTTTTGTTCTTCCATTTAGGATGTTTCTCTTGTTTGACTTCCTCCTTTGCTTGCAGAACTCTTACTGTGCAGGTGGAAGGAAGGAGAGACATAAGGTCTTATCCAAAGGAACTTGCAAAGGGATAAACAAATTTATTGGGACACTTAATTAGCATATTAATATTTTCATATCTGCCACAATACAGCTATATGTTTGAACAAGTTACGTCATGTATATATTTATATATTTGTTGTTTAATACAGTGGGCCATCACCATCCACTGGAAAAGGATAGAGAATGTGTTATGACTGAAACATTTTTATTCATGACTTAGATGAAGGATTAGAAGGCATGGTTATCAAGTTTGCAGACGACACCAAATTGGGAGTGATAGCCAATACTCCAGAAGACAGGAACAGAATTCAAAATGGTCTTGACAGATTAGAGTGATGGCCAGAACTAACAAATGAAGTTCAACAGGGACAAATGCAAGATACTCCACTTAGGCAGAAAAAATGAAATGCAAAGATACAGAATGGGGGATGCCTGGCTCGACAGCAGTACCTGTGAAAAAGATCTTGGAGTCCTTGTGGACAGCAAGTTAAAAATGTGATGTGATGGTTAAAGAAGCCAATGGGATTTTGGCCTGCATAAATAGGAGGATAGTGTCTAGGTCCAGGGAAGTCATGCTATTCATCTATTCTGCCTTGGGCACATCACACCAGGATTCTGCATCCAATTCTGGGCACTGCAATTAAAGGGAGGTGTGACAAGCTGAAATGTGTCCAGAGGGCGACGAAAATTATCAAGGGCCTGGAGAACAAGCCCTATGAGGAACGGCTTAAAGAACTGCACGTTTAACCTGCAGAAGAGAAGGCTGAGAGGAGACATGATGGCCATGTATAAGTATGCGAGGGGAAGTCATAGGGGGGAGGGAGTAAGCTTGCTTTCTGCTGTCCTGGAGACTAGGATGTGGAACAATGACTTCAAACTTCAGGAAAGGAGATTCCACCTGAATATTAGGAAGAACTTCCTATCTGTGAGAGCTGTTCAGCAGTGGAACTCTCTGCCCCGTAGGGTGGTGGAGGCTCCTTCTTTGGAGGCTTTTAAGCAGAGGCAGGATGGCCATCCAGTGCTTTGAATGCGATTTCCTGGTTTTCGGCAGGGGGTTGGACTGGATGGCCCGTGAGTTCTCTTCCAACTCTATGATTCTATGAAATCATTAAAGTGGCTTATGGAAAATTAATATTAGAATTTAAGTTGTTAGCTGGATTCAAGTAAACTGATATTCTTAACATAATTATAATATGTAATAGAATATTATTTTGTCTATATAATAAAGTTGTTCAGTAGGCATCCATGTTTAAAATCACTGAAATCAACAAATTGTAAGCTGCTCTGAGAGCCTTTTTGGTTGAAAAGTGAAATATAAATACTCTATATAAATACATAGATAGATAGCTAAGGATTGAAGAAAATGTTTTTGTGATAGGGAAACATGATTATTGATTAATCGTAAAACTTCATTTCCCCATTACTGTTAGAAAAAACAGCAAGGCATTTTAGTTAATCATGGGGTAAGCTGTACGATGGATGGTCTTTTGTGTAGAAGAAGGCTCCAGTACAAACAGTGTAGATGTCTTAAGTTACTGTGGAAACCAGCACTGCCAACACTCACTTCTTTGTACTTTGCTAATGGACTATAACCCTGATGAAAAGCTGTCTTCACTTTTCTGCAAGTTATTTTCTTAATTGGGGGTTCTTTGGTCCTCAGATTAGTGTCACTCAGTTCTGAGAATGGCTCGTAGAGTCACAGATTATTTCTGAGAAAGCAAATTTAAGGGCGAATCTTCCCACCCTTTCTTTTTTTGCCAGCCAACCTTCAGTAACTGTTTGCACCTTCATTAAGTTATTTTAGCTTGATAGTCTATATAAGGTCTGTAAGATTGCACTGGAAAATTGGTGATGTGAAATAACTATAATTCCTGTTTTATTTTCCCCATTTCTCTTTTCCAAGCAGTAATATTAATAGTTATTCTAGGCAGGTTTTGATGTAAGCCTTGACCTCTGAGAAGTAATGAAGTTTTTGTATTTTTTGCTTGCAACCTAATACGCCTGGGTTTTGAGAGACCTATGCCTGATTATAAATTGATAATTATAAGCAATCTTTTTGAAGATAAAAAAATATAGAGGAGGATTTCCCGCCAATATGTGTACCTATTTCACCACTGCACAAATGTTATTTTCCAATGCAAATAAAACTGTGAGAATGAATGGATCGTGATTCTGCTGCTGTGTCAATGTGCCTTTGAGGGAGGAGTAGTCACATGATGAGGTGGTGAGATCACTCTGCAGGGAACACCAGCTGCACTATTATTAGAGGGTTATACTGTCTGCCTTGGCTGTTTCAAGGCTCTTTTCCAGGCTGCTTGCATATTGTGTAGTGAACTCTATGGAAGTGAAATATTTGCCAAATTTCTTTTCCGTGAAAAGATTTCCCCTCTCTTCCCCCCTTCCTCTGCTCATTTAGGGGTGGGCTGGTGGTGTGGAGGATATACTTTATATTATTACTAGCTGTGCCCGGCCACGCGTTGCTGTGGCGAAGTATGATGGTATATATTACAGTAGAATCTCACTTATCCAACATTCGCTTATCCAGTGTTCTGTATTATCCAACGCAGTCTGCCTTTTAGTAGTAAATGTTTTGTAGTCAGTGTTTTAAATTCATTGTGCTATTTTGGTGCTAAATTTGTAATACAGTAATTACTACATAGTATTACTGCACATGGAACTACTTTTTCTGTCAAATTTGTTGTATGTTTTGGTGCTTAATTTGTATAATGATTACCTAATTTGATGTTTAGTTGGCTTTTCCTGAATCCCTTCTTATTATCCAACATATTCACTTATCCAACGTTCTACCGGCCTGTTTATGTTGGATAAGTGAGACTACTGTATATTTATAATCTTATATTATCTGCTTAGAACTGGATTATATGAGGCCCCTTCTTCACAGCTGTATAAAATGCACACTGAGGTGGATTATATGGCAGTGTGGAGTCAAAATTATCCAGTTCAAAGCAGATAATATAAGATTATAAATGGGTTATATAGCTGTG
Source organism: Anolis carolinensis (assembly GCF_035594765.1). Lineage (NCBI taxonomy): Eukaryota > Metazoa > Chordata > Lepidosauria > Squamata > Anolidae > Anolis > Anolis carolinensis. The sequence goes on from NC_085846.1 coordinate 66,502,420, forward strand.
TGGAAGGGCCTTGAGTCTACACTGCCATATAATCCAGTTCAAATCAGATAATCTGTATTTTATAGGCAGTGTGGAAGAGGCCTAAGTGAGGCCTAACTCTGCCTGTCCCCTAGGCTGAGTGGGTTGCTAGGAGACCAAGTGGGCGAAGCTTAGCCTTCTAACTGGCAGAAATTGGATAAAAACAATTATTCCTTCTCCCTCTAATTAGGACTTTATTTTTATTTTATTTTTGTTGTATGAACATAGAGGCATGGATGAGGGGTTGTGCTGCCAAGTTTAGTGTTTCTGGGATGTGTAGTTTTGTTGTTTTGTCCTAGGCCGAAATTTCATTACCATATTTCATTACCATATATATATATATATATATATATATATATATATATATATATATATATAACCATTCCCCAAGCTAGTTGAGAAAATTCTGGATATGAGAAAAATAAAGGCAAAGACCATATATTGCAAGAGGCTCATACACTAATAGGAAATGCAGTTTGAGAAAACCTGACTCAACATATGATCCAAGAATTTCAATGACAGTCTGTGACCAGGATTCGTCCTGTGCTGGATTGGACTAGATGGCCCATGAGGTCTCTTCCAACTCTACTATTCTATGATTCTATGGATGGGCTTACACTCCCCTGAAGACTTGTGTATGAAGTTTAAAGTACTCTTGGACTCAACATTGAGGCTCAGGTTTCTGCAGTGGCCTTTGCACATTTAAAACTTGTGCATCAACTATGGCTGTTCTACAAGCCATGGTGGTATATGCCTTAGTTACACCCTGTTTGTATTACTGTAATGCACTCTATGTGGGGCTGCCTTTGAAAAATGTTCAGAAACTTCCAACTGGTCCAAAGAGCCGTATCCAGATTGCTAACTGGTGCAGGCTACAGGGAGCGCACAGCCCCTTGTTGCAGCAGCTCTACTGGTTGCCAGTCTGTTTCTGGACACAATTCAAAGGGCTGGATATGACCTATAAAGCTCTATATGACTCGGGTCCAGCTCATCAAGAGAGGTGGGTAACAAATAAATTTCATTATTTAATTATGATACGATATTATTATTATTATTTAGCAGATTGTATCTCCCAGTATGAATCTGCCCAAGCCCTGAGATTCTCAGGAGAGGTCCTTCTCTCAGTCCCACCAAGCTTGGTTGGTGGGAATATGAGAGAGGACCACCTCAGTAGCTATCGCTTTCCCTACCTAAAAGTCAGAATGGTCCCTTCCATGTGGTCCTTCCGGTGACAGGCTAAAATCTTTCTTTTAAAGATGAAAATTTAAAAAACCATTCAGGGGGTGTTTCGTTCTATGTAGTTTAATAGATTTGTTTAATGTCTTTATTGATTTTAACTATGTCTCTTATATGTTAGACTTTGATTCACACATTGTCATGGTTTTTAATGTTCGCCACTTTGAGTCTCCATTGGCAGAGATAAAGTGGGGTATGAATGCTACTACTATTACTACTACAGTGTAGTCTCACTTATCCAACACTCGTTTATCCAATGTTCTGGATTATCCAATGCATTTTTGTAGTCAATGTTTTCAATACATCGTGATATTTTGGTGCTAAATTCGTAAATACAGTAATTACTACATAGCATTCCTGTGTATTGAACTACCTTTTCTGTCAAATTTGTTGTATAACATGATATTTTGGTGCTTAATTTGTAAAATCATAACCTAATTTGATGTTTAATAGGCTTTTCCTTAATCTCTCCTTATTATCCAACATATTCGCTTATCCAACGTTCTGCCAGCTCCTTTACGTTGGATAAGTGAGACTCTACTGTACTAACAAACTATAGATAACGAATGCAGAGGAACAGACAGAAATAAGAGTAATGTTGAGCGCAGTACTACAGTGAATGCTGAATCTTTAGTTCACACTTCTTTTATTGATTTATATATTTACCGATCCTGAATATGTTCCTGAACTTAGCATGGAAAGAGGAAACCATGGATAATAGCAAACCCTATTAAAACAGATGTTTTGGCCTTCAACTCCCAGAAATTGTAACAGCTGGTAAACTGGCTGGGATTTCTGGGAGTTGTAGGTCAAAACACCTGGGGACCCACATGTTGAGAACCACTGATTTTGAGGTATCCTTTCTAAGAATTTACTAGGACCTTCAGGGCCTACCTTTTGGTGGAAGCATCCCATAGAATTGCCTGGAGGACCTAAACAATTCTTAGGACACATTTTGTCAGATGCAGGCAGGTGAAACCACAGGTACTGGTACAGGAGTCATGTCCTATTGTAGAGACTTATTATACCCACTAAGACACCAGTTTGTTCCAGTGACTTGTATGATAGATGTACACTGTTCATTCAACTACCATTGTTTGCCTTGCTTGCCATGGTGAGGTGGTTTCAAAAGTGGATGAATGCCAGTTGTGCCAAATGTGCTGCTCTGATAATCTTTTGTGAAGAGATTATTTTGCCTTGATTATTAGAATTTCTTCAACCCAGGCAATATATGTATATTTCTAAGGTTGTTTAAGGGAAGGTGAAAGATTAAATATAAGCTACTCTGTGTTTTTTTAAAAGAAAGAATATTTTCTTTTCTTTCTGATCTTAATTTGTCTTCTTAATACCTCTCATGTACGAGGGGTGTTCATTAAAGATTTCCCCTGCTCCACTTCTATTTATCACAGGATGCTGAAAATGCACATGTGTAATGACCTGAGTCTCTATAGGTTACCTGCCAATTTACAACTCAGAACTGATAACGGTCTTGAGTTTACAGGTGCTGAGGTTTGATTATGGACTCAATGGAATACAAAACAGTCATCAAGTTCCTTTACTTGAAAGGCCACACACCAAAGGAGATGTTCAATGAGATGAAAGAGGTTTATGGTGATGATTCCCCATCCTATGATGCAGTCAAGAACTGGCATCGCCAATTCAAATGTGGCCAGACCTCGGTGAAATCTGCTCCAGTTCCGGGGTGACCCCACTCTGCTATTGATGAACACACCATCCAGCAAGTGGAGGTCACCATTTTGAAAAATCTCCATGTAACCATTCACCACCTAGCCCAAAATGTCAAGATTGGTATTGAGTCCGTAGAAAAAATCGTCCAAGACCGTCTTCACATGCATAAGTTATGCGCTCGCTGAGTTCCCCAGCTGCTCACACCTTTCCAGAAGCAGGAATGAGTTGAATTGTCTCAACAGACTGATCACACAGGATGAAAGCTGGATCCATCACTGATCCTGAGACTAAAATCCAGTTGATGCAATAGAAGCATCATGACTCACCGCCTCCAAATAAGGCACGTGCCCAACTCTCAGCAGGCAAGGTCATGCTCACAGTATTTTGGGACCAGGACAGAGTAGTATTAATGGATTTCCTAGCAAAGGGTACCATGATCACTGGGGCATACTATGCTTCACTGCTGTGGAAATTGCGGGAGGCCATCAAAATCAAGAGACGCGACATGTTCACCAAAGGTATCCGCCTTCTGCAAGACAGTGCACCAGTTCACAACTCACATGTTGCCCAAATGGAAGCATGCTCCTGTGGCTTTGAAATTCTTCCACATCTCCCTTATTCACCCGGCCTTGCACCATCGGACTTCCACCTCTTTCCAACAATGAAGTTATTTTTGAAGGGCACACATTTTCAAATGAGACTCTGATTTCCGAAGTCACAACGTGGCTTTTGGAGCAACCTGTCAACTTCTACAAACAAGGTGTTTACAGTTGCTTAAAAAGATGGGAGAAGTGTGTGTCCCTAGGTGGCACCTATGCGGAGAAGGACTAATACCCGTGCCAAGTTTCATTGCTCTCAGTCCATAGGAAGTGGGTCAGGGGAAATCCTTAACAAATGCCACTCGTAATCAACTAAATTTAGCATAGGAAGTGCTGTATAACTGGAGGATCCTTTTTTAAAAAAAGGAATGTTTCGAGTTTGTAAAGTTTATCCTGGTAAATATATGTTTGCTGAAGTGGTGGTCTATGAAGCACCTAATAAGTATTCATCTAGAGGAAGAAAATATTGGTGTTTGTGAATTAGGACGTGTTTGTTGCTCTTCAATAATCCTGGACAGCCCCACGATTTTAAACCTGTATGCAAAAATATTTAATAAAAATTATCAAAAAAAAATCCTGGACAGAACAATGCATTTCCTCCCAACTGAGATTGTAATTCAGGAGCTAGGAAAAATTTAAAAGGATTAGTCACTTAGCTTTGGACTAAGCTTGACTACTTTACTGGAAAGTCTTTTTGAAGATTATCCTCCTGTAAAATGGTGAAAAGTGTTTGGTTTTGCTGCTGCTTTTATCCTGACAGAGCAAGAATTTGAAAAATGGAAATGTTTCTGTTTTCATATGGAAACCAGCTGAGCCAGGAAGAATTAGCCCTTTGTGATCATAAAGAGAAAGGGACAGACCTTTCTAAATATCAAGTACTGTCATAGTTTATATATTAACTTGTTTTGTTTGCAAAATCTCTGCATGTGATAAGGGACATTCAATAAGAACTACAGCTGTGCATTTTAATCTTGAACTAAAAGACAAGCAGTCCTTGCTTAGTTCTCAGCTTGTTGCTGTTTTAGAGAGGCAGTGGGCCAAGACAGAAAGGAAAGCAGCATATTCCTCTTGATATGTATGGCCTCACAGCTCCTTAGAAAGAACGTCTAAGAGGCTTATGTTTTGTCAAGACAGAAAGCAATATAGATGTGGACTCATATTACTGCCACTTGTCTATTGGAGGATGTCTGACAATTGAGACTAGGGATGGAAAATAGTTCCTTGGGTCAACACAGAAGCCTGAAAAGTAGCCGCTCAAGACTTGTTGCAAGGAGAAATGCACTTCCCTTAAAAATCTGCTCATTTGAGTGGGGTGTTTTGCAATATTAAGTATGCACAAAACTGTTTGCACATTTTAAAATATGGGCTGCAAGAAATGTGTGCACTTGAAAGAAATACACACAAATGCTCCAAGTATTGGGGAAAATTTTTGAATAAGAAAAAAGGCATTAGAATGTATATGAATCTCCAGGGTGAAACAAGAATAGAAGGTTTGGTCCCAGTCCATTGTCGGTGGGGGTCATAGTATCAGTGAAGGTACTGCAAGTCCCATTATCAGTGGCAAGTTTGGTCCAGATCAATCGTTGGTTGGGTTAACAGTTCTCCCTGGATATAGGTCAAGTACAACTCTTGTAAATCATGGTGAGTTCTCCCCAAACCTCTTGTTCAGTTGCAGATCAATTCCTTTGTTAACTGTGTGTTATAGGAAAGGGTAGGAAATGATTAAGGGTTAAGGTAGAGGCAGTGGGTGGGGTCATGCAAATTAAGGAACCCTGTGATATCCATTCTGGAAGAAAAACAGAATATCTAGGATGAAATGATCCCCTCATGAAAGCCTTCACTTGGGTGGGGGGCAGAATGGTGTTTGTGAAGGACATTGGCAGGGTTTGGGCTACATGTTTGTGATGCTCACTATAACCTGCAATGTCCTGGGAGGGAGTGACATGGTGGCTCCACAGCACTGGGAAGTATAGCCTGTTTGTGGAGGTCAGAGGCTGTCTGGGTGAGTAGACATCTGTGCCACATACACACATACAGATTTTTCACTTTTATTATGTGTATAGATATACCTTCAATTTGATTCTGACATATGATGGTCCTGTCATAGGTTTTTAAATCAAAAAATTATTATTCTGAGGCTGAGAGAGTATGACTTGCCCAAGGTTACCCTGTGTGTTTCCATTGTTGATCAGGGATTCGTATCCTGGACTATCTAAATCCTAGTCCATCATTCAGACCATTATGGCTCTATTTTTTTCTATTGGACTTTAATAAATTGTTCTTAAGTAAGCTTTTATGGCTTTCTTTTTATTACTGTGTTTGTATCTTCCTTTTCGATATGTAGGTGACAAAAATTGCAAGCTTTGGTGTGCCAAAGCATAATATTTTATTATATTTATGAAGTAAAAGATACATTTGAGGGTGCCTGTTTTGTGTGTTTGGAGCGGTGTTGTGTTGGTTGGAGTGTTGAACTACTTCTTGGTGTTTAAAGTGGGATAAATCACTCTTCCACACATGCTTTGTGGCTAACTCAAGGTCATATAATGGGAACCTATTAAGGTTCAATTACAGCCACACTTGTATGCACATGCATGGTGTTTTTAAGCTACAGAGAACAAACTATAACAAATTATACAGGCATTTCCTAGTTATCAGCTGTCTCATGCTCAAGTGTGTCATTACCGTTCATGAGCCATTCCACGATCATTTACCCTTTTAAGGGCCAAAAGGCTGCAGTTTTAGACAGTTGTTGAGAACTAGAAAATTCCTCTTGGGCAGCAGGACCAGATTATTTTCAATTTTAAAAAAAACGAACACTAGAAAGAGAAATACTGAATTGCTTTGACGTTTGTGTGTATGTTTATGATTAAATACATAAATACTGCAACTCTTTAAAGAAGAGCAGTGACTGTTCATGCAAGCATTTTCTGGTTCACATGAATTACCTATAAATAGCAAGCAACCACTTCACAAACATGTCAGACTGTAGGCTTTTTGTTTTTGGTCACCTACTTATTAGAGATATTAGTGTACTGTTTTGGAATGCGGTGCTATTTGAACTACAATGAGAGCAAGACGCCTCAGTGTTCATTGTGTGGATCTGTCCTCCAGAAGAATGTTTCCTCTGGCATAGTGAAGGAAACTGCCGTATTCCAGGCTCCCTTTAATAATTCAGTGGTAATTGTTGCTTTATGACTTACTCAGTACAGTAAATGTATTCAGGCCTAACAAGACTGTGCCCATTCTTGAGCAGTGGGCCGTTAACTGTTGTATTCTTTCCCAGTTATAATCTGATTAATAATTACAATGTTTCTGCAACATTGCAATTAAATGTTGTTTTGATTGGCAAGATTGTATTCAAAGAGTGTTGATGGTCAGGGTTGACAGAATGCCACTTAGTCCAATGCATTATAACGGTACGGTACTGCTGCTAGAGTTTATTTCTATGCCAACTTTGACTAGATGAGATGGAATAATAGCTAACGTCATTTTTAAAAAGCTTCTGTCAACCAGGCTATCTTTTGTCATGCTCTTGTGCCCCTTGTTTTCTGCTGATTTAAGTAAAAACAGGTAGTTTAGAAACTGGCAAGGATTTGTCTGTCTATGGTGCAAATAAACTGAAGGAAATCTTAAATAATTCAAATGTCATCTACTTGTTGGTCGCTTGTAGTGTGGCTAACTTGTCATGTGGCACTTGGAGCTTGCAATGGTTTTTTTCCCCCCCCCCATGTCAGGAGCAACCAGAGTTGCTCCTGGAGTGAGAGAATTGGCTGTCTGCAAGGACTTTGCCCAGGGGACGCCCGGATGTTTTGATGTTTTACCATCCTTGTGGGAGGCTTCTCTCATGTCCCCGCATGGAGCTGGAGCTGATAGAGGGAGCTCATCCGCGCTCTCCCTGGGTGGGATTCGAACCTGGCAGCCTTCAGGTCAGCAACCCAACCTTCAAGTCACAAGGCTGTTATACCCTAGGCCATCGGAGGCTTGCAGTTGTGAGAGCAGTGCTGTATATAGAAATTGAGTACTTGCAGTTTTAATAGTCTAAATACATATTTGGTTATTTTGTATTAAATCGGGGTGGACCAAGGTAACCAAATCTCTTCTGGTTTTTTTTTTCTGGGGAGTTCCCTCGTTCTCCTCTCCTTATTTGGAACCCTTTGAGTTTTGTTTGTTTGTTTTCGAAGCAGGAAATGACAAGTTGGTGAAAGGGCAGAAACTACAAAGAGCAGACAACCTCAATATTATGGCAGCTCCACTGGCTGCCGGTCCACTTCTGGGCTAAATACAAGGTGTTGGTTATTACCTATAAAGCCCTAAATCAGTGGTTCTCAACCTGTGGATCCCCAGGTCTTTTGGCCTACAACTCCCAGAAATCCCAGCCAGTTTACCAGCTGTTAGGATTTCTGGAGTTGAAGGCCAAAACATCTGGGGATGCACAGGTTGAGAACTGCTGCCCTAAATGTTTTGGGCCCAGGCTATCTAGAAAACTGCATCTCCTTGTACAAACCTGCCTGATCTCTTTGATCTGCCAAGGAGGCCCTACTCTCAGTCCCACCCCCATCTCAAGCACAGCTGGTGGGATTGAGAGAGAGGGCCTTCTCGGTGGTTGCCCCCTATTTTTGAAATGCTCTCACCAAGAAGAACAAAACAGCTTCCTCCTTACCCTGTTTCAAAAAGCAACTTACAACATTTCTATGCTCCCATAGAGCCCATAACATGGATAAATGGAACAGAAGGAAATGGTTTTGATATGCTATGTTAACTGGCTTTTAATGGTGTAAATGTTGATTATTTAATTGTTATTATTTAAATTACCTGTTTTTAACTTGTGTAGTATATTCTATTGTTGTTGCTTATGTTTTTTACTTCTGATGTATACAAGCATTGAATGCTTGCCTTTATTATGCTGGAAGCTGCTCTGAGTCCCCTCAGGGAGATAAGGTGGTTACAAATAAAGTTGTTGTTGTTGTTTTACAGAATAGGGAAAAGCAACTCCCACTCCTATGCTGTGGGGTGCAGTTGGTGATTTTGAGCCAGAAAAGTATGTAACGTTTCAATGATGGAGGGAGCTGGAGGGCAAAAATTGAGTGTTTGGCCTCCTAGGCTTCTACTGATAGTTCCCACATCTTCCATGCACTTTCAGGTTTATTGTACAAGGGGAAAATGAGTTAGTGGTGCATATGTTCAACATAAAAAATGCATCCTGAAAGTTTTTTTTTCCTTAGCCCCAAGACAAATGTCGGTGCAAACTGGGCTACTCACTCTTAGAGCAGATCCATTGAAATCAATGGAATTTAAGTCAGCCATCACTAACTTTAGTTACACTCATGAATGCATGAGTGACTTTGAACTAAAATATCAGTATCCGGCATTTGGAATAGCAAACCTTAGATAGCAGCTGGAGTTGAAACTAGAAATGAGTTTGCTTGACAGAAACACATGATAAATGCCAAACATGAATCAATAGATTGGTCTGTATTTGTGATGTTTCTTAGATTGCTCTGGCTTATATCCAATGTATTTTTGACCAAGATAATTATGTGGCTGAGTTTGGCTCTCACAAGCTGTCTGGGGACTCTTACCAGTCACAAGTTGCCATCTGGAGCCGCCGGATTCCATCTGGGGTCTATTGATCCAAAGGTCTAATATTCTACTATACAGCTGTCAGTGTCATAGCCTTGGGAACTTTTCCAGACATCAGTTCTGCAGTGTTTCACTATTGTCCATGTTCAATTCTTTTAAAAAATCATGGAATGAAACACTGCATGCATGTCTTAGAATCTGCTTTTTAAAAGTATTTTTATGATCAGATGTAAACTAAAGACCTTTCTTAGGCTTTAAATGCTTTCATGCATTGTGACTAATAATCAGTTGTTTTTACAGTTTGAGAAAGCCATGTTATTAATACACTAAAATATAGCCATAGAGCCGATGCTTATAGAAATGCTAAATGTCTTCAAAATAGATAGATGCAAACATTTTCATAAAGAGACATTTCATAATTTGCAATGTTTTGGCACACTACTAAAATTGTTGCCTTTTTATTGTACAGCCTTTAAGGGCACCCTTCCTAGGAACTCTTACTGTGAAGGGCCATGTTGATGGGCAATGTGCTTGCTATACAGATAGATGACTGGGGCTCACAAGATCATCTTTGCAGCCCCTGCTTCTAGAAATCTCCAGGAATAGCAGCTTGAGTACACAACAGGGATCTATCACTACCCTCAAACAAAATAGAAAAACAAACTAAAAGCCAACCAGAAGTGGGCTTCCAACCATTTGTGATTTTATGTTGTGCTTCTAATTTTTCAGTATGCGTGCCTGCAGCGCCTGTCACCAGAGTAGAAGCTTCTTTAACTAAGCGCTAAGCCTGGTCTCCTCTACAGAAAGGAAAGGATCTCAGAAAGCGTATCTTAACTCTGATACTTTTAATCCAGATCTTAATGAAGGCTATAAGGACAAATAATGCCTAAAATGACGGGAAGGGAAGCCTGGGAAGTCTCCCCCATAATTGGCCACACAGAAGATGAATCTTTCAACTTCGTTGATCAAAAATGGATTTCTGTCCTCCCAAATTCAGAAAGCTCCCGAAAAACGGATCGGGACCCCCAGTGAAATCTGGGACACCGAAACGGATCACAATTTACTCGGATTGCACAAGTCTAATGTCAAGGTGGCTTTTAATGTGAAAGTCAGACTCTCTGTCCCGTCAAAGAAGCCTACTCCACATACAGTGTGTGGGTTAAAACTATTTTTTTATTCTACCTAAGCACAACCAATATACACTAATATTTTGCTCCTTTTAAAGTTTTGTTGTAAGCTGGATTTCAATAAGGAAATTAAGAAATTAGAAATGGAGTGTCTCCTTTGATTAGAAGTGTATTGATCCTTTTGTGGCATGTTTCATTTTAAATTTATGCTGGTGGGATTGCTGTCAAAAGCTTCTCATTTCTGGAACATTTTGTGACCAAATCTCTGCTGGCAAAAGACCAAGCATGTAGGATCACAGAAATTCACCCAAAGAGCTGCAAATACAGATAGACTACCTGTCCTTTTCTTTCATTTCATTTCATAGAGTGAGGACTGATGCGTGTTGTCGAAGGCTTTCTTGGCCAGAATCACAAGGATGTTGTGTGTTTTCTGGGCTGTATGGCCATGTTCTAGAAGCATTCTCTCCTAAGGACTGATAGCTCCATATATGAGCTATACACAGATTGTTGGTAGATCAGTCACCAAAAATCTCTGTTTTGTATTCTCCCCAGAGAGACCTATGATGGTGGTGGGACTGAGAGAAGGGCCTCCACTGAGAATATTAAAGATTCTTGCAGGTTCATATAGGAGGATATGATATTCCAGATAATATGAACATAACTCATATTTGATTTGTTCCCAGATAAATTATTCACCAACGAAGCTATTTCAACAAGATATTTACATTTTCTCTTGTGCTGTCTCCAGTCAGCACACTGGACACAGCATTTTGAAACTTTACTCAAGTTTCTGAACACTTTCCAAAAACTTCCTTGTGTAGAGTGTACTACAGTAGTCCATTATTTGCTTCATTCCTTTTTCCTTGGAAACTTCTGGTTGCAGGTAATTATTATTTGGTCTCCTTGTAGGTAAAATAACAGGCCGGTGCTTCTCAGAAATAGGAGCATATGCATCGATTAATTAATTGTTCTGACTGCTTTATTGAGGCTAGTCTTTAACCTTTGAGGCAACTTGTATTACAAGAAAATGAGTCTGGAGCTGGACTAGCAGCTATGTATGCTTTCACTAATAATACTCCAGCTATTAATCTTTAACCTAGCTTCAAGGGTCTCTTAGGGACTGGGATAGTGTTCTTTTGTTTAGAAACTGGAGGATTTCAGGAATGCTGAAACTATTGATTTTTCTGGTGCAGCAATCTCTTTTTACTGAACATAAGTCAAACATGAGCATGAGCCACATGAAGCAATACAACTTTAAGAAATTGGAGGACAAAAGTATAAAACATAAAGATTTGGCTGTAATTTTATATATACATCCCCGGGAATACTGTAAGTCCTTTTTGGATCTGTTAGGATTTGTTTTTAAAAAATAAACACACATAATATTGACTAACAAACTAGATTAATAGCTGAAAGAATAGAAATTCAAATAGTACTTGTATGTGTTTTAAAAAGCACTTTGTTTTTTCTGTCAATACTTTTGGTTAGTTAAGATCCAATCTCTTTCGGATGCTGATGTATTTTTTATTTTTGTGTGTGAGAGAAGTTGTGGGGTGTAACTTTACATTGAAAATAAATATGTTTGATGAGAGAAAACAGAAGAGTGGTTCACGAATGAAAGCTTTAATTGATAAACTAAAAATAGCCTTTTCAATACTGACCTTAGAGTGGCAAAGCTTTGTTCTCTCGTTAACTATTAATATTTAAACAGAATATTTTATTCATGGACTTGAATAATGGGTGTCTCTTTAAATGAGATAGAAATCTAGAGAACTTTTCCTAAAAAGAACATTAAAAAGAGAGTCAAAGACTCTAGGCATGCATATGTTTTTCTACCTTCCCTTTCACTTCCTTGTACATGAATATACTCAGTAAAAAAAAAAAAAGTAAAGTTTTCCCCTGACGTTAAGTCCAGTCGTGACCGACTCTGGGGGTTGGTGCTCATCTCCATTTCTAAGCCAAAGAGCCGGCATTGTCCATAGACATCTCCAGGTCATGTGGCCGGCATGACTGCATGGATTGCCGTTACCTTCCCGCTGGAGCGGTACCTATTGATCTACCCACAATGCCCTGCCTCATGTACGGAGGAGGAGTTGTTTAAAGCTACGGACAATGCGGTTACTGTTGCCCGCTTTTGGTCCAAAACTATTTAGTTGCTTGTGATTTTCTTTTTCCCCCCATCATTTTGAAATGTATTTGTCGTGAAATGCTTTTGACACGAAATAAATAAATACTCACATTTGCATGTTTTCGAACTGCTAGGTTGGCAGGAGCTGGGGCTAACAGCGGGGGCTCATTCTTGTGATGACTCATGGGCCATGTAGTCCCGTTCCTAGCGCTGTTGTGACAGATGAAGAGGAAAACTTGGGTTTTCCACCGTTTCAGCCAGAATTGGAACTTTCCCAGCCTGAATTGGAGCCCTTGCACCTGCAGGAGGTTTGTCTTCCAGAAATCTGCCAAACAAGCCCTGAGTCAAAATCTCCCCCATTTTCTCGCCGTAACTATTATCAACAACAAAAAGGAGTTCAACAGGCTAATCGCAGAAGCCTGAGAATCGCAGCCAGGCATTCAGCTGATTAAGACTGCTTTCATGAGAAACTTTAGGGAGTCATGCATCTGGACACAGAGATTGACTTTCGGTTCTGGTTCCCCAGAGAAGTGTTCTTTGGTGGGAAAACGAGACCCTATTTAGGTTCTTTGCCCTGAAGGAATCTTGCGGAGTCAATTCGTCAGCTACTGGAGTAGGTTGTGTGTGGACAGCGCTACTCCCGTTTCCAAGCCTTCGTTCCCGTTTCCAAGCCTTCGTTCCCATTTCCAGCCTTGTTTTGCTTCACGGACCTTGCCTTGCTTCCTAGGACTCAGCCTTGCTTTCCAGGATCTTGCCTTGCTTCCCGGACCTTGCCAAGTATTTACCACGGATCTTGTCCCTGTTCCTCGTTCCTTGTTGCCTTGTATCAAGCCTTGTGTTCCAAGAATCAAGTTTACTTCCTAGCCTTACATCAAGTTCCTTGGACTAAGAACCTTGTCATCTCCCCTCACTTTGCTTGGCAAAGTGAGTGTTTCGGTTACTGGATTACAACTTTGGACCTTAATATTTTATATTGGACATTGTTTTCCTGGACTATAATTGACCTTTCCTGAAAGGTCTTCTTCTGGACTATATTCTACACTTATTTTTATTGCCTTTACTTATTTCCTTAATAAAGATATTAGATAGATTCTGGCCTCTGTGTATGGTTATTGGTGCTCTGCAGCCTGGGTCGTGACAGTTTGACTCCGCCACCCTAAGCACCAATTAACCTAGGCCAGAATGTCTACCGGAGCCGGACCGGGTGGTCAGCCACTCAGCTACACCATCGACAAGGATGAAGTGGACCGCATCCGAGATAAGCTCAATGCGCAGGAGGGAGAAATAAGGGGATTGAAGGAACGCGGAATCCGTCTCCCGGCCCTGGCGTTGCCAACCAAGTTTTCTGGAGCAGCTTCTAAGGTTCATGTCTTCTGTCGCCAATGCCAGGCTTATCTAGAGGCCCGTAATGCCGAGTTTCCCCAAGAAGACATCAAGGTGGCGTGGATTTACAGTCTCCTAGACGGGCCAGCGGCCAACTGGGCGACGGCACTGTTCGACCAAGGCTCCCCACATCTAAGATCAGCGCAACACTTCTTGGATCACCTTAAGGCGACTTGGGGGATCGAGGACAATTTGGAGGCGGCCGGCCACAAACTCCGGCGCCTCTCCCAAGGGGACAGACCCTTGTCCCAGTACATAGCCGAGTTCCGAGTGCTGGCCCATAACGCCGGCTGGAACGACATAGCCCTCAGAGGACAATTTCGGGAGGGTCTCAACATTGAGATGCTGGAGGAAATCTCCAAGGTGGATCCTCCACACTCTCTTGAAGGACTCATTGATCAGTGTTTACGAGCTGAAGTCATGCTGGCCAACAGAAAGCAATGGATCCGAGGCCAGAGCGGTAGGGCTGGAGCGAAACCTCCCGCTCCCACCGGCATCCAGCCGCGTCCAGTGTGGAGACCCCCGCCACCAGCCCCATACCCCAGAGGAAGCGAGGAGGTGCCGATGCAGCTGGGCAATGTGCGTCCCAGGTTAGATACTGCCGAGAAGGCCCGCCACCAATGCCTGAATCTCTGTTGGTACTGCGGAAACGGGGGCCACTTTGCCAGAGAGTGTCCAGCCAAAGGAAAGCCCGCCGCCCGGCTGGCGGCGGCGTCCTCCACGGAGACGAAGACGTCTGAGGCGGCTGGCGTGAAGCCGGCGGGGGAAGCCAGCGACCGGGCATAGAGAGGCTCGCCAACCCGGTCAAAAACCCCACTCAAGAGCCGCCAACCGGGGTCCTATTTCTCCTAGTGGTCACCTTGTGGTCAGCGAAAAAAGACCCGTCATGATCCATGCCATGATAGACTCAGGAGCCACAAACAATTTCATTGATAGAGAGTATGCCGACTCTCTGGGATTACAATATCACGACTTCAAGAACGCCCGTGTGGTGCAGGCCATAGATGGCCGCCCCCTCAAGACAGGTCCAGTAAGCCAATGGTCAGAACCCACCAGAATGTGGATAAGGGAACACATGGAAGAGATTTCCTTCTTTGTTACCGAGGTTCCCCACTTCCCTGTGATTTTGGGAATTCCATGGCTGACACTCCACGACCCAAACATCTCCTGGTCCAACAGAGAACTGCAGTTTGCTTCAAAATATTGCCAAAACCATTGTCTTGTAGCCAAGGTCTGCCATGCCACAGACGCGGAACCCATCATCACCTTGCCCAAGAAATACTCAGACTTTTGGGATGTATTCAATGAAAAAGAAGCCGAGAAACTACCCCCGCATAGACCTTATGACTGTGCCATTGACTTGGTCGAGGGGGCCCCGATCCCGCGAGGGCACCTCTACTCCCTGACTGAACCGGAGCAAGAAGCTCTCAGGGAGTTCTTAGAGACAAACCTCCGCAAGGGATTTATCAGACCCTCTCAATCCCCAGCCGCTTCCCCAGTGATGTTTGTGAAAAAGAAGTCAGGGGACCTACGCTTGGTGGTGGACTATAGGGCATTGAACAATATCACTAAGCAAAACCGATATCCACTGCCTTTGATCTCGGACCTCTTAGACCGGCTTCGAGGGGCCAAGGTTTACACCAAACTGGATCTTCGAGGAGCTTATAATCTAGTTCGCATCAGGGAAGGGGACGAGTGGAAGACCGCTTCGAGTCCCTGGTCATGAATTTCGGTTTATGTGGAGCTCCCGCAACGTTCCAGCATTTTGTCAATGATATCTTTCAGGATTATCTAGACCGGTTCTTGATTATCTACTTGGACGATTTTTTGGTGTTTTCTAGATCACAATCAGAACATGAGAACCACGTCAGAATGGTGTTACAATGATTGCGGGATCATGGACTTTATGCCAAGCTGGAAAAATGCGCTTTTGATCTACAAGAGGTAGATTTCCTGGGATACCGTGTCTCGCCACTAGGGCTCACCATGGACCCGGCAAAGGTTTCAGCAGTATTGGAATGGCGGGCGCCAACCAACAAGAAAGAGGTGCAACGCTTCTTGGGGTTCGCGAACTACTACCGCAAGTTCATTCCAGACTTTGCCCGCTGGTCTGATCCAATCACCAGCTGCATCCGTGGGAAACAGCCTTTCCGCTGGACAGAGCAAGCAGAGAAAGGATTCCAGCAACTAAAGAAATTATTCACGTCCCAGCCAATCCTCCAGCACCCAGATCCTGAAACCCCTTTTGTCGTGCAGGCGGACGCCTCCGATGTGGCAATTGGGGCTGTACTCTTACAACCAGTGGGAGATCATCTTCACCCTTGTGCCTTTTACTCCCGTCAACTGACCGCACCAGAGAGAAATTACACTATTTGGGAAAAGGAACTTTTGGCCATAAAGGCAGCCTTTGAAACTTGGAGACATTGGTTAGAAGGGGCCAAATTTCCCATTGAGGTCCATACTGATCATCGGAATCTGGAGCATCTAAGAACTGCCCGCAAGCTAAATCAGAGGCAACAACGCTGGGCTTTATTCTTTGAGCGTTTTAACTTCCAAATCCATTATGTAACCCCAGCCCAGACCAAGCAAGCAGATGCTCTGTCACGGAAACCGGAATATGCTGCAGGGCGCAAAGAGACCTTTGAGTCCCAACTACTGCAGCCCGAGAACTTTGCCACGCTCACAATGGGAAACACCAAATCCACTCTAATTGAATCAACTCCCTCTACTCCAGGGCCCCTTTGTGCTCAGGAAATCAGGGCCAGTCAACAAACAGATGCCTGGACTCAGGACCAACTTCGCCAAGGACTACATTTCCCCTTCTCACTTAAGGATGGATTACTTTGCTATAGAAATCATGTCTACATCCCTCCAGGACCGGGCAGGGAAAAGGCACTTCGTCTGTGTCATGACTGCAAGCCAGCAGGGCATTTCGGACTATTTAATACCATGCATTTGATCCTAAGAGATTTCTGGTGGCCCAAGATCCGCAAGGATGTGGAAAAATATGTCAATACCTGCCCAGTATGCCAGCGCTCCAAGACAAGAAGAGAGAAGCCCTCAGGGCTTCTGCATCCCCTTCCTACCCCATCTCGCCCATGGGAAATAATCTCTGCGGATTTTATCACTGATCTACCACCTTCCTGTGGATTTACCACGATCCTAGTGGTGGTGAACCTTTTTACCAAATTAGCCCATTTCATTCCCTGCGATGGCCTCCCCACGGCCAAAGAGACTGCAGATTTATTCCTTCAGCATGTTTTCAGATTGCATGGTTTGCCCAAGAGTTTGGTCATAGACCGTGGGTCCCAATTCACCTCTCGCTTCTGGAAAGCACTACAGGAACTATTGGGCATAGACTCTCGTTTATCTTCGGCTCACCATCCCCAAACGGATGGGCAGACAGAGCGCACCAATGCCACTCTGGAACAATACCTTCGCTGTTATGTAAACTACCAGCAGGACAATTGGGCTTCCCTGTTACCGCTGTCGGAGTTTGCCTATAACAATGGTGTCCAGGCTTCAACTAAAGAAACCCCGTTCTTTGCAAACTACGGCTTTCATCCACGCTTCTTTCCTTCTATTGTTGAAACCTCAGAAGTTCCCGCAGCAGAGAACTGGCTGCAGGAACTCACAGCGGTGCAACAACTTTTGCTCCAGCAACTAGACCAAGCCAAGGAGGACTATAAACGCCACGCTGACAAACATCGCCAGCCGGGCCCCGAAATCAAGGTAGGAGACCGGGTTCTTCTGTCCACTCGCTTTTTGCCCTCCCATCGCCCTTGCCGGAAGTTAGATGCCCGCTTCATTGGCCCCTATCCAGTGGTGGCACAACTTAACCCCGTGACTTTCAAACTTCAACTCCCGCGCTCTATGCGCATTCATCCAGTGTTTCATCGCTCTCTGCTTCTTCCGGCGGATGGTGTGCGCCCTGATGCAGACCGGCCGGCCCCCACTCCTGTTTTGGTGGATGGGGAGGAGGAATTCAAGGTTCAGGACATTTTGGATTCTCGCTTTCACCGCCGCCGCCTTCAATATCTCATTGACTGGGTGGGTTTTGGCCCCGAAGAACGCTCTTGGGAAGACGCTTCCACAGTCCATGCCCCCGATTTAACCCGCCGCTTCCATCAGACCTACCCTGCCAAGCCGCGGCCTCGCGCCTCGGGGAGAGAGCCCTATTTTGGGAGGGGGCTTGAGGAGGGGGATAGTGTGATGACTCATGGGCCATGTAGTCCCGTTCCTAGCGCTGTTGTGACAGATGAAGAGGAAAACTTGGGTTTTCCACCGTTTCAGCCAGAAAGGGAACTTTCCCAGCCTGAATTAGAGCCCTTGCACCTGCAGGAGGTTTGTATTCCAGAAATCTGCCAAACAAGCCCTGAGTCAAAATCTCCCCCATTTTCTCGCCGTAACTATTATCAACAACAAAAAGGAGTTCAACAGGCTAATCGCAGAAGCCTGAGAATCGCAGCCAGGCATTCAGCTGATTAAGACTGCTTTCATGAGAAACTTTAGGGAGTCATGCATCTGGACACAGAGATTGACTTTCGGTTCTGGTTCCCCAGAGAAGTGTTCTTTGGTGGGAAAACGAGACCCTATTTAGGTTCTTTGCCCTGAAGGAATCTTGCGGAGTCAATTCGTCAGCTACTGGAGTAGGTTGTGTGTGGACAGCGCTACTCCCGTTTCCAAGCCTTCGTTCCCGTTTCCAAGCCTTCGTTCCCGTTTCCAGCCTTGTTTTGCTTCACGGACCTTGCCTTGCTTCCTAGGACTCAGCCTTGCTTTCCAGGATCTTGCCTTGCTTCCCGGACCTTGCCAAGTATTTACCACGGATCTTGTCCCTGTTCCTCGTTCCTTGTTGCCTTGTATCAAGCCTTGTGTTCCAAGAATCAAGTTTACTTCCTAGCCTTACATCAAGTTCCTTGGACTAAGAACCTTGTCATCTCCCCTCACTTTGCTTGGCAAAGTGAGTGTTTCGGTTACTGGATTACAACTTTGGACCTTAATATTTTATATTGGACATTGTTTTCCTGGACTATAATTGACCTTTCCTGAAAGGTCTTCTTCTGGACTATATTCTACACTTATTTTTATTGCCTTTACTTATTTCCTTAATAAAGATATTAGATAGATTCTGGCCTCTGTGTATGGTTATTGGTGCTCTGCAGCCTGGGTCGTGACAATTCTGCTCCCGGGATTTGAACCTGGGACCTTTTGGTCCGCAAGTTCAGCAGCTCAGTGCTTTAACACACTGTGCCACCAGGGGCCCTGAATATACTCAGAGGTATTGATATATGCTCCATCCTGGTTTGGCCAAGGGAGGGATAATGGGATGTGCGTTCTGCTTCCATGCCCCACCACGTCAACAAGGGCTCCTCACCTCTGCCTCTTGTCACTGCTTTTGTGCTGGGTCCCTAATAGAAGCAGGTTGCTTTTCTTGTTCTTCTCTTCCTTGTTTTCTTCAGATTGTGTTCTTCATTTATATTCCTTTACCAATCTGTATTTTTATAGATACAGGCTTGTTAGAATCAGCAATGCAATGTATAGCCCCCCTCCCAATTGTAACCCCACAAATAAACAAATCCTCTCCTTCTCATTAGCTCTTCCTAGGTATGTGACATCTATATTTTCCAAAGGAGAGGAAAATATTTGTTTGTTACATACCCTATATTTGTTACAGCTGCTAACTTATCCATGGGTTAGCAAATTCTGTAATGTTGAGCCTAAACCTGTTCTTGACTTAAAAGCGTAATTGCGTTAGTCTAATAGATATAGGAGCCCCTGGTGGCGCAGCAGATTAAACCACTGATCTGCTGAACTTGTTGACCGAAAGGTTGGCAGTTCAAATCTGGGGAGCGGGGTGAGCTTCCACTGTTAGCCCCAGCTTCTGCCAACCTAGCACTTCGAAAACATGCAAATGTGAGTAGATCAATAGGTACTGCTCCGACGGGAAGGTAACGACGCTCCATGTACTCATGCTGGCCACATGACCTTGGAGGTGTCTATGGACAACGCTGGCTCTTCAGCTTAGGAATGGAGATGAGTACCAACCTCCAGAGTCAGACACGACTAGACTTAATGTCAGGGGAAAGCCTTTACCTTTTGGTAGATATTTGAGGTGATGCCTCTACCTACTTACACACACACACACTTACTTGGTCCCTATAGTCTGTGATGGGGGATTCTCTCTTTTCCATCATTGGGAGCAATATGTTTTATTGAAACCTAAGATAAATTTTGTTCTTCTCTTAGAGGTCCAATGAGCACTGAAGTTGTCCTGGCTTCAATACCAAAATAAAACCTGCTTTTCCCAAAACAGGGTACTTATAGTTGAGCATTCAGCTCACAGCAAGCAGAGCGTGAAGTGCCATTTGGCTGTAAAGAATTTAGAGCTTAGGAAGCAAACATGCAGAGTTCTATCTTTAGAATCACAAAAGGTTTATTTACAAAAAATAATAGCTCCATTTCTTAATAGTAAATAATTGGGTCTGAGCTACTTTATAACTCCATCTCTCCAGGGTTCAAAGAGAGGGGAAAATCTCTGAACAACACATCTCTCCTGACACACAAGCAGAGAGACCTCAATACACACTCAGATGCAAAAGTAGAAGTCAAAGACAGAAGACATGCACCTGCAAAGTATCCATTTTACGTAACCAATCAGAATGAGAGCAGAAACAGAGCGAAGAAATTAAATACATTCCAACTGTCATTCAGGAGACAAGGGGGGAGGGATTTCCCTCAGCCTATTCTAAGCTAACTAACTCTTCCTCATTGAGGGCTGCAGACTTGAGCGGTGGGAGTTGAATTCCACCACTTTTCACCTGGATGATTTCAGTCTATTTATATCATGGTTTTCTGTGTCCGTTTTGGTTTTCCTTGAATTGTTACATCGTGTGACCATATGATAATGGTGATGTTATTGATATAGCCAACATTAAATTGCACTCATAGATAGTGAGTTATACATTCTTTAACGGATAATAGATATGGAAGGGAGCAGTGCAACAAACAAATCCATGATTCAGTCTCTAGTGGAAATAACTACTCACTCACACTTGGAAGAATATACTGTATATACTCGAGTATAAGCCTAGTTTTTCAGCCCTTTTTTAAGACTGAAAAAGCCCCCCTCGACTTATACTCGGGTGAGGGTCCTGGTTGGCTTAGATTTGAGTCAGCTTATACTCATTTATTATTTTTCTCTATTATTATTGGTATTATTACATTAATTATTTTTCTCTATTGTTGTTGCTACTATTACATTTATTTTACTCTATTTTTTATTGTTATGAATACATTTATTATTTCACTCTGATCTTATTATTATTATTATTGCATTTATTATTTTACTCTATTTATTATTACTTGTATTATTTTCCTGTATTTATTATTATTATTATTACATGTATTATTATTAA
This sequence comes from Anolis carolinensis, assembly GCF_035594765.1. NCBI lineage: Eukaryota > Metazoa > Chordata > Lepidosauria > Squamata > Anolidae > Anolis > Anolis carolinensis. The sequence continues at coordinate 66,523,595 of NC_085846.1, forward strand.
AAGGATACATAAGCACATTAACATTGAAGAAGATGAGAATAATGATTGGATCAGAGTTGGAGAATCTTATCTTAAATTTGAGCTTTATGTAAATATTCAAAAACATTTAACCTACTGATGCCTCAATTAATGTAATTTTATTGGTACTATTTTTATTTCTGAAATTTACCTTCCTCGGCTTATACTGGAGCCAATGTTTTCCCAGTTTTTTTGTGGTAAAATTAGGTGCCTTGGCTTATCTTTGGGTCGGCTTATAGTCGAGTATATACGGTAACTTCAACATATTTTAAAACCTTTCAGAGGTATACCTTTTGTCCCTTTAGTGAAAAATAACATTGTGACCTGCATTTATTGTTATGCTAGAAAATTGAATCACTGGCAGTTTTCATTAAGCACACAAACACTGAGATTTTACTTCTTTGAACTTTTGGTGTGGTGTCAAAACTTGATTTTATAAGAATTATCTAGAAAAGGAGATATTTGTATTTTGAAACTTTATTTTAATTGTTGGTACATTACTAGTACGGTGAAAGATTCCAGTTGCAGAGAAACTTGATTAAGCTATAGGATAGTTAAACAAGAACAGATCCAGCTCTCTGATGAAACTTTAAAAATCAGATGAAGGATAAGACGTTCAGGAGCTTAATTTAGTTGAGTGGGAGCAGCTTAATATAGACAGCTTTGATATCATGTGGAAATTCCAGTGTAGGTATGTATTATTAATATAAATGAATCTGTGTTTATTTCTGCCTCTTGCAAGATGGAAACATGACCTTTTTTCTAGCTGCTCTGTTTTCTTCTTGCATTAAAATGCATACATTATGCAGGAGATAGTGAATTGATATTTTGCATTCTCCATTGCAAACTGTGGACTGGTTGGGAGAACAAAATGCTAGTATCCCAGGTCTGGTAAGCCTTGTACATTTTCACTTTGCAAATAATGGGTAAAAAGAACAACGTTCCTATCTTTTAAACTGCTTTTGCAAAATGACTCAAAAGGCAATTTGAAGTGGTATTCTGTGGACATCAATGGATCAGGTATTCTGGGGCAGTATTGGATCTCTGAAGCATCACATGCATTTACAGCTGGTTCTCTCATCATCATGCTTCTAGTTAGATCTGAAAGCATTTCGACACCCTAAGGTTTATATACTAACTAGCAGGGCCCGGCCACGCGTTGCTGTGGCGTTGTCTGGTGGTGTTGGTGAGAAATTGTTGAGGTAGTGGTGGTATTGAATGTCTGTTGTATGGTTGTCTTTATGTTTAGTATGCACACGGAAGTGGATTAAATGGCAGTATGGAGTCAAGATAATCCAGTTCAAAGCAGATAATATAAGATTCTAAATGGGTTATATAGCTGTGTGGAAGCGCCTTGAGTCTACACTGCCATATAATCCAGTTAAAATCTATAATCTGTGGAATAGACCTAAGTGAGGCCTAACTGTGCCTGTCCCCTGGGCTGAGTAGGTTGCTAGGAGACCAAGTGGGCAGAGCTTAGCCTTCTAACTGACAGCAATTGGATAAAAACTATTTGGACTTTATTTTTCTTTTCTTTTTGTTGTATCAACCTAGAGCTGCGGATGATGGGTTGTGTTGTCATATTTTGCGGTTGGGGGGCCTGTAGTTTTGTTGTTTTGTCCGCTGCCCTGATGCCATCACTCTTTTATATATATAGATTGAGGAATACACCATAGTTGTGTGCTCTTGTTATAGTTGCCAGTTGATTTCTGAGTTCAGTTCAGACTGCATCTTGTTGCCTTTAAAGCCCTGAACAATCTGGGAGCAGCTTACTGAACAAACTCTAAACCTGCCTGAGTTTTCCAATTGGCTGTGAAACTATGTCCCAACTGTCACAAATCACAATTCTTAAAAAAAAAGTACAGATGTTTAGAGAACTTTTATACATGGAGGTAACTGAAACTATGTGTTCAATGCATGTTTAGTAATCATATGCTTTTAAAGATTAATTAATATAATAAATATAATATTTTGAGACATCTCCACCCTACTATCCAGGACTATTCCTTTCATTCTGGCAAGCACTGATCATATTCTAGAACTGATCATTTCTTAATTCCTATTGAATTGGTTAATCATTTCTGGATTCTGACTGAATTGGCTCATCAAGTTCATTCCATAGACTGAGCAAACTTTTAACAATGACCACTCACTGCACATATTAGCCTGGAAGTTAGATAATGTGCAAACTACCTCATTTTAACTCGGCATTGTTAAGAAGTGATTAAATATGTCCAGGAGGCAGTACTGTGAATGTATGATGTTGTGTTTGACTGCTTATTGTCTATGTTTTGTTTTGCACTTGTTATATTTTGCATGTCACACCTCGAGTGTTCTGTGAGCCGCCCCGAGTCCCTCCAGGAGATGGTGGCAGGATATAAAAAAGGTTTATTATTATTATTTTTATGACACAGCAAACAAGATAGATATGCTGGATTTCATATCACAAAATCATAAGTCGAACACTTCCCAAGTGTCTAGGACTGTGTGATGTATTTTTGGATGATGTGTGCAGATCCCAGTAGGGTGGCCTTTTGCAGTTGGCAGATCGTAATTTTGTCAATGTCTATTGTTTCCAAATGCCGGCTGAGATCTTTTGGCACGGCACCCAATGTGCCCATCACCACTGGGACCACCTGCACTGGTTTCTGCCAGAATCTTTGAAGTTCAATCTTGAGGTCCTGATAGCGGCTGAGTTTTTCCTGTTGTTTTTCATCAATGCAACTGTCACCTGGTATGGCAACATCAATGATCCAACCCTTTTTCTTTTCCACAACTGTGATGTCTGGTGTGTTGTGTTCCAGAACTTTGTCAGTCTGGATTATTATTATTATTATTACAACATATGTTATGCTGTTGTGTTTGCTGATTGTTTGTGTGAGCTGAGTTGAGGCTTGCATGAGGGCATGTTAGGGTTCTACAGTATTCTGTATAGTTCTAGGTCTTCTGCCTGAACTCCTGCTGAGAGGAAGTGAATTAGAAATTTCATTGGGGGAGAAACCAATAGTAACTAGTTCTCTACATCGCTGTAATCCCAGGCCCTGGTGTTTGGCGTATAAGTGAGGCAAACAGGGGTATTTGGTGTAAGTGTGATGGAAGAGACATCATAAGGCGAGCTTGTGTTTCATGGGTCAAAACTCTCCACAGCCCCAGAAAATCGGATGGGAGCATTGGTTGCATTATGAATGTTATTTTTACTGGCATAAGGCTGCTTGCTTAAAGTTGCTGTTTCTGCTGCTGTGGTACGGCAGTTCATTTGTGTGAGCAGAATGGAGGCTGACTTCATAGCTCATTAAAGGTTCTGTTGTTTTGGTATGTGTAGCCCCAGGTCCTCTACCAGAGCACCGGTCTCAGGAGCGTGGGGCACCTGCTGAGAGGAAGTGAGTCAGGGACTTGGTTGTGGGAGGAGCAAGTAGCCACTAGATCTCTTATATAGCTGCAGCCCAAGTCCTTGGACTCAACATGCAGGAGCGAGGCAAATAATGGATGTTCTCTCTGGGTATGTCATTTAACAGACTATGTTGCATTGAGGAAATGTGAGTGGAGGCTGGCTTCAGAGTTCATTAGGGTTCTGTTGTTCTAGTCTGTGTAGCTCCAGGTTGTCTGGCTGAGTACCTGGGCATCAGCTGGAGGAAATGACTTGTTTGGGGGAACAGCTAGCAGCCTCTGGCTATTAGTCTTGTGCATTTGTATGGTATCTCTATGCGTTTCTATTTGTCGCATTTGTATGGCCCTTTTCTGTCCATTGCTTCCGAAAACAAGCGGCTATACCAGGGGTCCTAAAACTTTTTAAGTGGAGGGCCGATTCACAGTCCCGAAGACTGTTAGGGGGCCGGACTATAATGAAATAGTCCAAAATTAAGATTGTTATAGTTGTGTGCTTTCAAGTTATTTCAGACTTAGGTCAACCCTAAGTCTAAAGTTTAGGACAGAGGCCAAGTCAATGACCTCGGAGAGCCGCATCCGGCCCATGGTCCTTAGTTTGGGGACCCCTGATCTAGACGATCTCATAAGACCATAGGTAAGCAAAGAGACCTCCAAAGACCATCTAGATGGTCTCATAGGACCATAGATAAGGAAAGTGACCTCCAAAAGCCATCTAGATGGTCTCTTAAGGCCATAGCTAAGCAAAGAGACCTTCAAAGACCATCTAGACGATCTCATAAGACCGTAGGTAAGCAAAAAGACCTCCAAAACCAGACTTAGGTCAACCCTAAATTTAAAGTTTAGGACAGTGGCCAGGTAAATGACCTTGGAGGGCCGCATCCGGCCCCCGGGACTTAGTTTGGGGACCCCTGGGCTATACAAATGAGTTTTTCTGCCCAAGGTCAGAAAAAACGAAGATTTTCGGACCTTGGGCAGCAAAGCACCAGGGCCTACATCCATGTGCTTGATACTTGTAGGCCTGGCAGTCAGGGCCTACAACCAAGCACTCAATATTTGACTATAGGCCCTGCGAGCTGGGCCTACAAGTGTCGAGTGCTCGGTTGTTGGCCCTTCCTGCTGGGCTTATGTGCGTCGAGCACCCAGCATTTGGTTGTAGGCCCTGCCAGGGCCTATAGCCAGTGCGCCAAAAATCAGCCGACCAAATGGCTACAGTTCCCCCCTTTTTCTGTTTTGCTGCACTTTCTGTTCCAGAGGGGGTTGTACTGTTCCGTGCCATCCATATGGACGGGACAGTACAAAAATACTAAAGAACCAGATGAAACGGTATCCGGGCCCAACCGTACTGTCCATATGTATAGCTGCAGCACTAGTCTGCTGAACTCAGTCAGGAGGGGTGCTTTGAATAGATGTGGTGGAAGGGACAGCATAAAGTGACTGTTCATCCATTGGACTAAACCAGAGCTTTTCAAACTCTGTGTTGTGACATGTTTGTGTTCATCTGCAGTGTAACAAGAAGCTTCTGAGTCCATGTGAAATAAGCAATGAATCATATATTTAAAAATATATAAATAAGTTTTCATGAGATACGTTCTGTCTCCATACATTTTGTTATTACAATGTATGCATGTGTCTCTATAAGAGGTTGGTTAAACCTCTGGCTCGCTAGTAAATCTGAATTACTGTATCACAAAATGACGCATGTCTAAAAAGTGTGCCACCAAAATGAAATGTTTGGAAAGCTCTAGCCTAAACCTTCCCAGCTCCAGAGAGTTTTTTTTATTGTATTAAAACTGTTGTGTTTGCTGTGCTAAGGTTGTTTATTTGTGTGAGCTGAATAGAGACTTGCTTGAGGATTTGGTGGCCTCTATTGTTCTAGTGTTTGTAGCTCCAGGTCATCTGCTTGAACACCTGGTCTCAGGAAGTTGGGGCATCTGCTGAGAGGACGTGAGCCAGAGCCCTAATTGAGGAAGAAACAAGCAACTAGTGGCTCCTTATTACTGTAATTGACTAATGATCTTTAATTAGAATAATTTCAGGGGATTTTCTATACATTTATGGTTTTGAATGTTTTGCTTTATGTCTCATGATTTATATTCAGTTTTGTATGTGTGTGTGTGTATGATTTGTTTCTACAGTTTGTGAACTACTTTGTAAACGAAAGGTTGATTGATAATCTTGGTCCATTTAGAGATGTGGGAAGCAAGTTATCTTTTCCCATTATCCCAAAACTGAAATCTTTATAATGTGTGAGGAATACACAAACAGTGAACGTTGATCTAGAGCGTCAGAATTTATTTCTGGAATTGTCATTAGCATAATGGGTAGGAAAATTTAACATAGTTCTAATGTGACTTGCCCTCTAAGAGAAGTGTCATGGGAAAAAATGAAACTGGAAGGCTGTCAGGGAACTCTGAGAAGGACTTTCTTCCTTCTGAAGTCTGTCTCATTTCAAATTGTGCATCTGCTGTGAACTTCTGGGAGCAGATAATAGAGCAACAATCTGTTTTCTTTGCATGCCTAAGTTAATCTATAGGAAGAGTTTGATTTTACTTTTTAAAATCTATTGCAGGTTTGAAGTAAGAGTAGTTAGAAATGATAAATTAATTTAATCTTCAGGAGCCAAGGATACCTCTGTCATTTAGCATTCTGGATAAGCTTTTTATTACTCAGTGCATAATTAGCACAAAGTTACTGGTTCATTCTGTAAATTTCAGTGGCTGTATCAACATTGTCATATGAGTTTTAGGTGACCCCATCTCTATTTGTTTTTGCTAACTGAAGAAAAAGTTTTTATTATGGCAAGCATTTTATTTATTTACTGTATTTATGCTCTGCTTTCTCTCACTCCATGGGGGACAACATGACAATATTCAATGCCGCATATACAATCAGATAAAAGGAATGCAAAGATACAGAATGGGGGACGCCTGGCTAGACAGCAGTACATGTGAAAAAGATCTTGGAGTCCTTGTGGACAACAAGTTAAACATGAGCCAGCAATGTGATGCGGTTGCTAAGAAAGCCAACAGGATTTTGGCCTGCATCAATAGGAATATAGTGTCTAGATCAGGGGTCCCCAAATTAAGGCCCGGGGGCCGGATGCGGCCCTCCAAGGTCATTTACCTGGCCCCTGCCCTCAGTTTTATAATATTTTATATCATTTTTAATAATATAATATATTGTATATACATATAATATTGATAATAATATTATAATGTTATACAATACAATACTAATAATACCATATAATAATATTAATTATATAATTAATTATATAATATTACAGTATAGTGGTATAGGGTATATATATACAAAGGACTCTTGTCAAAACTGACAAAGGACTCTTGTCACACCCAGGACTCTCCACAGATATATATTTACCTTCCTTGCCTAGTTTATCCATGCCTCACAGCCTCTGAGGATGCCTGCCATAGATGTGGGCGAAACGTCAGGAAAGAATACTTCTGGAACATGGCCACACAGCCCGAAAGACATAAACCACCCTGTGATCCCGGCCATGAAAGCCTTCGACAACACATAGGAATACATTTCTGCGTAAAAATCTAGTACTGTGTTCATATGTGAAATGAAGAAAACCAGGTCAGCTAAGCCTTGCCTAAATAATGTATTGAACCTTTTAGAAATCACCTGAAAGCTTTTTCCAAAGGATATCGAAAAATGTGTCCCCCACCCCACTAGCATCATTGTTCTTAAGATTTCCATTTTACTGGCCAGATTTGTTAGTCTGTGCTTCTATAACTTGTTTGGAGGTTGTTTGTGGGGCTGGTTTATCTGCATTCACACTTTTTTTTCTGTTCTGCTGTTCACACATGCTTCTGGGGGAAGATAGTGTTCACTTCTTCTATTGTAGACAGGCACATAAAGTGACAGTGGGATTGACTAGTGTTGAATCTTATTCTTTCTCCTCTCAAGCCATTTATTGTATTGTTTACTGAAGACACATCATTGCAACCTGATGCTTGAAAACCTGTGTTTCTCCAGACCAGTGCTGATGTGACTCAACAAGATTGAGAACAGGGAGGGATCAAGAAGTATTTTATATGTGCCTTAACGTTATGTGTCAGCTTATGGTTTCACAGGGATTTCTTAGGCAAGGAATACACAGAGTTCCTTCCTCTGAAATATAGCTCATAATGTCCGGTATTTTTGATGTTCTCCTATTCAAGAACTAGGAGCCCCCAGTGGTGCAGTGGATTAAACCCTTGTGCTGGGAGACTGCTGACTTGAAGGCTGGGTTGCTGGCCTGAAAGTTGTCTGTTCGAATCCAATCCGGGGAGAGCATGGATGAGCTCCCTCTGTCAGCTCCAACTCCATGCGGGGACATGAGAGAAGCCTTTCACAGGGATGGTAAAATATCAAACATCTGAGCATCCCTGGGCAACATCCCTGCAGATGGCCAATTCTCTCACACCAGAAGCAACCTGCAGTTTCTCAAGTCGCTCCTGACACAAAAAAAATTCAAGAACTAACCAGAGCTGACCCGGCTTAACTTCCAAGCTCAGATAGGATCTGATGTGTTAAGAGTATTTAGACAGGAAAGTAAAAAAAAAAGAAGATATTTTTAAAGGTACTTGTCTTTCAGAGACTTTGTTTGTGTTACCATCTAGTGTTTTCTTTAAATGATTTTTAAAAGAAAAATCTATGTTGTTTATTGTATTTTGATTGAATGTGTTTTATATGTTCGTATGATTTTGAATTGCTCTGAACAGCTGTCAGTAATACACTAACATTTAAAGATAATAATGGATCCCACTTTTTATGCTTCATTCTCCATACTAAATCTCTAAAAAGTAGGACACAATGTTCTTCATAAATGTTACATTACTTCAGTGCTACTAGTCAGGAATCTGACATAATCATCCAGCAGCCATACGAGCACTGCCTATATTAATACTGGGAATGAATTAGAGCAGTATTTAACATCTTTATGGAACGACTGAGTATAACTATTCAGGATTATTCAGAGGGAACACTGACAATGAATACTGTGAGGAGGAAAATGCATATTGTATAAATATAATAATAATAATAATAATAATAATAATAATAATAATAATAACAATAACCCTATCAGGACCTCAAGATTGAACTTCAAAGACTCTGGCAGAAACCAGTGCAGGTGGTCCCGGTGGTGATCGGCACACTGGGTGCCGTGCCAAAAGATCTCAGCCGGCATTTGGAAACAATAGACATTGACAAAATTACGGTCTGCCAACTGCAAAAGGCCACCCTGCTGGGATCTGCACGCATCATCCGAAAATACATCACACAGTCCTAGACACTTGGGAAGTGTTCGACTTATGATTTTGTGATATGAAATCCAGCATATCTATCTTGTTTGCTGTGTCATAATAATAATAATAATAATAATAATAATAATAATTTAATATTTCACTTCTCCCTCTATTTTCCCACCAGTCTCTTTATTGGCAATATTTGTTCTGTATTGGTTGAGCCAGAGATAACACGTCAGTAAATATTCCTGGCTTGCACTTCAGGTATATTTACTTTATGTGTGGTAGAACAGGAAAGAAAGCGGGCAAATGCTACTTTGTAATGTGATCTCATGTGCTTGAAACTTCACTGCTGGGTCATATCTGTGTCTCAAGATACATTAAAAATCACCATTTATTGTTTGATGAACTTTTGAGCAGGGAACAGTTTTGATAGCTTTGTAGTCCGTAAACCTTTCTTAATGAGCAATTTGTTATATTCCACTTCACCTTCCCTTTCTACGTGGAAATTTAATGTCTTCCTGTACTTAGTCTTTTGTCTACAGTTAAGGACTTGCCTTGAAAAGTTTTTCCATCACGTCCTCATCTTATTATAGGAATTCCCTTATCCCTTCCATTTTTTGCTCAGCTGGAAAAGGATAGCTATAGGCCTGTACTTTAGCTAACTACACACCAGAAGTTGTTTTTCAATTGAGTGTGATGATTACTAGGGTTACAAAAATGTAAATTAAGACAAAATGCCAAACATGACTAACCCAAACTGAAAGAAGGGGAAGATAATTTGTGCAGGACAAGGAAAAAGAAAATTGGTGGGTAGAAAAATTCTGTTTGGACATACATTCTTTAGGAGATGGCACAGTGTTACTTCCATGCTTCTTTAGTGAGGAATGAGAGAGAAAAACAGAAGGAGAAATCTATTTCACATATTAGAATGTTTTAATGTATCATTCATTCTATATTCCCTATATTTTATTGACATTTTAAAAAAATATATATTACACAAAATTCTCTGACCTTCAGACTATTCTGAAGTGTTCCAGTTTTTTTAAAAATCACAGTAAACAGTAAGCCCCGAGTAACCTTTTTCTAGGGCTTGTTTCATTATAAGGTAGTATTAAGGAATTTTCACTTTTGAATCCACCTTCAAACAACTTAGCCATCATTCTCTATTTCTGTCTTCTATTATTACAATCATGACATTTGTAATAATAACTTTTCAGTGTTAATCAAGGTGATCAACTGCAACATTTACACTTGCCTCAAGCAGACAAGAGTTCTTTCTCCCACCCAGGACATTATTCCAGAGATATATAAACCCCACTTGACTATTTTCCAACAGACGTCACAACTTCTGAGGATGCCTGCCATAGATGTGGGCGAAATGTCAGGAGATAATGCTTCTGGAACATGGCCATACAACCCCGGAAAACTCACTGCAATCTAAATTTGTATTTAATAGAAGTTATTAAGAAAGACCAGTATAATTCTGAAGTAGCTAAAGGTGACCTACTGTATCACATAAAGTGGTGTGATAAACGTATTTTGAAAATCCCCATTTGCATGGATAGTTCCAAGTTTTTTTTAAAAAATTCTGTGCCTTCTGGATATTAAATAAAAACCCACTTGTTTCTAGTTTAATCTCTTTTTAAAATGATGTTTTTGATGGTGATGAAAATGTATTTTAGCTCTACTCTTGCTTTTTGTATTCTGCAGTATATCACACTTACCGTATATACTCGAGTATAATCCAACCCGAATATATGCCGAGGCACCTAATTTTACCACAAAAAAACTGGGAAAACGTTGACTCCAGTATAAGCCGAGGGTGGTAAATTTCAGAAATAAAAATAGATACCAATAAAATTACATTAATTGAGCCATCAGTAGGTTAAATGTTTTTGAATATGTACATAAAGCTCAAATTTAAGATAAGACTGTCCAACTCTGATTAAATCATTATTCTCATCTTCAATGTAAATGCCCTTATGTATCATTTTAATAATAATAGAGTAAAATAATACATGTAATAATAGTAATAAATACAGGAAAATAATACATGTAATACTAAATAGAGTAAAATAATAAATGTAATAATAATATCAGAGTAAAATAATAAATGTATTAATAATAAAAAATAGAGTAAAATAAATGTAATAATAGCAACAATAATAAAGAAAAATAATAAATGTAATAATACCGATGATAATAATAGGGGAAAATAATAAATATACCATATATTAATGTGTTGTTGAAGGCTTTCATGGCCGGGGTCACAGGGTTGTTGTATGTCTTTCGGGCTGTGTGGCCATGTTCCAGAAGTATTCTCTCCTGTGTGGCATGGAACAGCCTCTGAGGATGCCTGCCATAGATGTGGGCGAAACGTCAGGAGAGAATACTTCTGGAACATGGCCACAAAGCCCGAAAGACTTACAACAACTCATACCATATATTCTCAAGTATAAGCTGACCCAAATATAAGCCAACCAGGACCCTCACCCGAGTATAAGCCGAGGGGGGCTTTTTCAGTCTTTAAAAAAGGGCTGAAAAACTAGGCTTATACTCGAGTATATACAGTAAGTATCCTTCTGTTGATATTCATTCAGAATTTTAATGTACCTTCCTGTCCGAATTCTGCAGTCCATGTACAGTACAATCCAGTAACTCCTGGATTGTTACCAAGTGAACAGGCCTGCATTTTGCTGATAACGTTCATGCCTTTTTAGCAAAGGGACTATTTTTAGAATTAATATGGCTACAATCTACTTTCCTAGAGTCACTGAGGGACATAGTTCTGGCAGAAACAGAGCTGTAGGCAGCCAAAGCAAATGGAACAAAAAGGATTGATTTTTTTCAGCCAAATCATTATATTTCCAAGGAAGTTAGATACAAGTTCTTTAGAAAACCCCAAACAGAGACAGCAGTTGAAAAGCAATGAAGATACTGCAAATCTTTGGGATCATAGTGGCATTGTAGATGACAAGTCCAGTACTTTAAAATTCTAGTTGTAGTGAATAATACATAGTTGTATACTTTTGATAATTTTACACATCTGAAATGCTTGTCCATGTGTTTTATTTTGTCTGTTCTCCTGAATAAAAATATTACAAAATTTACTTGGGCAGGGAGGGAAACTGATGAAGTAAATTTTCTAGGAAGATGTAATAATAATAATAATAATAATAATAATAATAATAATAATAATAATAATAATAATAAAAATAATAACAACTTTATTTTTATACCCCGCCCAATCTCACCGAAGGGACTCAGGGCGGCTTACATGGGGCCTGGCCCGATAAAACAAGCAAATAACAGTAACAAAGCAATAAAACAATTATCCCAGTAAAAAACATTAACATCAATAAAAACAATCATTAAAATCAACAAGCAGGATACAGTCTTAAAAACTGGAGACTAATTCGTAGATCCCAGGCAAAGTGCAGAGTGTTACGAAATGGGAAAAGGAAATTTCACAGTTGAATGGACAATAAAGTCCGGTATAAAATGGCTATAGATATATATAGCACTACTTAAACTGTGGGTCCCAACCCCAAATGGTGTCCCATTACCTCAATGTTGGGGTCCTGGAAAATTTGGCAACAGTAAAAGTTTTACTGAATGTCATCTAGTGATCGTTTTACACATTAACACAAATGTGTGGTATAGTGTTTACAGTGGACTCTGCAGCAAATTCTTCAGATGTACTTCATAAAAAGAAAACAGCCTATTTTGCCAATATACCTAGTTCTAGAAGGTTCCAAAGATGACTGAGCATATGCAGAGTATCCCCAAATATGAGATTTCACAGATAAACACACAAAGAGTCACAGTTAGAGGTAATCAACTGTCAGTAATCAACCCCTTTGAGGTTGAGATAGAATGGGCTAAAAATACAGTAAATATATTTTTAGTATCCATTATTAGTCTATTTCTCATTAAAGATAATCCAGTGTACATGTTGAAGGATATGCCGTTTATATTCGAGTATAAGCCGACCCGAATATAAGCCGAGGCACCTAATTTTACCACAAAAAACCCTGGGAAAACATTGACTCCAGTATAAGCCGAGGGTGGTAAATTTCAGAAATAAAAATAGATACAGTAGAGTCTCACTTATCCAAGCCTCGCTTATCCTAGCCTCTGGATAATCCAAGCCATTTTTGTAGTCAATGTTTTCAATATATCGTGATATTTTGGTGCTAAAGTTGTAAATACAGTAATTACAACATAACATTACTGCGTACTGAACTACTTTTTCTGTCAAATTTGTTGTATAACATTTTGTTTTGGTGCTTAGTTTGTAAAATCATAACCTAATTTGATGTTTAATAGGCTTTTCCTTAATCCCTCCTTATTATCCAAGATATTCGCTTATCCAAGCTTCTGCCGGCCCGTTTAGCTTGAATAAGTGAGACTCTACTGTACCAATAAAATTACATTGAGGTTAAATGTTTTTGAATATTTACAAATTTAAGATAATCATTATTTTCATCTTCTTCAATGTAAATGTGCTTATGTATCCTTTTAATAATAATATAGAAAAATAATAAATGTAATAATACCAATTGTACCAATGGTAATAAATGTACCATATATAAGCTGACCCAAATATAAGCCAACCAGGACCCTCACTCGAGTATAAGCCGAGGGGGGGCTTTTTCAATCTTAAAAAAAGGGCTGAAAAACTAGGCTTATACTCAAATATATACAGTATACCACGTGACAGCATTTTGTTTGACAGCATAATATATAGTGTAGCAGCTTTTAGATTTTCCATTGAGCTGAATACTGCTAAATAAACCTCTCCAAGGAAATTGTTTAATGGTATGTATTGAATAAAGGTAAAGGTAAAGGTTTCCCCTGATGTTAAGTCCAGTCGTGTCCGACTCTGGGGGTTGGTGCTCATCTCCATTTCTAAGCCGAAGAGCCAGCGTTGTCCGTAGACACCTCCAAGGTCATGTGGCCGGCATGACTGCATGGAGCTCTGTTACCTTCCCGCCGGATACCTATTTATCTACTCACATTTGCATGTTTTCGAACTGCTAGGTTGGCAGGAGCTGGGGCTAGCAGCAGGCGCTCATTCCGCTCCCGGGATTTGAACCTGGGACCTTTCGGTCTGCAAGTTCAGCAGCTCAGCGCTTTAACACACTGCGCCACCACCAGGGGCCCAATGTATTGAATAAGTATAGTTTTTTAAACAACAAAAACAATATCCAGATGCATTCAAACTACAGGTTTGAGGAAAATGTGACTTGACATACATACAAAAATGTTTGGAGCCTTTTCTGCCCTTGCAATATTTTTGGGGGTGGTAAACTGGGATTTTCAGGGAAGGTGAAAAAAGGGGAACCATTCTGTATGCCTTAAACATGAAAGATTATTTGGAATCTATTAAATGAACCAAACTAAGTTGATTTGATTTCCAGATGTGTTATTCAATCTGGCAATTCTTATATTTCACATCCATAGAAGACTAGTGATTTCTCCTGTTCTGTGTTACAGAGCTGAGTCATTTGGTTGCAACTAACCAATTACCCAACCATGTATTATCATGTCCCTGACTAAAAACCTGATGGAATATTTTTTAAAATGGAAGTGACCCTTTCCCTACTGTACACATCTCTGCACAGAGGACATGAGGGCTTCAAATGTGTATTGAAATGTTTGTAGAGGTGAGCCAAGATCTGACAGCTGGTGCTTTTAAAAAAATGCACAAGTGAGACACTCGGTCTGAAGAACCATCTCTAAATGTGATCACTTGACCTTTTCAGGAGTGCAGTACTGTAGGGCTCTCTTTCCTTTATGTTTGAAGTATTCTGAAAGTATCTTATCATTACAAACTTAAAAGTGTTTAGTGACATGTACATAATGGAGTATGACTTCTTCATGGCATAAAAGCCTAAAACATTTTAAATCTTTTTAGAATGATCATCATAATCATCATAATTTTATTTCTTGCAACATAGTTAGAACACACAAAAATTTAAAGATTCTAGAAATACACAGACTAAAATATATTTCTAGAAATGCTTAATGTATTAGAATTTATTGATTAGCCATTGCATAACAATTTTAAGACCCAAGCTCTAGCTATATATTAAATTTTGTTGCACTCCCAAGAATTGCAATTGCAAGTTAATGTCTCTGGTAATACAAAAACAGTCCTGGTGATATCCATAGTGATATTTTAATTTAGACCAGTGTTTCTCAACCTGGAGTCCACAGATGTTTTTGGCCTTCAACTCCCAGAAATCACAACAGCTGGTAAACTGGCTGGGATTTCTGGGAGATGTAGGCCAAAAACATCTGGGGATCCCAGGTTGAGAACCACTGATTTAGACATTTAATTTAGAAAGAAGTCTCTGTTTGTCTACTGCCTATTTTTCTAATACAGAACTCTAATTTTGTTCCACAATTGCCAATTTTGATCTAGTTTTTCTTTCATGTTTCTTACCATCAATTAAATAAGCCTTTGTGTGCATTGGCACTAGAGTTGGAGCCAGCAACTTCCAAATGCTTGACCCACTTGTACATCCAAAAATATCTCTGCTGTCCTATATACCCTACATGTAAAAGAAGAATTGCTGAACATATATGTCTTCCAGAGACGGGTTCCAAATCTAGAGCAAGGAGAAACAGAATTTTAAAGCAGAATAGAAATGCTGTAGCTTCCAAGGATCTTGGTTTATGTGGTTTACTTTCAATATCATGGTTCTCCTTCCATTTTTACTTTTTTTAACACAGTACTTTGGTTTTTGGGTTCTCTGAAATGGCACAGTCTCACCAGCATTTTTCAAATACCCTCTAGAAAAATCCAACATAGGATAGTGCAGTTTTTGACCACATTTTGCAATAGTTTGGCACTAAAAAGACCTCTCTAGATTGGCTTTTGCCTCAGATTAGTAAAGGTAAAGGTTTTCCCCTGACATTAAGTCTAGTCGTGACCGACTCTGTGAGAATCTGTTAGTATCTCCATTTCTAAGCCAAAGAGCCCGCGATGTCCTTAGACACCTCCAAGGTCATGTGGCCGGCATGACTGCATGGAGCGCCATTACCTTCCCACAAGTGCGGTACCTATTTGCATGTTTTTGAACTGCTAGGTTGGCAGAAGGTGGGGCTAACAATGGGAGCTCACCCCGCTCCCCGGAATTGAACCACCAACCTTTTAGTCAGTAAATTCAGCAGCTCAGCCATTTAACCCACTGAGCTATTGAGGGCTCATTGCCTCAGATTAAGGAAGATAATTATCGCTAGCTATCTTTTTTCATTCCATCAGTGATCCATCATCCTAGCATCATATGAGCCTTCAAAATGCAGAATGGAGTCTTTGAGGATGTAACACAATTCTAAGGCTTTCTATCCTGATTCTGATACATACCAAACAACCAAGGGGCAAGTTTGAACTTCACAAAATAAACAGACAAATTTCACAATAGGTTGTGAAACTCAGGGGTTGAGATTGAGTTTCCTGGATGGATCCTGCACTGACCAGGAAAAAGTCGGCCCCATTATAACCGTACTCATGTATAGATACGAAATCCCTTTACCTATGTTGAAATAACTCTGTCTCCCTTTTTATTTTTTGTAAACCAAGCTGTTGCATCAATACTGATAACCACCTCTATTTAAATGAGGGTAATGGTGATGGAGTTCAGAAAGAAAGGGACCAAATTGCTCTTTTATCTGTCCCTCTTGATGGTAAACGTAATGAGATCCATACACTGCCAGGTTCCCTAAAAATGAATATTGGTAGGAATTTGTCTTTATCATTGTAATCCTTGTTGTTGGCAAGCTTCTGTCAGGAAGCACCTGCCATTGTATGCTTCATTTTGTCCCACGCGTTATAGTTCATGATGTAAATTTTCTGTAGTGAACAGGAGTCATAACATTTGCATTTATGTGGCTCAATGTAAATCAGTTTTGAGTGGTTTTTAGTCACCATGAAACTGCCCAGGATTTTGTTGATTTCAAGAAAGAGAGAAGGGACATAGCCGAAGGTGGCCTGTTTAATATAACATGAGCTTTGCACAAGCAGGATCTATTTATAGTATCGCCTAGCATTTGCTGCAAAGAGCTGAAGTGACTGGGACAGAAGTATAGTACATGAAAACCTTTGAGCGTAATCTTTAACAGAGAGTCACATGGAAGGTGTTGTCTTCGGGAAAGGAAATGCACTGGGGTTCTCAGAATTCATACTGTGTTCTGATACTATCTTGTAAAGTTCTTTGTTGTCCATAGGAATATTACTAACTTTCAGCAAACATGACAGAAGGACTTGGCAGATTAGCAATTTAAATCAACATTGAACAAGATCTCGCATGAATTTTAGTTGTCTCATGTTCAAGGCAAAGGTAAAAAGGTAAAGGTTTTCCCTGACGTTAAGTCCAGTCATGTCTGACTCTGGGGGTTGGTGCTCATCTCCATTTTTAAGCCGAAGAGCCGGCGTTGTCCGTAGATACCTCCAAGGTCATGTGGCCGGCATGACTGCATGGAGCGCCGTTACCTTCCCACTGGAGCGTTACCTATTGATTTACTCACATTTGCATGTTTTCGAACTGCTAGGTTGACAGGAGCTGGAACTAACAGCGGATGCTCAAGGGATTTGAACCTGGGACCTCTCGGTCTGCAAGTTTAGCAGCTCAGAGTTTTAATGCACTTCACCACCGGGGCTCCTTTTATTCAAGGCAAATGCACCTTGAATTCTGCCCATATATCTTGCAGATAGTTTCTGCTTTTAAATTTGAGTTTGTAATTTACATTCTTATAAGAAAAAGGCCTCTGCTGGTCTAAATTTTCTCAGAATTCCCTTCCCAAAATATGTCAACTTGTCCTCTTCCAGTACAGAATATTCTAAAATAAAAAGTTAAACATAATTTTGTTTCTGAGTTGACATAGCATGGAAGTTTTGTCCACCAAAGTTACATGCGGGCCCATTGGATCCCCATAAACCTTTGGCTGCTGTTTTAAATACACATCTTGCCATTTCAATAAATCAAACATTTCAATCATTAGTTCAGATTTAAAATCTTGTGACAGTTGCTGCAGTTGCTAACAATAACATAAATAGCAAAAGAACAAAAGAAATTGATTGTTCTGTAGTACATACAAATCATAATGAATATTTTGTTACCTTGTGATGAACACACTGAGACCCCAAGTTTCTTTCCAACTTTAGAGTGGGAGAGGAGAGCAGAAGCTTGTCGGTTTGATTTATTGCTTCTAAGATAGTGGGAGTGCCTTGGAAGTACCACACTCCAGATGTGAGCAGTGGGAGGGAACAACTTTTTTATTTATGGTTAGACTCCTTTGGAGCCCATTCACCATAAGGTTGATTGGTACTGTATCCCTATATTGCAGATGCAGGAACTGAGAGAGGTTTTATAGTACATGTAGTACTTACAGTTCCCAGCTGTCAACTCACCTGCTATGGTACACCAGCTTCTGCTATATGAATTGCTTTTAGGAATTTACAGGTTGGGCAACAGTTGGAAAGAAAACTGGCCAAAACTTGGTAACAGAAAGGTCATGAACTAGATCTAATATGAACAGAAGGAAGGTGCAATTATGTAAGGATACTCTATGCCAGGGTCACAGTCCATGTGTTGTACTGAACCTATCTGGAAATACTACAAATGATAAAACAGTCGACATTTGCAGGTTTGACATCTGTGGATTTGATTATTGATGAATTTGATTAATATAGTTTCTCTAGGAATCACTAGGTCCTCCAGTGTGACTCTGCAGTCAACTGGGTGGGGTTACACTCCCCCTGAAAACACAGATTTGCAGCTTATTTATTTATTTCAAACATTTATATCCCATCGTTCTCACCTCAGGGGGAGGGGGGACTCAGGGCAGCCTCACAACTGGCAACCATTAGATGCCAACATACATAATTTATTTATTTATTGCAGTTGATGACCTGCAACATATAATTAAAAACTACAATTACAGATAAAACAAATAGTTAAAGACATCAAGTATGAAACATCCATTTAAAATAGCACAAATTCAAAGTCATAATCCAGGTCTGTCCATTATCAGTAATATAAATCATTCTCGTTATTATCGCTGAGTTTACTGTTTGAATGCTTGGTCCCACAACCATGTTTTGAGTTTTGTTCTAAAGGACAGGAGGGAGGTGGCTGACCTGATTTCATTGGGGAAGGAGTTCCACAGATAAGGGGCTACCACTGAGAAGGCCCTGTCCCTCGTCCCCACCAATCGTGCTTGCAAAGGGGGTGGGATCGAGAGCAGGGCCTCCCCTGATGATCTTAACCTCCGAGGTGAATCATAGAGGGAGTTGCCTTTGAAGACTTCTCGAAAGCTGCAAGGAGTCCATTGGGCGGCAGTCAGCTTCCTTACTGGAGTAGCGTACAGGGAGCACACAACCCCCCTGTTACGTCAGGTCTGCTGGCTGCCAATCTGTGTTGCACCCCAAAGGTACGAGAGCACTCTGAAAACCTACACTGGGGCCAGGTGTTCAAACAAAACAGTTTATTGAGGGTGATATATATATATATATATATATATATATATATATATATATATATTTGCAAGCAAACAGCGGAAAGAGTCAATAGAATAAGTAGTCCATCATATAATATCTACAATAGTTCAAAAGATAGTTCTTCAAAGTCTTTCACAAACAGAACTCAAAGAGTTCCAGCAAAGTGTCAATGTCAGTAAGCAGCCAGGAGTTGCAGGAATCAGGGACAAGACACAGCAAAACGACAACTGTAATCCACTTGGAGGATATTCTTTGGAAAGCAGGAAAACAAGAGTAACAAGGCGAGGTATACTCGAGAGTCACAAGGCATGAACTCCAACTGGGTATCCTGGAAACGGCACGGGAACAAGGCAAGGATCAAGAGGAAGGAACGGAGATGCTTCTCCCAAGAATGGCAATGTTGACACCGCAACGAAAACAAGGAGTGAGGTCCCTTTAGGGAAACCTCAAGGCTACCGCTCAATGAGATCCAGGGCAATCGCAACGTTTACTTCTTCTCAGCACTTCCCTTTGACTACTATCCTGTGAGATAGATTGTCTCCGATCAAAAGACACATCCTCTCCTACAACAACTCCATCTGGTGAATCCAGCCTTGAGTTAACATAGGAATGTTCCCCAATTAGCTGTTCCTCTGGAAGCACAACTTCAGGCACCTGCGAAGTCATTGGGCTCTGATCCAAATCCCTGAGAGGCTCAAAATCAAATCAGCCTCTGAGTCCCACTCCGTCTCCTGTGGAGGGCCAGATCCTGAGGGCTGAGCTATAACAGTCTGCTATCAAGCACAATTCAAAGTGCTGGTTTTAACCTATAAATCCCTAAACGGTTCTGGTTCAGCTTACCTGTCTGAATGTATTTCCTTTTATGAGCCAGTTTGAGTGGTAAGATCAGCCGGGGAGGTTCTTCTCTCAGTCCTCCCACCTTTACAGGTGTGATTGGTAGGGATGAGAGACAGAGCCTTCTCGGTGGTGGCTCCTCGGCTGTGGGACTCCCTTCCCAGTGAGATTAGATCAGCCCCCTCCCTCCTGGTGTTCAGAAAAAACTCAAAACCTGCTATGCAAGCAGGTGTTCGAAGAGTGTTAGCATCACTGAAGCAGCTAAATGACTGGCACAAAGTTTAAATGTTTCATGTTTGATAATGTCTTTTGTATAGTATTTAATGGTTTTAATCTATATATGTTACTGATTTAGTTGTGTTATCTATTGCTTTTATATCTATGTTCGGCATTGAATTTTTGTCACTGGATATGTTGTACATCGCTCTGAGTCCCCCAAAGGATGAGAACAGCAGTATAAAAATGCAATAAATTAATAAAATAACTACATTTCCATGTGTCATCAAGCATTGAGTTGTGCTGGAGGAGCTAACGATTGTTTTTATCCTTGGCTTTTCTACTTTTGCAGGGGGGCTATATTCTTAACCTCAGCAAATGTGAATAGGTTGCCTGTACACAATCAATATTCTTTAAGCTGTCTTGATATATGGGATGGCAGTTTTTCTCCCCCAGCTTGTGAGAATCTGGAACAGGTCCGCACAACTTGCTAGTTGTAAAGAGGTATTATTTTATTTTTATATATTCAAAAGTTTATTCAGTTTCAGAATACTGGGATGAAATTAAGTTAGGTCAGCTGAAATTTTATTGCTAACCACTATGGTTATAAGTGTCCTCAACACTGTTCAAAATTAGCATTTCCAAAATCATGGTATGGGACTGTTAGGTTTTCTAATTGTGAAAAAACTGACTGGGTTTGATCCCTTTTAAATAAAAAGGGCCTACCCTTTCTTCATTGGTTGCAATATTAAACTCTGTATAGTTCTTATCCTGCATTGGACTTTATCCAGTCATTTATTCATTAGAGGGGGAACCACATGATCAATTGAAAAACCTGAACTCGAGAGACAAAGAGTTTTGCCAGCATGTCATTGATTTCTACTGGGGAGGAAAGAAGGGTCAGGACCGATTCTGCTCTGTTCTATGAATACTCCTCATGCGTTGTGCTAGGAGAGCTCAACCTTTATTTTTAAAAGGTATTATTTTAGAGTTATTATTGTTGCTGGGCATATTGTATAAATACTGTATTTTGGAATTTCAGTTCTGTAAACTATCTCCAATTCAGAATCATGTTATGTTTTAGCTGCTTCTGGATCAGATGTGGCTAAAGCGATATATACTGTGGATGAGCTCTATGTTACATGAGAAAAATTTCATGAAGGGTCATTGCTAATTTTTTAAATCAGCTTCACACAAAAATATATTCCATCTCAAACATTGTAATCATTGAGTGTAAACACTGAGAGAAATCCCTAAAACATGTATGTCCCTATAATACGCTACTTCTAAAATGATTTCTCTGACAGAAAGTACTAACTTTCAATTTTGATAAAAACAAAGGAGTACTTGAGAGTAATAATCATGCTCAAAAGAATGCAAATTACAGTTGTCACCATGCTGTTCTCTCAGTGAAAAGGAATGATGTGCGGCAGAGGGGATGTCTGTGATTTATGACATTGTAGGTCAGTGGTTCTCAACCTGTGGGTCCCCAGATGTTTTGGCCTTCAACTTCCAGAAATCATAACAGTTCGTAAACTGGCTGGGATTTCTGGGAGTTGTAGGCCAAAACACCCAGGAAACCACAGGTTGAGAACCACTGTTGTAGGCCAGAAATCATAACAGTTCGTAAACTGGCTGGGATTTCTGGGAGTTGTAGGCCAAAACACCCGGGAAACCACAGGTTGAGAACCACTGTTGTAGGCAAAGCCATATATATATATATATATATATATATATATATATATATATATATATATCGCAAATGTGAGTAGATCAATAGGTACTGCTCTGGCGGGAAGGTAACGGCGCTCCATGCAGTCATGCTGGCCACATGACCTTGGAGGTGTCTATGGACAACGTCGGCTCTTCAGCTTAGAAATGGAGATGAGCACCAACCCCCAGAGTCGGTCACGACTGGACTTAACGTCAAGGGAAAACCTTTACTTTTACCTGTGTGTGTGTGTGTGTTTAGAACATAGCTCATGTATTCTGAACAATAACAATATATGGTATCTTCAGCTCCTGTGCAAAGGACCATTATAATCCTGGACATTCCACAGATATATTTACACTCCACTTGCTTCATTTCCAACAGACCTCTGAACAAACCTCTGAGGATACTTGCCACAGATACAGGTGAAACATCAGGAGACAATGCTACTGGAACATGGCCATACAGCCTGAAAAACTCACAGCAACTCAGTGATTCTGGCAATGAAAGCCTTTGACAATACATTACCTTACAGCATTCGCTGATCTTGTTCAGAGACATTATCTGTAACTAAGGAATGAGCTGTAGTATATTTGTGTTACTACCTTGTCACACAGCTGCCAGAAATGTTGTGGGTTGTTGGGGGTGGGGGGAGGAAACCTAGCGCCCCACACCCCGCATCGCCCGGCTCCAGTTGAGTGTGATCCCATGGGGGGGGGGGGGGGGGGGAAGTGTGGAAGTGTGGATTGTGTGGCTTCCCCCATGGATTCCATTGGCAGCATATTGCCATTGGAATCCTCTGCCCTACTTTACCCACGGAGCCGTGCTAGCGTTGTTCGATGGGAACAGGCAGGCTCCGTGGGTGAAGTCAGCGTATGCCGCCGAAATCCACCCTTTGTGATACGATCTTTAGTATTTAAACTTTTCCTGCAGTTTCTTGCAAGCATTATTATTAAAAATAAATGTTAGATACAACAATTTTAGTCTAGCAGTACTGGACTTTTAAACAAATTGATCTCACAAACAGACTCTGATGGTTGTTTTGTAGTAAATGTATTTTGATTTAATTATTGCAGCAGTTTGCCAAGTAGGTAGTGATAAAGGAATATTCTAGGTAGCAATTTTGCTATACTGACTAACTGTTATAACTTTCCTAGACAACTGTTATCGAATTCCATGATCAGAAGTTGTCACTTTGATAGTTACAGAAGTGCATTCTCCAGGCCTCCTAATATATATGAAAATAGCACAGGTGCTTTTCCTCTTGCATCTCACATGTGAGTGACTTTATGTATGGAAATGCCAAGTGCTAATTGTATAGAAAACCAAAGTTAGAGCAGTTAGCATGCACCTCTGTTCTGTAAGCAGCATTAGAATGGCCATGGATATGACCAAAAACTTTGGCATTTATTTTTGCCAGCAAAATATCACCTGTATAAACATTGGATGTGATTTTCTCTCCCTCTCCCCCCCCCCCCCCCCCCATTCATGAAATGTTCTTGGCAAGACTGACATTTTAAACTCAGAACTTGCTTTATAGAGAACCTTGGTGCTTGGTAAAGATTCTTCTAAACTGAGAACTATTCAGTCTGAATTTATTTGTATGACCTCAAATTTTATCTGCTAGTGTGGAGTGAGAGTTACACTTTATATGTATGAGTTAAATTTGTAATAAATGCTAATGATTCAACAGGGATTTATAACAGTAGTAGTATATGACTTTATTGGTCCATCACTCTGCATAGTGCTCACAGAGTAGCAGAAATAAAAGATTCCTGTACTTAAAACTTTCAAGGCAAAGAGCTGTGAGACAGATTTTAAAAAAACACTCTTATATGTTTTACAATTTGGACAAGATTGAATCTTCAAAAATAATTCAGCCAGCGTAGTCAAATCACCATGCTGGATCTTGGGGATTCTGGAAATTACATTAAGAATTTTTTTCAAGATTCTAGGTGGGGTTTTTTTTCTTTTGGAAAAACAGTTTGTTAGGTGATTGGTAATTTTGTCTGTGTCCATGCTATGGAGCAAAGCCTTAATTTAGAGTGAGGGTTGGCAACTGTAGTTAAGATGTATGCATTTAAGAAAACGAAGTTATGTTATGCTTTGTTTCCAGAGCCGCTGTGGCATGATGGGTTAAACACTTGTGCCAGCTAACTGCTGACCTGAAGGTTGTTGGTTTGAATCTGCAAGATGGGCTGAGCTCTCATCTGTCAGCTCTAGCTTGTGGGGACATGAGAGAAGCCTCCCAGGAACACATCCGGGCATCCCCTGGGCAACGTCTCTGTAGACGGGCAATTTTTTCACACCAGAAGTGACATGCAGTATGTTCTCAAGTTGCTTCTGACACAATAAAAAAGCTTCGTTTCATTTGTGTAGAAAGACTATTGCTGAGTATTGCTTCTGTTGTATCAATGATGGGTCAACTGGCGTTACTCTTTCGTAAGCCTGGTTCATCAATATCACAGTAGTGTTGCTTTGGGAAGGACCACTGTGATTAAGCAGTATAGGACTTCTTGGCATTATTTCAGTGATACTGAAAATAAGCAAATAGTTTTAGTCCTGCAGTAACTTCAGTACCCAGCCTAAGAGGTAAGCAAGGCTTCATGGCAGTATTGGGTTAAAGATGTACTGTACTTAAGCACAACTCAGTGCTCTTTTTTATAGTCATGATGTTGTTTACTGTAGACATACTTCCTTAGAAGTACATCCAAACCCATCAGATTATTCTCTGATGAGTTTGGATCCTGACTGATTAATTTCAAGGTCAGCTTTAGTGAAAACTTTCCACTTACTATGCAAGCCAAAATCAAACTCGACATCTAAATGTTCCATATGGCATGTCAAGCTCTATTTTGTTTGTGACTGCATGCATTCATACATGAGAGAACAAAAGGTTTTTACGGAAGAGAGGAGGGATTTATCTCTTTAATGGTATTGAATTGCATATGGAGAAGCTTGCATACCTCACTTGCATCAATCTTCTGGGACTGCTGTGGTCTGAAGTACTAGTATGTTTAGATTGTGGTTATTGAAAAGATGGAAGAGCATTTTCAGTACTGAAGACTAGAGTCATTTGACTACAAAGGTTGTTGAATTATGTCTTTTTAAGGCTATGATATTATAGTGAGAAATGTTTGTATGTGTAAAATGTTTGCCATAACAGAAATCTATTTCCATCATTTTCTGAGATATCATTGAATAACACTTCATGTTTCTTTTTATCCTCATTATTAAGTATCTTCTTAGCACATGCAGCTCTATATGGATGTACCTTGTAAAACTGAGTTCGGGAAGCAAATGAGACTTTTGATGGAACTCTCTCCCCTGGACTGTGGTGGAGGCTCCTTCTTTGGAGGCTTTTAAGCAGAGGCTGGATGGCCATCTGTCGGGGGTGCTTTGAATGCGATTTCCTGCTTCTTGGCAGGGGGTTGGACTGGATGGCCCATGAGGTCTCTTCCAACTCTACTATTCTATGATTCTATGAATCGCTTGAAGTACTTCTTGGGAAACTGTAGAATTGACATTGGTGTCATCCTTTTATTCTGGTAAAAATTCCCATGTTTTTGGTTAATTGCAGTGATGACAAATCTGACCACTATTCAATCAATGTGATCTTTAGACTTCAAAAAAATATGTTTCACTCATGAATCCTAGTCAGTTGTATGACATTGTTCGTGGTAAATGCTACTAATGATTTGATTTATATTACCAGCCAATGTCTATTAATTTGTTTCAGTTTATATGTATAATTGTTCTAATGTTGAGTTGATGGCATTGAATGTTCGACAGTTTTGTTTTATGTTTGGATGCCGTCCCGAGTCCTTTTGGGGAGAGAGGGCAGGTTTAAAATAAATGATTATTATTACTACTACTACTACTACTACTACTATTGGAATTACCATTATTGGAGCAAACCATAAACCTTCCTCTTGAAATGTTCCTAGTTCATATGCTTCTTGCTTGTGTGTTTATTTTCTGAACTAGAAAACGAATGACTTCCGTGACCATTGGAATTTATTCTCAGCCATTATCTTTCTAACTTTGTTTGCACATGCAGATGTTAAAGTACATCTAAGAATAAATAGTGACCAGTGCATATATTCTCAGCTGTCTAGCTCGTTTGCAAAACGTGTCCTGGGATTTGCTGGCAAAGAACAAACTACTTAAGAAATCTGTTTTGATTGGCTCTCTTGTGATTTCCTGGATTAAATCTTGTGTGTGTGCGTGTGTGTGTGTGTTTTTTTGGCAGATCCCTCAAGTAAGCCAACAACAACAACGAGAAAAGGCTGAATTGTCTATCTCAGCCAGATCCCAGTCTCCATCACTGGCCCCCCTGATGGCAGTTGGCACTTCCCTCTGAAACCTGCCAAGCTGGACGCCACAGCTTTGAACGACTGCACTTTGGCTGCCACTGTGTCCTCTCCTGAGAAAACCAATCATGCAGACCTAGCCTATAAGGCAGGCGTTCATGAAGAGCACTATGTAAGTGAAGCTGTGGAAAATGATGTGCCAGACTACAGGGAGTACAGAGATGCCGGCACCATTACTGGTAGGAAATAAGTTTTACCTTTGTTTTTTCTCCGTCATTATTTCCATGGTCGTAATGATCTCCTTCTCTGTGAAAGAAAGCTGGCTATCCTGTATTTTGTAAAGATACATTACAACATAATTCTTGCTGAGTTGCTTCAGGGAAATTTCATTAGCTTGCACTTTAGAGTTCACGGCTGCCATTACACCACAAAATTCTCTCCTTATTGATGAAGTAATGTACAGACAGACGGTATCTAGATCAGCCTCTGTTTCCACCAGACATGCCTTTAGCTGACAGCAAGATGTTGCAGAAAGGTAAAGATTTCCCCTTGACATTAAGTCTAGTCGTGTCCGACTCTAGTGGTTGGTGCTCATCTCAATTTCTAAGCCAAAGAACTGGCATTGTCCATAGACACCTCCAAGGTCATGTGGCCGGCATGACTGCATGGAGCGCTGTTACCTTCCCGCCAGATCTACTCACATTTGCATGATTTCAATCTGCTAGGTTGGCAGAAGCTGGGGCTGACACCGGGAGCTCATCCCGCTCCCCAGATTTGAACCACTGACCTTTTGTCAGCAAGTTCAATAGCTCAGCAGTTTAATCCGCTGCGCCATTGGGGGGACAGCAAGATATTGCAAAAATGCCTTTTAAAAGGGATGCTGTATTTTTTTAAATTTTGATTTTTTAGTTTAAAATGACTTCACCATCATCATCACCGTCATCAATCCTACCTTCCCCTCAGTTCAGGACTCACAGCAATTTACATCAAATTAAAAAAAAGCTAAAAAATTAGTAAAAATTAAAATGAGATGAAACAATGAAAACATTAAAAGCAGATCAAAACATTCATCATGAAGTGCACACACATGTGTGCACAGCAGCACAACAATTAGTAAGATTCAGTGTTTTTTTTATCCTTAGCCAAAACTTGTTCCTTGATTTTTTGTGTGTGTAATGTTTATTGTGATATATGAGAACAACAACATACAATCTTGGAGATTTAACAATCAACAATAGAGATTCCAACAAATTCAGATAGCTTTATACAGGAAACCAGAATCGATCACAGCACACAATTGTCAGAACTGAAAACCTTTCAACTACACAGTATACTGAAAGCACAAAGCAGTTTAAACATTTTCACATTTTTTCTGCTATTTGTCAACAACCCAAAACATTCTGCCTTCCTAGGCTTTTCCTCACTCCTCTCACATTTCTCATAAGAACAACTTCGCAGCTCAGTTTGCCTTCCCAGCACATTTTCTTATTATCCCAAACTGCAAAACAATTCCATTCCCCAGCATCACCAGCTGTGTAGCATATCCATCATTCTGTGTTGACAGGCCAGCGTAGCAGGACCTATGATCTTAACAAGTACTAGTTTAGCACCACCAAGAACTTTCCTATTTTAATGGAATGCCTTCAATCAAACTTTTACTTTATATCTTTTTTACACTGATAGATGTGTTAAATTTTAATTAACTAACTATATTTTCTCTGATGTATAGAGTAAGGTGGAGACCCCGGTGGCATAGTGAGTTAAACCGCTGAGTTGCTGAACTTGCTGACTGAAAGGTCGGTGGTTTGAATCCGGGGAGTGTAGTGAGCTCCCACTATTAGCCCCAATTTCTGCCAACCTAGCAGTTCGAAAACATGCCAATGTGAGTAGATCAATAGGTACCGCTCTGGCGGGAAGGTAACAGCGCTCCATGCAGTCATGCCAGCCACATGACCTTGGAGGTGTCTATGGACAACACCGGCTCTTTGGCTTAGAAATGGAGATGAGCACCAACCCCCAGAGTCAGACACGACTAGACTTAATGTCAAGGGAAAACCTTTATCTTATAGAATAAGGTAGAGTCTTCATAGCAACTCTGTAGTACCCTAAGGTGAGAGATAGGCATAATGTCTTCTACTGAGTTTCAGAACTAAACCCCATTTTCTGTAACTCTAGCCAGATATTCTAGCTATGACATCAAAAGGGTCATATTTTAAAATACCCCTTTCCCAATGTTTTCTTCATTCTTGGAAACAACTGACTGCTAGTTGTAGAGATCAACTGATCTAGAAACCATTGAATTGGTTTAAAATGGGTAAAAGAAAATACACGTGTTTTAAAGGATATCAGCTTAACCTAGATAGACTTCTGGACACCAATATGTTGTTGTTGTTGTTATTGGTTAAGCCAGTAAAAGGATGGCAGGTATATCCCAGAAAACTGCAACTGAGTATTCTTTATGGGTTCTAATTAGGTCATATTGGGATTCATAGTAAACACAGGGATTTGGGATGATGTACATTCTAAACATCCTTATATTATTGCTTTAAAAAGTTTTAGGTAAGTGGAGGGCCTCACGCAAACATAAAGGAATGGAATTTCCTTTCTTAACCAAATTACATCTGCTCTAGGCATGTTGTAGCAAAACTGTACTTATGACTTACTTTTTAAGTATTCCCCTGAGGTCAGGAAGAATTTAACTGAATATATCCTCTTTCTGTTTGCGTTCCAGAGCAGATCAGTTCAGATAATCTGTGTTACATAGAAAGAAAAGCAAGTTTCTTGCTTCTTTCACCATCTGATAAGATGAAGATAGCACTGCTTATTCTTTTAACATACTTTGTTATTTCATGTCATTTTCCAATGATTCATTGAAGTAAGATTTCTGTGTGTTGTCCAAATGCTGGTGGGAATGGTAGAAAATGGGGCCATGTTGGGCCAAGGGTTGTGAGGTTCAACACTGAGTTGCCGTTAAATAGTCAAAACTTAATTGTCTTCTCCATCTGGCAATTTTATTTCAAATTTTTGCCTACATATGTTTTCATTTTCAGTTTGTTTTGCAAATTCTTGCAAAATGTGCACCAGTCACAAAAGTCTTGGATGCATGCTTTGGCTTTTGATATTTCTATCTTTCATTTTTTATCCTTGATGTCCCTTTTCGACCATTTCCAGATGTTTCTATAAAGGACACCTTTCTCTCCCATTGCAGTCATCACTTGCTCCATTGAGTCTTCAAATCAGAATCAAATTTATCATCTAAAGCTTTCTGTTATTGAATATGATTGTAAAGAGGTGGACATTTGCCCATGAAGAATCACATATATGGGTATATCTTTGTCATGACTGCCATTGTGCTCTGATCAAGTTTCTCCTCTTTCTTTTTTTTATTAAATCACTGCTTCTTTGACAAATCTCTCTGTCCCACTTAACATTCTTTGAGAATTATTATTCTGACTCCAACAGAAAATGTCTACTGAACCTGACTCTCCTTTAACCTAGTACGTTTGCATTAATCATATTGTCAATCGTCATAATTGCAAATTGAACATTCCTAATCCAGAAATCTGAAATGCTCCAAAATCCTTTTTTTTTTGCCAGCTGCCCTCTTCCATCTTTAAGGTGGCAACTGTGATGCTCCTACTCAATACAGTAGAGTCACACTTATCCAACACTCGCTTATCGAACGTTCTGGGTTATCCAACGCATTTTTGTAGTCAATGTTTTCAATACATTGTGATATTTTGGTGCTAAATTCATAAATACAGTAATTACTACATAGCATTACTGCGTATTGAACTACTTTCTCTGTCAAATTTGTTGTATAACATGATGTTTTGGTGCTTAATTTGGATAAGTGAGACTCTACTGTAGTTCACAAGGCAGAAGCATGTTGCTGGCAGGCCCCGGAGATCTCCTGTGCCCCCCTCACCAACTGTCAGGTCCTTTATATCCTCAGTCTCTCGGCTCTGCATTTTCTCTCCAAATGCACATTTCACACACCACAAAAGTAGCGAATGAACAAGACACAAGGATGTGAGGCTGAAGAGAGATATGATGATTGGGGAAATTGTGGGAGGCATGGATTTCTGCTGAGCGTCACTCTTGGGTTCCTGGCACTTCAAAGACCTTCAGTTTCTTCAGCCACAAGTCTCATTCACAATACAAGTAATAAGCAAATGAGATGTGTAGCTAGAAAGAGGCATAGACATATTCAGGTTATCTCATAATATATATATATATATGCAGATATTCCAAAATCTGAACAAATACAAAATCTAAAACACTTTGGCTCCCAAGCATTTCAGAAAATGAATATTTAATCTGTAATAGTAATGGGCATTCTGAATACGCATGCCCACTGTAGAATACATCTCACTACTTTAAAAGAGTGGATGTGGCCCTTAATGAGACATGCCACATTATCACAAGATGTCTACGCCCTACACCACTGGAGAAATTATATTTTAGCTGGTATTGCACAACCTAACATCCTTTGGGAGGTAGCAGCCTGTAACGAAAGGACCAAGGCATTGACATCTCTGGCACATTCACTGGTCAGATATCAGCCAGCATGCCAATGCCTTAAATCAAGAAACAGCTTCCTAAGATGCACAGATATACTCACAAGAAATGGGGCTACAAAGTGGAGTCTACAACATGTGAGTGTGGGTAAGAGCAAACCACAGACCACTTACTACAATGCAGTCTGAGGCCTGCCACGTGCACAATGGAGGACCTTCTTACAGTGACACCAGAGGCACTCAAAGTGGCCAGATTCTGGAAATTTAGCATAATGCCAAGTTTTTAACTTTGTTTGTGGTTTTTTTTAATACATTATAGCTGTATTCTCAATTTGCTTCTAACATGATAAATAAAAATGGTATTCGTTAAAAGCAATTAGCACACATGAAAGAACAGTTTCGGTCAAATAATAATAACAACAACAACAACAACAACATAATAATAATAATAATAATAATAATAATAATAATAATAATAATAATAATAATGGGAAGTGTCTGATGTGTGATCCAACACAACAGCCAGCAGAGTGTCTGCTGTGGACTCAACTTGTTGTGTTTCAAATAATAATAATATACATTTTTATCCTGCCCTCTCTCCAAAAGGACTCGGGGCAGCTTACAACAAAATTAAATCATAACACATACATAAAAAATTTGGAATGCTTCATGAATTTGCATGTCATATGCTATCAGACACTCCTGCTAAATATTTCCATTCCATTTCCATAGAACATTTCCTATCAGACACTCCTGCAAATTATTTCCATTTATATCCAGAAGAGATTTCATTTTTGCTATAGAAACTCCTGGTGTTTGTTTTGCTTACTAGTCATAGTGACCTCATGATATTGCTTTTAGGAATTTGGTTGAAAAATCTGCATCACAGCTGCTGTGTTCTTTCTTCTAAGATCATGTTTAGGCCTACTTCTCCTTTTTACATTTAATCCTCTATGACTAACTAGTCTTTAGCAATAACTTCCTAATTTTAGCAAGCCCATCCACTGTACATGCAATTTGGAGTCTGAGAAATGACTAAGTTACGGATGTATGCCTAGTATTTCAGTTACTTTTCACTTAAATAAATATAATGCGAGAGAATGACATATTTACGTTCTTTGAATTTACAAGAACTTTTCAAATGTACGATGTCTCCCTTTGCAGATTGTCTCTTGCTAGTAAAATGTTCATATTCACAAACATAGTAGATTAAAAATAAGTTTACTATGTGAATAATGTCTTCTGATGGTGCCCAGTATATGTCCACTCCATGGCAACTCAGGGAATGCTCTTTAGTTTCACAGCACCCTCTCTTTGGGCAAGCATCAGCGACCTTGTATTTATTGAAAATGAACAAAATCTGTTTATCAGTATTAAAAAACTCTAAAATTGGGACAGGGGAATTCCAGACATGAAACAATCAGAGCCAGCTAACTCCTCCTAACAAAGGATTCCCTCAGGCAGGAAGCAGCCAGGCTTTGGATTTGCAAGGCCATTAAATCAAACAAACAAACAAGAGCTCTTTCTCCCAACCAGGACTTTCCACAGATATATAAACCCCGCTTGCCTAGTTTCCAACAGACCTCATACCTCTGGGGATGCCTGTCATAGATGTGGATGAAACATCAGGAGAGAATGCTTCTGGAACATGGCCACACAGCCCAGACAACTCACAGCAACCTATTGAAAAATTGTTTCTTCAAACAGAATGATGATTTTGTTTGTGTACCACTTTGAATATTATAAAAAGAAATCTTACAAATTAGTTTTTTTAAATGTGACTGATTCATAATAATTATTTTTGAAGATTATGAAAACTGTACAGTCAGAATGGGAAGGTCAGTTTTAGCACTCCTTTCCATCAAAGAAGATGGAAACCAGCGCCCCTAGTCTTTGCCTAGCTATGTAGGAGTCATCTTTTTCTCTTTCCTTTTTCCACTTTTCTTTCTTTATTTGGAGGAAAAAAATAATTAAGTGGACATATCCAGGATCTTAGTTTGTGTATTTTGTGACCTGAGGGATTACCATGAGGAATGATGTACTAGGCTTATGAAGTTTTTGCCATTGCTGATGGAAACATCTGTTAGGAATTATTGTTGTGAAGATCCAAAAAGTTCTTCCCATCAAACTGGAATGGATATATTGCAAAGCATCTGGCTAGTAAGATGTAGCAAAAAGCTGCTTTATGACTGCTGTCTTACAAAAGAGCTAGGAATCATGAAGCCCTCTAGATTTTTACATTACTCCGAGTATATACTTATAGGTGTAAAGATCAAGCATTTACTGATAACAAATCCACATTTGCAAGGCTTGCTAAACAAGCTGATTTTCGTTGTTATGAAGTACAGTTGAAGCATCTTCTGCAGAGTCCAGGTAAACACTACACAACAGATTTGTGTAAATGTTTAAAACAGCCAGTAGGTGATATTCAGAAAACGTTTACTGTTGCCAAACTATTTGGGACCCCAGTACTGTTTTCCGTTAGGGTTTGGAATACAGTTTAGGAAATAGTGAGTGTGTTGACCAGGGATTCACACTCCAAAACCATCAGGAGCATCCTTGGATTGCAATGCCTACTTCAGATCTCTAAATGAAGAGGAATCTCATTTTTTAAAAAGCATGTTCAAAGAAAGCAATTGTTTCACTAAGCAAATGAAAGCAAAGGAAATGTATTTTCTGTGCAGCAGACAGTTTTATGTACAACACCCACACATGTATTTTCTTCACATACCAGGAAAATAGAGGAATGTTCCTCTTTGCAATGGGAGGAAAAGACTGTAATTATTTGTTCCAATTTGCAAGAACGAAATAGTCAAGTATTGACATTGCTTGAGAAGAGTCCTTGTGTTTGTATGCATGCAATTTATCAATCAGTTTATTAATGCTCTGACCATTGGTCATAATGCACTTACAGAAACAACATCAAACAGACATCTGTACAAAACACTGCAAAATCCAACACTTAAAAGTAGAATGCTAGTAGGATAAAACAGAGCGTGCAAAATATACATTGTGAGAGGCATCAACACAAATGCAACGTGTGCTAGGAACTGCTCATTTACTGGTAAGAAGCCAATATAAAAGATCAGTTATTTAAAAAAACTTAAGTAACAACATTTAACAAGCATCTATACAAAATACTGTAAAACTCAACAATTAAAAGCTGGATGCAAGGAGGAGAAAACTACAACAAAACATTGTAACCCCTTTTAAGGACAATTTATGCAAAGCTAAACAACAGCCAGGAATAACACAAACATGTATGCATTGTATGTTTGTGTTATTCCTGGCTGTTGTTTAGCTTTGAGTTAGGCAACAAAACCATAAATCAGAGATTGCACAAATTGTCCTTAAAAGGGGTTACAATGTTTTGTTGTCAAGAAAATCAAAAGCTGCCCTGACCTGTGAAAAGTAACCATTTGCCTGCTACGTAGTTCATTCTTTTCAGTTTGAGAAAATAGAATTTAATTGGAAAGTGACGTGCACTTTGGGAATATTTGATTTGTTTCCCAATTTTACTATGATTGGTGAGCATAGACCTGAATTAAATGTTCCTTTACTTTGATGTATCCGTGAGTGTATGTGCACATATATGGACTTGGTGTGTGTTAATATAATATAACATTCTAGAGAATGCCATCGCTCCACCGGGCAAAACAACAAAACTAAAGGCCCCCCAACCTCAAAATTTGACAACAGAACCCATCATCCACGTCTCTAGGTTCATACAACAAAACTAGACATCTCCAACCTCCATGGGGCCTAAAAAACCCCAAAAACTGGAATTCTCCCTCAATTACTTTCACTTTCTCCTTCTCTTCCCCTCAATTTACCCCTCTATCATAATAAACACCAAAACAACAATAATAATAAACAGCTTCACAGGCAAGAAGCAGCCAGGCACTGAACCTGCGAGGCCATTCAGTGCTAATCAAGCTCACCAATGCTAACATTGGCACTTGCACTCTAAACAAACAATACAATACAGTCTCACTTATCCAAGCTTCGCTTATCTAATATTTATTAATAAATAACATTACTCTATCTCATATGTAATAATTAACTCTGGTCAAATAAGAAAACAGAACAATAGCAACAACACTCAGAAGACAGGGCAATTCCAGACAGGAAACAATCACACCCCGATAACACCTCCCAAAAAAAGGATTACCTCAATCAGGAAACACCCAGGCCTCGAACCTGCAAGGCCATTCAATGCTAATCAAGGTAACTGATTGCAACATTCATACTTACTACACTCAGACTATTCATTACTATTCCACCTCCCAACCAACCATTCCACAAAGTAGAAAGCGGCCAGGCTTCCAACCAGCAAGACTATTCACTCCTCTTCAACCTGCCCAACCAAGATTTCCCCTACACCAAAAACCTTCACTTTTGGAAGCCGTCATGGCACTCCGTCCCATTCAGCCAGTCCAACTAAGGAGGCCCATATATAGAAAGTGCCCAGGCTTACAAGCAGCAAGTC
Organism: Anolis carolinensis; assembly: GCF_035594765.1. Classification (NCBI taxonomy): domain Eukaryota; kingdom Metazoa; phylum Chordata; class Lepidosauria; order Squamata; family Anolidae; genus Anolis; species Anolis carolinensis. The sequence continues at coordinate 66,558,848 of NC_085846.1, forward strand.
TACTCACTGCAATTCCAATTGGCCACAGCAACGCGTGGCAGGGCACAGCTAGTAATACAGTAGAGTCTCACTTATCCAACATAAACGGGCCGGCAGAATGTTGGATAAGCGAATATGTTGGATAATAAGGAGGCATTAAGGAAAAGCCTATTAAACGTCAAATTAGGTTATGATTTTACAAATGAAGCACCAAAACATCATGTTAGACAACAAATTTGGCAGAAAAAGTAGTTCAAAACGCAGTAATGCTATGTAGTAATTACTGTATTTACGAATTTAGCACCAAAATATCATGATATATTGAAAACATTGACTACAAAATGTGTTGGATAATCCAGAACATTGGATAAGCGAGTGTTGGATAAGTGAGACTCTACTGTATAATATAATACTGTATGTTGGAGATGTTCCCTTTTCCTTGCAATTTATTTTGTACCCTGATTTTTCATTCTAACATTATCAGGCGGTTGCTAGATGTGAAAGTATACCACCATCTAGTGGTCTGTCATGCTCAATAGGGTTGCTCTTTGCCTTCATTCCCTAAGGCAAACCTATGACCAGGTTTTCTTGGCAAGATTTGTTCAAAGGGGTTTGCCTTTGCCTTCCCCTAAAGTTGAGAGAGTGGGACTCACTCAAGGTTACCCAGTGGGTTTCGATGACTGAGCAGAGATTTGAATAACGATAGTTATTTATCACAATTTAGTAACAGTTTAGAATTTTTAAAGTATTATTCTCTCCTTCTTGAGCATCAAATTTGGTGTCCAGTTCAGCTTGAAGTCCTTTAAAAATGATACGTCCCAGTCCTGTTAGCTTGTTATAATAAGAACATAAAAGAGTCCTGCATCACCTTTAAAGACCAATTGATTTATTGTGATATAAATCTTTTGTTTTGGTCTAGGCTATTTTTAAAATATTCATTATGACACTGTTCCCTGTGAATGTCTTATCTTTTCATACAGCTGCAGTTTTATCATTTTGCTTTTTATGAATAGTACAGTAGAGTCTCACTTATCCAACATAAACGGGCCAGCAGAACGTTGGATAAGCGAATATGTTGGATAATGAGAGATTAAGGAGAAGCCTATTAAACATCAAATTAAGTTATGATTTTACAAATTAAGCACCAAAACATCATGTTATACAACAAATCTGGCAGAAAAAGTAGTTCAATGCGCAGTAATGCTACGTAGTAATTACTGTATTTACGAATTTCGCACCAAAATATCATGATATATTGAAAACATTGACTACAAAAATGCGTTGGATAATCCAGAAGGTTGGATAAGCGAGTGTTGGATAAGTGAGACTCTACTGTATCTTTGGTCATTCAGTATTTTTGCCGCCTCTCTGGGCAGTGTAAGTTACTACAGTCCTGGTGATTTTATTGTGTTTCATTTTTTAAAAAGAACAAATATTGATGAAAAACTAAGCCTGATTACAAGTAGTTATGCCTAGAAATTAAGTGTGATTATTGAAATAAATATTCGTCTCATAAAGTATGACATACTCCCAATACTTAATTTTAATACTTTTCTAATTGAGCTAAAGATAGCAGGTTTTAGCAATGGAGACAGGCTAAAATAAATACGTATATGATATGTATGATATAATAACCAGGTGTGCATTCACGTATAATCCTTTATACTTATCTGTAAGTTAAAGGTAAAGGTAAAGGTTTTCCCTGACATTAAGTCCAGTTGAGTCTAACTCCGGGGGTTGGTGCTTATTTCTAAGCCGAAGAGCCGGCGTTGTCCACCTCCAAGGTCATGTGGTCAGCATGACTGCATGGGGTGCCGTTACCTTCTCGCCAGAGCAGTACCTATTGGTTTACTCACATTTGCATGTTTTTGAACTGCTAGGTTGACAGAAGCTGGGGCTGACAGTGGGAGCTCACCTCGCTTCCCAGATTTGAACCACCGACCTTTCAGTCAGCAAGTTCAGCAGCTTAGTGGTTTAACCCATGCTCATGATTTAGTAATGTGATTAGTCTCTTTTATTTTTCGCAAGTGGGTGTTAGTAGATTCTTCTTCTGAGAGCCGTAGGCCATTGTGAAGATTCAGGGATCCCTAGAATTGGATTGGAAGATTTCATCTTAGTTTCCTTTTGCTTGGAGTCAACATAGCTACTTAAGGCCATTGTTCAAAGATTATCTTTTCAAGAAATCTGTTTCCAGCTCCTTTTAATATGTAATCCTAGTTTTGTAATATCTTATCACTTAAAAAGCAAATTGTCAGCAATGGATTCAAATTGCAGGAAAAGAGATTCCATCTAAACATTAGGAAGAACTTTCTGATGGTTAAACCTGTTCAACAGGGGACTATGCTGCCTCGAATTGTGGTGGAGTCTCATTCTCTGGAGGTGTTTAAACAGGCTGGTTGGTCATCTGTTGGGGGTGCTCTGGTTGTGTGTTCTGTTCCTGCATGGCCAAGGGGTTGGAATGGATGGCTCTTGGGGTCTCTTCCAACTCTGTTATTCTATGATTCTAACTCTGTTGCAGATTAGTGGAAATATTGTAGTCATGAGTCAAAGAAGTACAGGTTCTTAGCTCACATTGTGAAGCACTGTTCTGTCATCTAGAGGTTACTCTTTCTCTAATATTTCATTAACCAAATATTTTTGCCACATGACAGAATTAATTTGTCAAATGCCAGTTTTGACTTAAAATCTAATTGTTTACATAATAACCAAAGGCTAATAGCTTTCACAACAATTTTTACTAAATTAACAAAGCTATGATGGAGCTGACAATGTGTCCAAAGTCTCAGTGGTACAGGTTGGATGAAATATCTTGCATAACAGTGGTGATTCCTGAATACCTATGCTAATGTCGCCACATTCTATATGAGCAACAAAATCTTCTATTTTTTAAAATTTTTATTTATGATTTTCAAAAAACAATACAATAAAAGTAGGGGAACAATACTTTGTATATTAAAAAAAGAGAAAGAGGGGGGGCATGGGGGGTGAAGGAATAAGAAAAAGAAAAAGGGGGATGGTAATGTTTAACTTCCATTCATCTTCTTCGCGAATATTTTCTCTTCTTTGAGTCTATTTCTTCTATATTCCAAAAGGGATTCTTATGTTTGGTCTCCTTCTCTTCTTCATTTTTTCTCTCTTTTGATACTCATTCTTACCTATCACAATTAGTTTAGTCCTTGCATATAGTCTTCATAGTATTTCCAATCTGTTAGTCTTATTTGTTTTTCTGTGACTTTTCTTTAATAAAAAAGTTAATTTGTCCATATCTTTTATTTCTGAAACTTTTTCCAACCACTGTTCCTTTGATGGGGTTTCTTTTTGTCTCCATATTTTAGCATAAAATCTACTATTTCTATATGGCAGTAGTAAAGGTACCTGCCTTCATATGGGTTGAAATAAACCTTAATTTGATATACTGATGCCTTTCTGGAAACGTATGTGTCTGTAGAGGTATGTTTTCTGCCCAGACCTTTAGAATCCCCTGAGAAAATTACCCTTGGTTCAGACAAAAACCTATGCCTTTCATAGTGTTGCTCAATATTTTTACCCCACTGAGACACAAACATGAATATCATCCTAAAGCCTTGGCAGACCATGCATATATATATCTGCAAACCCCCCTCCTCCAAGGGTAACTGAACCACCTAAACTGGGCTCTACAGGTCAAATGATATTCCACTAGAGACATCAGAAGAGCTGCAAAACCAAAAACAAGCCACAACATTAAAAGCAAAGATCCACCCAGAGGAAAAGTGTTCTTACCACACATCAATGGCACCACTAACTGCATAGGCAAGCTGATGAAGAAACACAACCTACAAAGTATCTACAGACCCACTAAGAAAATCCAACAAATGCTACGTTCAGCAAAGGACAAGAGGGACCCTCTCACATCTGCAGGAGTCTACTGTATACTATGCAGCTGTGGACAAGTCTACATAGGGACCACCAAAAGCAGCATTGCTCAAACATGAATCAAGGACCATGAAAGGCACTGCAGACTAATCCAACCAGAGAAGTCAGCCATAGCAGAGCACCTGATGAACCAACCTGGACACAGCATGATATTTGAGAACACAAATGCTGGACCACTCTAATAGACTACACAGAGAAGCCATTGAAATCCACAAGCATGTGGACAATTTCAACAGAAAGGACGAAACCATGAAAATGAACAATGTCTGGCTACCAGTATTAAAAAACTCTAAAATCAGGACAGTAAATAACGAACAATATTCAGAAGACAGGGCAATTCCAGACAGGAAACAATCAGGGGCAGCTAACACCTCCCAACAAAGGATTCCCACAGATAGAACGCAGCCAGGATTTGAAGCTGCAAGGCCATTCAATGCTAATTAATGTGGCCAATTGCAACATTCACACTTGCTTCAAATAGACAAGAGGTCTTTCTCCCACCTTGGACCTTCCACAGATATATAAACCGCACTTGCTTAGTTTCCAACAGGCCTCACAACCTCTGAGGATGCCTACCATAGATGTGGGTGAAACGTCAGGGGTGAATGTTTCTGGAACATGGCCATACAGCCCGGAAAACTCAGAGCAACCCTATCATCCTATTGTTTAAGTCAGTTAGACAAAGGCTCCTGCTAACCAGATGCCTTTCTTTTGTAATGCTAAACCTATCCAGTATTTAGAAAAGTCTTTCACCTCATGATTGAAGATGTTAACACAGTGGTTTCAGATGTAGGCGTATTACAGTTCATGTTTTTGTTTTTATTATTGCAGAAGCTCTTTATGAAACCTGAAGACCTTTTTATACAGTTGAAGTCTCCACTAGCTAAAGTTTTCTCTGGTTGTATTTTATAGGACAGCTCTTCTCAGATGTTACAACACATTTTTGAATACATAGAATCATAGAGTTGGAAGAGACCTCACGGGCCATCCAGTCCAACCCCCTGCCAAGAAGCAGGAAAATACAGGAATAGGAGAACACTTATCCTATCCCGTACCCTCATCATTGTTTTTCTTGCATGGAAAACAACATGCAAGTTACTATTTGTGTGGGTTCGCTACATGCAAGTGAGGATGGCGAGGGAAATCAAAGGCTCACAAAAGCTTGTATCTACTGCATTTTGTCCTCACTGTGGCGTTTTAAAGTGCTTTTGTATAGTTTTATCCTTGTCTTGTTTAATAGATTACTTCATTTGTTTTTAAAATTATGATAGGCACTTGGCTATTTTTTGTTTTCACTTCTATGTAATGAGCCCCATTTGAAAGAAATAAAAAGGCTGGCAGCAAAAAGTTATGGCACACTCTTTTAAGTATAAGAGCCAAGGAGCTACTTTTGTTAATGATGGTTTCAGTAAATGGTCCAGCTTGTTGATTAGGGTCATTCTCTCTTCTCTTCTGCAGAGGAATATTTTGAGAGTCTGATCTTAATGCACAGCTAGCTATCCATTGTTGTTGTTGTTGTGCCTTCAAATTGTGCCAGACGTATGATAATTTTAAAGTGACCCTATTACATGGCTTTCTTGGCAAGATTTATTTACAGCAGTAATGGCCAACCTATGACACGTGTGTCAGCACCGACATGCCTAGCCATTTTTGCTGACATGCTGCCGCCTGCAGATTGATTGGATGACTCTCTTTTGTGGCCAAATTTGGTGTGATTTGGTCCAGTGGTTTTGTTGTTTACTCCATGGGAATTATGCACACACACACACACACACACACACATATATATTATATCATTCTATTATTATTCTATTACTATTGTAGTATATTATCATATTATTACTATTATATTATTCATTATTCATGACTACATTGAAACTAGATTAGAGAGAAATAAGCATGGAAACTGCAAGAGGGATCATAGATCGCTGTACATGGAAATAAGGGTAGTAAATAGTTTTTGATTTATTGAATACAGTTATATATTACAATTATACAACTGTACATATTGCGAAATTATGGGTTTTTTTCTCGAAGTGACACACCACACAAGTCATGCTAGGTTTTTTGGTGAATTTTGACACACCAAGCGCAAAAGCTTGCCCATCATTGATTTAGAGGGTGGTTTTGCCTTTGCTATAGCTCAGATAGTGTGATTTAACATTCAGTGGGTTTCCATGGGAATATGGGGGTTTTGAACCCTTTGGGGATTTGAACCCTTATCTACAGAGTTCTAGCTCAACGTGCAAACTGCAACACCACATTGGCTTGCATTCCCTGCCATTCATGGCTTCTCAGACCTTCTGGCATCCCAGAATTGTTTCTCACTCGTCCACATGCCCCAAGAAGCTCCACCACCACTTGATCCAACCATGAATGCCCTTGCTTACCCAGCATGAATATTATTTCTTTCAAATCTCTCCATCTATGGTTTAAACTTAATATTGAAAGTCATTTTCTCCTTGTGTTTTGTGATAAGATTGCCAACACTAGATGTCACTAGTTTGCCCTCCTGGAAGAGAAGTCTTAATCAAATAGGAATAGTGTGCATTTAAAATGTCTTACAGTGGTTATAAAAGGTAAAGGTTTCCCCTGACGTTAAGTCCAGTCATGTCTGACTCTGGGGGTTGGTGTTTATCTCCATTTCTAAGCCGAACAGCTGGCGTTGTCCGTAGACACCTCCAAGGTCATGTGGCCGGCATGACTGCATGGAGCGCCGTTAGCTTCCCGCCGGAGCGGTATCTATTGATCTACTCACATTGGCATGTTTTCGAACTGCTAGGTTGGCAGGAGCTGGGGCTAACAGCGGGCGCTCATTCCACTCCCGGGATTTGAACCTGGGACTTTTTGGTCCGCAATTTCAGCAGCTCAGTGCTTTAACACACTTCGCCACCAGGGTTCCCATACAGTGATTATAGTTTTTCTTAAAAGAGGATGTTCTTCCCTTCCTCGCTTTCTATAACTCATTAGGTCTCTGAATCATTTGTGACAAGAGCAGTTTTCCTAGCCAGCTGCAATTGTGTGTCTTTTTGAAACTGTTTAAATGCTCTTGATGTTTACAGTGAAGCACAATGCCATAGAGTGTGTACGTATACATATACAGTAGAGTCTCATTTATCCAACATTCACTTATCCAGCCTTCTGGATTATCCAATGCAGTTTGCCTCTCGCCTCGATCCACAGCTTGGAGCTGCTGAACTTGCGGACCAAAAGGTCCCAGGTTCAAATCCCGGGAGCGGAATGAGTGCCCGGTGTTAGCCCCAGCTTCTGCCAACCTAGCAGTTCAAAAACATGCAAATGTGAGTAGATCAATGGGTACTGCTCCGGTGGGAAGGTAACGGTGCTCCATGCAGTCATGCTGGCCACATGACCTGGAGATGTCTATGGACAACGCTGGCTCTTCGGCTTAGAAATGGAGATGAGCACCAACCCCTAGAGTTGGTCACGACTGGACTTAACGTCAGGGGAAACCTTTGCATCCACTTCTTGATAGTCAGGGTTTTCTGTGAACTTTGTCTTTCCCTAAACTTCACACCTGGAAGTTGTCTGATAAAGGCATCAATTAGCTGTTTAACAACTATTCATTCATAAGGTAACAAGATTCAACCAATCTACTGATACTCCTTTTTTGAAGGAATAATAGAGTATCCACACTGAATTAAAAAAAAGTGCTGTAAGAATCAGGTGAATATAAGGAACTCATAATCTGACAGTCATTGGTAGTGTTATCCAACAGGCATTTATATGAGACCAAGAAGTTAGAAGATCAAGGTACAACAATGAATCACAAATGTTTTAACATTTTATGTCTAGCCCTGAAATATCCTTAATGGCACTTGTATTATTTATGTAAAGTGTGCACTGTTATCCAATGGGCCTAAATATGAGACAAGGTTCAGTGATAAATTCAAAGTACAATGAGGAATCACAAACCATTAACATTTTATTTTTTGCACTGAAATATCCTTAATGGCTATTATACTTACATGCACTCTACACATGCATTTGACTTCCTGTAAACAACTGTCAATGTAATCTTTGCTGAAACAGGGATGGGGAAGTGTGCAGCTTCCCTAGACAATTTTGAGGAACTGCAAGTTTTCAGATTTTAGTGGAAGTTCCTCCATGTACATATACCTAAGGTATAGGTGACACTTTTACCGTATCTCTCCCCCCCCCCCCCCCCCCAGATATTTAAATCCAAGTCTTTTTAAACTAGGAAGTAAAAGGAAAGTTGGTGTCCAGTATACTTTGTGGTGTACATAGAACTATTTTGAGGTCTAAAATTGAACCTTTAAATATGATTTCAGAGAGTGAGGGACCATAGCAGAGGGGTAGCTTTTGAGGTTCACCAGGGAACCAGTAGGTCGGTCCCCCATCCCTTTCCTTGATGACTTCTATTATTTATTTATTTATTTACTTAATTGCTTACTTACTTACTTACTTACAGTATTTATATTCCGCCCTTCTCACCCCGAAGGGGGCTCAGGGCGGATCACATTATGTACATATAGGGCAAACATTCAATGCCCATAAACACATCGAACCAAGACAGACAGACAGACAGACAGACAGACAGACAGACAGACACAGAGGCAATTTAACCTTCTCCTGAGGGGATGTTCGATTCTGGCCACAGGGGGGAGCAGCTGCTTCATCATCCACTCTGACGGCACTTCCTCACTTCCTCATTGCAACGTTGTAAATTAGTTAAACTTGCCTCCCCACTTTTATAAGTGGTACCTTATTTCCTACTTGATAGATGCCACTATCTTTCGGGTTACTAGGTCAGCAAGGAGCAGGGGCTATATTTTATTTTTAATTGACGGGTGCTCACCCCGCCACGGTATGGCCTCGAACTCATGACCTCATGGTCAGAGTAATTTATTGCAGCAGCTGTTTACCAGTTTGCGCCACACCCTATTAGTGTTCCTTTTCTTTGTAGAGCCATTGTAGTGTAGAGCTAGATGTTGAACCAGGACTGGGTTGTTATGTGGTGGAGGGGGAGATTGAGCAGAGAAATATATACTTATCCAACACTGTGATGACTCATGGGCCATGTAGTCCCGTTCCTAGTACTATTGTGGCAGATGAAGAGGAAAACTTGGGTTTCCCACCGTTTCTGCCAGATTTGGAGCCCTTGCACCTGCAAGATGTTTGCCCACAAGAAGTCAGCCAAACAAGCCTTGAGCAGAAATCTCCCCCATTTTCTCGCCGGGATTATTATAATCAAGATAGAAGCGCTCGGGAGTCGACTCGCAGGAGCGCCAGGATAGCTGCCAGACAATTAGCTGATTAAGTCTGTTTCCCTTGGGAAACTTTAAGGAGTCAATGCATCTGGACACAGTATAGGTTTCGTTTCTTGTTCCCCAGAGAAAGTGTTCCTTGGCGGGAAAACAAGATCCTATATAGGTGTTTGCCCGCAAGGGGGTCCTTGCGGAGTCAATTCGTCGGCTTGAGGAGTGAGATCGTGTGTAGACTACGTACTCCAGTTCCCAGATCCCGGATCAAGTTTCCAGCCCAGCCTTGTACCATGGACTTCTATGGACTCAGTTCTTGATTCATGTTTGCCTTGCTTTAAGTTTGATCTTGCCAAGTCTCAAGTCTAGCCTTGTCTTGCGTTTTAAACCACGGACCTTGCTTCTCGGATTCAAGCCTTGTTCCCCAGTTTCCTTCGGATTTACCTTAAGCCTCAAAGACTATGGACAGTTCCCCACACTATTGCTTGCCAAATAGTGTGTGTTTCGGTGAAGTGGATTATAACTTTGGACTTAAATATCACATATTGGACATTGTTTTCCTGGACTATATTTGACCTTTCCTGAAAGGTCTACTCCTGAACCATATTCTACACTTGATTTTATTGACTTTATATATTCCTTTAATAAAGATATTAGATAGATTCTGGTCTCTGCGCATGGTTATTGGTGCTCTGCAGCCTGGGTCCTGACAAACACTCACTTATCCAACGTTCTGGATTATCCAACACATTTTTGTAGTCAATGTTTTCAATATATCATGATATTTTGGTGCTAAATTCATAAATACAATAATTACTACATAGCATTACTGCGTATTGAACTACTTTTTCTGCCAAATTTGTTGTCTAACATGATGTTTTGGTGCTTCATTTGTAAAATTATAACCTAATTTGATGTTTGATAGGCTTTTCCTTAATGCCTCCTTATTATCCAACATTTTTGCTTATTCAACATTCTGCTGGCCCGTTTATGTTGGATAAGTGAGACTCTACTGTACATTTAACTGAGGTAATGAATATATTAAAACAGCTTTTAATTTAAGAAGGAAAGGATCTGAAGTCTGATGTGTACACTGTTACAGAATACTGTGAAGGAGAATCAACAGACTCACTGTTCACATTCGATTTCAATTTTAGTTTTTTGGGGATATGATTATTTATTTATTTATTTATTCCCATTCTTTCTATCCCACTCTTCTCACCCGAAGGGACTCAGGGCGGCTTACAAAACTGGCAGAATTCAATGCAAATACATGTAAAGTTCATGTGCTTAGTTAGTTTATGTCTTCATACTAATGCCAGTCCAAGGCATTATGCTACCAGGGGGGTGCATGTGCGTTAGCACACACACGCAAACACACCTACCTCTATGGAGAAGCTATCCAGACTACCAGCTGCATCTTTCTTTGCACCTGACTGCACAACAACAGCTTGGAGGAACAATACATGTTGTGTAACATACTTACAGTAACTTTGTCATTTGACACCTTCCTCCTACTTCCTGCCATCTGCTGCCTGAGGCAGTTGTCTCATTCTACCTAATGGTAAGGTCAGGGATGTTCAACACTCAATCAGATTGTTTTGTAGTGTCTGCCAAAATATATTTGTTATTGTACTTGCGGATATACTTTTGGATTATCATGTGGTAACTTTTTACTCTTCTTTAGTATTGCCTTGTAAAGAAAGAAACATGTTAAACATGTTTTAGCGTTTGAATGGAATGACTTCATTGCCCTTGACATAATTGTATGGTAGAGCTGCTATCTGAATAACTAGAGGAACAGTATTGTCATTCAGAATTTCCCATGACAAACTACCGTGTTTCCCGAAAATAAGACAGTGTCTTATATTAATTTTTGCTCCCAAAGTTGCTCTAGGTCTTATTTTCAGGGGATGTCTTATTTTTCCATGAAGAAGAATTCACATTTATTGTTGAACAAAATAATGAACATTTATTATATACTGTACAGTAGTTGTCATCACAAACCAGCATAACCAGACAAACTGTGAATCCTATCAATAATTTCTTGTTACTACCAATATTTCCATGTACAACAATCTATGGTACGTACATTTACCGATCCTGCATGCTCTGGTGTTCTGTTCGGCAGGCATGCTTCCAAACAAAAACTTTGCTAGGTCTTACTTTAGGGGGAGGCCTTATATTTAGCAATTCAGCAAAACCTTTACTAGGTCTTATTTTCTGGGGATGTCTTATTTTAGGGGAAACAGGGTATTACAGAATGTCTGAGCATTGGTTCTCATGCTCTTGGTGCAGTTGTAATTGACATCATAATTACATCTTTGTCTCCACTCTCATTTCTCTTGGACATACTCATGCTTGTTTAGCTGCCACAGCTGCCAGACAATTATCCCTGGCATTTGTAGTTTTCCAGAAGGTATAAAAAATGCTAAAAACATTATTCAGCACTCAAGCCCTACTCATGGGAGAAAAATGTCTGTACTGAATAACTTGTTGCATATATCTACAATCCCCATTTACTTGAGGATTCTTTGCCATTTGGTATCACTATTCGTCTTTCATAATTGTTGTTATTTGTTGCTGTGTGCCTTCAAACTGTTTCTGACCAAAGGCAACCATATCACCGGATTTTCCATTCACCTTTCCTCTGAGGCTGACTCACCCAAGATGGGTCACATGTCTGAGCAGAGATTTTAGCCCTGGTCTTCAACGCTGAAACTACAAATCAACAGCCTTCATTATTGAGAAGTTCAGACGTTTTTTAAAAAACGGTGAAAGTGACTTCTGTGGACAATTGTGCTTCTCAGGTTGCCATAATCCAATCTGTGTCACTAGAAGACTTTCTTGCCATTTTTCTGACCTTTTCCCTTTTCTCAGGCAGGAAAAGGACAGTTTTTTCATGTCAGGAGCGACTTGAGAAACTGCAAGTCTCTTCTAGTGTGAGAGAATTTGCAGTCTTCAAGGACTTTGCTCAGGGGACACCTGGATGTTTTACCATCCTGTGGGAGGCTTCTCTCTTGTCCCTGCATGGGAAGCTGGAGCTGACAGATGGGAGCTCACCCCGTTCCCCGGATTCGAACCGCCGACCTTTCGGTCAGCAGTCCTGCCAGCACAAGGGTTTAACCCATTGCGCCATTGGGGGCTCTGTAGAGCTGGGGTTATTTTAGAATCCATGAGTGCTAGGCATTGTCATATCAATCAGATAAATAATGTTTAAATTGATTTTGAAGTTCTGGACAGAGGTGAGAAAATGTGGAGGAAGAGAAAAATGGACAAACTACCTTTGGAATGAATGAATCAGGTTTTAGTCATTCAATATAAGGTATGGGAGAAACAATTGAGTTGGCTAATTGACAGTGTCGATATATGGTCACGAATACGCTTAACTGACCCAGGAGGAGAAGGGAGTGGCACTGAATCCAGGTTTTTCAGAAGGATTATTGACCAAAATCCAGTCCTTTAGCTCTGCTGATAGAATCAGACTGCAGTTTCCACACACCTTGAAGATTTGCTGTGCAGGACTATTTGGTGTGGGGAGGGCTGAAATAAAGGGAGAGTCACCTTTTTCTGCCTTCTCCTGGCAAAACTACTTCTATTTGCGGACCTATAACATAGACTTTGAACTAATACTCTCTCCTGAGTACAACATTATCAATTACTATGGTATTTAATCATGTTCTTTTCTGCTGCCGCATCAATTCAAGCATATATCAACACTATCAGTGAGCTCATTTTTATATCCCATACCATTAGCCTTCCAAGAAGTTTCTCACATTTCTACCTTTTAGTCATAATTTGATCCTCCAGGAAAACCTTGCAAATCTGTTTCTCAGGGTGTTTTGTGTGGAAGATGATTATTTTTTCCTAATGCGCTAGGAATCCATAGCACATTTGTGCTTGTTTCTTTCTTTCCTGAACACTTGCAGTGGATTAGCACCCAAGTGGCTTGTGGACTGGCATCCAAGTAGCCCTGGGCTATAACACTGTGACCCAGTTAGTAGAACATGGTCATAATAATTTCCATTGAAGCAAAAGTGAACGTTTGTTGTTCAAAGCACAGCACATTTAGGATTGTAAGTGGTATATTTGCATAGGTTTATACTCACTTTAGAGCAGCCATTCCCAACCAGAATCAAAATCGGGTCCCCAAACCTCCTTCCTCTATTTTTATTTATTCTATTTTATTTTATTTCCACTCCTTTCTGCCTAGCTCTGTTGTAGCTCAGCCTGAGCCTGGGATAGGGCCCATTCAGCCAGTAATTGTCCCTGTACCTGCTTTGCCAGAGGACTCTGGGTTTGGGCCTGACATGCAACTAGAGTTTGTCCTAGTGGATCCTGAGACCAGAGACCGAATGGTTGCAAGCAGGCATTGTGAACCGCATTCCTCTCAGCAGACAAGACCAGATCTCCAGGTGCCAGATGGGCATTCTCGTTTAGAGGAGGATAATGAGTTTGTCAGGAAGGGAGCAATAACTCATCAATGGAGGGAACGAGAATGTTTGGAGAGAAGTAAACAACTGCTTTTGAAGCGCTCTAATGAATTGTTTTCTCATGGAAGAAAGACCTTGGATTTTCCTTAAATGCCTGGTTCTTCTCTGCCATAGCAGAGGTGGCAACATTGCAATTCAAGAGAGAAAGCTCTTGAAGGAGAGGTGGCAACATTGCAATTCAAGAGAGAAAGATCTTTGCTCTGTGTTCCTGTATATTCTTGCAGCCGTGGATTTTGCTTCAAGCCCCAGCCTTGTGTTGCCTTTGCACCCAGTTGATTGTTCCAGTAACCTTGCTGTTTGGGTTTCTATTACCCTAGATTACCTTGGAGTTTGATCCTGCAATCTAGTCTTGTTTTCCTGTGGTTCCAGTTTGTCTCATGCCTCGGAATTGAATCTTGTTTGGACTATTCTTGATGCCTTTCGTGGGACTGAGTTCAATAACTGGTTTGGACTATGGTTTTTGAGTGACTTTCTTAGACTCTTGCTTTAAGATTTTCAAGTACATTGCTCTTGTGGATTTAAACCCATTTTATTGACTCTGAACTTTATTTACTTGTGCATAATTATAACCTTCAATAAACAGCTTGTTTGCTTATATTCTGGGGCTCCAGTGTGGTTTTGAGATGCCTACGCAGTCTAGGGGTACAACAAGCTTCGCCATTCGCCACGTTGCCTGCCTCCAATGCGGCCGTGGAAGCTCGGGTCCCTGGCATTGGCGAGCTTGGCAAGAGCCGGATGCTGTGTGGGCTGGAAGGAGCATGGCGACGTGAAGATGCTGCTCCCTCCGGCCCAGTCCTAGCCCCAGCAGCAGCCCCACCACCACCACTGCCACCAGGAAAGTAAAGGAGGCATGCCGAAGGGGGGGGGGGGGTTAGGGTCGTGGCTGCTGTGGGGCCTCTCTGGAATAAACATGCTGCCTTCTCCTTTTCTTGCCCCTTAAAGCCCCTTCCTCACAAGCCCCTCACCTCCTTGTCTCTGTTTCTCATTCTCTTCTCCTATGGTCCTTCCACGCAACCATATAACCCAGAATATTAAGGCAGATGACCCACAATATCAACTTTGAATTGGAATATATGGCAGTGTGGACTCAGATAACCCAGTTCAAACCAGATATTGTGGGATTTTCTGCCTTGATATTCTGGGTTAGATGGCTCTCTTGCAGGAGGCATTCATCTCTGGGCCTCATTCTCCTTCCTCCTCCTCCTTTGGTCGGGGGGGGGGGGGTTCTCTCAAGTGCTACTTCTTAAACAGTAGGGCCCTGTCCTTTAAGCACAGCATTGGGGTCATGAAAAACTGTGGCTAAAGTTTCCGGGCTCCCACTTTAGTATTTACACAAATCTGTTTCGCGACAACATGGCAGTGTTTACAGTGGACTCTGCAGAAAAATGCTTCAGGCAAATCAGCCTGTTTTGTAAGCCTCAAAAATCTGGATTATTAAGTTTAAAGAATATGTTAAAAGTTTTGATGAAAGTTTTATTTTAGATTAACACAGTTTATTATTCTTGAACCTTGTGGTCCCTGCTAACAAAAATAATCAAAGTGGTCCCTGGTCAAAAAAAAGGTTGGGAACCACGGCTTTACAAAGACATTGTTTGAGCATAGCAGGGAGAGCACAGTAATCTCACAACCCTTTTTCTAGCATCTCCTATGCTTTTGCATTTGTTCACCTTTTCCTCTTTATAAAGGTAAAGGTAAAGGTTTCCCCTGACGTTAAGTCCAGTCGTGTCTGACTTGGGGGGGTTGGTGCTCATCTCCATTTCTAAGCTGAAGAGCCGGCGTTGTCCGTAGACACCTCCAAGGTCATGTGGCCGGCATGACAGCATGGAACGCCATTACCTTCCCGCCGGAGCAGTACCTATTGATCTACTCACATTTGCATGTTTTTAAACTGCTAGGTTGGCAGAAGCTGGAGCTAACAGCAGTCGCTCACTCCGCTCCCCGGGTTTGAATCTGGGACCTTTCGGTCTGCAAGTTCAGCAGCTCAGCGCTTTAACACACTGAGCCACCGGAGGCTCCTTTCCTCTTTATAGTAAATCAGTAATGATCTGATTTCTTTCTCTCAGTCTGTTCTAATTATACCTAATTTGAGCACAGGCTTATCCAGTACTTATTTGTTGTCGGTAAAATCAAGACACTCACATGCATTTAAAAACCAAAATAGTGTCGGATTCTTAGTATGAAGGATCCAGTCAAGTGCGGTGATACGCATAAATCAGTGCACATCCTGTCACCCCTTAGCATATGTATATGGCGCATACATTCAGACTATTTGAGCAAAGATTGCTTTTTAAACAATTTAGCTCCTCTAAAGTACATTTCTATGTTTTAACCTGCTTCAGCAGGATGATTCCCAATAGGCAGCATTTACAGTAAAAGATTAGTGCAGTGTTCAGTGGAGGGTAATGTTTGGCCTTTTTGCATGACTTGCACATTATGTGTTTCTAGTAAAGGTTCTTCCTTTTCACTTTGTCTGAGTACCATAGTGATGCCCGGCAGCACTATTTTGTCATAAAGAATGAGGTGGTCTGCTGCTCTCAGAGTGCTAGTGTAAAGGTGAAATAGAGGGTAGATATCATGTTTTTACAGGCAGTCTTTCTAAATAGCTTGTCGTCATATTAGTCCAAGGAAACAAGGTTGTGGGAGACAAGATACAACAATCTTTGAAGTAGAATCCATCGCAAACTTCCTCTTTTCCCAACCTTGGGATCTAAGGCAGTTTCCAAAAAATAAAACAGATAAAATTGCAAATGGTCATCAACAAAACACACAGAAAACTAACATAGAAGGTATCTATAGAATTGTGAATAATATAAACATATATCCACTAAAAACCAAGAAATAAGAGCAGGGAAGAGATTTCCAGAATATGTGGCAAACCACTATAAAGGCACATTAATTTTACACTAAGAATAGCTGAAAGTATACAAGTAGGTGAGACAGTTAGCCAGCATCTAGTTGTGTTTTGATGGATTATTATGAGGGTTGAATGAAAAGTAATTCATAACTCCTTCATAACTCCTCAACAGATGGCAATACTGGTTTGCGGCAGGTACTGGCTTCTTCAGTAGACTCTCCTCTACCGTTCCTTAGCATTGAACGGTTGTGTTGTTAAAGTGTGAAGTATGGAACCCTGCACAGATGGTCGGTCAATGCAACTTGAGCAATGTGCAGTCATTGAATTCTTGACAGCAGAAGGTGTCACCCCAAAGGAGATTCATGTTTATGGTGATTGTGTTGATGTGAGTACTGTGCGTCATTGGGCGAGTAAGTTTAAAGATGTCGAGGTGGGAACATCTGACTTGCGTGACAAACAAAGAGTTGGACGTCCTGTGACAGCAACCACCGAGTTTCACAAGCAAGTCCTGACTGATTCAGGACAATCGTCGTATCACTCAGAGAGAAATTTCAAGCATAATCGGCATTTCACAAGAACATGAAGGTCACATTATTGCTTTGCTTGACTATCGGAAGATCTGTGCACAATGGCTACTGTGAGACGCTGGTTGCGGAAACAGAGTGTCGACTTCTTTCGTGATGGCTTCAGAAAACTTGTTCATTGTTGGCAGAAATGTATCCAATTATCTGGTGATTATGTGGAAAAGTGAATAATGGTAGTTAAAGAGCACATTTTAAGGATTATTTCTGCTTTTGATTTATTAAAATATTCCCATCCAAACCCAAGTAATGAAGGTGGAGGCATTACTTTCATTCAACATTTTGCTTTGTGTGTGTATGCATATGTATGTACTCTTTTTGTAGTTGCAACTATTGTTAATGCTAATTCATTAACTATTGTTAATAAGAACATTTTTGTATAAATTTAAGTGCAATGTTCTTTATTAATGCATTTGGATTGATTACTAAAATTATAGATAATGGAATACATAAGTTTTCATTCATTAGATTTCTTATTCACCAAAGCTTCAAATTTAGACATGTATATTGTTTATATTAAATGTAAATGGGTCATGACATTTTTTCCCACACTATTTCTTCCAATGAGCTACAGCTTTGGACTGTATTTCTACCTCTTTTTCCCACAAAAAATTTCTTATGGGCAAGTCCTGTCTCCATACAGATGATCAAATTGCAGTGGTGCATGCATTAGCACAGTGATGAGAACACATTTGTTGTTCTTGTTACGTATGTTCATGTCTAACCCTACCCTAGAACTTTAAGATTTATTCAGAAAAATTTTGCCTTTTCCTAGGCCTGGGCTGTGGCACAAGCTGGTGAGCAGCCAGCTGCAACCAGCTGAGACCAATCACTCTGACCAAGAGGTCATGAGTTCGAGGCCAGCTCGGAACCTGCAGCCTGCGTTTGTCTTTGTCTGTGTTCTATGTCAAGGCATTGAATGTTTGCCTTATATGAGTCCCCTTTGGGGTAAGAAGGGCGGAATATAAATACTATAAATAAATAAATAAATAAATAAATAAATAAATAAATAAATAAATAAATAAATAAATTTCTCTGAGGATGGGAATTTAACTTTCACAAAGTTACTCATGGCTAAGCAGGGATTTGAATGTTTTATCTCCCCAAACCCTAGCCCAAGTTGGCTGGTTTAAATGTCAAACGCTTCATTTTCCTTTGTTTCTAAATAGACATGGCTTTGAGAAATATATTGCTTTCTGACATTTGTTTCACTGGCTCATATTTTGCTTTGGCTGGTTAAATTTATTTGATGGATTTTCCTGAAATGTCTTCTATTAACCCTTAAGTGGCCTATTTTTATTAGGAAAAATATGTAAAACAATATTCATACTGTTGTCCTTTCTCTTTCTCCTAGATGTGTGCAATAGTACCGATCTTCCCGAAGTTGAGATCATCAGCCTGCTGGAAGAACAGCTGCCCCACTACAAGCTAAGAGCAGATACAATCTATGGTTATGATCACGACGACTGGCTTCACACCCCTCTCATTTCTCCTGATGCTAACATTGACTTAACAACAGAGCAAATAGAGGAGACACTGAAATATTTCCGTAAGTCCAAATATATGCACTTATTCTTAATTGCACTTATCTATGAAATATATCTGTAGGTCTTTGCCAGATTTCTCTTTGTAGCATGTGTTGTAAAAGAAACAAAATCAACACTGGTGTAATTGATACCATAAACCTACACTTGGTTGTGCTGTAGGCAGCACTTATACACACATAGTTAATAGAAAGCAATGTAATCAAATAGAGTACACAATTAACAGCATTTCTTCTGTAGGCTGCGTGTGACATATTATTTGCAACTGAGTACATTTGGAATGTTGTTTGCATATAAACGTCTCCACCCAAGTTCATGTTTTATGTTTGACCTTAAGATACAGGGAGAAGGTGAGCAGCTAAAGCTGCTATCTTACAGATAAGCTGCTTAGGCCTAATGGACTTCATTGGAAATTAAGCCTCTAAATTGGCAGTATGTCTGTATAATGCAATGCCATAAGCAGAGGGGGATTTCTGGAAGGCAAATTTCATTTTCAAAAAGCCCCAGCATGACCAGTCAGTAGAGTTTGTGTAGAAATAGAATTGCTGCCTGAATAACACAAGTATCCATTTTTTCCCCTTTAGTTAAATAATTACATAGTTAAAGGTGTTGCTACATTTATTATTCTTTTTTAACTACTGGTTTCACAACAATCTTATAACTTTTGACTTCAAGAGTCTTAACTGGCAGATGTATTTGATGCCTCTACTATTTTTTCGTGTCAGGAGTGACTTGAGAAACTGCCAGTCGCTTCTGGGGTGAGAGAATTGGCCGTCTGCAAGGACGTTGCCCAGGGGATGCCCGGATGTTTTGATATTTTTACCATCCTTGTGGGAGGCTTTCCTCATGTCCCCGTATGGGGCTGAAGCTGATAGAGAGAGCCCATCTGCGCTCTCCCCGGGTTGGATTCTAACCTGGTAGCCGTCAGGTCAGCAACCCAACCTTCAAGTCACAAAGCTTTTAATTCACTACACACTGGGGGCTCTGATGCCTCTACTAATTTTTGTGGTGGCTGGTAGTAAGCCAGTTCTCAGTTCTCACTGGGAGAATTAAAGAGAACAACACTATACTTCCAGTGTTGATGTGCTTGTGGTAACATTGCATTGTGTTCCATAGTGACAAATTGCTTCCAAGATGAAAATTGCTTTTTCATATTTTTTCAATAATGATCTTATTTTTTATTTTATTTTATTTACAGTATTTATATTCCGCTCTTCTCACCCCGAAGGGGACTCAGGGCGGATCACATTATATATATAAGGCAAACATTCAAACATAGAACAAAGACAAGACAAACATAGGCTCCGAGCTGGCCTCGAGCTCATGACCTCTTGGTCAGAGTGATTTGTTGCAGCTGGCTGCAGCTGGCTGGCTGCTCACCAGCCTGCGCCACAGCCCTGCGCCACAGCCTTGGCCACATAAAAGACGTTTGGAAACCTTTTGTAGGTATGAAGCCTACAGTAAACTGGCCTGCGGGGAACTCAGGTCCCTTCCAGGTATCCCCTTTATCTCAGGATCTGATCCCAGGCTTTCTGTTTTGAATTGGGTTATATGAATCCCAACTGCCAGATAATCTGGGATAAACAGAAAACCTGGGATCAAATCCTGGGCTTATAGGAAATGTCTTGAAAGGCCCTAAAACCTATAGTCATTGAGGCTGTATATAAATAGCCCTTTTAGATTCAAATCTTTGTGGATAGTTTTTAAATTACCGTATATACTCGAGTATAAGCCGACCCGAATATAAGCCGAGGCACCTAATTTTACCACAAAAAAACTGGGAAAACATTGACTGAAGTATAAGCCGAGAGTGGTAAATTTCAGAAATAAAAATAGATACTAATAAAATTACATTAATTGAGGTATCATTAGGTTAAATGTTTTTGCATATTTACATAAAGCTCAAATTTAAGATAAAACTGTCTAACTCTGATTAAATTATTATTCTCATCTTCTTCAATGTAAATGTGCTTATGCATCCTTTTAATAATAATAGAATGAAATAATACATGAAATAATAATAATTAATACAGGAAAATAATACATGTAATAATAAATGGAGTAAAATAATAAATGTAATAATAAGATCAGAGTGAAATAATAAATGTATAAATAATAATAAAAATAGAGTAAAATAAATGTAATAGTAGCAGCAATAATAGAGAAAAATAATAAATGTAATAATACCAATAATAATAGAGAAAAATAATAAATGTACCATATATTCTCAAGTATAAGCTGACCCAAATATAAGCCAACCAGGACCCTCACCCGAGTATAAGCCAAGGGGGGCTTTTTCAGTCTTTAAAAAAGGGATGAAAAACTAGGATTATACTCAAGTATATACAGTAGTTATTATTTGTTGTTGTATGTCTTTCGGGCTGTGTGGCCATGTTCCAGAAGCATTCTCTCCTGACGTTTCGCCCACATCTATGGCAGGCATCCTCAGAGGTTGTGAGGTATGGAGAAAACTAAGCAAAGAGGTTAATATATATCTGTGGAAAGTCTAGGGTGAGAGAGGTCAGTGTGAATGTGTAGTTAATCACTTAAATTAGCATTGAAAAGCTTATCTGCTGTCTTCTTCCTGCCTCTGGGGCATCCTTTGTTTAGAGTCGTTAACTGCCCTTGGTTGATTCATGTCTGGAAACCCTCTGTTTTCAGAGTATTGCTTTTTATTTACTGTTCTGATTTTTGAGTTTTGTAATACTGGTAGCCAGATTTTGTTCATTTTCATGGTTTCTTCCTTTCTGTTGAAGTTGTCCACATGCTTGTGGATTTCAATGGCTTCTCTGTGTAGTCTGACATGATAGTTGTTAGAATGGTCCAGCATTTTTGTGTTCTCAAATAGTATTCTGTGTCCAGGCTGGTTCATCAAATGCTCTGCTATGGCTGATTTCTCTGGTTGAATTAGTCTGCAGTGCCTTTCATGTTCTTTGACTCTTGTTTGGGCGCTGCGTTTGGTGGTCCCTATGTAGACTTGTCCACAGCTGCATGGTATCCGGTAGACTCCTGCAGAAGAGAGAGGATCCCTCTTGTCCTTCGCTGACCGTAGCATTTGTTGGATTTTCTTCGTGGGTTTGTAGATAGTTTGTAGGTTGTGCTTCTTCATCAGCTTCCCTATGCGGTCAGTAGTTCCCTTGATGTATGGTTTGCGGATGACCAGAACATCTAGAAATGGCAGTTTTCCTTCCTTTTCTTTTTCCATGGTGAATTGGATGTTTGGGTGGATGCTGTTAAGATGGTCCAGGAACTTGCTGAGTTCTTCCTCTCCATGGCTCCAAATCGTGAAGGTGTCATCTACGTATCTGAACCAAACAGTTGGCTTTTTTGGTGCTGTTTCTAGGGCCTGTTTTTCAAAGTATTCCATATAGAAATTTGCTACTACTGGGCTGAGAGGGCCCAGAAAAGGAAGGAAAACTGCCATTTCTAGATGTTCTGGTCATCCGCAAACCCAATCAACAATTGGGCCACACAGTTTACAGAAAACCTACACACACAGATAGATACCTTCATAAAAACTCCAACCATCACCCAAGTCAAAAAAGGAGCACAATCAAAGCCCTGACAGACCGTGCACAAAGAATCTGCGAACCTCACCTCCTCCAAGGTGAACTCAACCACCTAAACTGGGCTCTACAGGCCAATGGATACTCCACCACAGACATCAGAAGAGCTGCAAGGCCAAGAACAAGCCATGAGAGTCAAGACAAAGATCCACCCAGAGGAAAGGTGTACTTACCATACATCAAGGGAACTACTGACCGCATAGGGAAGCTGATGAAGAAGCACAACCTACAAACTATCTACAAACCCACGAAGAAAATCCAACAAATGCTACGGTCAGCGAAGGACAAGAGGGATCCTCTCTCTTCTGCAGGAGTCTACCGGATACCATGCAGCTGTGGACAAGTCTACATAGGGACCACCAAACGCAGCGCCCAAACAAGAGTCAAAGAACATGAAAGGCACTGCAGACTAATTCAACCAGAGAAATCAGCCATAGCAGAGCATTTGATGAACCAGCCTGGACACAGAATACTATTTGAGAACACAAAAATGCTGGACCATTCTAACAACTATCATGTCAGACTACACAGAGAAGCCATTGAAATCCACAAGCATGTGGACAACTTCAACAGAAAGGAAGAAACCATGAAAATGAACAAAATCTGGCTACCAGTATTACAAAACTCAAAAATCAGAACAGTAAATAAAAAGCAATACTCTGAAAACAGAGGGTTTCCAGACATGAATCAACCAAGGGCAGTTAACGACTCTAAACAAAGGATGCCCCAGAGGCAGGAAGAAGACAGCAGATAAGCTTTTCAATGCTAATTTAAGTGATTAACTACACATTCACACTGACCTCTCTCACCCTAGACTTTCCACAGATATATATTAACCTCTTTGCTTAGTTTTCTCCATACCTCACAACCTCGGAGGATGCCTGCCATAGATGTGGGCGAAACGTCAGGAGAGAATGCTTCTGGAACATGGCCACACAGCCCGAAAGACATACAACAACCCTGTGATCCCGGCCATGAAAGCCTTCGACAACACATAGTTATTATTTGTTTGTTTGTGTATATTTTTCTAGACTTCTTACAAACGCTTTGTGGCTCCTAACAAGCTTTTCCCAATCACTGCAATAGCCTTTGTGATTTGATCCTTTATCTTGTTTGGCAGTTCATGTTTTGCAGGTATAAAACATGTAATCAGACCAAAGTTCTACTGGAGTTGTGAGCTCTAACTTTATTTTCTTTTTATATTCAAATGCCTACTGCACCTAATTTGCTGACAGCTTGCTTAGACTTGGAACTGAGTTATTTTTTGTCTGTTGTGCCGGAGAGCATTTTTATTTTTATTTTTAATGGTACAATCATAACTGCAACATGAACATATTAGTAATAAGTGATTCTGTAAATGTTTTTTATACAGTAAAAAGTGATTGACATAATGAGTAATAGTGGGCATTGGCTTGGTCAAGGCGACACAATGAGCATGTGACAGATGTAGGGCTTCAATGCCTTCCTGATAGAATGCAGCACTGTCTTTTGGGCTGACCTTGTAGAGACATGCAGAAATAAAACATTTTTGTGGGTTCTGACTACAACAGAAAATCTTAGTCTTTAGCTATTTTTTTCTCTGTTTATTGCATAACAAAAATCATCCATCATGTCTTTAAGAAATAAAAAGGTGAGATGGTGAATAGTTACGGTCTTGCATTAAATGCTTACAAGCCACCGATATTCACCACAAAATATCAAAATATCTGACTACAATTTGGATCATGAACAGTGCTCATATTGTTTTGAGAACTTTGTGTTGATTTCAGAAAGAACATAAAGCTCTCATTAAAATCCTGGTTTTATAACTATTGCTAGAGTTGGTTTTGTATGTCAGCGATTAGTCAATACTAGAAGCTATTTGTTGTTTGTTAACTTTGAAAAGCTTTTATTTTGCTAGTTTTTTACCAGTGTGATCCCAGAAGTCTAACTGCAAAATGAAACATTGCACCTAAGGTGGTCTGGCTTTAAAATCTACATTCCCATGTTACATTTCTCCTATCATAATTTCTGGTGGAGTGCTTCCAGACTGGTTATGATTATACTGTTGGTTTCTGTATTCTCACCATTAAAAGAAAGCAAGATGAATAGTGACATGGTTTAATGGGAGTGATATGGCATAGTTATGTGAGATATTAAGATTAATGATGGAATATGGGTACAGGACTGTAGCTTTTGTCAATAACCCCAGGTTTCCTCTAGTGGTGGTGGTTGCTGTTGTTGTTGTTGTTGTTGTTGTTGTTGTTGTTGTTGTTGTTATGAGTCATTTTTTACTTGTGGTGACCCAATATTCATAATATTGTATTGTAATATGATATAATACTAATAATACAATATAATAATATTAATTATATATTATATTGTACATGTAATATTACTAATAATATTACAATATATTGATACAGTACAATATAGTAATTTATTACCAGTATTGTACTATGCTAATATAATATTTATTTATTTATTTATTTACAGTATTTATATTCCGCCCTTCTCATCCCGAAGGGGACTCAGGGCGGATTACAATGAACACATATATGGCAAACATTCAATGCCAATAGACAAACAACATTCAGTTTTAGACAGACACAGAGGCATTTTTTAACATCTTTCCAGCTTCACGATTTCCGGACACAGATGGAGCTGTTGCTTCCGTTCATTGGTGGCTGTTCTTCCTCTTCTTTTCCTCCTGAGCAGTTTTATGGTGTTGTAGATTAGTTAAATTAGCCTCCCGCATAAAGCGTCCCTAAATTTTCCCTACTTGACAGATGCAACTGTCTTTCGGGGCTGCTAGGTCAACAGCAAGCCGGGGCTATTTTTAAAATTTTTTTTTATGGTCGGAGGCTTAACCCGACCCGGGCTTTGAACTCATGACCTCTCGGTCAGTAGTGATTTATAGCAGCTGGTTACTAGCCAGCTGCGCCACAGCTGTAAATTTAATTTGTAAGCCGCTCTGAGTCCCCTTCGGGGTGAGAAGGGCGGCATATAAATGTAGCAAATAAATAAATAAATAAATAAATAAATAAATAAATAAATAAAGGCAAACCCTATCGTGGGCTTTGTTCAGAAGATGCTTGCCTTTGCCATCCTCAGAGGCTGAGAGAGTGTAACTTGACCAAACTCACCCAGTGGCTTTTCATGACCAAGCAGGGATTTGAACCCAGGTCTCTAGAGTCATAGTCAGCTGATTAAACAATTGTATCACGGAACTCCAAGTTTTATCTTTACATTATTGAGAAGTTGCCTCTTGAAAAGCTTAGTCAAAAGAAATTTTGTAATTTGGCACACCAGGTAGTTCTATTACTGAAATGTGTTTAAGGGTGTCGCATTGCCTAATATTCCATCCCATATCATCCTGATTTCTTAATATGGTTTTCCACATTATACTATTGTATGCCAGGTTTGTTTACTGTTCCTCATATCTATTACTTGAGTTTAGATTTGATTGTTTCATTTCTTAGTACCTCAACAGGTGTCTGAAGCCAAATTATTTATTTTACAGTGGTCATCAAAGGCATATTATTTGCACATATCGCTTTACAAGTCCAATTGAAATGGTTATATCATTGGTAGCAGAAGTAAACAGTTACCTTTGCATTTATGTGAGTTTGAAAGCAGAAACAGTTCAGTAAGGTGGATTAGTGAAAGTGTTATATTGAAAGGCAGTCAAAAAGCTTATGAACTCTGTTTAACTTTTTTAAAAATAGATTTTTTTTGAAGGTTTATATTTACAAAACGTGAAAAGTATGGGGTTATTAGAGGAGGATAGGGATAAGAAACATTGCGTATTGGGTGTTTCCTAGGTATCTGCCAGCTAAAGGGGAATCTACAGGAAGTGTTTAAAGAGAGAAATAGGCTAGGTAAGTGTGGGTAGGGGGGCTGGATTGAAGGATTTGACTTCTAATCTTCTCTATTGTGGTTACAGTAGAGTCTCACTTATCCAACACTCGCTTATCCAACGTTCTGGATATCCAATGCATTTTTGTAGTCAATGTTTTCAATACATCATGATATTTTGGTGCTAAATTCGTAAATACAGTAATTACTGCATAGCATTACTGCATATTGAACTACGTTTTCTGTCAAATTTGTTGTATAACATGATGTTTTGGTGCTTAATTTGTAAAATCATAACCTAATTTGATGTGTAATAGGCTTTTCATTAATCCCTCTTTATTATCCAACATATTTGCTTATCCAACGTTCTGCCGGCCCGCTTATGTTGGATAAGTGAGACTCTACTGTACTTCCTTCTTGGTTTTCTTAAATTCTAGTCTCAATCTGCTTTTTCCTTTTCTTGTCCTATGGGGGCATTATTTTATTATAAGTCTTCTTATATTTCAACTATCAATTTGATATTTTCTTGGATCATATAGTCTTTAATTAATGACCAGTCCATAATTTTACTTTTTTTACATTCATTATTTTTCATCATTTGTGTTAAAGTGTCCATATTCATTATGTCCATTATTTTCAAAATCCATTGTTTTTTCATTGGTATTTCCTTCATTATCCAATGACGTGCGTAGTTCATTCTTGCTGCTGTTGTTAGATAATGGACGAGTTTTTCTTTGTTCTCTTCGATGCCTGGATCTGTTATTCTGAGTAGTAGGAGTTCATGTTTTTTGTGGCAAGTTTATTTTTAATGCTTTTTAAAATCTCTTCGTGTATTCCTTTCCAATATTTTTGGGCTATTTTACAACTCCACCACATATGGTAGAAGGATCCTGTTTGTTCATCACATTTCCAACACTTGTCGTTCATTTTTGGATATCTTAAAGGGATATTTTGATTTTGTTAGTTCTATTCTAACCAATGCTTATATTTAAGTTACATTGCTGCACTAAAAACCTTACCCAAATGAGGATGAACCTTTGATGAAATAAGGCAGGCAAAAGTACATTTATTTCTTATGTAAATTGAATGGAAAAAAAAAACATATTCCTCTGACCCACTTGGAAAGACCCACTTGGAAATGATTGATACAATAGAACTAAGGGGGATTCATTTTGCATTTCTAAATCCTAAAAGTATGTAACTATAGTTAATATTTCTGGTTTTTTTAAATCACCCATGATTTTGTTTCGATCTGTGGTGATGAAGGAGGGACAACACAGCTAATAAAAAAGCTACCTCTCCCCGTCAACCATGTTCTTGGGGAAATAAAATCAAAATTACAATCAATTATATTTTGGAAAAATGTATTTTGGGTTCTAGAATAGTTTAAAATACAAATATATGAATAATATAATTCATATTAAAACACTCAAGATGTTTCTCATCTTTGCTTCAGGGTCTCATTGGAAATAGTCAGGCATTTGAACTAGTGTTCTGTTGAAGACGTTTAGTATGGGAGGCTGCCAACACTCTTGTTTTGCAGCTCCCTGGTAACAAGTTCATTTACTTGGTCAAATGCATATTTGCATATCCCCTAGTGCTGTTTGCATGTTCTGTTATGTTTTTTATCTCAAGGTGAATTGCCATTCTGCAAGAGCCACACTGAAGATAGAATGGGGCAGAAAACACAAATGCCAGCATGATGTTGTGGTTTGAATGTAGAAACAAAACTTCAGGAGACCAGAGTTGTTATTGCTGTTGTTTTGTATATTTATATCACACCTGTCTCTCGATAATGAGACTCTAGACAACTAACAACATGTTTAAAAACAAAGTTATACAAAAGGTATAATAAAAGATGTTTCTTTTTTAAAGGCTAAGCAATTGATAAGTTAAAAGCATTAAAACTAATTAAAAGACAACATACAAAACTTAAAAGCCCACTCCTGTCAGTTTTCAAAAGCCCGACAACATAAACATGTTCTAATATGATGATAGAGAGCAAAGATAGATCTGATAACAACTCCTAGGAAGGCCTTATCTCTCTTATTCTCAAAAGGAAGCCTGAGAAGGTGGCGAGATAGAGAAAAAGGCCTCTTGGGATGACCTTAAAGCTGGAATGTTGTTGTGTGCCTTTAAGTTATTTCTGACATATGGCAAGCTTATCACGTACTTTTCTTGGCACAATTTGTTCAGAGAGAGGTTTGAAACTGGGAGAGTGTAATTTGCCCAAGATTTCTCAGTGAGTTTCATGGCTAAGTGAGGATTCAGAACTTGATCTCCATAGCCACACTCAAAACATTACTTCACCTAAGACATATGGGCTTTACAGAATTCAAATCCCCATCAGCCATTGAAACCCATTGGATGACCTTCAACAAATCACACTCTCTCTGCTTCATGCAACATTTGGCCTTACAGTAGAGTCTCACTTATCCAAGCCTCGCTTATCCAAGCCTCTGGATAATCCAAGCCATTTTTCTCATCAATGTTTTCAATATATCGTGATATTTTGGTGCTAAATTCGTAAATACAGTAATTACAACATAACATTACTGCGTATTGAACTACTTTTTCTGTCAAATTTGTTGTAAAACATGATGTTTTGGTGCTTAATTTGTAAAATCATAACCTAATTTGATGTTCAATAGGCGTTTCCTTAATCCCTCCTTATTATCCAAGATATTCGCTTATCCAAGCTTCTGCCGGCCCGTTTAGCTTGGATAAGTGAGACTCTACTGTATTTATTTATTTATGACATTTCTGCCCCACCTTTTCCAACCCCGGAGGGGAATCAAGATGGCTTACATATAGTCAACTATTCAATACTTTAAAAACAGTGTACAACTCAAGTCAATGTTACAAGATAATTATAAAATACATTAACAGAATTAAAACATTTAAAACAAAACATTCACAGTTAATCATGTAATCCACAAGCATAAATCAGGCCGTTCCAGGAGTCATTGCACATCAATCCATATATGTCTATTTCACAAGTTCTCCAAAAGCCTGGTCACAAAAGCCATGTTTTGACTTTCTAACAGAAGGTTAAGAGGGAGGGGACTGATCTAATATCCCTGAGGAGGGAATTCCACAGTCGAGGGACCGCCACTGAGAAGGCCCTGTCTCTTGTCACCGCCAATCGTACCTTGTCTTGTCCCTGCCAATCGTGCTAAAGCCTGCACTTTGAATTGTGCTCGGTAGCAGACTGGCAGCCAGTGGAGCTGACGCAACTGGGAGATTGTTGGACCATTTGAAACTTCCGAACAGTTTTCAACGGCAACCCCATGTAGAGTTCATTGTAGTAGTCTATTCGGGATGTGACCAGAGCGTGGACTACCGTGGCCAAGTCTGACTTCCGAAGATACAGGCGCAACTGGCACACAAGTTTTAATTGTGCAAAAGCTCCCCTGGCCACCGCCAAAACCTGGGGTTCCAGGCTCAATGATGAGTCCAGGAGAACTTCCAAGCTGCGAACCTGTGTATTCAGGAGGAGTGTAATTTTGGTCTTCATTGTTTCTCATCAGTCATGTTTCTCATATTAAATTACCACTTATCCTGTACACTTCTATGACATTGGGTAGTTTCTAATAGCTGCATTGGCCAACTGGGATTTTTCTTCTAATATTCTATAGAGTATAAGGAAATACTTTAATAAATTTCCCTTGTGCTGGGATACACAATGCATAATTTTACAAAGCAGGCAGTAATGTGCAGTATGATAGATGGACATGGCCTTTTGAAACTGCTGCATGACATAACACCACTGCATCAAAGCACTGACAAGAAGCACTTACAAAAGTGCATTGATGGTTGCATTTTAAAAACAAAAACCATTTTTCCACATTCTACTTAAAACAGAACCAAGTGTCATTCTTTTGTTGGCAACTGAAAATACATCCAATTTTCACTTTGCAACCTCTTATCCATCAGATACATAATCTTCACATCCCACAGTATGCATTTTTGTCAGTTAAGAGAACCTCTGTATGGAATAATTCGTGTGACATTCAGAAACCTATAATTTGTTTAATTTATCATGATATCAGGTAGCCCTGCCATTTTTTTAATAGAAGGCAGTATTTTGTTCCTTAATGATGGATGGGTATTAGTTTGAAGCAAATAAAGTACGAATATCTCCCTGTGTACACTTTGCCAACCTACATGCTTTGAAAGATGTTAATCTTTACGAGCCCCTTTCACAAATTCCATTACTATCCTTCTTTTATGTATGTGCGGACAGACTATTCTTATATAGGATCCAATTATCTGTAAACTGTAATGTAAATATATAGCAGCATACGAGTTCACAACTCATAATAGTGTGGAGGAGGGACCCATGTCCCCAGTCCTGACCCTGAAAATTTAAAGTGCAATTTTTAGTGAGTCCAGTTTGTGAGCCTAACTATCCTCATAGCTAGAACAAAAGAGTAAGGTTCAGTGTTTCATTCATAATAGGATTTGCCAGTATCAGTTTCCCTAAGTTCCTGGACGTCTTGCAAGGCCCAGGCATTAGCGAGAATTATCTGCTTACCTCGAATCTGCTACATATACTATTTTTATGTTTAATGAAAGCGGAAAGCAATGTTTCCATTCTTTGACACTTCACCCACTAGGTTAACACGTTACCTAGGTTTTTCATCTGTGGCAGAGGGAGTACTGGTTTTTTCAGAGGTCTCAATGAAAGAATTGCAAGGGACCTCTGAAGATGGCGGCTACAGATGCATGTGAAACATCAGGAGAGAATGCTACTAGAATACAGCCTGAAAAACTCACATTAACTCGGATTCAGTGCGTTTCCTTCCAGGAAATATTACTATTGCCCTTTTTTCCAGAATAGTTACTATTAATATTTATTTATTTATTTATTTATTTGCAGTACGTATTTATATTCCGCCCTTCTCACCCTGAAGGGGACTCAGGGCGGATCACAATGTACATATATATGCCAAACATTCAATGTGTGATGACCCATGGGCCTTGTAGTCCTGCTCAGGACATTGTAATTCCTGATGAAGATGAAAACTTGGGTTTTTTACCTTCCCAGTCTGAACTGGATTCCTCTCTGCCAGATCTTTCCCAGGCAGATCTGGGAACCTTGCACCTGCAAGAAAGTTGTCTCCCAGAAGTATGTCAAACAAGCCCAGAGCCTACTTCTCCCGTATTCTTGCGCCGGGAGTTTTGTAAACAACAGAGAAGTTTGGATTCAGCTTCGCGCAGGAGTGCGAGGATTGCAGCTAAGAATGTGGCCAATTAAGACTGCTTCTCGTGAGAATCTTTGGGGAGTCTCACATCTGGTCTCAGAGTTAGCTTTCGGTTCTGATTCCCAGAGAACTGCTTCGGCGGGAAGCTAGACTCTATTTAGGTGTTTTACCCGCGTAGTAACTTCGCGGAGTCAATTCGTCAGCCTACGGAGCGAGTTGTGTCTGGACAGCGCGCTCCGGTTCAAGCCTCGCTCCTGCTCAAGCCTTGCCTTGCTATCCAGCCTTCGCCTTGCTTCCCAGCCTTTGTTTATCTACGGACTTTGCCTTGTTTCCCAGGATCAATCCTTGCCTTGTTCCACGGATTTATCAAGTTATACCACGGACCTTGTTCTTGTTCTTAGTTACCTTGTTCCACGTTCAAGCCTTGTTTCAAGTATCAAGTTATTTCCTAGCCTCGCTCAAGTTTCATGGACTAAAGGACCTTGTCATCTCCCCTCACTTTGCTTGGCAAAGTGAGTGTTTCGGTTATTGGATTACAACTTTGGACCTTAATATTTCTTATTGGACATTGCTTTTTTGGACTAATTCTGACCTTTCCTGGAAGGTCTAATTCTGGACTATTTTCTACACTTGTTTTTATTAACTTTATATATTCCTACAATAAAGATATTAGATAGATTCTGGCCTCTGTGTATGGTTATTGGTGCTCTGCAGCCTGGGTCGTGACAGTTTGACTCCGCCACCCTAAGCACCAATTAACCTCGGCCAGAATGTCTACCGGAACCGTACCTGGGCCGAGCGGCCAGCCGATTACCTACACCATCGACAAGGAAGAGGTGGACCGAATCCGTGATAAGCTCAATGCACAGGATGGAGAAATAAGGGGTTTGAAGGAACGCGGAGTTCGTCTTCCGGCCATGGCGTTGCCAACCAAGTTTACTGGAGAAGCTTCTAAGGTTCATGTCTTCCGTCGCCAATGTCAAGCTTATCTGGAGGCCCGTGCTGCCGAGTTTCCCCAAGAAGACATCAAAGTGGCATGGGTTTACAGTCTTCTAGACGGGCCAGCGGCCAGCTGGGCGACGGCACTGTTCGACCAAGCCTCTCCACACCTAAGATCAGCGCAACACTTCTTGGACCACCTCAAGGAGACTTGGGGAATCGAGGACAATTTGGAGGCAGCCGGTCACAAACTCCGTCGCCTTTTCCAAGGAGACAGACCTATGTCTCAGTATATAGCCGAGTTCCGAGTGCTGGCCCACAACACCGGCTGGAACGATGTAGCCCTCAGGGGACAATTCCGGGAGGGTCTCAACATTGAAATGCTGGAAGAAATCTCCAAGGTGGATCCTCCCCAGACCCTCGAGGCACTCATTGATCAATGTTTACGGGCTGAAGTCATGATTGCCAACAGGAAACAGTGGGTTCGAGGCCAGGGCAGTAGAGCCGGGGCAAAACCCCCCGCTCCCGCCAGCGTTCAGCCACGTCCGGTGTGGAGACCCCCACCGCCAACCCCATACCCCAGAGGAGGCGAGGAGGTGCCGATGCAGTTGGGCAATGTGCGTCCCAGACTAGATGCCGCCGAGAAGGCCCGTCGTCAACGCTTAAACCTCTGCTGGTACTGCGGGAACGGGGGCCACTTCGCCAGAGAGTGCCCAGCCAAAGGGAAGCCTGCCGCCCGTCTTGCGGCGGCGTCCTCCACGGAGACGAAGGCGTCTGAGCCGACTGGCACACAGCCGGCGGGGGAAGCCAACGACCGGGTGTAGAGGGGCTCGCCAACCCGGTCAAAAAATCCATCCAAGAGCCGCCAACCGGGGTCCTGTTCCTTCTCGTGGTCACATTATGGTCAGCAAAAAGGGGACCCGTCATGATCCACGCCATGATAGACTCTGGAGCTACCAACAATTTCATCGATAGAGAGTATGCCGACTCTCTGGGATTACAATATCATGATTTCAAGAATGCCCGTGTGGTGCAAGCCATAGACGGCCGTCCCCTCAAGACGGGCCCCGTAAGTCAGTGGTCGGAACCCACCAGGATGTGGATAAGGGAACATATGGAAGAGATTTCCTTCTTTGTTACCGAGGTCCCCCATTTCCCTGTGATTTTGGGAATTCCATGGCTGACTCTCCACGACCCTAACATCTCCTGGTCCAACAGAGAACTGCAGTTTGCTTCACCGTACTGCCAAAACCATTGCCTCGTAGCCAAGGTATGCCATGCCACAGACACCGAGCCCATCATCACCTTGCCAAAGAAGTACTCCGAGTATTGGGATGTATTCAATGAGAAAGAAGCCGAAAAATTACCCCCACATAGACCTTATGACTGTGCCATTGACTTGGTGGAGGGGGCCCCGATCCCGCGAGGGCATCTCTACTCCCTGACTGAACCAGAGCAAGAAGCTCTCAGGGAATTCCTAGAGACAAACCTTCGCAAGGGATTCATCAGACCCTCTCAATCCCCAGCCGCCTCCCCAGTGATGTTTGTGAAGAAGAAGTCAGGGGAACTACGCTTGGTGGTGGACTACAGAGCATTGAACAATATCACCAAGCGGAACAGCTATCCCCTGCCTTTAATCTCGGATCTACTGGATCGGCTTCGAGGAGCCAAGGTTTACACCAAGCTGGATCTTCGGGGGGCTTACAACTTAGTTCGCATCAGGGAAGGGGACGAGTGGAAGACCGCCTTCCAGACCAAATTCGGATTATTTGAGTCCCGAGTTATGAATT
Source organism: Anolis carolinensis (assembly GCF_035594765.1). Lineage (NCBI taxonomy): Eukaryota > Metazoa > Chordata > Lepidosauria > Squamata > Anolidae > Anolis > Anolis carolinensis. The sequence continues at coordinate 66,592,793 of NC_085846.1, forward strand.
TCGGTTTATGCGGAGCCCCCGCAACGTTCCAGCATTTTGTCAATGACATTTTTCAGGACTATCTAGACAGGTTCTTGATAATCTACCTGGACGATTTTTTGGTGTTTTCCAGATCACAATCAGAACATGAGAACCACGTCAAAATGGTGTTACAACGATTGCGGGATCATGGACTTTATGCCAAGCTGGAAAAATGCGCTTTTGATCTACAAGAGGTAGATTTCCTTGGTTACCGCATCTCGCCTCTAGGGCTTTCCATGGATCCAGCCAAAGTTTCAGCAGTATTGGAATGGCGGGCGCCAACTAACAAGAAAGAGGTGCAGCGTTTCTTGGGGTTCGCGAACTACTACCGCAAGTTCATTCCAGATTTTGCCCGCTGGTCCGACCCCATCACTAGCTGCATCCGTGGAAAGCAGCCTTTCCGCTGGACTGATCAAGCAGAGAAAGGGTTCCAGCAACTAAAGAAACTATTCACCTCCCAGCCAATTCTACAGCACCCAAATCCTGGAACCCCTTTTGTGGTGCAAGCGGACGCCTCTGATGTGGCAATTGGGGCTGTACTCTTACAACCGGTGGGAGATCACCTCCACCCCTGTGCCTTTTATTCTCGTCAACTAACCACACCAGAGAGGAATTACACCATTTGGGAAAAAGAACTACTGGCCATAAAGGCAGCCTTTGAAACTTGGAGACATTGGCTAGAAGGGGCCAAATTTCCCATTGAAGTCCACACTGATCATCGTAATCTAGAACATCTAAGAACTGCCCGCAAACTAAATCAGAGGCAGCAACGTTGGGCTTTATTCTTTGAACGTTTCAACTTCCAGATCCATTATGTGACCCCAGCCCAAACCAAGCAAGCAGACGCCCTGTCACGTAAACCGGAATACGCTGCAGGACGCAAGGAGACCTTTGAATCCCAACTGCTACAACCTGAGAACTTTGCCACGCTCACGGTGGGGAACACCAAATCCATTCCCATTGGTTCAACTTCCCCTACTCCAGGACCCATCTGTGCTCAAGAAATCAGGGCTAGTCAGCAAGCAGATGCCTGGGCGCAGGACCAACTTCGCCAAGGTCTGCATTTCCCCTTTTCGCTTAAAGATGGGCTGCTCTGCTATAGAAATCATGTCTATATCCCACCCGGACCGGGCAGGGAAAAAGCGCTTCGTCTGTGTCATGACTGCAAACCAGCAGGACACTTCGGACTATTTAAAACTATGCATTTGATCCTAAGGGATTTTTGGTGGCCCAAGATCCGCAAGGATGTGGAAAAATATGTCAACACCTGCCCAGTATGCCAGCGCTCCAAGATACGAAGGGAGAAGCCCTCAGGGCTTTTACACCCCCTTCCTACCCCATCTCGCCCATGGGAAATAATTTCCGCGGATTTCATCACTGACCTACCACCTTCCTGTGGATTCACCACGATCTTAGTGGTGGTGGACCTATTCACCAAGTTAGCCCATTTCATTCCCTGCGAAGGCCTCCCCACGGCCAAGGAAACTGCGGACCTATTTCTTCAACATGTCTTCAGACTACATGGATTGCCCAAGAGTTTAGTCACAGACCGTGGATCTCAATTCACCTCTCGTTTTTGGAAGGCACTACAAAAACTATTGGGCATAGACTCTCGCTTATCTTCAGCTCATCATCCCCAAACAGATGGGCAAACGGAGCGCACCAATGCCACTTTGGAGCAGTATCTTCGCTGTTATGTAAACTATCAACAGGACAATTGGGCTTCTCTGTTACCACTGTCTGAGTTTGCCTACAACAATGGAGTTCAAGCTTCTACAAAAGAAACGCCGTTCTTTGCAAACTACGGCTTCCATCCACGTTTCTTTCCCCCTGTCATTGAAACTTCAGAGGTTCCCGCAGCAGAGGATTGGCTGCAGGAACTCACAGCGGTGCAACAACTTTTGCTCCAGCAACTGGACCAAGCCAAGGAGGACTATAAACGCCACGCTGACAAACATCGCCAGCCGGGCCCCGAAATCAAGGTAGGAGATCGGGTTTTCCTGTCCACTCGCTTTCTGCCCTCCCACCGCCCTTGCCGGAAGTTAGATGCCCGTTTCATTGGCCCCTATCCAGTGGTGGCGCAATTAAACCCCGTGACTTTCAAACTCCAACTTCCGCGTTCAATGCGCATTCACCCAGTGTTTCACCGTTCCCTGCTCCTTCCGGCGGATGGTGTGCGTCCTGATACAGACCAACCGGCCCCCCCTCCTGTTTTGATGAATGGGGAGGAGGAGTTCGAGGTTGAGGACATTTTGGATTCTCGCTTTCACCGCCGCCGCCTACAATATCTCATTGACTGGGTGGGTTTTGGCCCTGAGGAACGCTCCTGGGAAGACGCCTCCACAGTCCATGCTCCTGATCTAACCCGTCGCTTTCATCAGACCTATCCCACCAAACCGCGACCTCGCGCCTCGGGGAGAGGGCCCCAGTTTGGGAGGGGCCTTGAGGAGGGGGATAGTGTGATGACCCATGGGCCTTGTAGTCCTGCTCAGGACATTGTAATTCCTGATGAAGATGAAAACTTGGGTTTTTTACCTTCCCAGTCTGAACTGGATTCCTCTCTGCCAGATCTTTCCCAGGCAGATCTGGGAACCTTGCACCTGCAAGAAAGTTGTCTCCCAGAAGTATGTCAAACAAGCCCAGAGCCTACTTCTCCCGTATTCTTGCGCCAGGAGTTTTGTAAACAACAGAGAAGTTTGGATTCAGCTTCGCGCAGGAGTGCGAGGATTGCAGCTAAGAATGTGGCCAATTAAGACTGCTTCTCGTGAGAATCTTTGGGGAGTCTCACATCTGGTCTCAGAGTTAGCTTTCGGTTCTGATTCCCAGAGAACTGCTTCGGCGGGAAGCTAGACTCTATTTAGGTGTTTTACCCGCGTAGTAACTTCGCGGAGTCAATTCGTCAGCCTACGGAGCGAGTTGTGTCTGGACAGCGCGCTCCGGTTCAAGCCTCGCTCCTGCTCAAGCCTTGCCTTGCTATCCAGCCTTCGCCTTGCTTCCCAGCCTTTGTTTATCTACGGACTTTGCCTTGTTTCCCAGGATCAATCCTTGCCTTGTTCCACGGATTTATCAAGTTATACCACGGACCTTGTTCTTGTTCTTAGTTACCTTGTTCCACGTTCAAGCCTTGTTTCAAGTATCAAGTTATTTCCTAGCCTCGCTCAAGTTTCATGGACTAAAGGACCTTGTCATCTCCCCTCACTTTGCTTGGCAAAGTGAGTGTTTCGGTTATTGGATTACAACTTTGGACCTTAATATTTCTTATTGGACATTGCTTTTTTGGACTAATTCTGACCTTTCCTGGAAGGTCTAATTCTGGACTATTTTCTACACTTGTTTTTATTAACTTTATATATTCCTACAATAAAGATATTAGATAGATTCTGGCCTCTGTGTATGGTTATTGGTGCTCTGCAGCCTGGGTCGTGACACAATGCCATTAAACAAACAACACACAGACAGACAGACACAGAGGCTATTTAACTTCCCAGCTTCTGGCTTTGTGAGGGTATTCTCGATTCCGGCCACAGGACCCATCCACTGTGACGATGAGTCCTTTTGATGGTGTACTTCCTCATCCAGCGTGCAGGCTGCTGGACTTTTTTTTTTTTAAGGTGTTGTAAATCAGTTATATTAGCCTCCCCTCATAAGTGGTCCCTAAATTTTCGTATTTGACAGATGCAACTGTCTTTCAGGTTGCTTAGGTCAACAATGAGCAGGGCTATTTTTTATTTTAATTGTCGGGTGCTCACTCCGACACGGGCTGGCCTCGAACTTTTGATCATAGTGATTTATTGGAGCTGGCTACTAACCAGCCGGCTACTAACCAGCCTGCGTCACAGTAGTATTTTAACACCAATAGTAGTATTTTAATTATTTCATTTTGTTGTTACTAGTGCTTATACTACCACTATTGGCTTCAAAGAGAATGTTTTAAAGATGAGTCCATGCCTCAAGAAGATGCCCAGTCTAATTTCAGACAAGGGAAGTGAATATTACAATTCGGGCTTTTATCTTCATACTTAAACTGGCAATATACTTCGCCCACTGAACTCATTTCTGTGCTCATTGCTTTGGAAAATAGAGTGTAGTCTAACTCACAATTCTGGTGTTGGTTGTTTATAGCAATAAGAATATCACTCTTTATATTGCATGCTCCAATTGCTTCATTCCAACGAAGATGTAATTTTAAAAGGGCAAATTTATGCTTGGCATGTAATGATGCTCCCATTGCTTAAGGGAGTGATACGTATTCTTTAGAAAACAATATTTAGCTGTACCAAAGTTTTTACAAAAGAATTGCAAACGGAACTTACACATTTACTAAAATGATAAAATTGCATTCAAACAGTACAGGAAACTACTGTCTGCCATCATTGGAATGAGCCTAGGCAAGTCCCGGGCTACTTCAGTCCTTTGCTAGAATGTTGGTATGAAGTGGAGGTTTATAAGTTTTGGCGTGCATTTGGGATCTTCCTCTTTTATTTTGCATATCATTATACATTATACCCCCCATTCCTTTTTTTACTGTTGGGTGCCTTTAAGTCATTTTTGACTTATAGCAACCTTAAGGTGAACCTACCATAGGCAGTTTATTTCTTTCAAGTTTATGAACTTGTGTTGGGGATTTTAACATCCATGCTGATTCTCTCTTATCAGGGCCAGTCCAGGATTTCATGGCTTTCATGATAATAATACACCTGTCTGAATTAATATCTGACCCTACACATGGAGCAGGCGCCATTCTTGATCTGATTTTTTGCCTATCGTGGTGGTGATTCTCATGGGGATGGAAGGACTGATACAATCCCATTTTCCTGGACAGTTCATTACCTGTTAGGGGTGGTAAACCCATTAAAATAGTCCACTTCAGAGACCAGTGGATCCAAAATTATTCTTAAATGCTTTTGGAGATTCTCCAGCTGCTAGCGTTGTTGGTTCTGTTGATGTTCCAGTTGATCTATGGAATAAGAAGATGCCCATGCAGTTGACACAGTTATTCCCAAGTGTCCTTCGTGCAGAGCAGCAGCTCCTTAGTTTTCTGAAGAATTCAGGGTAATGAAGCTCTAGGGTTGATGACTACAGTAACAGTAGAGCATCGGGTCCGACCCATTTTAAGATCTACTTTACAGCAGGGAGGATAGCAGAGAAATTATTCTTTGCTGCCTCTGTTACATTAGCTTAATTTTGTCCAGTACCATAGTTCTGGGTACCTAAAGGACTATTGCATCCTAAACGTCAGACTGTTGAGGAGGTGCCCTAAGAAAAAAACCACTATGATGAATACTTTGGAGAGAAAAGTTAGATATTCAGAGGAATCCTTGTTGTGTATCTTGTGATCTTGTATCTTGTGAAGTATCTTGTGAATGTAACAGGGCTTTCTCTGTAAGATTCCTTGACTGTGGAAGTTGGCCTCAGGTGGACAGCTAGAACATTGCTGTATTGCATGGAATTCAGCATTTGATATTGCTGTTTCAACTGTTTTAAAACTGGATTCTCAGATTGAATTTCAGACCGATTTAAGAGAGTATTTTAATGGGTTTTTAATGTTTTAATCTCAGTGTTGTTATACTTGGGTTTTATTTGTTTGTTGCTTTGGAAGCCCTTGTAGGATGCAAGGTGATACAGAAATATGACAAAAGAGTAAATAAATGAGGTTAATAGTTTGCTATTAATAATAACAGGCAATCCTAGATAAACAAGTTCTAGCAATAGTTTTGACATACACAAAGATGGGCAAATTATTGTAGTTTTTTTTAAAAAAAATCAACCAGTCATATATATTGGTATAATTCTTCTACACCTTCTAACTAATAGTGCAAGTTTCATTTACTGTTCCCCCCTCAAAAGAAAATATAGGAAAGGATGAGGCAGTGTACCTGTTTTTGGAGATTTTGTCCTAGACAAAAGATTCTAAGACAGAGGCTGGAGATTTCTCATCTCTATATATATAAAAGGGTAATGAAATTTCGGCCTAGGACAAAACAACAAAACTACACATCCCAGAAACACTAAACTTGCCAGCACAACCCCTCATCCATGCCTCTACGGTCATACAACAAAAAGGAAAGAAAAATAAAGTCCTAATTAGAGGGAGAGGAATAATTGTTTTTATCCAATTGCTGCCCGCTAGAAGGCTAAGCTCCACCCACTTGGTTTCCTAGAAACCCACTCAGCCCAGGGGACAGGCCGAGTTAGGCCTCACTTAGGCCTCTTCCCCGCTGCCTATAAAATACAGATTATCTGATTTTAACTGGATTATATGGCAGTGTAGACTCAAGGCCCTTCCACACAGCTATATAACCCATTTATAATGGACTTAATGTCAGGGGAAAACTTTTACCTTTTACCTTAACTACCACCAGTTCCTCAATACTTTATTTCCCATACCACCATACTTCGCCACAGCAACACGAGGCCGGGCACAGCTAGTTGTATTATAATTTGAAATCTGTGTATCTCAAAAGAATCTGTTTCTATATGTATTCCTAAAGGAACTTTATTTGCCTTTTTCACCTATTTATTTATTTATTGTGTCAGAAGCAAATTGAGAATACAGCTATAATGTATAAAAATCCTTAATCCCTCCTTATTATCCAACATATTCGCTTATCCAACGTTCTGCCAGCCCGTTTATGTTGGATAAGTGAGACTCTACTGTATTTAGGTGGAAATATTTCCTGTAATTTGAATCCATTGCTCAGTCTCCTAGTCTCCAGAGCACAGAAAACAAACTTTCCCTCTCCTCCATGTGACATCCTTTGAGATATTTAAACATGGCTATCATGTCCCCTCTCAGCCTTTTTTTCCCTCCAAGATAGTTCATATTTCCCTTTAAAAGTCTTAGGGCCACACAGGCATGCAGTAACTACTAGCTTTGGAAAAGGAAGCAATTTTCAAATGACAGGAAAGTGATGATGTGGAAATGGCTAAATATTTTATGCTGTACAAAATGGCTGTAGTTTGCTGTCATCCCTTCTGTGCTGTTGTATAGCTCAGGCACCTGGAAAAAATGGGTCACTGGTTCACAGAAGAGGCAACTGCCAAAAAGAGCTATTGTCAAACGGATGCGTTTCTCTTCTTTTTGTCTTAATCACAAATATAATTAACGCGATTACATGAACACGTGACAGAAATTAAGCAATAGCTTGGATCCTTCCCACCTACACTTCTGAGTGTGGGAATGTCCCTCCTCCCTTTGTGAATATAGAAATGGATCCTGTTTGAAAGGCTGATGTTCTAGGGACGCAGACTCAAGCTTTGGGTGTATCTTTGTGCAGTAAGTCTTAGAAAGCATTTTCTGCTGATGTGCTTCTTCATGCGACGCGCAGTACCCAGTCCGATCCCAAGCAGCAGAATGTATTTCCTCCCTCCATCTCTGCATGTCTTTCCGAGCCAACCAGTCTCCATGACAACGTATTAGACGGAAAGAGATGCGAGGACCGGAGCAGAAGAGAAGGAAGGAGTTAGGAAGCCCCAAGAGGTGGTGTGTGGCTCCCACGTCAGAGCCCCAGCCTCGTGATAGGATGGTTTTGCTCACTCCCATCCCCAGCTCCTGTGCAGAGCTTCTTGATCAGAAGACCTGCTGATGCAGCTGCCTCAACAGCCTCTCCCTTTTGCACTTTTATTCTCGCTTTATTGTCTCTCCCTTCTTGGCTTGGCCCCGTTTTCGACTGAAGATGTTCAGCTCCTTGCCAGCAACCCCAGAGCTCCTTGGCAGCCTGATGTTCTGTAAAGGCAGGGAAGCATGGCTGCATTTCACTTGACCTCTGTAGCATTTCTGTAAGATCTCCTCATCGTTGCCCAAGGAGATAAAGGACTATGCAGAAATTCATTGAAGCAGATTACTACGAGCTGGACTGGTACTATGAAGAATGTTCAGATGGTAATGATATGCCTTCTTAATTTCTCTAATATAAGCTGATTTGTCCTCTAACTAGAGAATTTTTTGGAAAAGGCTCAGGATTATGCAGCTAAGGTGGACATCTTACAATGTTTCTTAGCATATGTTTGAAGCATGCTGCAATAGATTCCAATGTAGGGCTTTTGGCTAGTGGGAGTGGCAGCAGAATGTATGGGGGGGGGATCTTTTCAGCAGAAGGAAATGGCTGCAAAATGCTCATTGTGCATTATTGCTTCTGCAGCTAACACCCCAAAACACTTTCCCTTTTACTCAAGGGACTGTTCAGTTTTGGTATGTGAAATCTGTTTAATCATGGGCATATATCATAGTATAAATTGTGGCAGAATGTCATAAAATACAGTAGAGTCTCACTTATCCAACACTCACTTATCCAACGTTCTGGATTATCCAACGCATTTTTGTAGTCAATGCTTTCAATATATCATGATATTTTGGTGCTAAATTCATAAATACAGTAATTACTACATAGCATTACTGCGTATTGAACTACCTTTTCTGTCAAATTTGTTGTATAACATGATGTTTTGATGCTTAATTTGTAAAATCATAACCTAATTTGATGTTTAATAGGCTTTTCCTTAATCCCTCCTTATTATCCAACATATTCGCTTATCCAATGTTCTGCCGGCCCGTTTATGTTGGATAAGTGAGACTCTACTGTATTTGAAAAAAGCTTTCAGCCACGCAGGTGAACTACATATATGAAGTCTTTGTTTCAGGAAAATGCATGAGAAAATGCCAGGTTAAATTACTGGAAGGTTAAATTTGGAGAGAGTCTTCTCTCGAACTTTCTGCTTATGACAGGTTGGTGAGATCAATTTTCATAACCATGAATGTGCTCATCAGTCTCATGACAGAGGAGGAGTGACTGAAAATGCACCACATGGGCTGTGGGAAATTTGAATGTTCAGATTTGGCTACAGTTTAAAGAGCCAAGACAATGAATATATAGGTATTAGAATATTATGACCCAATTCAGCGCTCTAGATGAGGAAGGGCCATAGCTATGTGGGAGTAAGATGATGATAGAAGAAGGGAATTTATGATTTAGCCATTTTTATCCTCATCATCAGGAGGCCCGGCTCTTGCTTCCACCTCCATCTCAAGTGCGGTTGGTGAGGATGAGGGAGAGGGCCTTCTCGGTGATGGCTCCCCGGCTCTGGAATGCTCTCTTCATTAGACTGGCAGCCACCCTGTCCGCTTTTCGTAAAAACCTAAAAACATGGATGTTCTGTTGTTCCTTTGATTAAGCAGTTCACTAGATAATCGGCCCCAACTATAACCAATTATCAGCTCCTACACTTTATCACTGTCCCTTGTCCTATAGGCTTAGCATTCTAATTGACATTGCCCTTCTGGACCTAATTTATTATTGCCTCTGCACTTTCAACCAGCCTGTCCAGTATTTATTACCGTTCGGGCTATTGATTGTTTGATGATGTTGTTTTATGTTGTTATAATGCTGTTAATTTTACTGATTCATGTTTTAAATCTATGTTTGATTGGGCTTCTCCCCATGTAAGCCACCCCAAGTCCTTTCAGGGAGATGGAGGGGAAATATAAAAATGAAGTTATTATTATTATTTACATGCCAAGGTACAGATTTCAAATGATCTAGTTAAGTGGGAGAAATAAGTGCACCACTAAAATATTTGAGTACTACCCTGTTTCCCCTAAAATAAGACATCCCCAGAACATAAGACCTAATAGAGGTTTTGCTGAATTGCTAAATATAAGGCCTCCCCCGAAAGTAAGACCTAGCAAAGTTTTTGTTTGGAAGCATGCCTGCCTAACAGAACACCCGAGCATGCAGGATCGGTAAATGTACGTACCATAGATTGTTGTACATGGAAATATTGGTAGTAAAAAGAAATTATTGACAGGATTCACAGTTTGTCTGGTTATGCTGGTTTATGATGACAACTACTGTACAGTATATAATAAATGTTCATTTTTTGTTCAATAATAAATGTGAATTCTTCTTCATGGAAAAATAAGACATCCCCTGAAAATAAGACCTAGAGCATCTTTGGGAGCAAAAATTAATATAAGACACTGTCTTTTTTCCGGGGAAACACAGTATGCTTAATTTTCAATAATAATAATAATAATAATAATAATAATAATAATAATAATAATAATCCACTGGGGTGTAATATACCCTGTAATTAAAATAGACAAATAAAATATGTCATTAAAATACATATACAGTAGACTCTCACTTATCCAAGCTAAACGGCCCAGCAGATTGTTGGATAAGCAAAAATGTTGAAATAATAAGGAGGGATTAAAGAAAAGCCTATTAAACTTCAAATTACATTATGATTTTACAAATTAAGAACCAAAACATCATGTTTTACAACAAACTGACAGAAAAAGCAGTTCAATACACGGTAACGTTGTGTAGTAATTACTGTATTTACGAATTTAGCACCAAAACATTGCAATGTATTGAAAACATTGACTACAAAAACATTGAGTACGAAAAGGCAGACTGTGTTGGGTAATACAGAATGTTGGATAAGTGAAGGTTGGATAAGTGAGATTCTACTGTATTAACACAGAGAATACATTTAATAATAATAATAATAATAATAATAATCTTTATTTATATCCCACCACCATCTCCCCGAAGGGACTCGGGGCAGCTTACAAAAGCACTCCAGAGTGCTGCAGATAAAATAATCTGTACATAAGCAAAACAACAACAACAACATAAAATATAGGAGCAACCACAATGAATGTACATAAAATCACATAATAATAAAATTGTTAACATTTATAAAATGTGGAAATACCTATGGAAAGAACTGTCTGGTATCAATTAATGAACTAAAGTGCCGATGTGAATAGTCAGTCCTCATATGCCCCCATTTCAGTCTACTCAGAGTCAAAGGCCAGTTTAAAAAGCCATGTTTTTGGGCTAGATCAAAAAGTTTGGAGAGTGGAGGCTAACCTAATTTCTCTAGGGAGGGCATTCCAGAGCCGGGGGGTTACCACCGAGAAGGCCCTCTCCCTCGTCCCCACCAACTGTACTTGAGATGGTAGTGGGACCAAGAGTAGGGCCTCCCATGTGGGTCTCAAAACCCATGCCGGTTCATAGAAGGAGATGTGGTCTCAAAGATAGGTTGGACCCGAAGTGTATAGGGCTTTCTAGGTGATAACCTGCCTTTGAATTGGGCCCGGAAACTTGTCGGAAGCCAGTGGAGCTGATTTAATAGGGGTGTGGTATGCTCCCTATAGCTAGCCCCAGTTAGTAATTTGGCTGACAACCTTTGTACTAACTACAGTTTCCGAGCCATCTTGATTCTCATGTCAGGCCTACCATAATGCTGAGTTATTATGTGTGCTTTATATATGTATATTCATTGTGTTCATAGTGCTTGCTACTAGAATGCCTACTTGAGTGTAACATTTTTATCTGTTTATAATGTAACTTCTGTCCTCTAAATATGTACAGTAGAGTCTCACTTATCCAACATAAACGGGCCAGCAGAATGTTGGATAAGCGAATTTGTTGGATAATGAGGGAATAAGGAAAAGCCTATTAAACATCAAATTAGGTTATGATTTTACAAATTAAGCACCAAAACATCATGCTATACAACAAATTTGACAGAAAAAGTAGTTCAATATTCACTAATGCTAAGTAGTAATTACTGTATTTACGAATTTAGCACCAAAATATCATGATGTATTGAAAACATTGACTACAAAAATGCGTTGGATAATCTAGAACGTTGGATAAGTGAGACTGTACTGTACTTCTGGAAGAACTACAGTGTTTGGTTAATTTGAGTGATATATTGTGATGGATTGTCCTAATTTAGAATAAGGATACTGTATATTCTCAAGTATAAGTCGACCTCATGTATAAGTCCAGGCCAGGTTTTGGGATCAACGCTATTGATCATGATGAGACCTGTGGGTAAGTCGAGGGTCATTCAATAAGTTCAGAAGCAGCACCACAGCATAAAAAGTTGAGGGTGTTGGTGCTTCTTTTGGTTGTTCCATGCTAGACTGATTTCTTTTCTTTTTCCACTGTACTCTGTGAAATTGATGTTTTCTTTTAAAAAAACAAGTTAAGGTACAGTACTCACATTGGCCTTAGGATAAGTTGACCCAGGGATTTTGGTTTGATTTTCGAACTGAAACTTTTAGTCTTATGCATGAGTATGTAGGGTACATTTTTCCTATGGTCTTGTCTTTAATGGGGCCTATGGTGGCACAGTGTGTTCAAGCGCTGAGCTGCTGAACTTGCGGACCGAAAGGTGCCAGGTTCAAATCCTGGGAGCAGAATGAGCGCCTGCTGTTAGCCCCAGCTTCTGCCAACCTAGCAGTTCGAAAACATGCAAATGTGAGTAGATCAATAGGTACCGCTCTGGCGGGAAGGTAACGGCGCTCCATGCAGTCATGCCGGCCACATGACCTTGGAGGTGTCTACGGACAACACTAGCTCTTCGGTTTTAGAAATGGAGATGAGCACCAACCCCCAGAGTCGGTCACGACTGGACTTAACGTCAGGAGAAACCTTTACCTTTACTTTACTTTTCTTTAAATGCTTTAAGTTGATTTTGACCAAGTTGCCAAAAGATTTCTTGATAAGGAACACAAATTAACAACATTGATTGTAAAGTAGTGGTAAATAGCCTTCTTAATTTAACCTTACTCCAGTCATTTTCTTATCACATCCTAAGGTTCTTGTATTTCAGAACTTTCCGTTATGTATGACTTACGTATAAGCAGAATACAGTTGTGGTTTAATTTGTAGGATTGTCACTTCTCTGGTTTTAAACTGGCCCAGCCAGAGTGATGTTGTCATCTCTTCAGCACAATTTTGTTTATCCCATCCTCAGTGTTTATTAGCAAGAATGGCTCAACTGTAAGAGGATAGACAGAGTAAAGAAATTTATATCGATGTTACCAAAAATCTACCAAGAAGTTGAATAGTGCACCCATTTTATACAAAATGGGTTCTAAAAACAAGATTTGTTTGTTTTTGTGAGCCTTCAAGTTGTTTCTGACTTATGGTGACTCTAAAGCGAACTTATTACAGAGTCTTCTAGGATTAAGAGTATGACTTGCCAAGAGTCACTGAATAGATTTTAATGGCCAAGGCGGGATTTGAACCCTGGTCTCTGGAGTCATGGTCAAGCCACTCCACCACATCGGTTCCCATAAACGGAGATGCATCTGAGAAAAAGAATGGAAGTCTATAAAATAACTACAGGCAGTCCCTGAGTAACAAACATCTGACTTACAAACAAGTCATAGTTGAGAACTGGGGTTAAGACAACAGGAAGTGAGTGAAATCTACCCCTAGGAAGGGAAATTAACTCCTGGAAAAGTTATTATCATGGGGGAAAGGTGTCTCCACTGAAACTTTCTCACCAATCCTTGTTTCCACAACAAGCCAAATTTTTCAAAATCCAGACAGAAAGTGAGGTGAAAACTTCTGAACAGAAACACAGACAGCAAAACAAACACCAAAGGGCTGTTAACCCTTCCCTATTCCATTCAAAGCGCTCTCTCTCTCTCTCTCTCTCTCTCTCTCTCTCTCTCTCTCTCTCTCTCTCTCTCTCTCTCTCTCACACACACACACACACACACACACACACACACACTCACTCACTCACTCACTCATTCTCTCCTATCTATATGTTTGTGTGGTTGGAGTTGCACTTAAAACATGTACTTACATACAAACTCCGACTTACATACAAATTCAACTTAAGAAGAAATCTAAAGAACCTATCTTGTTTGTAACTTGGGTACTGCTTTTATTCTGTTTTGACTTAACCAAGACTTCATGGGTGGTATCATCTACCTCCAAAAATAGGAATTTTAGGAGAATACTATGAGGTATATCTAATCAGGTCAACTCAAGGAGTGAGCAATTTTCATTTAAAATGCCTTTTGTAAACAATAGTAAAATCTGTCCTTCTCTCTGTTAGAAGATCTATGGGAACATTGCCATATTTTGGTTGGGTGCTATGTTATAAATACAGTTAAGCAGTGTTCTTAACTGATAATTCAGCAGTACCACAGATTTTGATTATAAACTGTATATTCCATATCATATGTCATATAATAAATTGTATTACAGTAGAGTCTCACTTATCCAACATTCGCTTATCCAACGTTCTGGATTATCCAACCCATTTTTGTAGTCAATGTTTTCAATACATCATGATATTTTGGTGCTAAATTCGTAAATACAGTAATTACTATATAGTATTACTGCATATTGAACTACGTTTTCTGTCAAATGTGTTGTATAACATGATGTTTTTGGTGCTTAACTTGTAAAATCATAACCTAATTTGATGTTTAATAGGCTTCTCCTTAATCAACAACAACAACTCTTTATTGATTAGTCAGTTTTGACCATATCAAAACATATAAAACATACAAAACGTACACCCTTACCCATACATACAGTAAAATCATGTAAAACAGTAAAACCATGTAAAAACAGGGCATCCTGGCCTACTAGCCTACCAACCCACTCCTTGGTAGTTGTGCAAGTACAGAATAAAAAGATTAAAATTAAGATGAATTATTCCCTTAAGGTAAGGTTTAAGCGGGGACAAGGGTAAGTAAAACTAGTGGCTTGTCCATAGTAAAATTTTAAATTTGGATTTTGTTATTGGCGTTAATATCACAGCTGTCCACTTCCATCTTCTCGCGGATGGCCAGTGCTTTTTGTGTAAAAAGGCTCAGTTTCAAAATAGAGTTTTTGTCTGAACCCCGTAGAAGGATGTGCAGTTTCTCCTTATTCTCTAAATGAGTTTGGTTATCTCCTTAATCTCTCCTTATTATCCAACATATTTGCTTATCCAACGTTCTGCCGGCCCGTTTATGTTGGATAAGTGAGACTCTACTGTATTTTATGTTGTATTGTACTGTACTCAACTAGAAAATCCCAGATTTTAAAAATGGTTTAGTAAGGCTATTTTGATGATTGCTTTATGTAACTGCGTTTAGGCACCATGAGATTTTGATCATAAGATCATTTTTGCAACCCTCAGACAGTAACATCTCTCTGAATTGTATAGCCAATGCACATACTGCTTACTGTTTTCTTCCCCAAATTTACAATACAACATTTTTTGAATCCAAAATGACAGTGTTAGTGGCAAGCTGACAAGTAATAGCCACATTTCAGGATCGATTTAGTGCTCCTGTAATGAGGGTCCAGAATTAGTCGTATTCATCGGCATGTGGATTTTACTGAAAGCTGGATATATAGCTTTAGTATTTACATGCTGTTTTGAACTTCGTTCCTCTTTAGAGTATGTCTTGGCACAATAGTTAGCTTGACTTTGTTCTGCTCCTGTAACACAGGTGTGGTAAAGTTTGTTTGCTCCTGGTCTCTGTGGGCTGGACTATACTGGAACCTACTGTTAATGTGATTATTTGCACGTACACATAATTTTTTTTTAAGTGAGTGAATACTAGTTATATATAAAGGAATCTGGCAGCCAACTTTACATTGCTGACACTGCAAATGAATAGCCCTATTCCAGTTTACCATAGTCTTTGTACTGTTGTGTATGATTGCTCAGATAGGAAGTGTTTAATAGCATCAGTGAACTCTTGTGTTGTATTTTAAATTAGTTAGATTATTCTTCAGATAGCTGATTGACTTGGAACCCCATTCTAGAGCAGAACTTTGTAATGATGGCCTTCTTATTCATCCCCCTTTTTCTGATATCTATTCAGTTGTGTTTTAAGTTCACTCTTCAGCGCTTTCATCTGACTCCTGCAGAAATTATCTTCAGTGTATTTCACAAGGCTGAGCAGATGTGCTTTGTTTTCCCCAAGGTCAGTGTATCTACTGATGTGGAAAATAATTTTTATGTATCTGAGTTCTTTGCTGCCTTCTTCATGACACAGCCCAGCTCTGCTCACTTTGCCGAATGGTGAAGTCTACTAAACTTTCCTTGACCCACATGCCCTTCCTAACCTAGTGAATTTAAGTAATTGTTGCATGCTCTGCTTGAGACACGCCAACCAGCATCAGGTTAGTGTGTATGCATCAGCCTTTTTACCCTGAAGGAAACTTAAAATAATCTTCAGGTCCCAGGAAACCCCTGAATAAAATTATTATAAGAAATTATTATAGTTAATAGATATGGAAATTTTTTAACCACAAACTCTTGCAGAACCTCTTGTGATATCTTGCTGAATCCTTGAGTTCCAGGACAATGTTTTAATGTCCACAGTGTCTGGACAAAAGGTTCCTGCAACCCAGACTGATTTTAATTGGTCATATGATAACCTAATCTGCTGCGTTGTTTTGTTATACAATTTGAAAATCCACATTAGGTGGAATCAAGCTTTGTCTCATAGACAGAAGAGGATTATTAAATATGCTTCCTACCTAATGGAATTTACTGATTAAAATGCTAGGCCCTCAAAGAGCAAACAAATCAGGGTTTATATTTCATCAATATAACCTGCTCTAGACTGTAGAGTTCAGGATGTACTTTACTCCCTTTCATGTCTAAATCCTACCATGGTTAGGGCTTTCCCCTTCCACGTTGCACTATCAGCATCCTGTTAACATGAATGTGAAGCTATAGATCTCTTCCAGTTTGAGTAGACCAGGGTGTTTTTAATAATAAGGGGGAATGCTCAGTTTTGATTTTTGATTGATAGGGACATTGAGTTTCAAACTTATCACACCTGAAGCTTTCCACATAGTTTGGGTGCAAGTTACCTACAACATTGCCTTTTCTTGAGGACACAGTTGAAGACCTATCTTTTCCAGCAGGCCTAACTAGTAATTTTTTAAAAATTTTTGTGTGTGTCAGGAGCAACTTGAGAAACTGCAAGTCGCTTCTGATGTGAGAGAACTGGCCATCTGCAAGGATGTTGCCCAGGGGATGTCTGGATGTTTTTTGTTTTGATGTTTTTTTTCCATCCTTGTGGGAAGCATGGGGAGCTGGAGCTGACAGAGAGAGCTCATGCATGCTTTCCCCAGATTCAAACTGGCAACCTTCAAGTCAGCAGTCCTGCCGGCACAAGGGTTTACCCCATTGCGCCACCGGGGATCATTTTTGAACCATGAGTTTTGGATTTATAGTCTATGGCCGCTGTATTTTGATCTTTGTACTATATGTATGTATTTCATAGTGTTGTGTTTTGATTTATGTCTTTTGTTGTATGCATTGTATGTTATAATAACAACTTTATTTTTGTATCCCGCCTCCATCTCCCCAAAGTGACTCGGGGCGGCTCACATGGGGACAAGCCCAGCAACAACATAAATTAAAACACAGAACCATGAAATTAAAACATTATAGCAATATAAAACAACATAAAACACATCAGCAAAATTTTAAAACCTAGACAATAGTAAAACTGAATATGCAGAAGGTAAAATTATACAACTATGAAAAGGGCTCCTGAATGGTATGAGGACAATCAGAGATAAGAGCGGAGGAAGCAAACTCAATAAACAATAAAACCTAAAAATGAGAAATAGTGATAAAGTGAAGTAGACTTGTAAACAGGCTGTTGATGTTTTTGTACTGTATTGTACCCTATCTCAAACTGTTAGGAGAGCCAGGTAACAAATAAAATGTATTCACTGTTATTGTTTCTAAGTAAATCATTTAATTAACTCACATTTCTTCCCAGCTCGCCACACGGTGCCCAAGACCAGACATTTGTTTTAGTTATTGTTTGTCTGGCCTGCTGGGAGAATGGCTTGCTCTGTGCCAATTCTCAAAGTCCCTCTTGTATGTACCTGTCATATGCCCAGTTAAAACCATGATTCATACAGGAAATTACAGCGTTAGGAAAGTACTCAGGTTGTGCAGTTGGATAACAAACAGATCTTCACAACTGCTTTCCAGGGACCACATATATTTTGTTCTTAGCTTTACTTAGAAAGAGGCTAAAATGGCAAAGAATGAATTGGGTGGGGTTCCTACATTTGTAAGGTAAAGGTAGTTGTGCCATGTCCGACTCTGGGGTTTGGTGCTCATCTCCATTTCTAAGCCGAAGAGCTGGCGTTGTCCATAGACACCTCCAAGGTCATGTGGCTGGCATGACTGCATGGAGCATTTGTCATGTTATTAACTCACATTTCTTACCAGCTCACCACATGGTTTCAGGTTGATTACATTTGTAGTCAACCTGAAATCGGTCATCAAATTTCTCTGTTAGAAAAATCAGCCCATCTCTCACTCACAAAAGTAAAATGGGACAATTTGATGTACGTTGAACTCAATGAGAAGAGCAGAGTACAAATATGATAGATAAGTGTCTATTCTCCCAATTTGTGAGTGATGTTTTCTTCTACTATGGAGAGTCTGAAATAATACCATAGTTGGAAGTAAGCTCTGTTGTGTTTTTTTTATAATGTCAGTGAATAACATGTGTACATGCTGTAGTACTGTATGTGCTGCTTAAAATAGCCAGTGGTAAGCAAATAACCCAGAAAGAGAATGTGTCAGTAATAGAGAAACAAGGATCCCATTATTCTGTTTAGAGCATAAAGAGCAGTATGTGGGCTGCTATGCAGGACACTTTTAATAGCTAGGCTTTCTGGTTCATTTTCTCATTTTTCCCTTTTAAAAAGTCAGTAGACTTTCAGGGTTTATTTTCAGATTAACTGCTTCTGTAGTTCTGTAACAATTTTAATGCTAGTTAACTTGATGTAGCATTAAATTTTGTACAAGGTACTAGGGTTGTACAAAATCATGTGAAAGCCAACATTGCAGACCAGCTACTTAAATATGTATCTGCAATAACTCAGTTGTGGAGCTAAGTAATGTCTCCCAACCTGACTTCCCAATCCAAACGTACCAGGCAGCAGTCACTGCAACCAATGTGGACCTTTCTACTTGTCAATCAGGTTGCGGCAGACTGGTGTCTCCTTCCTGCCATAAGCAATCTTTATTACAACAGTCAGACACAGGATTTCTGTTGCAATTCTTACTTATATTGGAGATTGCTCATAGGAGGGAAGAGGAAACATCCCAACGCATCCCAGTCAACACGAGAATAGATCTCTGTCGTTTGAAGCAGTATCTGATGGTTGTCAGGATTGGAAAAATTTATGATCCCAGTGCTATTGAATATGTAAAGATTGTGAATGTGTAATTCTAGGTTAGGAGCCCCGGTGGCGAAGTGCGTTAAAAGCGCTGAGCTGCTGAACTTGCAGACCGAAAGGTCCCAGGTTCAAATCCCGGGAGTGGCTTGAGCGCCCGCTGTTAGCTCCAGCTCCTGCCAACCTAGCAGTTCGAAAACATGCAAATGTGAGTAGATCAATAGGTACCGCTCCTGTGGGAAGGTAAGGGCGCTCCATGCAGTCATGCCAGCCACATGACCTTGGAGGTGTCTACAGACAACGCCGGCTCTTCGGCTTAGAAATGGAGGTGAGCACCAACCCTCAGAGTCAGACATGACTGGACTTAACATCCGGGGAAACCTTTACCTTTACCTAATTCTAGGTTATGCTGTCATGAATTCCAGCCATTATATCCTGCTTTTTGAACAAAGAAACTTTAGTATTAGTTGAACAAATTTTAGTATTGTTAGCTTTCCTCACAGCCTTGAACTATTCTGATCTATGGTTTTATTATTTTATTATCTTTTTTTATCATTTTTGTAAATCTGTTTGGTAAGATGGCTTGCGTTTCTTAGAAGAAAACCAGAGTACATATTTGTAAAAAATGACATACTTTAAAACTGTATTTATATCTCCACTTGTAAATCTGTAACATCTGAATATATTATTGACAACATTTAGTGCGAAGCTCAAAGAATAATCAACTAAAGAGAATTTTTATTCCATCATATACAACAAAGATGCATTCAAAACAAATGTGTCACACTGATGATGCCCAGGCCCTTGGACCTGCCTACGTAGCTCTTGAATCCAAACCTTCCTAATTGGTTATTTCTTATCATTATGTCCAATTAGAGATGTCAGTGTGCAGATTTGGTTATGTCATTTATGTGAAGTAGCTTTGTTAATTACTTTCTAGATTACTTGTGTTAGAGGTACTCATAATACCACGGAAGTGACCCATCAAGTGGAATATGATTTAAAGTCGATACATAGTACAGTATTCCTTATTTTTGAATAAATTAATTTCCATTAGTAATGTAATTTTTAAATATTGTTTTCCTGTTAGTGTAGGATTTGCCTGTTTTACACTATTGTTCTATACAGATCTGCTCAGAAGTAAAATCTTGATTTTATTTCCATATGATCAATTCTGGGGCCCCTGGTGGTGGCACAGTGTGTTAAAGTGCTGAGCTGCTGAACTTGCAGACCGAAAAGTCCCAGGTTCAAATCCCGGGAGCAGAATGAGCGCCTGCTGTTAGCCCCAGCTCCTGCCAACCTAGCAGTTCGAAAACATGCCAATGTGAGTAGATCAATAGGTACTGCTCCAGCGGGAAGGTAACTGCGCTCCATGTAGTCATGCCGGCCACATGACCTTGGAGGTGTCTACGGACAACGGTGCCTCTTCGGCTTAGAAATGGAGATGAGCACCAACCCCCAGAGTCAGACATGACGGGACTTAACGTCAGGGTAAACCTTTACCTTTACCTGTGATCAATTCCATTTTTATTCTATTATTTTGTTATATTGTATCTCATCCCATCAAGTCAAGAATTATATTGGAAACTTATTTATTACAAAGTTTTTTAAAAATTATATTAACAATTCCATGAAAAATACTAAATACTCATTGCAATATACAGTAGAGTCTCACTTATCCAACACTCGCTTATCCAACGTTCTGGATTATCCAACGCATTTTTGTAGTCAATGTTTTAAATATAGTGTGATATTTTGGTGCTAAATTCATAAATACAGTAATTACTACATAGTATTACTGCATATTGAACTACTTTTTTTGCCAAATTTGTTGTCTAACATGATGTTTTGATGCTTCATTTGTAAAATCATAACCTAATTTGATGTTTAATAGGCTTTTACTTAATGCCTCCTTATTATCCAACATATTCACTTATCCAACATTCTGCCGGCCCGTTTATGTTGGATAAGTGAGACTCTACTGTAGTTCAAAGATGAAAACATAAAAGAGCCCAACAACAAATAAAAATCTAACTTCCCCTAAAACAAATAGGTATGCCATGACAAGACTCTCTCAAGTCCTAGGATTTCAGAACCAATGCATGAACCCTGGAGATGATCCCTTGTGATGCCATAAGAACATTCTCTGGTGATGCTATAAACAAGCATAGTAAATTAAGTGTCAACCACACAGAATATACCATTCACCAAAAAAATCAAGACCAACAAATATTGACAGATTGGATATCCATGATTTCACTTAATCACATTTCCAAAAACCTTCTCTACTGAAGTGTTTATGGACATCTCTAGGTCTTTCAGTGCTATTTTTCTGGTAGTGTAAGGACCCAAAAGTCTGATTCATAAATACAAGGCTGAATCTGGGGAGTGTCACCTCAGGAAGAAGAGAAAGAATCTAGGGAGTGTCAGCCATGTACCTGCGGAGTGTCAAGACTCACCATGTCAAGAATCAGTTGAAGCAGATGAGACATTGCCTCTGAGCTCTTGAACTCTGCAAGTAGAGTGGAGAACAGCACAAAGGCTTTCAAGGAGACTTTTTCCCAAACAAAAGAAGAAATCATCCTAGTTGGAGGCAGCTAGCTGCAGCTAATGTAAGTAGCAGTTTGAATCCATGTTTCTTAATTGGTGACAAGTGTCTGATCCCTGGCATGTTTACATTCTTGAAAACTTGACCCTTGGACTGGCTCTCATCACTAGAGTGGACCTTTCTTCTGAGCATCCCTTATTACACAAGAAACCTCCCAGGCAAGCTTTTCTCCCAAAGACTTTGGCTTATTCCTGTATTTCTGCCTGGTCCTTATTTGTTGCAGCCTTGAGTTCAACACATCCCTACTTGCATGCAGAAATTAAAGTCGGACAGATATACTTCTGACTCAAGTATAGTCAAAATATGTTTGCTATTATCTATAGTTTTAGGTATCCCTCAGATAACATGGCTCATATGTAGATATATACATACAGTAGAGTCTCACTTATCCAACACTCACTTATCCAACATTCTGGATTATCCAACGCATTTTTGTAATCAATGTTTTCAATGCATTGTTATATTTTGGTGCTAAATTCATAAATACAGTAATTACTACATAGCATTAATGTGTAATGAACTACTTTTTCTGTCAAATTTGTTGTATAACATGATGTTTTGGTGCTTAATTTGTAAAATCATAACCTATTTTGATATTTAATAGGCTTTTTCTTAATTTCTCCTTATTAGCCAACATATTCTCTTATCCAATGTTCTGCTGGCCCGTTTATGTTGGATAAGTGAGACTCTACTGTATTTAATTTTCAAGGCATTGCTCATGCCCTGAGATTCTAAGATATGGGAACGAGGGCGTGGACCCTGAGATCTGGCAAAACTAAGAACAAATCATACAAGTAAAAATCAGCACTCTCCCTTCTTCCTCTTTGGTGCCTCATTCTGATGAAGACAAATCAGGACCTATCCTTTAACCATCAGAGAAAGACGAAGTTGTGCGCTTTCTCCTTCCAGTCTGTTTCCTTTCATATTCCCATCACTGCAAAGCCAGGATAGCTTTAGCACACATAAAAGTTGTTTATCAACAAGCCATGATTAACAAGTTTTGCAAAGCAGTATTGAAGGATGCATGGGGATCAAGATCATATGTCACTTTAGAACAGGCATGGGCAAACTTCGGCCCTACGGGTGTTTTGGACTTCAACTCCCACAATTCCTAACA
The DNA here is from genome assembly GCF_035594765.1 of Anolis carolinensis. Lineage (NCBI taxonomy): Eukaryota > Metazoa > Chordata > Lepidosauria > Squamata > Anolidae > Anolis > Anolis carolinensis. The sequence continues at coordinate 66,615,525 of NC_085846.1, forward strand.
GTTGGTTTAATACTGTCATGTCAGAAGCGACTTGAGAACATACTGCAAGTTGCTTCTGGTGTGAGAGAATTGGCTGTCTACAGAGACGTTGCCCAGGGGACATCCGTATGTGTTACCATCCTACTGGGAAGCTTCTCTTATGTTCCCCGCAAGCTAGAGCTGACAGATGGGAGCTCACCCTATCTCGCGCATTCGAACTGGCAACCTTCAGGTCAGCAATCCAACCTTCAAGTTAGCAGTCCAGCCGGCACAAGGGTTTAACCCATTGCGCCACCATGGCTCTACAATAGTTGGTAGGTTGTTAAGAATTGTGGGAGTTGAAGTCCAAAATACCTGGAGTTTGCCCATGCCTGCTTTAGAACCATTTCATACATCACCTTTTCCCAAGGACAGATGTACTCTGTGTTCTTTAAAAAATCTGATTTATTTTGCTTTTGTTCCGTGCATTTGGAGACAGCACCTTGCTTATCCACTATTGCAACCTCATTGTTTTTAATCTGATGTTTTAATTCTGTGTGGTGTTTTTTCACCTATTGTGTATATTTTATTATTGGTTTTTGTTTTTGTCCTTTGATGTTTTATATTTTATCATTGCTTGTATTTTGATTTTGCTGTAAGCCGCCCCGAGTCCCCTTCGGGGGAGATGGAGGCGGGATATAAATAAACTTATTATTATTATTATTATTATTATTATTATTATTAAAATATCTTTGCTTTAACATTCTTTATATCAAAACATCCGGACGTCCCCTGGGCAACGTCCTTGCAGACGGCCAATTCTCTCACACCAGAAGCGACTTGCAGTTTCTCAAGTCACTCCTGACATGGAAAAAAAAAATATTTATTAACTGCTGCCCATACAACAGTGTAATACCAACTGTTTTCAGTTAGTCTATTTTCCTAGCAGGCTGTAACTTGCATCCTTAAAACAGTAGTGATAATTTAAATCTAATTTCTTTGTTCAGTAATTTAACCTTTTGAGATGTACTGAAACTATGCATCATACCAAATTCCCACACTTCACGTATATCTGGATTCTTTTGCTTCCTGGATTTTAGAAATCAAGCTTTCAAAGTTAGGCAACAGATTGTAAAAGTAACTCCTGCACCCTATCATCTTCTTTGTATTTCTGTTTACTTCCTGGTATAGTTGCTATGAAACCTGTTGGAAACTACCATTTATGTTTACTAAGGGAAGAAATGTGACCGGTGTAAATAGATTTCATTTTTAAAAGAAGTTGCTTAGCATTTGGATTTTCTCTGCAAAACCATTCTTTAAACACAACATATCTGGAGCCTAATCTGATGTTATAAAAAGCACGTGGATTATGTTTAAGCAATGATAAGCCAGATGGTTCTTCTCCCTCCCCTAAGCGTCTGTGCTTTCTTCATAAATGTGTTGTAGTGACAGCAGTATGCAAACTACCCAGTCATTCTAGTTGAACTATGTTGAGCACGACAATTGCCTTGCCTTCCATGGAAACCTTGCTTGGATTGTTGTACAGATACAGCCTTTGTGAAGATGGTTTGCTCTTTTTCAAGCGGGATTTCTGCTTAAGGATGATTTAGCTATGTCCGTGAACAAATTTGTAAATGAAGAAGAAAGCTTTGAATCTGACTGTAGTCATGAATGCTGTCACAGATGTTATGAGAACCTGGAGATCTTGGAAGAAGGTACCTCTCCTTGTCTACTCTTTATGGGTGAACATACGAATTTGGTTTGGTGTTTTTTTATACTCTTCTTAACAGATCATACTGTTTTATCTTTGATTGAGAAGCCACATCTTTTCACAGTAAGCTTGAATTATATAATATTTCCCCTGAAAAGTTGTCTTAATATATTGTATCCATATTGTAAGTTGTATCCTCTTAAATGATTAAAGTATAAACATTATATTATTTGAGAGATGTGATTTGTAGCCTATTAGAAAATATAATATATTTGAGCTATATCCTGAAGGGTCCATAATATGTGTCTCTGGAAATCTCTATAATTTCTCTGGAATAATTATGACTATAGGAGAAAACACACAGGCTATATTTGGGTCAGAGAGGAGAGAGATGGGAACAGAATGTACGGGATGGGTTTTTATGGGATTTCCATCCTTACAACCCATACAAAAAAGGGAGCCCCTGGTGGCGCAGCATATTAAAGCTCTGAGCTGCTGAACTTGCAGACTGAGAGGTCGCAGGTTCGAATCCGGGGAGTAAAGCGAGCACCAGCTGTTAGCCCCAGCCTCTGCCAACACATGCAAATGTGAGTAGATCAATAGGTACCGCCTTGGCGGGAAGGTAACGGTACTCCATTTAGTCATGTCGGCCACATGACCTTGGAGGTGTCTACGGACAATGCCGGCTCTTCGGCTTAGAAATGGAGATGAGCACCAACCCCCAGAGTCGGACACGACTAGACTTAATGTCAGGGGAAAATCTTTACCTTTACTACCTAATTCACAAAAATATTTTCTTTTATTTGTAGTCAAGTTGGAGTAGTTGTGGTGGTGTTCTGTACTGAAACAGAACCTTTTGTTGCCAAACAGGACAGTGCAGTGTGTTTTCCAATTCTACGATTTCTTAACAAGGGAGAGGGAAGATCCCTTGTACATGCATTGCAGGGGGTTGGACTACATGGCCCATGTTGTCTCTTCCAACTCGATTATTCTATGATTCTGTGTGATGCTAGAGAGAATGCGAGAAAATCCTTGCAAGATGGAGAAACTTATAGTTTTCCTTGAACATTATTTTGAGCTGCCTTTCAGCACGATTTGAATGCCTGACATGTTTTGCATCCCATGTCCAGCAGCCAAAACAAACAAGCTGCAGTTATAATTTTGTCTACGTGTTGTACTATCTAAAATAGTTAAATGACACCCAGCTCTTTGCAGAATTAATCTTGTGTCACTCTGTAGCCGCATTATAGTAAGAGAGAGCAGCGAAATGGCAGAAATGGGAAGTGATTTGTATTTGCCTTTCAATCAGAATAGATAATGTGGATTATCTCCACAAAGGAGTTTCTCTTCGACCAAAAACCAAAGCTCTTTAGGAAAATACTTTTGTTTCTGAGGCAGCCTGACTTTCCAACCTGAAGTGTAGCAGAAAAAACCTTTTCATTGGGGGTAAAAGTTCACTACAGAAGAGCTTATTGCATAAGACAGCCCAGAAAATAGCCTTCTTAAGCACAGTGTAACATACGGCGCTGGGAATAAATTACTTGGCAGTCTGATGGTTAAATTTTTAAAGCCAAACATCAACTGAAATTTGTTAAAATAACACATTATCTTTTCAGTTAACTTATAACAATTTGTGTTCTTTGTGACAGCCTCTGTGGAAAAAATATTTTTAACATTTGTCTTGAGTTTCCACAAGCTGAAATGAAATGAATGCTTTTAAATTGCAGCTTCATTTCTAAAGCATCTCTACATTATTGAGTTGCTCTTCAAATATTTCTTTTCTCATTTGCATTTCAAGAGACATAGAAATACAGTAGAGTCTCACTTATCCAACATAAATGGGCCGGCAGAATGTTGGATAAGCGAAGATGTTGGATAATAAGGAGAGATTAAGGAGAAGCCTATTAAACATCAAATTAGGTTATGATTTTACAAATTAAGCACCAAAACATCATGTTATACAACAAATTTGACAGAAAAGGTAGTTCAGTATGCAGTAATGCTATGTAGTAATTACTGTATTTACGAATTTAGCACCAAAATATCATGATGTATTGAAAACATTGACTACAAAAATGCATTGGATAATCCAGAATGTTGGATAAGCACGTGCTGGATAAGTGAGACTCTACTGTATATAGAACCTGACAAGTGGAACGTGTAACAAACTGTTATAATTTTGAGTTCTTTTCAGAATTCCATTTCCTCTTCTTTCTAGTTTTCCATTCCCAATTAGCATTTCATATCTATGAAGTTTCCTCAGCCTTTATTTGACTCTTCGGTGTGTATGTATGTGGGTGTATATTTTTAGCATTTATGTCCTTAAAAGTAATTTGAAAACTGACATTTTCTGAGCCGACTGGTTGTTATCTATCTATCTATCTATCTATCTATCTATCTATTTATCTATCTATGGTAAAGGTTTTCCCCTGACATTAAGTCCAGTTGTGTCCAACTCTGGGGGGTTGGTGATCATCTCCATTTCTAAGCCGAAGTGCTGACATTGTCCATAGACACCTAAGTCATGTGGTCAGCATGATTGCATGGAGCGCTGTTACCTTCCTGCTGGAGAGGGGCCTATTGATCTACTCACATTTGCATGTTTTCGAACTTCTAGGTTGGCAGAAGCTGGGACTAACAGTGGGAGCTCACCCCGCTCTCTGGATTTCAACTGCTGACCTTTCGGTCAACAAGCTCAGCAGCTCAGCGGTTTAATCCGCTGCACCACTGGGGGGCTCGTGGTACTTGGATGATTGAATTTTTTACCCAGTATATAGAATGCCGTATGTACGTAAAAATGGGACATTGGCATTGCATTGTAGAAAAAGCAGAAATTAAAATATGGGTTGTATCACTGCTAGCATGTAAGATATATTTTGGAAAGGGGAACTGGTAAAACCACTTTTGCGTATTTCTTGTCTAAGAAGATCCTATGAAATTTGTGAGGTTTCTATAATGCGACAGGTGATTTGAAGGTACATCCAGACATGTGTCATGAAAACCCCACATGTGATGGAAAATACTGGTTCTCATTCTAGGGGAGATGCAAGATGTTCCTATGGGATCTCAGTGAAGGCAATGCTTTAGAAACAAAAAAGTTCAAACTTTAGTGTTAGCAATGCTAACGCCAACACCCTCTATATCTAATAAAGTGCATGCTGTTTTCCTGGGACGTTTATCTACTATTACTGATCTCTAAACTGGAAAACCACTGATAAGCTTACAAAGATTCCTGAGGTTCTCCAAAACAGGATTTTTAATAGGGTGAAAGTGAGATTGTTCAAAAAGATTGTGAGAAAGGAAAATTGCCAGTAGTCAAAAGAACTGGATTCTTTTCTACCTTGAAGTAAAAAGCGGAGGGTGACAATCTCACTGGACTCATTACTTTATGCCATTCAGAAATTAATTTATCCTTGCTTTAATGAACATATAAATTAGTTTGGGGGTTTCAGTGGTGTGTGGAAATAATCCAACGAAAGTTTTCTTTTTTGCTTTTTGGTTCTCTGGGGCTTTCTTTCTCAGTTTGAATGTACCTTGTCCCTCATTTTATTTCTCCATCTGCCTTTTTTCTTAAATTAGATATGATCTATTTTGAAAATCCTGTCTGTTCATTGCTCATCATAATTCATAGGCAGAAAGCTTAAACGCTTGCACAATCTGTACATGCTCAGGTTCACAACCATTTAACAGTTCCTTTTTACAGATCTATACACACACAATCCCATTCTCTCAAGTACTTTGTCTTGCCATGCACATCTTTACCCACTTGTTCTTCCCTCTTCCCAATATTCTAAGTGTGCTTTTCTATCCTTGGGAGGGTAACTTCGCTTGTATCAGGGTTTTGAGACCATTCCTTTCAGCCTGAATGGCACTCTTCAAGTACTTCTTCTGTGAGAACACCTTCAGGGCAAGGAGGAAAGCAGAACTGACTATCTGATGTTGTCACTGCCCGGACAGGAAAATAAAGAAATGCTCATTGTTCCTCTGATAGATATTTGTGCCACTGATTCTCTATATAAGGCAGTGTTTCTCAACCTGGGGGTCAGGACCCCTGTGGGGGTTGTGAGGGGGGTGTCAGAGGGGTTGCCAAAGACCAGTATTTTCTGTTCATCAAGGGGGTTCTGTGTGCCAAGTGTGGTTCAGTTCCATCATTGATGGAGATCAGTAAGCTTTTTGATTGTAGGTGAACTATAAATCCCAGCAACTACAACTCCCAAACGTCAAGGTCTATTTTCCCCAAACTCCACCAGTGTTCACATTTGGGCATACTGAGTATTTGTGCCAAGTTTGGTCCAGATCCATCATTGTTTGAGTCCACAGTGCTCTCTGGTTGTAGGTGAACTATAACTCCCAAACTCAAGGTCAATGCCCACCAAAATCTTCCAGTATTTTCTGTTCGTCATGGGAATTCTCTGTGCCAAGTGTGGTTCAGTTCCATCATCGGTGGAGTTCAGTATGCTCGTTGATTGTAGGTTAACTATAAATCCCAGCAACTACAAATCCCAAATGTCAAGGTCTATTTTCCCCAAACTCCACCAGTGTTCACATTTGGGCATACTGGGTATTTGTGCCAAGTTTGGTCCAGATCCATCATTGTTTGAGTCCACAGTGCTCTCTGGATGTAGGTGAACTACAACTCCCAAACTCAAGGTCAACACCCACCAAAACTTTCCTGTTCTTTCTGTTGGTCATGGGAATTCTGTGAGCCAAGTGTGGTTCAGTTCCATCATTGGTGGAGTTCAGTATGCTCGTTGATTGTAGGTTAACTATAAACTACAGCTCCCAAATGACAAAATCATTCCCACCCTCCAACTCCACCAGTATTCAAATTGGGGTGTATTGGGTAGTTATACCAAATTTGGTTCAGTGAATGAAAATACATCCTGCATATCAGATATTTACATTATGATTCATAATAGTGGCAAAATGACAGTTATGAAGTGGCAACGAAGATAATTTTATGGTTGGGAGTCACCACAATTGTATTAAGGGGGTCGCAGCATTAGGAAGCTTGAGAACCACTGATCTAAGGCATGCCTTAGAACAGTGCTTCTTAATCTTTTTTGTATCATGCACCTTTTTAAGAATCTGATGAAATGGTTCAAAGTGACAGGAAGGGGGGAAATCGAAAAGGACAAACTTTTGGTCCTTGAGCCACAGATTAAGAGTTGGCGGATTGTGTTGGATCAGTTGATGGTGGGTCGATCATTTGATGAAAGGTTAGAAAGTCTTTGAGAGGTTTCTTTGCCTTTTATTTCTCCTGGAGTTACATCTGGAAGGATTCCTTGGTTTTGCAGGGTCCCATACATTCTGCCTTTTTGTTCTTTGTAGCTTGGTCCAGTGGAAATGTCATATGTCTCTCTATGTATATTAAGCCCAGTATACACATTTCTTTTCCAAATACTTCCTTGAATGCTCTTTTTATGTGCCTTGATGTTGTCTGTTGACTTATGGCAACCTTATGAATTTTGTTAGGCAATACTCAGAGATGTTTTGTCAATTCCTTCCTGTGCAATATAGCCTACACCTGGTATTTGTAGGTTAGGTTGTCTTCTGTCTAAATCAGTGGTTCTCAACCTGTGGGTCCCCAGATGTTTTGGCCTTCAACTCCTAGAATTCCTAACAGCTGGTAAACTGGCTGGGATTTCTGGGAGTTGTAGGCCAAAACACTTGGGGACTCACAGGTTGAGAACCACTGATCTAAATACTAACCAAGGCTGTCTTTGTTTAGTTTCAAAGATCAGATGGGATCTGGTAGCTTTAGGGTATTTTGACAGACAGACCCCCACAATCCAGAATTTGCTATGTGTTCAGAAACAACAAAAAATTTAACACCCTTGTTGTGTTTCTTTTGCTGTCTGTGCTCCTGTTCAGAAGATTTCACTTCACTTTCCGTTCCTGTGATAATTGGATTTTGAAAACTTTGGTTTGTTGTGGAAATAATGTCAGAACTGGTGATAAAACTTCAGCGGAGACACCTTTCCCCTATGATAACTCTGAATTTTCCTTCTGTGGGGTAGATTTCTCTCACTTCCTTTTGTTTTATGCCCATTCTTAACTATGAGACATTTGTAAGTCAGTTGTTTGTTACTCAGGGACTGCCTATTTGTAAGTCAAATGTTTGTAACTCAGGGACTGCCTATTCTGGGTGAATGGTTTGTCCTTAAGTCTTCCCTCCCAAGATTTGAAAAGTTAGGTGCCCACCCTGCAACTGGAGCATTAGTCAGTAGTTTGGGTTGCTGTGAGTTTTCCGGGCTGTATGGCCATGTTCCAGAAGCATTCTCTCCTGTTGTTTCGCCTGCATCTATGGCAGGCATTCTCAGAGGTTATGAGGTCTGTTGGAAACTAGGCCAGTGAGGTTTATATATCTGTGAAATGTCCAGGGTGGGAGAAATAAGTATTGTCTGTTGAAGGCAAGTGTGAATGCTGCAATTAGCCAGTTTGATTAGCTTCGAATAGCCTTGCAGCTTCAAAGCCTGGCTGCTTCTTGCCTGGGGGAATCCTTTGCTGGGAGTTGTTAGCTGGCCCTGATTGATTCATGTCTGGAATTACTCTATTTTCTGAGTGGTGTTCTTTATTTACTGTTCTGATTTTTTAATGCTGGTAGCTAGATTTTGTTCATTTTCATGGTTTTTTCCTTTCTGTTGAAATTGTCCACATGTTTGTGGATTTTGATGGCTTCTTTGTATAATCTGACATAATGGTGGTTAGAGTGGTCCAGCATTTCTGTGTCCTCAAGTAATATGTTGTGTCCAGGTTGGTCCATCGGGAACTCTGCTATGGCTGACTTCTCTGGCTGAGTTAGTCTGCAGTGCGTTTCATGTTCCTTGATTTGTGTTTGGGCAATGCTGCATTTGGTGGTCCCTATGTAGACTTGTCCACAGCTGCATGCTATACGGTAGACTCTTGCAGAGGTGAGAGGATCCCTATTGTCCTTTGCTGAATGTGGCATTCGTTGAATTTTCTTAGAAAGGAGGAAACCATGAAAATGAATAAAATTTGCCCACCAGTATTTAAAAAACTCTAAAATCAGGACAGTAAATCAGAAACAATACTCAGAAAACAGGGGAATTCCAGACATAAAACAATCAGGGCCAGCTAACACCTCCCAACAAAGGATTCCCTCATGCAGGAAGCAGCCAGGCTTTGAAGCTGCAAGGCTATTCAATGCTAATCAAGCTGGCCAATTGCAACATTCACATTTGCTTCAAATAGACAAGAGTTCTTTCTTCCACCCTGGACATTATTCCACAGATATATAAACCCCACTTGCCTAGCTTCCAACAGACCTCACAACCTTTGAGGATGTCTGCCATAGATGTGGGCAAAATGTCAGGAGAGAATGCTTCTGGAACATTGCCATACAGCCCGGAAAACTCACAGCAACCCAGTGATTCTGGCCATGAAAGCTTTCGCCATCACAGCCAGTTTAAGGGGCAGTTTGTACTGGGCGTAATATATTTTGCCTTTGAGATTATCCTTGACGGCTTCTTTGTTTAGTCTAACAACCTTCTTAAAGGAAGCAGAACAAAAAGAACTTAAACTCTTTCCTAATTGTTGCCAAAACCTTTTGTCTAACTGGCAAACCAAAGCCTCAAAGTATGAGGCGTGATATTTGATCTTGGAACCTCCTTGTATGCAAACTATTGAAGTACTATATACTTTAAGCAAACTGTGGTGGCACATTCCTTCACAATTAGGTAGCAAAGAAAAACATCTACATAGAATCTCAAGTTCTCTATTGTGTTAAGACTTTTACTACCTATATAATTAGTTTGTACATGAAGTACAAGTAATCTTCTGATGGGACTTTTTGATATGGCTATTAACAAATGGAAGATGATCTTTATCTACCTTTTTGCACAACTGATGTGTTCATTCTTCAATCTCTTCTCCCCAAAAGACTTTATAATATTTGATTATTTTTTCATTAGACATCTAGTTTTGTCCAGATAATTCCCCATTGACATATCAGTAAATCCTTCAGGGCATCCAATGCCATGTGATTTTGGATGCTAAGCAGGGTCAGCCCTGGTTAGTACTTGGATGGGAGACCAGCAAGTATACCAGGTGCTGTAAGCTATATTTCAATGGAATGGACTCTCAAAAACTTTTGGATTTCATGGCATTGCCATAAGTAACCAGATAAGTAGCTATATTTTTATGATGTTTTTACATTAATTGTTTTAATTGTATTGTTTATTTATTATATTCTTTTTAATTGTGTAATTTTGTAATTCTTGTCTCTGCTGGGCTTGGTCCCCATGTAGGCTGCCCCAAGTCCCTTTGGGGAGATGGTGGCAGGATACAAAAATAAAATTATTATTATTATTTGAAACACAACAAGATGAGTCCACAACAGACACTCTGCTGGCTGTTGTATTGGATCACACGTCGGATACTTCCCAAGTGTCTAGGACTGTGTGATGTATCGGTGAATAATGCATGCAGATCCCAGCAAGGTGGCCTTCTGCAGCTGGCAGATGGTAATTTTGTCAGCGCCAATTGTTGTTGTTATTATTATTATTATTATTATTTTATTATGGCACAGCAAACAAGATAGATATGCTGTATTTTGTATCACAAAATCACAAGTCGAACACTTCCCAAGTGTCTAGGACTGTGTGAAGTATTTTCGGATGATGCGTGCAGATCCCAGTAGGGTGGCCTTTTGCAGTTGGCAGATCGTGATTTTGTCAATGTCTATTGTTTCCAAATGCCGGCTGAGATCTTTTGGCATGGCACCCAGTATGCCAATCACCACCGGGACCACCTGCACTGGTTTCTGCCAGAGTCTTTGAAGTTCAATCTTGAGGTCCTGATAGCCGCTGAATTTTTCCTGTTGTTTTTTGTCAATGCGACTGTCACCTGGGATGGCGACATCAATGATCCAAACCTTTTTCTTTTCCACAACTGTGATGTCTGGTGTATTGTGTTCCAGAACTTTGTCAGTCTGGATTCGGAAGTCCCACAGTATCTTTGCGTGCTCATTTTCCAATACTTTTGCAGGTTTGTGATCCCACCAGTTCTTTACTGTTGGAAGGTGGTACTTGAGGCATAAGTTCCAATGGATCATTTGGGCCACATTGTTGTGTCTCTGTTTGTAGTCTGTCTGTGCGATTTTCTTACAGCAGCTGAGGATATGATCAATGGTTTCATCGGTTTCCTTATTATTATTATTATTATTATTATTATTATTATTATTATTATGATCAATGGTTTTGTCGGTTTCTTTATTATTATTATTATTATTATTATTATTATTATTATTATTATTATTATTATTATTTGAGGGCTCATTCACACACATGTACTTCATGTGTTTAGCAGTACAATTTTCCATAATTATAGATGATGGTAACCTTCATAATTGAAATAATCATTTCCTCCACTGCATGTATTGTTCTTCCTGGTGATTTTATATAAAAGTCAGATATGTAAATTTGCAAGTGTCTAATTTCCCAAAGGATATAAAATACCACTTAGGCAAGTCACGTTGGAAGTTACCTTTGGGGTGCAAAAGAGCTTGAAACAATTGCAAGCATCAAGTAAGTTATGAGGTCATAAAAGTCAGAAGGGACATCATGAGCCATCATGTTCAGCTTCTGCTCAAATCCAGACGTCTAGCTAAGGTATCACCAAACAGGTAGCTGTCCAGCCTCTTTTTGAGAATGTCCGGAGGAGGAATCCTCACTACCACTCTAGACCAGTGGTTCTCAACCTGTAGGTCCCCAGATGTTTTGGCGTTCAACTCCCAGAAATCCTAACAGCTGGTAAACTGGCTGGGATTTCTGGGAGTTGTAGGCCAAAACACCAGGGGATCTGCAGGTTGAGAACCACTGCTCTAGACAGTTGGTTCTGTAGTCAAATTCTTTTATTGTCTAAAAGTTCCTTCTGATGTTCAATCAAAAGCTACTTCCCTGTAATTTTAAATAATTAGACCTGGCCCTATCCTCTGATGCAACAGAGAACGTGCATCACACTCTTTTTGATAACCCTTGAGATATATAAAGAATGCAGTCATGCCATTGTCTCAGTCTTCGCTTCACAAATGCTGACCGTGACCAGTTATTTCACCCTTTCTTCATATGTTTTGTTCTCCATAGGTCTTATGATACCTGTGGCCTTCTTTGAACTGCTTTGACTTAACAATATCTTTCTTTAAACCACTCCAGATGAGGACTGACCAGTGCAGAACATAGTGACACTATTGCATGACTTTACTTGGAAATTATGTTTCTGTTAATGCACACTAAAATAGTGCACTGCAGCATCACATTACTGGCTCTTGTTCAACTTGTGATAAACAATAACCCCAAGGTCCATTTTCACATACTGCTGTATTTCTCATCCTATATATGTATTTGTGGACTAAATATAGAATGTTGCATTTGTCTCTGTTGAAATTTATTCTATTAACTTCTGCCCAGGTTTCTAGTCCTTTTGAATTCTGTTCCTATCTTCCAATGTTTTAGCCATCACTCCTAGTTTAGTGGCATCTGCATAATAGACAAGTGTTGATAGATAAGTGTTGATAACAATGGCCCTAAGAGAGAACTGAGGCTTTCCACTTGACGCCTCCTTCCAGTTTGAAATAAAGCCATTAATGATGGTTTGAGCATGGTTTTCTAACAGAAGCGGTTAATCATGAGGAATGTTATGTCATCTGTTTGCATCATTCATATATAGGCTCAGTTTCAGTGTGGTAAACACTCCCTGTGCAAATTTTTAGTTTGTGTGACCAATTGTGTATTCAGGAAATTTGCTTTGGGCATATTATTGATGAGGTTTCTTCATCCTCTATCTCTCGCATTCAGACGTCCTTGTGTATCAATATATGCTTCCACTTTAGGATACCAGAGACAAAGTTAAATTAAAGGATGGAGGAGCCGATTATACAACATTTATGGATCAGATGCTTTATGGGTGTCTCTCTTCTGCTACAAAGTGCTTCTCTCCATGTGTCCTTGTGTGAATACCCACACAGCACATAGACTTACCATGGTCTAATTCGTGTTCAAGCTAGAAAACTAATGTTTTTCAGTGGTTTAGATAGAATTATTCTGTCTCATTTTTTAAAAAAATGAAGCTGACATTTAGCTGTGTGATTTCTGTTTCAAATCTGGCATTTACTTGGGCCAGCCTATCGGGATTTGAATTCAAGCAAACAATTTAGAACTTATTTGAAAATATAGATGTTTAGCTGACTTCCCCAGGATGTATTTTACAGTTTCAAAAAATACCCATCAGGGCTGTGTGAAATTGTAAATATATAGGTGACTTGGCTGTTTCCTGAATAGATGACTGATGTAAGGCAAGTTGTTCTTCACAATTAATGTATCATTTACAGAATTTCAGTTAATAGTGAGATCCATTAACTGAATATAGTTAGTTTTTTAATAAAACAATTGAATTCATTAAGGATAAATTTAAGTCCAAATTTTGCTCCATAAATAGAGAAACCCAATTTTGCAGATGGAATGTATTGGTTGTACCATTAATAGCCTGCTGAGGTAGTTTTATTTAAAGATATTTTTAAAAGAAAAAAGATCACCGGTGTATTTTTTTATTGTGCAAGCAATTATTTTTGTTTAGATAATTATTGTTGGCATGTGCAAATGATAATGAATTATTGTTATATGCTATTACCCTATGATTTTTATGTGTATGCATGGACTGTGGCCTATGGTGGCGTTTCTATGACCAATTCAGTTGTTTATTATTCCCATCTAAACTCCTAAATTGCTTAACCATCTAAAAATGTTTAATGACTGATACGTTGATCAAGCAAAAACACATTGGTATTAAAGCTAACATATTATGACATATTTGATTATGCTAAAATTGTATGCATTTATTTGAATGCATGATTTCATTAAGTTTAATCTCTACTGAAATGTTCATAGCCTTTATTTTCCAAATGTATACACCCGGGTCCCACTGCCAGCTATGACAAGTAAAGAATCATTTGCATAAGCCATTTCGTAGCAGATGTTTAAATAATATTTTCTGTGGCCCAGAAGTTATTTGTATTTTGTCTTCTTGTAGTCAAAATCTAGACACCACTACTAATCTGGTGATAATTCAAATACAGAAAGAAAGCCTACATTGCTTGACGTTTTAAATTACGGTATGCAGGGTTTTTTTTTGTGTCAGGAGTGATTTGAGAAACTGTAAATTGCTACTGGTGTGAGAGAATTGGCCGTCTGCAAGGATGTTTCCCAGGGGATCCCCGGATGTTTTGATGTTTTTACCATTCTGTGGGAGGCTTCTCTCATATCCCCACATGAAACTGGAGCTGATAGAGGGAGCTCATCTGCTCTCTCCCTGAGTTGGATTCAAACCAGCAACCTCCAGGTCAGCAACCCAACTTTCAAGTCAGCAGTCCAGCCAGCACAAGAGTTTAACCCACTGCGCCGGGGGCTCCTAATTATGCAGTTGCCACATACAGAGGTCATTCTGTTTTCAACATGGTTGAAATACCATTGCAATTCACAAAGACATCACACTTAAAGTTTTATAGTAAACTCTGCTTTTAAAAATATTCTAATGAAACAGCTTACAGGCAGTCCCCGAGTTACAAACATCCAACTTACAAATGACTCACAGTTAATAACAGGGATGAAACAACAGAAAGTGAGCGGGAATCTACCCTTCAGGGAAATTCATTCCTGAAAGAGTTATCATGGGGGGGGGGAGTGTTTCCACTGTAGCTTTCTCACTAATCCTTGTTTCCACGACAAGCCAAATTTTTCAAAATCCAGTTGTCACAGGGACAGAAAGTGAAATGAAATATTCTGAACAGAGGGAAAAAGAAACGTTACAGGAGTGTAAAGCTTTCCCTATGCTATCCACAACTAAGAAAAATATTTTGGCTGGAGTTACATTTAAAAAAGGGGCCCGGGTGACGCAGCAGGTTAAACCACTGAGCTGCTGATCTTGTTGACTGAAAGGTTGCGGGTTCGAATCCGAGGAGCGCAGAGAGCTCCTGCTGTTAGCCTTAGTTTCTTCCAACCTAGCAGTTCAAAACCAGGCAAATGTGAGTAGATCAATAAGTATTGCTCTGGTGGGAAGGTAATGGCACTCCATACAGTCATGCCGGCCACATGACCTTGGAGGCGTCTATGGACAACGCCGGCTCTTCGGCTTAGAAATGGAGATGAGCACCAATCCCCAGAGTCAGACACGACTAGACTTAATGTCAGGGGACAACCTTTACCTACACTTAAAAAAATGTATCTCTTTGGACTTACATTCAAATTTAACTTAAGAATCTACCTAGAGAAGCTATTTTGTTCCTAACCTAAAGACTGCCAGTAATAATGTATGAACTTTGAAATCATTTTATTTCCCACAATATGCTCTCCCCCTCCCTCCCACATCATATTCAACAGCACTTGTAAATCTATTTTTCAACAAGGGTACAATTCCAAGATGACATCTAGATTTGTTGTTGCAATCAATGATTATCTACTTGTAATCTCTACAATTATATCATAAATGGGACACTCCCCTGGGCAGAACCAAGGTCTGATAAGGCTTGGTATTTGCTGTTGGCTCTTTCATGTTTTCTTAATGAGTTCTCAAGAAATGGCATCAAGACATTCGCATACTGTAAATAATGAAATGTCAATATGCAGAAAAGGTCATATGACACATAAAGTATTAAAGAAGTAAGGGAAAGGAGACATAATATTTAGTTCTATACTGGATTTTTTTCTGCAAGGAACTGTTAGGGAAATGACAGGCAAAAAAGAATACTGTACCACTTTAAATATATAATTCCTTTTTTCCTTTGGAATATCATGTTAGAGGCAGGACTTTGTGGAGCCTGTCAGTATGCTGTTTTTAGTCTGAAAGGCACTGTGAAACCATCAGTCCAGCTTTTGTGAAAGCATAATGGCTATGAATAGAATTTCATCACAGGCAATATAATACAATGTGGCCTCCATATTTTCAGGGTACATGTTCCTGTAATGTATTTAGGAATAAACTCCATTAAACAGACTTAGTTAAGTGACCAGCTCTGGGGCCAGCCTGGTAACTAATTGTGTAAAATGATGGAAATTCACTATTTGAAATGTTAAAATAATTCTATGTCTGTTACATACCATGTTTATTTTAAATGTTCCATTGACTTTCATGCATTGGGGGAAAGCATAAATTATATCTTTTTGTTTTGTTTTAGTTTTATGTGCTGAAAGAGTGGGCCAGATGACTAAAACATACAATGACATTGATGCTGTTACACGTCTTCTTGAAGAGGCAAGTATCCTTTGTTGAAGTGGAATAGTAAAATGAATGTAGCACAATAATGTGTTCTTGCAAAATGTTTATTGCACATTGAACCTGTTGTTTTAAAGCATTTTAGGTAAACAAAATAATGACATAAACAACAAAATTAAGGAGGTTGATGAAAAACTTCTATACTGCCATACTGCACAGTACGACCCGATATCCATCGGGGATATGTCCCTGAATTTATCATGGAAACAGTAAACCATGGATAATAGCGATCATGCCACCAGAAGTTATCATAGAGAACTTGGTGGAAGGCGTAGAAAATTCCTAGAGTGATATAGCAATTAGGAGAACTATTATTTATTGAATTTTTCTTCAATGATTCCTTTGTTTTTATGTGCTACTACTGCATAGGCTACTACTCTAATGTCAAGTATGCAAATAGGTAAATTATGGTGTAATTGTATAATAGTACAAAATGGTTTGAATTATGGCATCATAACTATATTTACTTAGGTCTAATGCACCATCAAATCCAATGTGCATCTCAATTTTCAAAACCTTGAAACCCAGAAAAGTATTTATTTATTTATTTATTTACATCACTTTTACCCCGCCTTTCTCTCCGAGGAGACTCAAAGCGGCTTACAGTAAATAGGCAAAAATTCAATGCCTAAAAACAATGTAAAAACAACAATGCATATAAAACAATCTACAAAAAAACAGTTCATATAAAACAGATACCATTACAAAATAAAATCACATTATATAAAATTTTAAGAATGTCCAAGATTAAAATCCATTCATCCAGAATCCTCAAGTCTTCGTACAGGTCATGTAAAGTCCATGCTCTTATTCATTAAAAGCTTGTGTGCACAGCCATGTCTTTAAGGCTTTCCTGAAGCCTAGGAGAGTTGGTATCTGCCGTATGTTGCTGGGGAGGGTGTTCCACAGCCGAGAAGCCACCACCGAGAAGGCCCTGTCCCTCGTTCCCACCAGCCTTACCTGCGAGGCTGGTGGGACCGAGAGTAGGGCCTCCCCCGATCATAGAATCATAGAATCATAGAATAGTAGAGTTGGAAGAGACCACATGGGCCATCCAGTCCAACCCCCTGCTAAGAAGCAGGAAATCGCATTCAAAGCACCCCCGACAGATGGCCATCCAGCCTCTGCTTAAAAGCCTCCAAAGAAGGAGCCTCCACCACGGCCCCGGGGAGAGAGTTCCACTGTCGAACAGCTCTCACAGTGAGGAAGTTCTTCCTGATGTTCAGGTGGAATCTCCTTTCCTGTAGTTTGAAGCCATTGTTCCGTGTCCTAGTCTGCAGGGCAGCAGAAAACAAGCTTGCTCCCTCCTCCCTATGACTTCCCTTCACGTATTTGTACATGGCTATCATGTCTCCTCTCAGCCTTCTCTTCTGCAGGCTAAACATGCCCAGCTCTTTAAGCCGCTCCTCATAGGGCTTGTTCTAAGATCTAAGAGTTCTAGAAGGCTCATAGGGGGAAATACGTTCGGACAGGTAAGATGGGCCAGGACCATTTAGGGCTTTGTAGGTCAAAACCAGCACTTTGAATTGGGCTCGGTAGCATATCGGCAGCCAGTGGAGCTGGCTCAGCATGGGAGTAGTACGCTCCCTGTAAGCTGCTCCTGTTATTAGTCTGGCTGCCGCCCGTTGTACTAGTTGGAGCTTCCGAGCTGTCTTCAAAGGCAGCCCCACGTAGAGCGCGTTGCAGTAGTCCAAACGAGCTGTAACCAGAGCGTGGACCACCATGGCCAAGTCAGACCTCCCAAGGAATGGGCGCAGCTGGCGCACAAGGCGGAGTTGTGCAAAGGCTCCCCTGGCCACCGCCGAGACCTGGGGCTCCAGGATCAGCGATGAGTCCAGGAGAACCCCCAGACTGCGAACCTGACTCTTCAGGGGGAGTGCAACCCCATCCAACACAGGCTGTAACTCTATTCCCTGTTCAGCCCTGCGACTGACCAGGAGGACCTCTGTCTTGTCTGGATTAAGTTTCAATTTGTTCACCCTCATCCAGTCTGACACAGCGGCCAGACACCAGTTCAGGACCTGAACAGCCTCCTTAGTGACAGGTGGGAAGGAATGACAGAACTGGACATCATCTGTGTACAGATGACACCGCACCCCGAAACTCCGGATGATCTCTCCCAGCGGCTTCATGTATATGTTAAACAACATGGGGGACAGTATTGACCCCTGTGGGACCCCACAAGTCAATGGTTGTGGGGCCGAGCAGGTGTCCCCCAATGACACCATCTGGGAACGACCCTCCAGGAAGGACCGGAGCCACTGAAGAACAGTACCCCCGAGACCCATCCCGGCAAGGCGCCCCAGAAGGATACCGTGATCGACGGTATCGAAGGCCGCTGAGAGGTCCAGCAGAACCAGCAGGGACACACTCCCCCTGTCCAGTTCCCGGCGTAGATCATTGACTAAGGCGACCAAGGCTGTCTCGGTACCATGCCCCGGCCTGAAGCCAGACTGCGCCGGATCCAGAAACCATATTATGCGAATCTAATGCATACCCTAATTTTGAGAGGGCAATTTAGTCAAAAAAAGACGAGCATTAGAATCGAGTAAATATAATATTTCATACCAAACTACAGTTTTAACTATCAGTACATACAGAACACAGTAAGTCTCATCTTAGCTATAGCCTGGGTTCATTCAAAGCAGTGGGATAGCCCCAGCTATTTCATACTAGTTTGGTAACAGAATTTTTTGTAATTTTAAGCACACCAACATGAAATACATTGTACAGAAATTACATAGACCTAAAAGTGTATCAATCTAAATCCAAGGCTTAAATGGGAAACCATAAAACAACTGAGCAACTTTTAATGTTCATTTCTCAGAAGCTTATGCCAGGATGGCAACCCACTTGTCTGTTCTGCATGCACAAGTTTGATCAAATAACTTTAGCACCATCTTTACACTGAACCCGAAAGACAAATTGCAAGTGTTGTAGGAAGCTCATACAAGCAATAGGTGTCTCAGTTAGGTTGAAACTAGTAGTTGTTGCATGCTTGTGTTAAAGAAATGAACAAAAAAAAATGTTTTTGCTTGGATGAAAATTGAGTAGAGAGCTCCTACTGAGAAACATCCTTTAAAGGAGTGATTCATTCACTCAGTGTACGTACATTACAGGCAGTTCCCAAGTTACAAACAAGATAGGTTTTGTAGGTTTGTTCTTAAATTGAATTTTTATGTAAGTTGGAACAGGTACATTTTAAAGTGTAACTCCAGCCCCCCCCCCCCCGGTCTCTCTCTCTCTATATATATATACATACTCTGTGTGTGTGTGTGTATATGTGTGTGTGTGTGTGTATATATATATATATATATATACACATACACACACACACACACACATACATACATACATACATACACACACACTGTATATAAGCTGACCCGAATATAAGCCGAGGCACCTAATTTTACCACAAAAAAACTGGGAAAACATTGACTCCAGTATAAGCCGAGGGTGGTAAATTTCAGAAATAAAAATCGATACCAATAAAATTACATTAATTGAGGCATCAGTAGGTTAAATGTTTTTGAACATTTACATAAAGCTCAAATTTAAGATAAGACTGTCCAACCCTGATTGAATCATGATTCTCATCTTCTTCAATGTAAATGTGCTTATGTGTCCTTTTAATAATAATAGAGTAAAATAATACATGTAATAATAATAATAATAAATACAGAAAAATAATACAAGTAATAATAAATAGAGTAAAATAATAAATGCAATAATAATAAGATCAGAGTGAAATAATAAATGTATTATTAATAATAATAAAAATAGAGTAAAATAAATGTAATAGTAGCAACTATAATAGAGAAAAATAATAAATGTAATAATACCAATAATAATAGAGAAAATAATAAATGTACCATATATTCTCGAGTATAAGCTGACCCAAATATAAGCCAGCCAGAACCCTCACCTGAGTATAAGCCGAGGGGGGCTTTTTCAGTCTTAAAAAAAGGGCTGAAAAACTAGGCTTATACTTGAGTATATACAGTGTATGTGTGTGTGTGTGTGTGTGTGTAGCATAGGGAAGTGTTAACACCCCTGTGGTGTTTGCTTTGCTGTCTGTGCCTCTAAACAGAAGATGCCACCTTACTTTCTGTCCCTGTGATAATTGGATTTTGAAAAAATTGGCTTGTTGTAGAAATAAAGATTGACAAGAAAGCTTTAGAGGAGACTCCTTTACCCCATATTAACTCTTTCAGGAGTGAATTTTCCTTCTGGGGGTAGATTTCCTCTCACTTCCTGTTGTCTTACCCCTTTTTGGAACCAGAAGTCATATGTAAGTCGGATGTTTGTAACTTGGAAACTGCCTGTGTAGTGTTTCCTTCACTCTTTTATGTTTGTGTAGTGGGTTTTTCTTTTTTGAATGATTCTGCAGCCAAAAGTTTAAGTCATTATTCAGTTTTTTGCTGCAGCCAATCCTGGCGATAGTGATGTTAAATTATTATCTTTATCCAGGTTTCTGAGCTGTACTGACTATTGACTTTTTTTTGCAAATACTTGAATTATTAAAAAAAAAGACTTGAGAAAAGATATCTTTTGAGGAGACCTTGTGTCATAAACATCACTATATCTACCCGTGTAATGAAAACTTGGTTTATAAAGGACGTAGTAATTATTTTGTAAAATTCTCCTACTTCTAAAGCTCACTAGAAATATTTGCCTCAAGTGTGCATGTGAAAATTATTATGCTGCCAATAATAATAATAATAATAATAATAACAACAACAACAACAACAACAACAACAACAACAACAACAACTTAATTTTTATATCCCACTCTCATCTCCCCAGAGGGGACTCGGGATGGCTCACATGGGGATAAGCCCAGTTTCAACATACAAAAAATACAGCATAATTAAACCAATGTAATACAGGTAAAATAGTATAAACATACAACCAGCATAAAACATCAACATCAAAACATTAGAACATTCCAAGCAAACGGCTCAGAGATGAATCGCCAGAACAATTGGGAATACAATATGGTGTAGGTGTGATGGACCTGGGAACCGTCGAAGAAGAGGAGGAAGTGGATAAGGATCAAAAGACAGAAGAAGAGGAAAGAAGTTGAAGATGGACTGGAGTTTGAGATGCTACTCAAACAATGTCAATGGACTAAATTGCCCCCAGAAAAGAAATAAAATTTTCTCACAATTAAAGAAGCAGAAGTATGATGTGATTGCCCTACAGGAATCTCATATTTCCCAAAGATTTGTAGCACTACTATCCCAAAAAGCACTAGGAAAGGAATACTATTCGGCAGCACCAGATAAAAAGAAGGGGGTGGTAATATATGTAAAAAACAACATCCCTTCTGAATTAGCCTTTAAAGACACCGAGGGAAGAATAGTTGCCATTCGGATAGAAAGAGGAGGACATAGACTACTAATTTGTAATATATATTCACCAAACGGATCAAAAGGAAAATTTGTAAAGAAATTGAGGGAACTAATTGGAGAACAAAAATTCGATGACCTTATACTCTTAGGAGATTTTAATGGAGTGATAGACAATAAAATTGATAGACAAATACAGAGTAAGAAGAAAGGCCAGGAAAACCTAGGTCAATTACCCCAAAGCTTTATAAATCTAAAGAAAGAATACGATTTGGTAGATATATGGAGATTATATCATGGGACAGAGAAGGACTATACATATTTTTCAAGCAGGCATAATAATTGGTCCAGAATTGATATGATTTGGTCAACCAAAACGATATCCACAAAAATAAATAAGATTAGTATATTACCAAGGAAAGACACAGATCATTGCCCGCTAGAGTTAAAATTAAACTACAAACCCGGTATGAAAAAATGGAGACTTAATGAAAACCTACTACAAAAGGAAGAAGATATAGAGAAAAATAAAAAACTTCTTAAAGAATATTTTTTGTTCAACACAACAGCGGATGTAGATGATGGCATTATTTGGGACGCAAGTAAGGCCGTCATGAGGGGTAATTTTATTCAACAAAATGCTATAAAAAATAAATTAAGAAATCAAAAGTCATTAGAAATACATAAAGCAATAGAATTGGCTGAAAAGAATTTAAAGAAAAACCCCAAAAACTCAAAATTAGGACAGGAATTAGATTACCTTAATAAACAACGTCAGCAATTGGAAATGGAACAAAGGGCTAAAGAGTTGAAATTTGTAAAACAGTACCATTTCCAAAACGCAAACAAGCCGGGTAAATGGCTAACACACACACTAAGGAGGAAAAGACAGGAACAATGGATAACCCAGATAAAAGACGGAACCAAAGTTTATACATCAGAGAAAGAGATTATGGACCAATTTAGCAAATATTTTGGAAACCTATATAAAAGTGACTATATAAATAGAGAAGAAGTTATGCTATACTTGGGGAGACAAAAGATACAAAGACTAACAGATGACCAAAGGGAGATGCTAAACAAGGATATATCACATAAAGAAATCGATATTGCTATAAGGAAATTAGATCCCAATAAAGCACCGGGTCCAGACGGCCTAACGCCAATTTACTATAAAAGATTGAAAGATGATCTGATACCCCACTTACAAAAAGTTATGAATAACGCCCTACATCAAAAACAGATACCTAAATCTTGGAAAGAAGCTAACATAATACTGCTACCTAAAGACAATTCGGACCCCAATAACATCAAAAATTATAGACCTATCTCCCTATTAAATACGGATTATAAAATCTTTGCTTTAATTATTGCGGAAAGACTAAAATTATATTTAACAAATTGGATAAAAGAAGAACAATCGGGATTTTTACCAGATAGGAGTATTAAAAACAACGTACGAAGTTTAGTAAATATAATTGAATACTATGAAAAACATAATCAAAAAGAAGTAGCCATAATGACGGTTGATGCGGAAAAGGCATTTGACCGTATAAATTGGGATTTATTTAAAATGTTAATGAGAGAAATGGATATAGGGAATAATTTTATGAATGCGATACAAGCTATATATGAAGATCAGACGGCAAATATCTGGGTAAATGGTCAATCATCTAACAAAATTAGGGTGGAGAAGGGGACTAGGCAAGGATGTCCCCTATCCCCACTAATATTTGTAATGTCATTAGAATTACTCCTTAATAATTTGAGAGATGACGACAATTTAAAAGGCTTAAAAATAGGCAAAGAGACATACAAACTCCGTGCCTTTGCGGATGACTTAGTGTGCATTATAGAGGATCCATTAAATAATATCAAAAAGTGGCTACGGGAAATAGAAGACTTCGGCAAAATATCAGGTTTCAGAATAAATAAAGATAAATCCATGATATTAACCAAAAATGTATCAAAAGAAAGACAATCCCAGATAAGTGATATCACAGGTATGAAAACGCCAACCAAAATAAAATATCTAGGAATATATCTAACAACAAAGAATTCACAGTTACTCCAAAACAACTATATCAATAAATGGAAAGAAATTAAAAACAATCTCAAGAATTGGTCTTCATTAAAATTATCCTTATTGGGTAGAATAGCGGTTATTAAATCAAATGTATTACCAAAAATGATATATCTTTTCCAAAACCTTCCAATAATTAGGAACCAGAAGTTATTCAAAGAATGGAATAAAGATATATCAAAATTCATCTGGAATAATAAGAAACCAAGAATAAATTTTACAAATTTGACAGATGCCAAAAATAGAGGGGGTTTAGGTTTACCGAACCTTGCCCTTTACTCAGAAGCCTGCGGATTAGATTGGGTAAGGGATTGGATTAATTTAAGCAATAAGAAAATGTTGACCCTGGAAGGACATGATTTGCGAGCCGGCTGGCATGCGTACCTATGGTACAACAAAGCACCAATCGAAAAAAATTTTGGCAACCATTTTATTCGTTCGGCCTTACTCAAGATCTGGAATAAATATAAACAGAGAATCTATAATAAAACCCCCCTCTGGGTGTCTTCTATGGAGGCACGCCAGAGAAGAGAACTGGGATGGAACACATGGCCTACGTATAGAGATATACTAGAAAAAGAAGGGAGGGAAATAAAATTAAAATCACAGGAAGAATTAAAATTAAAATATGGTAATCTAACCTGGCTCCAGTATTATCAATTAAAAGAAAGCTTCAATAAAGATAAGATTCAGGGATTCGAGGATAAGGTAACACCATGGGATGTAATATTAAGCAAGGGAAAGAGGAAAATTGCAAATATATATAAATTTCTATTGGAATGGAGTACTGAGAAGGAACAAATAAAAGAGTGCATGACAAATTGGGCAAGAGATCTAGGAAGAACTATACTATTAGAGGAATGGGAACTTTTATGGGGGAAAAAATTAAATTATACATATGCCTATGAATTGAAAGAAAATTGGTGGAAAATGTTCTATAGGTGGCACCTGACCCCAAAAAGGATATCAAAATTTACCAAAGGAAAGAAGATTAAATGCTGGAAATGTGGAAGAGGTGAAGGATCATATCTACACATGTGGTGGTCTTGTGAGAAGGTAAAACCGTACTGGAGGGAAATCCACGACAAATGTCAAAAAATTTTAAAGATAAAAATACCACTACTCCCAGAATTCTTTCTATTGGGCATGACGAATAACCAATGGGGAAAGAATGAAGACAAAATCTTTACACACTTAACAACAGCTGCCAGATTAGTTCTTGCAAGATTATGGAAACAGAAATTAATACCCAAAGTGGAAGAATGGATAAAAAGAATATGGGATATAATGAATATGGACTACCTAACGTTCCTGCTATCAACAACACAAAATAAGCCTAAAAAAGGGATAGATTGGACATTGGTAAAGGACTGGATGAAGAAAGAAAAAGTTAGAATATTGTTATAAAGCCCTTAACGCGAAGGAGAAGTGTCAACTGTCGACACAAAAAAAAATGAATGATACCAACAACATAAATAATACAAATAGTTACGACAACTTTATAGAGAAGAATGGAAGTCAAGAATCGACAAGGACCCTGACCCCCCCTACCCTTATTACCCCTTTCCCCCTCACTTTCTACCACCCCCTCCCTACCCCCCATCCTTTCTTCCCCCCCATACTTTCCTAACCCATTTTATTGTTATTTTCAAAATTTAATAAAAATTATTAAAAAAAAACATTAGAACATTAGAGTCTGAACATTATATACAACCGTAAGATAAAATTCAGCAGACTCTACAAGAGGGAATTAAGGATCTCATTACAGAGTTTAATCAATAAGAGTGGGGTGTGATAAAGTGCAGTAGTTGTGGCCACTAATAACTATACATTATACATTATAAAATGTATAAAGAAGAAGCTTCTGATATGGTGAATATACATCCAGTGAACCTCTCTTACTATTGAAGTTGAAATGACTGGCTCTTTATAATCCCTCCAAACCAATCTGATGCAAATAATTGAATGGAAGTTCTCCCTTAGTGATGTGAAGCATTTTCTCTTATCTCCTGATACCATATAACACAGGCTATAAATTAGTTCTAACTTTATAGGACTTTACTAAATGGACTTCCTTCATAATCCCTCAACCTCAATTCTACACCCATAATGCTTTTTTTTATAGTGTCAGAAGTGAACATACAGCAAGTCATTTCTGGTGTGAGAGAATCGGCTGTCTACAGAGATGTTGCCCAGGGGACGCCCGGATGCGTTGCCATCTTGCTGGGAGGCTACTCTCATCTCCCTGCAAGGGAAGCTAGAGCTGACAGATGGCAGCTCACTCCATCTCACGGATTTGAACCGCTAACCCTTAGGTCAGCAGTTCAGTTGCCGCAAGGGTTTAACCCATTGCGCCACCATGACTCCTGTAATGCTGAGTTGATAGTATTAGCTAATTATAAAATCGTTCATTTGCAAGAGCTGCTAAGACTATTTGTGTGGCACACTTAAAACACTTTGAAATAACGTTATGTAAATAGCACAAGCAAATAGACATAAAAATGAATTACTTACATTTTGTGTAAGTGCTTTATAATCATACTTGTCCATTGACAGAGGAGCCACCTAATTGCTCCATAAAGCTGGCTCTCATTTTCTGTGATTGCATGCTGTTCATGTATAGTATCCATCAGATTTCCCAAATTACGTGGTAGTCTCTTGTGCAATAAAAAGAACAGCAGTAGCACTAATTGTTGGTTTCTTTGTTTCAAAAGCAAACATTCTTGTTTCAACTAGGGCATAAATCAACTTTGTGCTTTTGAAAGGTGATTACTTTTCTCAATGAATCAGTAACCGAGATGAGTTATTTTTCCTTTTACAGAAAGAGCGGGATTTGGAATTAGCTGCTCGGATCGGCCAGTCATTATTAAAGAAGAATAAAACTCTAACGGAGAGGAATGAACTCCTTGAAGAGCAAGTAGAGCATATCAGAGAAGAGGTAAGGACATGCACCCCATTCCTAATTGGCACTGTTTTGTAATTCCAAAGCTTTCTCTTTCCTATCTATATTCCAATGTGTTTTGCTTTATTTGCTCTGTTGTCCTGCTACTTCTTCCTTGTGAGATCTGTACAAGACATGATGCGGAGGGATCTGATATAAGCGAAATATCCAAATGGATTCTAGTGCTAGGGATCTGTCTGTTACTTAATATCCTATATTTTTCTTCTGATATGAGACCTAAGGAAGCTAATAACTTAGATTAATACAGGAGACAGATTAAGACAATAAATACTGTGTTAAAAAATCAAAGCAATGAACCCAGTGTATTCAAAGCTCCACCACAACTTCAGCCATCCTTCTTTGCTTTATAGCCCCTCTTTCCACCACTAATATTTCTCAAAGCTGTATCAAATTTGAGAAATATTGTTCCCATTTCGACTTCTTTTCCTTCTATGCCTCTCAAGTGAGTCATGGCAAGTGTGTCATCTTTGCATGCTTATGCACTCACATTTCCCATGTGCCTGATGGGTGTGTTGACATTTCCTTGACATTCTTAAACTGTCACTGTAATCTCTGCTGAGCTTCCCTATAGTTTGAGGATTTCCTTCTTGGTTATCCCAAACAACAACAACAACAACAACAACAACAACACATTTTTATACCCCTCCTCCATCTCCCTGAAGGGACTCGGGGCAGCTTACATGGGGCCAAGCCCGGATAAAACAGCAAACCAAAATAAAATAACTACAAAGAAATACAAACCCAGTAGAAGCAAGTGGATGTAGCAAGTCTGACAGAGTCATTTTACTGTTCTTTCGCACCAAGCCTGCATATCTAGCCAAACCTTTCTGAATAGGTGTGTATAGGCTAGGTGTGTTCCCTAACATTCAGATCTCCCTTTCACACCTCTCAAAGCATTGTTTGCACTGTGTTTGCACATACAATTGAGCCTCTGTATCCACAGATTTTGCGTACCCGAATTCAACCATCAATGGCTTAATCCCCCTCCCAAATCCAAAAAGCGAATGTTGATTTTGCCATTTTATATAAGGTATAAGGCCCTGAAACCAAATCCCAACAAGGTCTACTGTGTATTTGCTGCTAATATATAGTTGCTCCTGGCTCTGTGTAACCATTTCTTTTAAACTCTAAATGTTTCAGCACATACTGGCCTTGAGAATTAATTTTTCATGATCACCAGTGTATCCAGTTATTTCTCAACATTAAAATGCTATATTTGTGCCTTATGCATCTCAATACCATCACATACAATGTATTACTAGCTAGATAAGTTAATGCAATGAATTATAATTATTCGTGGATTATTAAAGAACGAAAACGTGGTTATGGGACCAGGCATTGGAGCAAGAGTAGCTGTTGAAATGAGAGACAATAAACATATGACTCACTGATAGACCCCATGTGGATACAATAAGCGCCATGAATGTATATTTATATGTATAATTATGTATGTTTTTAAATGCAAGTTCTTAATTTTAATGTAATTTTAATTTAATGGTTTTAAATGTGATGTAAACTGTTTTTTGATGTATATGCTTATATTGTAAGCCGCCCTGAGTCCCCTGATGGGTGAGAAGGGCGAGGTAGAAATGATGTAATAAATAAACAAATAAATAATGTACTTTGATATTTGGAATGATTCACTATGATTATCCTTATTTTCCCCTCAGAAGCACATGTACTTAAAAATGAATTACCAGGAATATTGACAAGATTATTCAAGTCAACATTTTGCTAAGATTTTTTGGACAGCTTATATTTAAAATATTTAAGAGGTGTGCATGACGATATTAACCAACACATGGAGCATATGCTTCTTCAGCACATCAGTGATTTAATTTAGCTACAGAAATTGCTGAGTTCCCTGTTGTCCTGAACCAAGTGAAGTTTATTTGGACGTTCTTTAGAATTCTGACAATAATGACAAGTCTTATGACTTTAAATGAGCATATTACTACATGATGCTAAAATCTTGGATAGCACAACATGCACAATACAGAAGGAACTGAAATATTGCTTCAGGTACATAGACTTCCTCTCTGCAAATTCAGGTTAAGAACATTGCAGGCATTTAGTTTCACATTTTACCCATCTTGGCAGCTTTTGTGTGAATGTGAAATCATAATGTATCAAAACTTTGGTGTCATTTCAAAGCAAGCCTGTGTTATACTATAGTTGTTCACTTTAACTAACCAAGATTCATGCTTAAGTTATCTGCTCTACAAACAATAAGTGAAGTTTAGAAAGAAGTGAAATAGAAAAATGGGCATGTCCTCCTCCAGGCCCAGAGCTTAGATATAACTACTGTATTTATTCAGTTGTGGGATGCCATCAATTGTAAAACACACTCTAATTTCAGTACCACCACCACCAACAAAAATACATAAGATACATCTTCAGTTCTAAGATGTACCCCATATTAAGAGAAGTATGTCTTAGGACGGAAGAAATACAGTGCAGGTAATCCCCAAGTTACAAATATCTGACTTACAAATGAGTTGTAGTTCAGAACAGGAGTGAGACAATAGAAAGAGAGAGAGAAATCTACCCCTAGGAAGGAAAATTCACTCCTGGAAGAGTTATCATGGGGAAAAAGTGTCTGAACTGAGGCTTTCTTGCCAATTCTTGTTTCTACAACTTATCACAGAAAGTGAGATGCCCATTTCTGATAGGAGAGATATGCTAGGACACCTTGTAACTGTAACTATACATAATTATTTGTCAGACCATGTCTCCCAGTATGAACCTCCCCAGGCCTCGAGGTCCTTGGGAGAGGTCCTCATCTAGGTCCCACCATCATCACAGGCATGGTTGATGGTTACCTTCTCGATGGCTGGTCCTCATCTCTGGCAGGAGTCCAGGGAAGCCAGAATGCCCCCCTTCCTGCTGTCCTTCCAGTGGCAGGCTGAGACCTTTCTTTTCAGACAGACTTTTGTACAGGAAAGATTTTAAGGCCAAACCAGGAAGTTCTGTGTTTTCTGTAGTTGAAAAGGTTTTTAATGGTTTTAATGATTGTATTGGTTTTCATTATGTATTTTAATGTCCCATATTTTACAAGGATTATCCAGAGAGTAGATTACATTTTGGAATTAAAAATGAACAAAGTATAGGAAAAAAATATTTATTATATGCAGTTGAAAGCCGCACTTAAATACTACTTTTAAACATAGTCCCCATTCAAATTTAGGTACTTATCAATGAGCTTGGCAATTCCTCCCTCATGAAATTCTCCTGCTTGCGTCTTCAACCAGTTGGTCACTTCTTCCTGCAGCTGCAGCTGCGCATCGTCCCTCGTGGCGATCGCTCTTCTAAAGTTTTGCAAATGCTTGCAAACAATGTCAGCAAGGAAGGTTATGGTGACCGCGGTGAACTCCTGCCCGGGTTAGGACCCCTCCTCCTCTTCTTGCTGCCCTGCAAGAACAACAACAACAAACCCAGACTTGTTGAGCTGTTGATACTCCGACCCAAAGGGGCAAAGCTCGGGATTAGGAGGCTGGGCACACCTGAGTCCGGGCGGCTTTACCCACACTGCTTTGCCTGTCTCGGCGAGCTGACCTGGTTTCCCCCCCTGAGCCTCAGCGACGAGGAAAGGCGATGATCAGGCAACGTGGAGAGGGAAGGCAACAGAGCTAGCCCTCCAGGATTCCCCAAGGGGAAGAAGCCCTCCGACATGAGCCCATGGCACCCTCCCTGACACCCCGGCGCCACGAGGGACGATGCGCAGCTGCAGCTGCAGGAAGAAGTGACCAACTGGTTGAAGTGGGAGAATTTCATGAGGAAGGAATTGCCAAGCTCGTTCATCGCTATGATAAGTACCTAAATTTGAATGGGGACTATGTTTTAAAGTAATATTTAAGTGTGGCTTTCAACTGCATATAATAAATATTTTTTCCTATACTTTGTTCATTTTTAATTCCAAAATGTAATCTACTTTCTGGATAACCCTTGTATTCCATTTTAATGCTTATATATTTTAGATTTTAATTTATACATGGTGTAGTTTTAATTGTTAGCCATTTTGAATCTCATTGAGAGAGAGAAAGTAGGAGGCCGGGCTGTGGCGCAGGCTGGTAAACAGCTGCTGCAATAAATCACTCTGACCATGAGGTCATGAGTTCGAGGCCAGCCCGTGGTGGGGTGAGCACCCATCAATTAAAAATAAAATATAGCCCCTGCTCGTTGCTGATCTAGCAACCCGAAAGATAGTTGCATCTATCAAGTAGGAAATAAGGTACCACTTATAAAAGTGGGGAGGCAAGTTTAACGTTGGAATGAGGAAGTGCCATCAGAGTGGATGATGAAGCAGCTGCTCCCCCCTGTGGCCAGAATCGAACATCCCCTCAGGAGAAGGTTAAATTGCCTCTGCGTCTGTTTGTCTGTCTGTCTCTGTCTCGGTTCGATGTGTTATGGCCATTGAATATTTGCCCTATTTGTACGTAATGTGATCCGCCCTGAGTCCCCTTCGGGGTGAGAAGGGCGGAATATAAATACTGTAAATAAATAAATAAATAGGACGAAATACTATAAATAAATACATTCAACAAGTTCACAAAGGAGGTGGTAGGATGTATGAGCCTGAAGATCAGTCCAGTACATATATGTTGCACAGCCCTCACATGTGTGCTCTTAGGTCTAGATTGGGTTTGGTACTCATGGTTTGGCACTTGCAATATCTTCTTGCAAGCATTACTAGGAATGAAATTTGGAACATTATATAATTAATCCCAGATTCAATAAAATTGCTGTTTGGTTCTCTTGCTGTCTTTTAGTGAAAATGTTTTCCTTCTTGCGTTTTATCTGGTACATAATGCTGTGTCAAAGTATAGTACATATACCATGAGAAAAGTGTGGGATATAGCGATTCCACATTAGCAGTTTGGCACATGATCTGGAGCATGCAAATTAGCTAGGACACTCATACTCTGTGTTTGCAAGGAAGGTTGTCTTTAAAGGTGTGCATATTTCCTGAGTGCATTCCCTAGCTGAATTTGACAATTGGACTGTTTTGAGGCTGTAAGCACATCTGACTTGCCTCTGGTTTACATTGCTTTAACCCCTGTGATCCAGGCACTTAATCCACAGTGCAGTTCTTTTCTTTTCCCCTTCTATTTCCTTATACATAATCTTTAGAGACCTAACTTTCCCTTTTGTCCTTTGGCATTCCCTTTTTGTATATTACCTTTAATCCTATTAAAATTTCATTTTTCCTTCTGTCTCAAGGACAGAATCTTTTCCCCTTTCCTTTTCAAATAATTGCTACTAACTTCTACCCTGTACAACTCTTTCCAGTAGTACTAAATTATGAAAACTGAGACTCAGACGCATTTTAAGGCACTAACGAAAATGAGGTGAGTGCATTGGAGTAAACACTTTGCTGTATTGTCCACATGTTTCAGGCATAGTCTCTGGACTGTGGATTGTAAATGGATACACTTGACTATAAATTGCCTCTGAGAGCAGATATAGCCACTTAGTATTCTAATAGCATAAGCAGATGTATGGGTCATTTTAGCATATACTCATAGTTTTTCCTGTCTTCCAGGATTAAGTGAATTTCAGATTACACAGTAGAACTGCTCCCCAACTCCTTTGATTCACAGTCATGCTTAGTATGGAATATGCTCAAATGTCAAGTTCCTCCACATTAATTTTTTTAGTCTTTCATTTACTTCTAGGAATCTATTTTATGAGCAGTTTGGAAAAGGAGAGACACAGATAGTACTTCACTATTGTTAGAAGTCAAAAAAATTTGGACCATTAATCCAGGGGTCCCCAAACTAAGGCCCGTGGGCCAGATGTGGCTCTCCAAAGTCTTTTACCTGGCCCCTGTCCTAAACTTTAGACTTAGGGTTGACCTAAGTCTACCTGGTCTTTGGAAGTCTCTTTGCTTACTTATAGCCTTATGAGACCATCTAGATGGCTTTTGGAGGTCACTTACCTTATCTATGGTCATATGAGACTATCTAGATGGCCTTTGAGGGTGCCTTTACTTACCTATGGTTTTATGAGATTTTCTAGATGGCCTTTGGGGGCCCATTTCTTTACCTATGGTCTTATGAAACCATCTAGATGGTCTTTGAGGGTCCCTTTCCTTATCTATGATCTTCTGATGGCCTCATGAGACCATCTAGATGGCCTTTGATGGTCCCTTTCCTTACCTATGGTTTTATGAGATTGTCTAGATGGCCTTTGGGGGGTCCCCTTCCTTACCTATGGTCTTATGAAACCATCTAGATGGTCTTTGAGGGTCCCTTTCCTTATCTATGATCTTCTGATGGCCTGATGAGATCGTCTTAATGGCCTTTGGGTGCCCTTTCCTTATCTATGGTCTTATGAAACCATCTAGATGGTCTTTGAGGATCCTTATCTATGGTCTTATGAGATCATCTAGATCAGGGGTCCCCAAACTAAGGCCCATTGGCCAGATGCGGCCCTCCAAGGACATTGACCTGGCCCCTGTCCTAAACTTTAGACTTTCCTTACCTATGGTCCTATGAGACTGTCTAGATGGCCTTTGAGGGTGCCTTTACTTACCTATGATTTTATGAGATCATCTTGATGGCCTTTAGGGGCCCCCTTTTCTTACCTATGGTTTTATGACACCATCTAGATGGTCTTTGAGGATCCCTTTCCTTATCTATGGTCTTATGAGACCATCTAGATGGTCTTTGGAGGTCTCTTGGCTTACCTATGGTCTTATGAAATCGTCTAGATCAGGGGTCACCAAACTAAGGCCCATTGGCCAGATGTGCCCCCCCCCCAAGGTCATTGACCTGGCCTCCATCCTAAACTTTAGACTTAGGGTTGACCTAAGTCTGAAATGACTTGAAGGCACACAACAACAACAATCCTAATTTTGGACTATTTCTTCCTAGTCCGGCCCCCCAACAGTCTGAGGGACTGTGAATCGGCCCTCCACTTAAAAAGTTTGAGGACCCCTGCATTAATCAAAAGTCATTAATGGTCGTCATAATTGCTACCTCTTTATAATTTGCGGGGAAAGATCCCCTTTTTAATGGCACTATGCAAATCAGATGATACAGAAAATAATTTGGGGTGACTAATTGTATCTCTCTTTTTTAAAAACAACACTGTTCATTGAAAAATTTGCCTGCAAGTTTTATTTGGCAAACATGAATTCACCTACTATGCCCTCACTATAGATTTTTGTTGTTGTTTACATTTTAACTGTTTTGAAACACTAAAATTCTACTTGTTGATTTAGTTCAGGATCAAAATTAAACTCAGAATTTGGTGTGGAACAAACTGATATACTGTCGAAAGAATTAACTATAATGGGCTTCCTGTTATAAAAACAGAAAAGACAAATTGAGAGAAATGGTAATCAAGACAATGACTATTAATTTTTTACCTTATTTTGCTATCTTTCTTTTATTCTTACTTTCTCCCTTTTCTCTCTTTGCTTATGAGTTTTATCTCAGAAAATAATATTGAAATATGAGGCTGTACATTGCAAGTGTATTTTTAGACCTTAATGGAAACTATAGAAACAGAATGGACATGTCTAGGTTTCTAGTGCCTAAATCCCATTTGCAAGGGTCTTTCCACCCTTCTTTTAAATCCGAATTTGACTTAAGATGAAAGCATCTGCCAAGTGTTGAGGAACACTTGCAGAAATCTGTGGTGTTTCTTCATTATATGCTTTGTAAGTATAGTCAGAAGTTGGGATCCCAGCCAAGAGCTATCCAGCGTCATTTGTAGACTAAGCATCATTTAATTTAAAGGTAAAGCTTTCTAAAGGAACAATGTCCAATTATGAGATGAGGTGACTTTCTCATTGTTGTCATTGGCACACTAAATGCCACATTGTAGTATCTCACTTGACAGGAGCCCCAGTGGCGCAATGGGTTAAACTCTTGTGCCGGCTGAACTGCTGACTTGAGGGTTGGGTCGCTGACTTAAAGGTTGGTGATTCAAATCCGCAAGATGGGGTGAGCTCCCATCTGTCAGCTCTAGCTTGCGGGGACGTGAGAAAAGCTTCCCAGCAACACATCTGGGTTTCCCTTGGGCAATGTCTTTGTAGATGGCCAATTCTCTCACACGAGAAGCTACTTGCAGGATGCTCTCAAGTTGCTTCTGATGCGATTAAAACAATATTTATTTATTTCCCATACTTATATCCCACCCTTCTCACGCCAAAGGGAACTCAGGGCAGCCTCACAACTGGCAGCAATTAAATGCCTGACATACAAATTCTAAAAATACAATTACAGTTAAAATTAAACATTAAAACATAAATTACTAAAACAACAATTAAAATCATGCAAGTTTAAAATCATAGTCCAGAATCACTCCATTAGTCAACACTTTTAAAAGTTCTCAACTATTGCACTGCTATAGTTATTGCTTAAAATCTCACTTGACTAATTGTAAAAGTTTCCAGGTCTGGATTACCTCCACATTTTTCAGTTTTTCTTCTCCATTTAATAACAATTGTTGCGACACTGTGTGAAATTGAAAACTGTGAATGAAAGGAGGGCATACCCCCCTTCAGCCACAAATGGGTATTTCAATTCTTGGTCTGTACTCCCCTCCCCAGAACATTTCATTTTACTATAGACTATAAACTTGAACCATGTGACATGAAATGCACTTGGAAGACATGTGATAGCGTTTCCTTCTTGATTTGTTTAGGTTTCTCAATTGCGCCATGAACTGTCAATGAAAGATGAACTGCTTCAGTTTTATACCAGTGCTGCTGAAGAGAGTGAGCCAGAATCGATCTGTTCAACTCCGTAAGTCTGTGATGGGAGTTGCTATAGCATACAATATTGTGAGAGGCTTGTTTGCCCCTGAGTCTCATCTCGCACCACCGTGTAACTCTTCCATTCAAAGTTGTTCACAAAAACCAAAGGTAGCTTGGATACCACCGCTCTGACTCAAAGGACCAAGACCTATTTGCAAAGCTGCCACTGGAGATTCAAGTAGTCTCAGTAGCAAAGAGTGCTTATGGTCAGCTAAGTTTGGTCCACCAGCTCTGGATATTTCTGAGCAGGGTGTTCTGTCCACAGTAGTCATTTCATAATTTCCTAACTGTTCTATGAGGTTTTTCCTGATGACATTTTAGAGCCTGCAGTTGGTATAGGGGGCCACAACCCTGGTGCTGACAAGGTTAGCATAGACTGATCATATTATTTATTTATTTAAAACCTTTATCTTCCAGCCTCCTCACCCCGAAGGCGACTCAGGGCAAAGCACAACATATATACGGCAAGCATTCCATGCTGGGACATAAAATAATAAATATACACAAACATTGAAATCATTTATATCTACTTTAAAATCAACTGTTTAAACCAACTCAAGACACCATGCTGGCTCTGGTCAGCTGAGTAGGTTTTCTATTATTGCCTCATTGCACTGCCCCAAAGGCATGGTCCCACAGCCAGGTCTTTGCCATCTTTCTGAAGGACAGGAGGGAGGAGGCTGATCTAATCTCATCAGGAAGGGCTTTCCATAGCTGGGGGGAATCACTGAGAAGGCCCTCGTTCTCTCGTCCCTACCAAATGTGACTTTGACAGTGGTGGGACTAAGAGCAGGACGATCCCAGAAGATCATAGTCTCTGTGGTCATTTGTAAAGGGAGATGCATAGAACAGTTAGGAAATTAAAGGAAGGAAATTATTGGGGCCGGGTTGTGGTGCAGGCTGATGAGCAGCCTGCTGCAATAAATCACGCTGACCATGAGGTCATGAGTTCAAGGCCAGCCCGTGGCGGGGTGAGCACCCGTCAATTAAAAATAAAAAATAGCCCCTGCTCGTTGCTGACCTAGCAACCCAAAAGATAGTTGCATTTATCAAGTAGGAAATAAGGTACCACTTATAAAAGTGGGGAGGCAAATGTAACTAATTTACGACATTGGAATGAGGAAGTGCGGTCAGAGTGGATGATGAAGCAGCTGCTCTCCCCTGTGGCCAGAATCGAACATCCCCTCAGGAGAAGGTTAAATTGCCTCTGTATCTGTCTGTCTCTGTCTCGGTTCGATGTGTATATGGGCATTGAATGTTTGCCCTATATGTATATAATGTAATCCGCCCTGAGTCCCCTTTGGGGTGAGAAGGGCAGAATATAAATACTGTAAATAAATAAATAAATAAAATAGGATGACTACTGAGGACAGAATTATACCCATTATGAAATTGCTGCAGAAGCTATCAGTGAGTCAGTGGGCCCATTGCAAAGTATTGCCCTAAATGGCTCAGAACCCAGGTAATAAAAGGACTAAGTATCAAGAAGTGGTTGCTGATAACTTTCTTGTCAATAGGATAGTGAATCCACTTTTGTTTTAGTCTTGAGTAGCTAAATCCTTTTCACCAAATACGTTCAGCACCTTGGAGAGAGGTAATTAATTTTAGAACGAAAAACAGATTTGTTACATTGCTCTACTAACATGGAATCTCCCTGCTTCCACTGATATGACACAATTGGGATTTTAAGATCAACTGGGGAAACACTATTGGTGTTGTCAGAGTAATTAAAGCAGTGCAGCAGCAGTTGGATGGAATCAGTGGAACGCTGAACGAAGAGACATCAGAGACGATGGTAAAATTATTTACAAGTTTTACTGAAAGCAGTAATCAAGACAAACAGACTTGTAGACAAGGGACCCAGAACTTGACTCTCAGCAGACAGCACTTGACTCAACTCAGAACAGAACAGATCAGATCTGATGCAATCAGCAATGCACACACACTTGTTTCTGGACACTCCCTGGTTCCAGCCACACATCAAGGACATCACAGCTTCTCAGTAATTAACTCTTTTCAGACTACGTTACACTCTGGATGATGCAATCAGTATGCAATACAGGCAAGACACAAATTTCATTTAAGCACTACCAATACACAAATCCCACATGAACAGGTGTAACTTACTGAGCTATCACAAATGGTATGGTGTTCTCATTATGGCATCCTAGCTGTGAAACTGTGATGTGGCAGCTAAAAAAGTCAATGCGATTCTAGGCTGCATCAGTAGAAGTATCAGGTTGAAATCAATTGAAGTCATAGTCCCACATTCTACTGCTGTGGTCAGACCTCACCTGGAATACTGTGTCCAGTTTTGGGCACCACAGTTCAGGAGAGATATTGACCAGCTGAAAAGTGTGCAGGGAAGGGTGACCAAAATGATCAAAGGTTTGGAAACAAGCCCTATGAGGAATAACTTACAGATCTGAGTAAGTATAATTGGAGAAAATAAGGCAGAGAGGAATGTGATAGCCATGCTTAAATATTTAAAAGGATGTCACATTTATTTACAGCATTTATATTCCGCCCTTCTCGCCCCTAAGGGGACTCAGGGCGGATCACATTACACATATAGGCAAACATTCAATACCTTTTAACATAGAACAAAGACAAGACAAACATAGGCTCCGAACGGGCCTCGAACTCATGACCTCCTGGTCAGAGTGATTCATTGCAGTTAATTGCACTGGCTTGCTCTCCCGCCTGCGCCACAGCCCGGGCCCACATTGAGGAGGGGGCAAACTTACAGGGTTTTTTTTGTTTTTTGTTTTTGTTTTGTTTTGGTTTTTTTTGCTGCTCTGGGGACTAGGACTTGGAGCAATGAATTCAAATTGCAGGAAGAGATTCCACCTGAACATTAGGAAGAACATCCTGTCAGTAAGAGTTTTTCGGCAGTGGAATATGCTGCTTGGGGGTGTGGGGGAATCTTCTCTGCAGGTTTTTAAGCAGAGACTGGATGGCCATCTGTCAGGAGTACGTTGATTGTGTTTTCCTGCATGGCAGGGGGTTGGACTGGATGATCCTTGGGGTCTCTTCCAACTTTATGATTTTTTGGTTGTTCCACACATTTTTGTCTTTTAGATTAAATGGTATTGATTTGTACATGGTTTCAGGAAATAAGTGATTAATTTATCTTTGGCAACTGCTGTTTGTATTGCTCTTATGGTACTTTGGCAAATATTTGCAGTGTGTGATTGTAGATACATCTAATTTTAGACTTGCAATGGTCTGATTTTTAGATGTTTGATTCTGGTTTTTTTTTTAAACTGTAAGATCAGCCACCTTTCTGATAACTGATCTAATTGGTCCACATGTATAGGGAATAGAGTTTCCATATCGAACTCCGAACCTAGAGCTCATAGCAGACATATGCTGGTGGCTTTTACTAGTTAAGAATGAAGGATTATCACCATGCTAGCAATTTTGTTTTCCTTTTTGCAGCAAGATGTCAGCCATTTCACTTTCACCCAACAGTAGCTCAGGCTCAATGTCAAGTGCAGTCATTTTCAAGAATTTGATTCAGTAACACAGCAGCAGTTTCTAAACTCATGTTGACATGATTGTTCACAAATGGGAAAGAGAAGTCTTATTTCATAGGCCACTAACTGTACCATCAGAATTACAGCTCATGTATTGCATTATAAGATTACGTTTTCCTAAATAATCTTATGTGGAGAGTAAAG
The DNA here is from genome assembly GCF_035594765.1 of Anolis carolinensis. Classification (NCBI taxonomy): domain Eukaryota; kingdom Metazoa; phylum Chordata; class Lepidosauria; order Squamata; family Anolidae; genus Anolis; species Anolis carolinensis. The sequence continues at coordinate 66,654,329 of NC_085846.1, forward strand.
CTGATTTTCTTTTTACATTTTAAAACATAAGTTGCTCTATTGAAAATGAGTGGAATTCAGAAAATTGTCACATTAATAATTTTATTTTTAACTTTTATGAAACCTTATGGAAATGCGAACATTTACTTGATGTTAGTTGCCAGAATTGTATTCAACTTGATACGTTTCTTCACCAGAAACATTGCCAACAACAAGGTAAAATATGAACATCTCAATATGCCTCTTAACAGGTTGAAAAGGAATGAGTCATCTTCATCCGTCCAGAACTATTTTCATTTAGATTCTCTTCAAAAGAAACTTAAGGACCTTGAAGAAGAGAATGTTGTGCTTAGATCAGAGGTAATAACCCTTCCCCAGTATTTTGCATTTCATTTTTTCTTCAAAATCTGAGTGAATTGACAAGTAGTTATAACGGCACAATTTTCTGTAACTGATAATGTTATCCCCTTTGCATTTTCTAGTCAGGGGACTACAGTACAGTAAAAACTGTGTATCAATAGGGGACCTGTTCTTTAATTTACTATATTGCAAACCCTATTGAAATGAATGTCTTCTATTGAAAGTTACCATAAAGTCATTCTGTAGGATCTTGAAATATCCTAGAAAGGGAGCTACTTTAGGAATTTGCTAGGTCATCCAGTGCGACTCTATGGCAACTTCAGCCAAAGCACTCCATAAAATTGCTTTGATAATCCAGAAAATTCCGAGAGATTATATCTTTTGTCAGATGCAAGCCTGTGACACTGTGGATATCAATCCCATGGTTATGTAGGTCATGCTGTTCTCCCTGTCCAAGGACAAACAAATAGTAGATTAGGTGTTTAAACTATTCCTGGACTTCAGAGAACAGGCATTTGCGTCCTCATGTCGCATTTACCTTTCCAATCTTCAAGTCCTGAAAAATAACTTAAGAAGTGTATTAAATAATATTATAAATAAATATAGACTGTCAATGATCAGTCTGCACGGTAAGGCATGTGAACTATTAATTGTAGTATGAAGTGATACTATTCAAGCAGAGTCAGCATCAGGTGAACATTACTGGGCACCTGGAGATGGCTTAAAGACCTTTGCCCTCTGCCACTGTGGATAGGTGAGTAATGGGGCACATTCCTGTTGCTGACTAAAGAGCTGTAAATAGTTGATGATGACCTGTCTGAAGGAAAAAATAATTTTGTAATTGCCTGCTCACTCATTTTCAGCCTCCTTTGCTTTGAACTAGAGTACTAAAGCTAGCAAGTAAGATATAGCAACAACTGGTATTCCTTCTCTGAGCTGAGATAGCTGTTCATGGGAGAACAGGTGATCAAGTGGCAATGATGGCAAAGGTGAGAACCTGCCATGTTTGTTTCTGCCTAGTAGACGGGAAGGGAGAAGAACTGCTGCTTGTTTACCTCTTCCTATGAATACTGGTGGGAGATACAACTCGAGTGAGTAGTTAGCATTGAGAAGTGGTGACCCAAGCTAGAAGACTATACTGAATGCAGAAACACGTTTACTGTCCCATATGTTATATTGCATAGACTGGGCATATGATAAACTCATTACTGTTTGGGTAACCCAAAGACTAGCGCTCAAGATGGATTTTGATTCCTATTGCATTGAACCATGGAAAAGTGTGATGTAGATCTGACCTACTGCCTTTTGAGATAGTCTCAGGTTAGGATATTGTTGCTTTTTCGTTGTGTGATAGGAAAGGGTTGTCATGTTTCTGTGTTTTCTTCATAGGGTTAAAATGGCCATGTTGCAATCATTTTCTAAAATTATGCATTAACATAGTGTATACACACAGATTTTAATACACACATTCTAATATAAAGAGGAACAGATTTTGATAGTGATGCTAAATTGATTATATTATTGAATTGCAAATACAAGTCAGATGGCAGTTGCCTGTTATGTAAGCATTTTCCCCAGGGTTTATTCAGAATACATTACTTCATGGTTAGCAATACTAATTCTAAGAAGGTAGATACAACATTTAACATTATAAGTACAAGTTCATTTGACATTTCTCCACTTGAAGCACATAGTGACCTTATATTTTGTACTGTTTACGTGTTTTAATAGTGAACTTTTTAGAACTTTTAGAACTTTTTTCTTCATTAGTCCATAGGGAAAATTTAAATGTCATTGAATCTGGTATTTTATTTACCCACAAGGCTTTCTTGAGTATATATCTTCCTCCCCCTAATTTCAGTAATGACATTTAGTAGTTGTAACTTGTCATTATTCATTATGTTAACAGCAGAAGAAGGGGACAAAGATGTATTGTTTCCCCATTTCCCAAGAATTGTGGCTTCTGCTATGGAAATTTTTAAAATCAAATGGCAATTCTACATCAACAAAATATTAATTCTGTTTTACCTTTGGACTTTCTGATATTGTGAACAGGCCTGCCAGCTGAAGACCGAAACCATTACCTACGAAGAGAAGGAACAACAACTTGTAAACGATTGTGTGAAGGAACTCAGTATGTTTCTTGTCTTCCTTTGCTTTTTGAGATAATGGTTATGTTTAGTTTTTTGTGCTGTTTTGATGTCCACACTAGTCTATATTGTCCTAGGTTTCATCCGTTCCCAAACATTGGTTGAGAAGCTTCAACACATTGACCCTCTTTTTTACAGTTTTTATTTCTGTGCCCTTCAGGTTGGTGTTGAGAATGTGAGAGGTTTTTGTTATGTTCCCACTTCTGTATCTGCAATGCTTGTTGGAGGAAAATTAAATGCACTAGTTTAACATTTAATAATGTCCTAAAATCTTCAGAGATTCACTCTGATATATTCCAGTGTAAAGCTGCAAGATCACTCTTGTCAGATCCTAGCCCAGCAACTCGGGGGACCTTGGAGAACCTCACCCACAACTGCATGCCACAAAAAATAAAATAATAGGCTTTTCACCTACAGATAACTCCCTACACTCCCTCGAGGATATGTGGGCTGTTTCTCCATGTTTTTTGTTCTCTCTGAGCTGTTTTAGTGACAGGAAGGGACCTCTCCTTCACCAAAGGGAGTCAACTTTTGGGCCACTTTGTTTTTTAAAAATAGGTCTATAATGTTCTGTGATGGAAAATGTGGAAAAAGTAGACCCATATCCCTTAGGGGACATTTTGGCAGTATCTGTTTTTTCAAAATGTTCAGGATGCTGGTATTCAATATATTGTTGTTCTCGAGCAATTAGAAGTCCCTTTGAATTCCTGATTGTATATCAGTTATCTCTCTTGCTCTTTGAATATGTCTTCATCAATACTTCCTTGCTTGTAGAAAGTAACTCATTTATTTATTGTTCTTTTCTAAAGGAGATGCAAATCTCCAGATTGGCAGTATAGCTGAAGAATTGGCCAAGAAAACTGAAGATGCTGCCCGGCAACAGGAAGAAATTACACATCTTCTTTCTCAGATAGTTGATTTGCAGAAGAAGGCAAAAGCTGTAAGATTCAAAATTCATGATTGGTGGGAATGTATCTCTAGGGCAGCTGATTGTTTCTGAAATACCCTTTTAATTTAGAAATCAGTAGAATATATATATATTGGAAGAGAAACCATATTGTTTTTAATGTGATGTATTACTTTTATTTATTTTATTGCTCTTTCAGTGTACAGTAGAAAATGAAGAACTTATACAACATCTGGGAGCAGCTAAAGATGCCCAAAGGCAACTCACAGCAGAAGTGAGCATGGCTATTTAGTACTCTGGAAAATTGCTTTTTGGTGATCTTAATTTTTTTGCCCAGTTGTGCTTGTTATCATGTCAGAAAGATCATTTTAATTAGAGATCACCACATACTTATTAGTTAATTCGATCTCATGTGTATATACATCTCATGTCAGGTGTGTATATAATTTTAATGTGACAGAGTTAATATTAATACAGAATTCAGTATTCATTTCAATTCTAATCTATGTAAAACGGAGGAAATCCTTCTGTGGCATATTCAGAAAGACTACTGCAGTTGTTACTTAATGACCTTGGAGGTTAGAAAACCAAGCTTACATGTAGCATTGAACTATTGGAAGACTATCCTCAGACAAACCTTCATAGCATGGATCTTGTCTTTTTCAGTTTAAGCAAGGACTATAGTCTTCAAAGCAAATGATATATTTACAACTCATATGAAAGGGACTACCAAGGGTTCTGACAAAGAACCCAAAGAGGTACAGTACAGTGTTTCAGGTGGCTTTGACATAGTACCCTGTCATGATCACCATTTTGCTAGGATAGAAGTGATGTTGCTTCATTCCTGGTCACTATTTGTGTCTGTTTTGAGATACAATTATTTTGCCCTAGCTTCATATCCAAACATGTATTTTTGGATAAAAGCATGGGAATTTTGGTCTTCATATTTTGCAGTGTTGGGAGCTTTGGGAAGTCGGTAGGAATCCCAAGAGCCATGCTGGATCCTCCAAAGGGCTGCACACAATCTGTAGGTTGTACAGTTTTTACACTAATCCCAAAATGAATTCCACTGAAGAAAGTGGAATTTATTACCAAGTCAATTTGTAAATTGCCCCAAAATAGTTGTAAGTAGTGTATGTCTGCCCCCATTTATAGTAGTGACAGATGTAAGTAATTCAGCTTAGTGTCAGGCTGTTAATTTGTTTCACAGTTGATTACTAGTAAGTTTGATTGTTACATATCTAATAATAATAATAATAATAATAATAATAATATGACGAAAAACAACAGGGAAAAACTCAGCCGCTATCAGGACCTCAAGACTGAACTCAAAGACTCTGGCAGAAACCAGTGCAGGTGGTCCCGGTGGTGATGGGCACACTGGGTGCCGTGCCAAAAGATCGCAGCCGGCATTTGGAAACAATAGACATTGACAAAATTACGATCTGCCAACTGCAAAAGGCCACCCTACTGGGATCTGCACGCATCATCTGAAAATACATCACACAGTCCTAGACACTTGGGAAGTGTTCAACTTGTGATTTTGTGATACGAAATCCAGCATATCTATCTTGTTTGCTGTGTCATAATAAAATAATAATAATAAAATTTAGTTATATCCTGCCATCATCTCCCTGAAGGGACTCTGGGCGGCTCACAAGGCACTTCAGGATACAGCATATAAAACGGTACATAAGTATAAAACAATAACACATAAAATTATAACAACTATTACCAACATGCATAGCATAAGGTAAAATTGCTTAATTTAGAACACAGAATGCCTGCAGATAAAACTAGCTGCCATCAATTTACGACCTAAAGTGCTTGTCTAATTTCATTGTTTCAGAACAGACTTTGATTTCTTTCCTTTTCTGGGTTTTTTCCTACTAAAAGTAAGATTTATAGTCTTCAATGCCATAGAAGAAGCTTCAGAATATATAGGCAAGGCCTTCTGATATCTCAGGAGCCACAGAGATCTGGATTGTCTTTGTGATCTCTGCTCTTCATTAATTTTTATCTCTCTCTGTTAAGAGAGGCAAAATACATCATGCATGATAAAGACTATTGTATGTGATTTGCATTAAGTATTTGGCTCTCATAGCCCTTTGAAAACTCAGCCTACTGAATGGTATTATTAGTGCTATCATTAAAACAGATAGAATGCATATTGATCCAAATGTACACGTGAAATGTATTGTTCATATCAAAAAATATTGCATGTTTTTTTTTTAAAAAAGTGTTTTTGTTTACATCATTATCTGCATCATTATGAAAATCATTTCTTTTCTTTATGAATTGCAGTTACGAGAGCTGGAGGACAAATATGCAGAGTGTATGGAAATGCTTCATGAGGCGCAAGAAGAGCTGAAGAACCTTCGAAACAAGACGATGCCAAACGCCATATCACGCCGTTACCATTCACTAGGCCTTTTCCCCATGGTGAGAAGGCTTTCAGAAATCTTTTCTGAGAAATTCCTCTTCCACCAATATAAAATAGATTAATTTAAAAAAATACATATCCCAAAAATGTTTTAGCAGGTTTTGAAATGATTATTTATTTGAAGTAATCACAATTTTTCACTCAATATTTTTTTAAAGGAAAATCAACATTAAAATTATGGGTGCCCTTAACAATTTGGTAGACATTGCTTACGAAATTTTATAACATGAAATGCAAGCTGTGCAATTTATAATGCACCCATATATAGTATATGGTTTTAAGGACAGTCCTGAAAAGGGAGCAAGCAAAGGATTAATAAACAAATTTCTTTCAACTGTGTAAAAATTACAGTTATACATATTTTGTTATGAAATCTACATATTACAGTTTTCTTTTGGAGTACTATTAAATCTTTGTACCAAAATCAAAGATCAGAGAACATAGAAGTGAATTACTGGACTTATTTTCCTATATTTTGGGGCACATAGTGAACTCAAGGAGTTAGTACATCTTCCAGGAACCCCTGGTGGCACAGTGGGTCAAACCCTTGTGTTGGCAGGACTGCTGACTTGAAGGTTGGGATGCTTACCTGAAGGTTGCCGGTTCGAATCCAACCCAGGGAGAGCGCAGATGAGCTCCCTCTGTCAGCTCCAGCTTCATATGGGGACATGAGAGAAGCCTCCCATAAGGATGGCAAAAACATCTGGCCATCCCTTGGGCAACATCCTTGCAGACGGCCAATTCTCTCACATCAGAAGCGACTTGCAGTTTCTCAAGCCGCTTCTAACACGAAAAAGTACATCTTCCAATTCTCATATGTTATGAAGGGGGGAAGCAGCTGTTACAGAGCTTTAATAATATCTTTATGCCTTTGGGATTAAATGTATTGAGAGCAGAAGAACAATTATTACGTACTGACTTTCTGTAAGATCAAATTTATTTTCAGGAGATTATTTAAGCATCTCACCCTGGATGTAACCAATTAGAAGTATCTTCCAATAATCAAAATTTGAGGCAATATATTCCACTTCAGAGCCAACCCTTGCTTTCTATCAAAATATAATCGGCATCTATGCTAAATAGTGCTGATTGCACACATTTGGGTGTACCAGTATCTTACTCAGGAATATCTGACAGATCCAGTTCAAGATTTGCATTTACTTCTAAAATCTGTACTTGCATGGCAAGCAAACATTGTGCTGGGGATTTAGCACAAAAGATCTAAACGAGCATTAAGACAAAACTATCTGTGCTCCCACTGTTGGTGAAATAAAATCTAATTCTACAAAATATCTTTGGTACTGTTGGATATAGTTGATAAAATAAATATTTCTGAGCTCAAAAAGTAAAAGAAGATCAAAATGTGGCACTGTGATTTGTAAACATTTATCATTTTCTCGATCCATCTACCTCATATCATCCGATAGGGAAAAATCACGCCCTTCATTTTATAATGATTGAATATAAGTTGTTTTTAAAAGCAAAAAAGCATAAATCTCAGACCTAACTTACTTATTGATAATAGTATTTTATCATTTTGTAAAGAAAATTTCTTCAGACATATAGACAAAGACCGAAGAGCCAGTTCATCACTCATAGAAGCACAGGCTAGACTGTTTAAATATAAATTGATAAAGATACACCTTTGCCAAATCCCCTTTTTGTTGATATAAAGTCAGAATATGTTCACTGTGAATCACAGCATAACTTACATACAGTATTTGAATACTAAAAGAATCTGTTATAAATGATAGTTGAGATAATTTTTCTGTGTCTGTCTCCAAAGATGAACTGAATGCAGCTTTGAAAGCTCCAAAAAGTTATCTTCTGAAATGACATCTACTCTATTGATGGCATAAAATGCTGTGCATCTGCCTTCATTGAACTTCATTGAACTGCCTTCATACCAACAATATCTGCAGATCCTAGAAAACCTTTACATGTAAACCTTTACAATTGTGTGTATCTATATATATAAAAGAGTAAAGAAATTTCGGCCTAGGACAAAACAACAAAACTACACATTCCAGAAACACTAAATTTGGCAGCACAACACCTCATCCATGCCTCTACGTTCATACAACAAAAAGAAAAGAAAAATAAAGTCCTAATTAGAGGGAGAGGAATCATTGTTTTTATCCAATTGCTGCCAGTTAGAAGGCTAAGCTCCACCCACTTGGTCTCCTAGCAACCCACTCAGCCCAGGGGACAGGCAGAGTTAGGCCTCACTTAGGCCTCTTCCACACTGCCTATAAAATACAGATTATCTGGTTTTAACTGGATTATATGGCAGTGTAGACTCAAGGCCCTTCCACACAGCTATATAACCCATGTATAATGGACTTAATGTCAGGGGAAAACCTTTACCCTTTACCTTAACTACCACCAATTCCTCAATACTTTATTTCCCATACCACCATACTTCGCCACAGCAACGCGTGGCCGGGCACAGCTAGTCTATACGTATAAAAGAGTAATGAAATTTCGGCCTAGGACAAAACAACAAAACTACACACCCCAGAAACACTAAACTTGGCAGCACAACCTCTCATCCATGCCTCTATGTTCATACAACAAAAAGAAAAGAAAAATAAAGTCCTAATTAGAGGGAGAGGAATAATTGTTTTTATCCAATTACTGCCAGTTAGAAGGCTAAGCTCCGCCCGCTTGGTCTCCTAGCAACCCACTCAGGCCAGGGGACAGGCAGAGTTAGGCCTCACTTGGCCTCTTCCACACTGCCTATAAGATACAGATTATCTGATTTTAACTGGATTACAGTATATGGCCCTTCCACACAGCTATATAACCGATTTATAATCTTATATTATCTGCTTTGAACTGGATTATCTGGACTCCACACTGCCATATAATCCACTTCCGTGTGCATTTTATATAGCTGTGTAGAAGGGGCGTCATATAATCTAGTTCAAAGCAGATAATATAAGATTATAAATATAAAATGTAATAATTACTGTGATATAATAATACAGAACAATATAATCTCTAAAATCAGGACAGTAAATAAAGAGCAACACTCTGAAAGCATAAGCCACAGCAACACGTGGCCGGGCAAAGCTAGTAGCTTACAGATTAGTTGGCCTGTGATTGCGGAATTTGACTTCAGTTGTTTCTTATCAGTATAAATAATAATGGCTCTATTCCTTTTGCAAAGGAACTCAAGGCATTCTTGTTATGTCAGTCCAGTCAGACAGACAAGACAGCAAATGTTCTCAGTGTTACACATCAACTATTGGGGGTTTAGGTGAAATTAGATGCAGATGCTTGTTTTTAATTGAGCGATCAAGATTTCTAATTTCCTTGCTAGAAGGAAATCAAGAAAGCTAATTTACACAACGCATTTGAAAAGTAATATTCCACATTTCTGTTAAATATTTTTTCTCTTTTCCAGACCTCCACAATAATATGACAATAAACTATGCCCAAGCAGTTCTCTAGAGACCTATAAATGATTGCAGAGAAAGTTGCTGAATCATGGTCTAGAGAAGGCATGGGCAAATTTTGACCCTCCAGGTGTTGTGGACTTCAATTCCCATAATTCCTAACAGCCTACTGGCTGTTGGGAATTTTGGGAGTTAAAGTCCAAAACATCTGGAGGGCCAAAGTTTGCCCATGCCTGGTCTAGAGGCATTGACATCAGTTTCTATTTCAATGAAGTACGATAAATCCTTCTGCATCTAACAGACGTTTTTAAATGAGAGGAGTTCTATTTCTAGCCATGGATCTCATTGTGTATTACATATTACAAAAACAGTAATATGGTGCTGACGTCTTTAAAAATTGTCTTAATAGGATTCTTTGGCAGCTGAAATTGAAGGCTCAATGCGAAAAGAACTTCATCTGGATGATCCTGAATCCCCCGACTTAACGTATGGCCAGTGCATTATGAATTTTTGATGTTTAAGAAAGATAACTATTTGACAAGTAATTGAAGTTCCATGTACTTGGTATCAAACTTCTGATGTAGTCTTATTTAATGTAAACTAAGTACAGTAGAGTCTCACTTATCCAACATAAACGGGCCAGCAGAATGTTGGATAAGCGAATATGTTGGATAATAAGGAGGGATGAAGGAAAAGCCTATTAAACATCAAATTAGGTTATGATTTTACAAATTAAGCACCAAAACATCATGTCATACAACAAATTTGACAGAAAAAGTAGTTCAATACTCAGTAATGTTATGTTGTAATTACTGTATTTACGAATTTAGCACCAAAATATCATGATGTATTGAAAACATTGACTACAAAAATGCATTGGATAATCCAGAACGTTGGATAAGCGAGTGTTGGATAAGTGAGACTCTACTGTATAAAAGAAAGACCTCTATGATATGGCAGCTTACAAAAAATTGCCCAATCTATATCATAAAAAAACAGTCACTTGCCATTTGAGTCTAGCTAATTTACAATGTCTAGTTAATTTACAATGTAAATTCTGCATTTGTAACATATGCCTTAAATCCAGTCTTCACAAAATGCATTACTTTTGATTTTGTCTCAGCAAATCAACAGTTGACCATGATGCTTTACTGCTATAGCATTATTTGTACTCAGTTTTTAGTGAGTGTTTTTGAAAAATTTGGAGTTGGAGGGAGTAGACCTTCCTATATATTGTCATAACTGTAATGTGAAAGTAAGTGTATTGGATGATCCAGTCGTCTTCTGACAGAATATTTCCTTGACTATACAACCGGAACTATCTTGCAGAGTCAGAAAGATGTCACATTCCACGCAGGATCAACAAAGCCAGCTTCTCTTCCAATAAGGGGTACAGCTGAGGTGTTTGTGGGGGGATGTAAGCCTTTGAGGCTACAATATATTGTCATCCTAGGCCAGGCATGAGCAAACGTCCGCCCTCCAGGTGTTTTGGACTTCAACTCCCACAATTCCTAACAGTTGGTAGGAAATAAGAATGCTTGGCCTAGGCCAAGAATAAAATGCATACCCTGTTTCCCCAAAAATAAGACAGTGTCTTATATTAATTATTGCTCCCGAAGATGTGCTAGGTCTTATTTTCAGGGGATGTATTATTTTTCCACAAAGACGAATTCACATTTATGGTTGAATTTTCAAAAATGAAAATTTATTATCTACTGTACAGTAGTTGTCATCACAAAACAGCACAACCAAACTGTGAATCATTTCAAGAATTTCTATATTATATTTTATTGCTATACTGTTTTAAAATTACTGTTTTAAATTTCTGTTTGTATGTAAATTTATGTTGTTGTTGGGCTTATCCCTGTGTAAGCTGCTCTGAGTCCCTTCTGGGAGATGGAGGTGGGATACAAGAATAAAGTTATTATTATTATTATTATTATATTATTATTATTATTATTATTATTATTATTTCTTGTTACTACCTTTATTTCCATGTACAACAATCTATGATATGTACATTTACCGATCCTGCATGCTTCCAAACAAAAACTTTACTAGGTCTTACTTTCGAGGGAGGCCTTATATTTAGCAATTCAGCAAAACCTTTACTAGGTCTTATTTTCTGGGCATGTCTTATTTTCAGGGAAACAGGGTAGGCTTGTTGAATTGGCAATGTAGAAAATGGGAATCATTGTTCAGGGAAATTTTATCATTGTAGAATGCTTTCTTTTTCTCCAAAATAATAAAATAATTCAAAATCAATAAAATTCTGTTTGTTGATTACACCGCTCAACGAAAACATTTATTGGTGTCTTGATTTTTAGGTCTATTCCTGAAGTTACTTGGGGTACTGATTCAGAAAATTGCATTGGATAGACCGTATCTGCTCTAGTTTCTTAGATATGGTGTATCAAATTATTGGAAAGTATGTATCATAAATCTGTGGGTCTGGAATGAAGTTGATTTTCATGTAAAATCATAAAAGCATTCAGTTGGAAGAGACCTCATGGACCATCCAGTCCAATCCTCTGCCTGGCAGAAATGACACAATCCATCCTCTGTTTAAAAGCCTTCAAAGAAGGAACCTCCACCACACTCGGAGGCAATGAGTTCCCCTGTTGAATGGCCCCTTAAGGTCAAGAAGTTGCTTTAAATGTTCAAAGGAGAAAACTCATTTCCTGTTATTAAAACCCATAGCTTCAAATTCTAGTCCCTAGAGCAGCAGAAAACACGTCTGCTCCCTCCCTGCTGGCATTTTTGGAATCAGCATATCAAGTAAACAGGGTGAAAATTTGAGGCACCAAAATGTGTGTTGGCCAGTGTAATCATTGCAATGAATATGTAACCACAGAGTTATACAATATCATTGTTTACCAAAAACTGAATGAACTATGAAATCAGGATGTTATTTTTGTTGTTACTAACAATCTTTTTTTTTGGCAGCCATCACAAGAGAGTCTTTGATACAGTTCGAAATGTCAATCAGGTGGTAAAACAGAGATCCCTAACTCCATCTCCAATGAACATCCCAGGATCAAACCAGTCTTCAGCAATGAACTCAGTTATTTCTAGTTGTGTCAGCACACCACGGTCCAGCTTCTATGGAGGAGACATCTCCAATATTGTGATAGACAACAAAACTAATAGCATCATCCTAGAAACGGAATCTACTGACTCTGGGTCAGTAATGTATAGTCAATATTTATAGGCATCTCTAGTGCAATCTCATCTCTTTGGTGTCTTGCGTGTTCAACGATGTATCGCTTATTAGGATTAGGATGTTTACATCTTCTGTATTTGAGATGCTTAGTTTTAGTTACTGTGTTCCAGCCATCTAATACTGATAATATTGGGTTTTCTGTAACTACAGCCCATCATTCTTGGGTAATTCTGATTTTGTGATTGAATTTAACAGCAGAAATGTGTGGTTAAGCCACATAATTTTAGTGCCGATGCTGTCTCTTTGAATTAAACCATTTAAAAGATTTTCACTCCAGTAGTTGAATGGTTATTTAACAGAATATCCTAGTGAGTCAGTAATCAGATAATCAAAACAACTCAAAATTATTTGAATGAGTTTGTGATCTTGGTATCTTGGTTTCATGGCAATTTGTTAAAACTCAGTATCACCCTTGAGAGTCGAACTTGGAGTAATCACATAGGAATACTATAACTTGTGAGAAGATTGTGGTCCCTAGAACAATTTTCTGTGCTACAGATAGTCTGGCCTCTTAAATTCTTCCTAGCCCATGTAGTTGTGGAGATAAATTTACTGTATATACTAGAGTATAAGTCTAGTTTTTCAGCCCTTTTTTTAAGACTGAAAAAGCCCCCCTCAGCTTATACTCAGGAGAGGGTTCTGGCTGGCTTATATTTGGGTGAGCTTATACTCGAGAATATATGGTACATTTATTATTTTTTATATTATTATTGGTATTATTACACTTATTATTCTCTATTATTGTTGCTACTATTACATTTATTTTACTCTATTTTTATTATTATTATTAATAATACATTTATTATTTCACTCTGATCTTATTGTTATTATATTTATTATTTTACTCTATTACTACATGTATTATTTTCCTGTATTAATTATTATTATTATTATTATTATTATTATTATTATTATTATTATTACATGTGTTATTTTACTCTATTATTAAAAGCAAATTTACATTGAAGAAGATGAGAATAATGATTTAATCAGAGTTGGACAATCTTATCTTATATTAGAGCTTTATGTAAATATTCAAAAAACATTTAACCTAGTGATGCTTCAATTAATGTAATTTTATTGGTATCTGTTTTTATTTCTGAAATTTACCATCCTCGGCTTATACTGGAGTCAATGTTTTCCCAGTTTTTTTGTGGTAAAATTAGGAGCCTCGGCTTATATTCGGGTCAGCTTATACTTGAGTATATACGGTATATTCTGTCTGATAACATTATCCAACACACATCTTGGTGCCTCAAATGTTAGACTTGTTTCTGGGTATATTTGATTTGCTGATTCCAAAAATGGCACCAGTTTTCCCCTATCAGCTCTAGTTTTGAAATGTAGGACACATGCCATATACAGTAGAGTCTCACTTATCCAACATAAACGGGCTGGCAGAATGTTGGATAAGCGAATATGTTGGATAATAAGGAGGCATTAAGGAAAAGCCTATTAAACATCAAATTAGGTTATGATTTTACAAATTAAGCACCAAAACATCATGTTATACAACAAATTTGACAGAAAAAGTAGTTCAATACGCAGTAATGCTATGTAGTAATTACTGTATTTACTAATTTAGCACCAAAATATTACGATGTATTGAAAACATTGACTACAAAAATGCATTGGATAATCCAGAACGTTGGATAAGCGAGTGTTGGATAAGTGAGACTCTAATGTACCAGTCTTCATCTGCTTACTCCAAAACAATGATAACCATATCTAAGAAACTAGACTTGATGTGGTCTATCCAATACAATTTTCTGAATCAGTCCCCCAAATCCCTACAGGAACAGGCTAAAAACCAAGATTTTTCTTTTGTTGGGTTGTATAATAATTGCTGAATTGATCTGATGCCTATGAGGAGTTTGAAAAAAATGATCTGCTTGGTGCCTCTTGGTGGAAATAGGAATAGTCTTTCCTCTTGGCAGTCTTGAGATTCAGGATTGGGCCCTAGAATAGTGGTTCGCAACCAGTGGGTCTCTAGATCAGGGGTCCTCAAACTTTTAAAGTGGAGGGCCGATTCATGGTCCCTCAGACTGTTGAGGGGCCGAATTATCATTTTTTTAAAAAAAAACCAACAAATTCTTATGCACATTGCACATGTCTTATTTACAGTTTCGAAAAAAAACCCAACAATATTTATTTATTTATTTACTACATTCATACCCCACCCTTTCTCACCCCGAAGGAGACTCAGAGCGACTTACAAGTTGTATGTATATACAATATATTATATTATTAGCACAGCAGAATATTAGCATTATATATTACTACTAGCTGTGCCCGGCCACGCGTTGCTGTGGCGAAGTATGGTGGTATGGGAAATAAAGTATTGAGGAATTGGTGGTAGTTAAGCTAAAGGGTCCCCTGGGCTGAGTGGGTTGCTAGTAGACCAAGTGAGTGGAGCTTAGCCTTCTAACTGGTAGCAATTGGATAAAAACAATTATTCCTCTCCGTCTAATTAGGAATTTATTTTTCTTTTCTTTTTGTTGTATCAACCTAGAGGCATGGATGAGGGGTTGTGATGTCAATTTTCAAGGTTGTGGGGTGTTTACTTTTGTTGTTTTGTCCGCTGCCGTGATGCCATCACTCTTTTATATATATAGATATTGTACTAAACTACTATACTGTAATATTATTAGTAATATTACATTTAATATATAATTAATATTATTATATTGTATTATTATTAGTATATTACATTATAATATTATTATCAATATTTTATGTATACACAATATATTATACTAGCTGTGCCCAGCCACGCGTTGCTGTGGCTTATGGGAATCATTTGTTGGCCAGGTGGAATAGCAGTGATTGCAACCTCAAAGAGCCTTGCAACCTCAAAGCTTGGCTGTTTTCTTCTTCTGCGAATCCTTGTTTGGTGAGCTGGAACCCTAGCCTTGTGACTTGAAGGTTGGGTTGCTGACCTGAAGGCTGCCAGGTTCGAATCCCACCCGGGGAGAGTGCGGATGAGCTCCCTCTTTCAGCTCCAGCTCCATGTGGGGACATGAGAGAAGCCTCCCACAAGGATGGTAAAAACATCAAAACATCCGGGCGTCTCCTGGGCAACGTCTTTGCAGACGGCCAATTCTCTCACTCCAGAAGCAACTCCGGTTGCTCCTGACACGGAAAAAAAAAAAAAAAGCTGGAACCCAATGCAATAGGCTTGATGCTTGGAAGGCTGGGTACTTGTGAGCCTAAATCTAAAACTGAGGGTGAGGGCCAGGTAAATGACCTTGGAGGGCCGCATCCGGCCCCCGGGCCTTAGTTTGGAGATCTCTGCTCTAGATGTTTTGGCCTTCAACTCCAAAAAATCCTATCAGCTGGTAAACTGGCTGGGATTTCTGAGGGTTGTTGGCCAAAACACCTGGGGGGGGGGGACAGGTTGAGAATTACTGCCCTAGAGTGAAGGATGTTGCCCACTCTTGTTCCATCCATACTATTCAAGTGAAATATACCTCCCTTGGAGTGGTGGAAACTTCATTTTTTGTTGCAGTTCAAAATTGATTATTTGTTTTCATTCTTTTCATTCACCTTGTTGCCTGGAGGCATATTCTCAGTTAAAAGTCTGTTTTCTCTTTGATTTAGAAATGATGAAAATAACAAAAAACCTGGAACCCCAGGAACACCTGGTTCCAGTGACCTCGAAATAGCCCTTCGGAGGCTGTCTCTTCGAAGAGAGAACTATCTGTCAGAACGGAGGTTCTTTGAAGAAGAACAAGAAAGAAAGCTGAGAGAACTGGCAGAGAAGGGAGAATATCATAGTGGCTCCATTACTCCAACAGAGAGCATCATGTCGTTGGGAACTCACTCCAGGTTTTCCGAATTGACTGGATATTCAGGGATGTCGATCAGCAGTCGCTCATACCTCCCAGAGAAGCTCCAGATTGTGAAGCCCTTAGAAGGTGATAACAAACTGCCTCGACCTTTATCTGTTCTTCTTAGTGACTGTCTTTGGTCTCTCCTCCATCAACAAGAAGCAGGAAATCTCCGTAACACATACTCCTTTTACTTTAGAGATAGCCTTCCACGTTGCTTGTTTGAACTCTTCTGAAACTAAAGCTATTTGTTTTTGTTTCCTGAGCAAGCAACCTCTGGAGTAAGTCGGAAACTGTGCAGTGTCTCTAATATATTTCAGGAATATAATCATATAATTCAGTAAATTCACTTGAATTCAATTACATGTTTAGAGACTACTATAAAAATATGAAGGTATAGAGAAGAACAATAGCATTAAACTGTATACATTGAACTGTAACTTGTGTTAGACCAGTGGTTCTCAACCTGTGGATCCCCAGATGTTTTGGCCTTCAACTCCCAGAAATCCCAACAGCTGGTGAACTGGCTGGGGTTTCTGGGAGTTGTAGGTCAAAACACCTGGGGACCCACAAGTTGAAAACCACTGTGTTAGGCGGTTAACCTTTTTTTTAACATCTGCACAAACTACTGAATTGTGGTTTTGTTACTAGATATCTAGACCACAGCCCTGGATTACATGAATCTTAACTGTTCCACTGATTTGAAATTGGCTGTTACAAACCAATGCACAGCACTTTTCAGCCTTAATAAGACCAATATGCCTATATTATCTTCCCCCATTTCCATAGATACTGAAAATGTTTATAGTACATGAATATGCAATCCTTTGTGCACAGTTCTTCAGTTTTGGTTTGCAGTCATGGATTTGCAACTTCCAAATATATCAATTGTCTACTTTTAATTTTTATTCCAAAAACCATTTTGAGTTGGTACATGATCCCTGTAAGACGTGCTTCATGTCTGTCTTCTTTATGAGGAAACAATTATTTCCTTATTTTGCTTGAAAGTGGGCAACTACTACCAGGTCAAGTAAATCAGAGATTAAGATCCTCTTCAGATTGCATCTAGTGCCTGCCCTACATTCTGAAAACACTTTAGGGAAAGGATATTACATAACCAACCTTCATTTACAGATAATAGCATTGTAATTGGTTTCTTTCATCCATTTATTTTTCTGCTTTTTTCTTCAATAAACGTTCAGTCTCCATCTTCACTGTCTCTCTTGCTTTTTCACTTTTCTTTTTTTCCCTTTGTGTGTTGAGTATTTTCCCTTGTTTCTACAATGTGTTCATTTCAATAGCCTCCTTAGTTTAAAATGTTTACCATACATTTGTTTTGGGAGTGGAGAATTTTTGAATCTTTATATGTATGTACTGTAGAAAAAAATCTTTCTTGGGCAAAAATTGTTCTTAAAACTGAGAAATTGCCTTGAATTTTTTTTTACAGTATATACATATATACTCCCGCTTCTAGTTGTAATCCTTTGTACTTTCCTGAGTCTGTTCATATTACTTTTTGCTCTGTTTCTTAAAATGAATGTATATAACAGGGGTCCCCAAACTAAGGCCCGGGGGCCGGATGCGGCCCATCGAAGCTATTTATCCGGCCCCCACGGCACAAGGGCAGAAGTGGGTTGGGCTAAATGACTCAAGGGGTCTCTTCTTCTCTTACAACCATTATTATTATTATTATTATTATTATTATTATTATTATTATTATTATTATTATTATTATTAACATTGAGGCTGGGTGGCCACCTGTCAGGGGTGCTTTGTTTGTGCTTTTGCTGCACAGAGACAGAAGGGGGTTGGACTAAATGGCCCAAGGGGTCTCTTCCAACCCTCTTTATTATTATTATTATTATTATTATTATTATTATTATTATTATTATTATTAACATTGAGGCTGGGTGGCCATCTGTCAGGGATGTTTTGCTTGTGCTTTTGCTGCACAGAGGCAGAAGGGGGTTGGACTAAATGGCCCAAAGGGTCTCTTCCAACCCTCTTTGTTATTATTATTGTTGTTATTATTAATTATTATTGCTTGGTGGCCAACTATAGTCTGGCCCTCCAGCGGTCTGAAGGATGGTGAACTGGCCCCCTGTTTTAAAAGTTTGGGGACCCCTGGTATATAAGAATACAAAAAAAACCCCTTTACTGTTTGGTTAAATTGCTGCTCTTTTAAGCTGTAGGTTGCTGTAGAATCTGCAGCCCAAAGACATGGCAGTGGAATCTTAAGTTCCCATGTTCCAGATAAATATTAAGGAAGCCTTCATGACAAAATAGGTGACATTGACTGCCCCTTTTATTTAGAAAACTACTGTATTTTTTGCCTAGCCATCTTACAATGCTTCTCACTATTATCACCTTTTAAAAATATAGATACAGAATGTGTGACCATATACATCAGGCATGAGCAAACTTCGGCCCTCCCGGTGTTTTTGACTTCAACTCCCACAATTCCTAACATCCTACTGGCTGCTAAGAATTGTGGATGTTGGAGTCTAGAACACCTGGTGGGGCGAAGTTTGCCCATGCCTAATATAGATGGAAAATGTGTTCCCCTATCCATGTTGCTGGATTTCGTCTTTCATCATCCTTCACCATTGGGTCTGCTGGCTAGGATTAAAGGGAACTGATTTCTTAATAACATCTGAATGCTTACATTACGCTTCTATTAGAGTGCATGCATCTATAAGAATAGGTGAGGAATATGTAAGCATTTTTGCTGTTTATTCATTCAGTCGCTTCCAACTCTTCATGATCTCATGGACCAGCCCACCCCCAGCTCATTCAAGGACATGCCAGTCACTTCAAGGATACCATCCATCCATCTTGCCCTTGGTCGACCCCTCTTCCTTTTTCCTTCCATTTTTCCCAGCATCATGATCTTCTCCAAGTTTTCCTGTCTTCTCATTATGTGGCCAAAGTACTTCCATCTTTTCCTCTAATATCCTTCCCTCCAGTGAGCAGTCAGGCATTATTTCCTGGAGTATGGACTGGTTGGATCTTCTTGCGGTCAAAATTTTCCTCCAACACCAGAGTTCAAAAGTGTCTGTCTTCCTTCACTCAGCCTGTAAACATATTCCCCACCTATTCTTACAGATCCATGCATTCCAATAGAAGCTTATACAAAATAACTGATTTGTTTCTAGTTTGTAATACATCTTTGTTACCTAGAGATAAATCTTTTTAACGGTGAAACAGCTACAAAGTCAGCAGAAACGCATCAGTTAAAGAGGCATAGTATGCATGTTAAAGCCTTCATTTGTCATTAATGGTATTGGATAGTCTTTAGCTGTATTTTACACCCACATTCTAACTCTGAGTTGCCCAGTCATCATGAATGTTAAAAACATGGAGACCTAGATTTTCTATACATGTACAGTAGAGTCTCACTTATCCAACACTCGCTTATCCAACATTCTGGATTATCCAACGCATTTTTGTAGACAATGTTTTCAATTCATCATGATATTTTGGTACTAAATTTGTAAATACAGTAATTACTACATAGCATTACCATGAATTTTTCAGTCAAATTTTTCAATCA
The DNA here is from genome assembly GCF_035594765.1 of Anolis carolinensis. Taxonomy (NCBI): domain Eukaryota; kingdom Metazoa; phylum Chordata; class Lepidosauria; order Squamata; family Anolidae; genus Anolis; species Anolis carolinensis. The sequence goes on from NC_085846.1 coordinate 66,674,175, forward strand.
AATTTGTTGTATAACATGATGTTTTGGTGCTTAATTTGTAAAATCATAACCTAATGTTTTTCTTAATCCCTCCTTATTATCCAACATATTCGCTTATCCAACGTTCTGCTGGCCCATTTATGTTGGATAAGTGAGACTCTACTGTACTCCTGTCCCATAAAATGTATTGTATATTACCCCAGTCATTTCCTTCACAATTATCCCACTCTCATCCCTATTACAATGCAGTCTGTGCATGTGGCAAGGCCCAGGACCTTCTTATAGCGACACCAAAGGGCAGCTACTGGTTAAAGGACATTAGTATAATGCCAAGTTTTAAACTTTGTGTTTTTAAATTTTAAATATATTACAATTGTACCCTCGGTTCACTTCTGACACGATAAATAAACCCATCCCAAAAAGAAATTTAGGATGCATAATTGAATAAGATAATGTACGTGGGAGTGCTGTGTTTCTGTCAGTCACACGGAATCATTCTTCAATGTGATGTGTGTCAGTTAAATTTTTATTTATGCCCTTGAAAAGTTAGGCCTACAAGTTACTTCCTTAAAAAATAAAATTTTGTAAAGGGGTCATGTGAAAATACTGAAAGATCTACTTACAGTAGAGTCTCACTTATCCACCACTTGCTTATCCAACATTCTGGATTATCCAATGCATTTTTGGAGTCAATGTTTTCAATACATTGTGATATTTTGGTGCTAAATTCGTAAATACAGTAATTACTACATAGCATTACTGCGTATTGAACTACTTTTTCTGTCAAATTTGTTGTATAACATGATGTTTTGGTGCTTAATTTGTAAAATCATAACCTAATTTGATGTTTAATAGGCTTTTCCTTAATCCCTCCTTATTATCCAACATATTTGTTAATCCAACGTTCTGCCGGCCTGTTTATGTTGGATAAGTGAGACTCTACTGTATTTTAAAAGCAAGGGGAATATAGGTACCTCTACATAGTTTTATTTGTCTATTCATTTATTTATTTATATTCTGCCTTTCTCGCAACATTTGATCCAAGCTTTCAGTGCAAAGGTTAAACACAATTAGATCAAATTTCCATTTAAAACACTTTTTGAAAATGCAGGCTTAAAACCCATTTTTAGAAACAGATATAAAACTCAATAAAACAGTAACATCCCCCCCCCCCCATTACAATCTCAGCCTGCCACAACATATTAAAAGCCCAAAGGCTTCTCAGCTAAAGGGATCAGAGCACCCAGTGAGAAGACTCTCATGTGTCCTCACCAGGCATGATCTAAGATCTTGGGCAGGTTCATAATGGGCAGTGGTTATCAACCTGGTGTCCCCAGATGTTTTTGGCCTTCCAGAAATCCTAACAGCTGATAAACTGGCTGGGATTTCTGGGAGTTGTAGACCAAAAACATCTGGGGATCCAAGTTGAGAACCACTGATATAAGGAGATACGCTTTATCGAATAGTCTGGACCCAAGTCTCTAGTCAATAAAATCAGTATTGAAGGGTGATAGGACTTATGGCAGTGGTTCTCAACCTGTGGGTCCCCAGGTGTTTTGGCCTACAACTCCCAGAAATTCCAGCCAGTTTACCAGCTGTAAGGATTTCTGGGAATTGAAGGCCAAAACATCTGGGGACCCACAGGTTGAGAACCACTGACTTACGGGTTTCCTGTTGTGCAATGCTGAAACATCATGCAAGCATTTCAGTGTATCCAGTCCATTGTCTTTATTATGAGGCTATAGATCTAACGAGCAAATAAACAAGGATATAGATAAAGAACACAACATTCAAATTGCATTAGAATAGCTTTCCAAAAACCGATACCATGTAAAATATTTAAATTATATTTATTTATTTATTTATTTATTTATAGTATTTCAGATCCAATCAAATCACGTTTTATTGATTAGCCCATTGGCCGTATCAAAACATTTAACACATACACATACATACAACTTACAACCCGCATTAAAAAAGAAGTTAAAATAAACAAGCTGTTAACAAGATCCCGTTCAGGTCAAATATCTGCATCACCTCCACAGTTTACCCCAATTGATTCCAAATATGCAATTCTCAGCTGTGTTGCTTTGAATAGGAAAAGGGCTGTTTTGTGTGTGAAAGGGGCTGTATAGTATTTATATTTATATTTAAAGAAGACGTACAGCATAATATCTGAAGAGATCAAAATAAGCAACATAACCTAGATTTTGACCTAGAAATTATAATGCCTAACAGAAACAGCAACAACAATGCAGTGATGTTGCTGAGAGGAACAATAACCTGTATATATTAAAATATAAAACATAAACTTATAATCTGGATTGTTAGCTCCTTTCTACTATGATGAGGAAGTCACATGAAGTTCTGTTTCAGAATATGCTATTTTTGTTATTCCAAATGGAGAAAGTATCAAAGTCTCCAATGATATTTTTCAGCGCCCTCTTAGTTGATTTCTTACTAATTTTGGTTTTTGAGAAATCAGATGCATTTTACTTGCCTTTACTCTGTTCTATATTTTCAGTTCTATAGTTCCAGTTCTTTTAAATGTACAGTAGAGTCGCGCTTATCCAACGTAAACGGGCCAGCAGAACATTGGATAAGCGAATATGTTGGATAATAAGGAGAGATTAAGGAAAAGCCTATTAAACATCAAATTAGGTTATGATTTTACAAATTAAGCACCAAAACATCATGTTATACAACAAATTTGACAGAAAAAGTAGTTCAATACGCAGTAATGCTATGTAGTAATTACTGTATTTACGAATTTAGCACCAAAATATCACGATATATTGAAATCATTGACTACAAAAATGCATTGGATAATCCAGAACGTTGGATAAGCGAGTGTTGGATAAGTGAGACTCTACTGTAGTTGCAATTATATGAGGTTAATAGTGAGTTGGGTTTGTCCTCATGGCTTTTTTAAAGAAACTAAAGGATTTGTGTGGACTGTGCTGTTCCTTTCCCTTGCTGTGTCTTGCCCCACTCCTCCTTAAAGGAATTCATATGCCTTCTTCCAAAAAAAAAAAAAAAACACAACACTAGCCCATTTTCTACATGTTATTGTAATTTTATATTATGTAGCCAAGGGCTTAGGCAATTCCAGCAGAATAACTGAGATATTTTGTCTTTCCTCTGAATTAAACATCCATGGTGTACCACTGTTTGGAACTTCACAAATTTCCAAGGAATTTTGAAACACAAGGGTAGATTTTACCATGGAACTTACTCTTGTGTCTATTCTAAGCAAAAACGTGGGATATAATTTTAACAAATACATATAAATAAACAAATAACCAATATTCCCTGAGTTGGTAAGAAGAGGAATTCACACAAAGGATTATAACCCAGAAAGATGCAGGAAGGCCATTCGTTGACCAGATGCTTATAGTCACTTCAATCTGTTCATTGGTTTTATCACTTTAATTCTTTATCTTTTTTGCCTCTCTACGCCATTCTTTTTCTCCTTGTTATAGTGGTTCCATAGCCTAGTAAAGATTCTTTCCCAACACATACACACCAACACAAACACACAGAATTCTGCTGCCATCAATACACTTAGACTGGATCTACACTGCCCTATATCCCAGGATCTGATCCTAGATTATCTGCTTTGAACTGGATTATATGAGGGCCCTTCCAGACAGACCCTATATCCCAGAATCTGATCCCAGGTTTTCTGCTTTAAACTGTATTATATGAGTCCGCACTGCCAAATAATCTGGGATAAACAGAAAACCTGGGATCAGATCCTGAGATATAGGGTCTGTCTGGAAGGGCCCTGAGTCTCCACTGCCAGATAATCTGGGATCAGATCCTGGGATATAGGGCAGTGTAGAAGGGCCCTTTCTACAGAATTGGGTTTCCACCAGCCTGCCAAACAGTTGTATTGTCAATGTACAAAGTAGTGTTTATGCTTGTAAAAGGTGTCGTAAACAATCTTGTTTCCTTCAATTGGAATAAATGAGACCCAAGTTATCTGAATTGGACTTTCTTCTGGATAAACATGTTTACAAATGCACAATGAATATGTCAATCTACTACTTGAGTAATCTACTACTTCAGAACAGCCATGCATCCCATGACTTTTCCCACTTTTTCCTTGCTTTTGGGCTTTTCCCACTGAATCTCTCATAGTCTTACTGATTTTTTTTAATGGCCAAATTCAATAGACTATCCCTTCCAATCCTTTTGATGAAGTTGTCTCACTGCTTTCTTTAAACTCAGGCTTTAAATCTGCATCAAAAAAGAAATACTGAGTATAGAATGCAGTGCTCCTAGGCTGACTGTTTTTAATTTGTGTTGCATGTGTTACACTTTTTAAAAAACACTGTGTCTTTTATTACCAACCCAAGGATGAATTCACAGGTATAGTAAAACATATTTTATGTATTAGCAAGCTTTGTGCAAATAATAGTGTGCTTTGCAATCATACAACCAGAATATGAAATCACTATTATTTAGTTAGTTATAAAGCAAATGTAGTTCGTACTGTTGTGTAGAACAGTTCTTCCTCTTAACCTTTAGTAATCAGTTCCAGACTGTATTTGTAGCATGTCAACTTTCAATCATTCTTCCTTGAAAAACTCAGAAATACAGAATCATAATTTAATAGTGTTAGGAAAGTTCCAAGGGTGGTTTAGTGAAGCTTTCTGCCAATGCTTAAATACACAGCAAACTTCTCGCCTTTTGATCTTTGTTTAAAAACTTCCAAATACTTTTCCTCCAAAAATTTCTTCCTATACAGAAACATTTGAAGTTTATATTGACTATTTTCCATTATGAATATAAGTATGGTTTTTTAAAATACTCACTTTTGTTCTGTCATTTCACTATTTTGTATTCTATGGAAAGTGAAGTTTTAAATATATGAGTCCTTTTATTGAAGCTGAGATTTACTTGAGTGTGCCAGTATTTAAGGGTTTGGATGACAAATGAATTTTTGTAATGGCAAAGTTGTGATCTCTCATTGTTTTCCTGCCCGAGACAAGCCCAAGGGGGTTTGCAATAGAGCCGAGGTTTCATAAGTGCAGGGTTGTTGTATGTCTTTCGGGCTGTGTGGCCATGTTCCAGAAGTATTCTCTCCTGACGTTTCGCCCACATCTATGGCAGGCATCCTCAAAGGTTGTGAGGTATCATCCATACATCACAACCGCTGAGGATGCCTGCCATAGATGTGGGCGAAACGTCAGGAGAAAATACTTCTGGAACATGGCCACACAGCCCGAAAGACATACAACAACCCTGTGATCCAGGCCATGAAAGCCTTCGACAACACATTTTCATAAGTGCGCTTTTATAGACATAACATTGGCCTTTTTAATCCTAACTTAAAAGACATGGCAATTTATTTACTTAGAAAATATTTTAAAATTTTCTTGAGAACTTATAATCTTAGATCTATGGGACTTGAAGTTTAAAATACAAATGAAAAAAAATAATAAACAGAGATTTTAGGAGTAGCGTAGCGGGTTAAACTGCTGAGCTGCTGAATTTGCTGACTGAAAGGTTGGCGGTTCGAATCTGGTGAGCGGGGTGAGCTCCTGCTGTTAGCCCCAGCTTCTGCCAAACTACCAGTTCGAAAACATGCAGATGTGAGTAGATCAATAGGTACTGCTCCGGCAGGAAGGTAACGGTGCTCTATGCTCTATGACCTTGGAGGTGTCTATGGACAACGCTGGCTCTGGCTTAGAAATGGAGATGAGCACCAACCCCCAGAGTCGGATACAACTAGACTTAATGTCAGAGGAAAACCTTTACCTTTACTTTACCTAAGCTTTACAAATGACCTTTATCCTGTTACAACAGTTTTTCCTGTGCCCAGTTTTAAAAAAAAATACCATGCTTTTAGTCTTGCTTGCTATCATTTTTAATGAGTTCATAAGTAACATTTGATTATCCAGATACTCACTGGGGAGACATTTTACTAAACAGTGTAAATCCTGGTAATGCTTGAAACATTTAGCTTTGGAGGGAGATCTCTGTTCTGACTGTTCCTTTGGTCTCTTAACTCCCCAGGTTCTGCCACTTTGCACCACTGGCAGCAGCTTGCCCAGCCTCACTTGGGAGGCATTCTAGACCCAAGGCCAGGGGTTGTTACTAAGGGCTTCCGGACTCTGGACCTTGACCTGGATGAAGTATACTGCCTTAATGATTTTGAAGAAGACGAGTCAGGTGACACTACATACAAGGGTCTAGCTACCTCGACGCCGATTCAGCACACCGAGACCTCAGGTGAGAGGTCCCAAGCACAAGTGACTGTTTCAGACAGCGAGAATTACCCAAGTCGCTCTCAGGCTTTTCCAGAGGAGATGCAGGAACCCGCGACTGACGATGATGAGGGGTCTGGTGAGGGAACCTCATTAAGTCCAGCACAACTGCCATGTTTTCAGGATGTTGAGTATTGGGCCATTCTCACCTCTCTCCAGAGCAGCACCCACAGTGTTGCTTCGTGTGTAGCTTCTGCACGATAGTGCACACAAGAATTAACACGAGCCCATTTCAGAACTGTTACATCTAACACAATCATGGCTATTTCTATACTTCTTCTTTTTTTAAAAAAATGCATGGTTCATTCCCTCCATCCTCACCTTAATTTGATAAGAGAAGGCTGCTAAAAGAATGTGGTTTGTTCAGATCCTGAGAGAAAAGCCATGTTTTAATACCGATTTTGTGTCTGTGCACTTGTCTATTATTATAGCAAAATTATATTTTCTGTTGAAGCAGGGCTGTTGCGCCTGTATTTATTCAGAAGGTTGTTATTGGAGGTAGCAAACAGCACCTTGTGACCAAACACAAGCACTGTCTCTTTTAATAAGAGCAGTCTCTTGAAAACCAAACCCGCCTTAGGACCAAACTACACATTGCAGTAAATGGATTTTCACAGGTTGTGTTCAATTGCCATTGCAGCCATAATCTGGATTTTGGATTACAAGACTTTGGGGTTTTTAAAAACTCCTCCAAAGTTCTGACATACAAATCCTTCAATTGGAGCTGCTATTTACCTGGGTGTGCCAATATTTAAGAAAGTTGGGTTTGGAAAGCGAAAGATTTCTTATAATGGCAAAATTGTGGTTTCTCAACTATTTCCGTCCTAGAGAATTCCAAGGAAATTTGAAATAATGCTGAGGTTTTATATCTGTGCCTTCATACACATAACATGAACTTTTAAATGCTAATTTTTAAAGACTTGATAATTTCTTTTACTTATTATAACATTTTCATATTTTAAGCCATTTTTGTTGTTTTACACTAAGGTTATGTTTATTTACACCTGTGATATGATCTTAGATTGTTATCAGAGAAGCACTTCAGAGAAAACACATTGTCAGTGTTATATACTTTTAGTGAGTTTACATAGGGAACTAGAACAATTTGATATCTGTCATACATAGTATGACAGGGAAGGCTGTCTGACGGGATAAACTCAAACTAAAGATTGGTAGATCTGAAACTGGATCCACTACTCAAGTCGCTCTTTCACTTTTAGCAAATGTTACATCCTAAATCATTCTTCAAAACTGGAATAATGTTAATCATTTTGGTGGCCTTAAATCATAAAATTCAAATAAGTGTGCCAAAGAAGCTTGAAAGAACATAGTACTGTATTCAGAATTTGTAATATGATTTCCACATGTATGGACATTATATGCACAAAGATAATAAATATATGCCAAAAAGTATTTAGATACAGCGAAAGTATGTAGATACAGCTATTTATTTCTTCATATGGAATTCTATACATTTTAGATTCCGACAGATTCCAAGCAACCCCTGTGGGTTAATCTCATAGCTGATGGCAAGCATACATTACTGCCTTTATGGTTGCATCCTGGCAGATCTGGGATTCCTAAAGGAACATAAGCAGCTATATTTATACAGCTGTTCTTCAGTATTGTGAAGATACTGAATTTCCTCACACTTCTACTCCAGCAGTTCATAATTTACAAGTTATAGGTATATAGCAGGTATGGGCAAACACATCATGTGACATGCAGGGCTTGAGGAATCCAAGGCCGGAGATAAAATTGCTGGAAGAAACATTAACAACCTTAGGTATGCAGATGATACCACTCTGATGGCCGAAAGTGAGGAGGAGCTGAGGAGCCTTATCACCAAGGTGCAAGAAGAAAGTGCAAAAGCTGGGTTGCAGTTAAACATCAAGAAAACCAAGATCATGGCAACTACACCTATTGATAACTGGCAAGTAGAGGGAGAAAACGTGGAGTCAGTGACAGACTTTATATTTCTAGGCGCGAAGATCACTGCAGACACAGACTGCAGCCAGGAAATCAGAAGACGTTTACTTCTTGGGAGGAGAGCAATGGCCAACCTTGACAAAATAGTGAAGAGCAGAGACATCACACTGGCAACAAAGGTCTGCATAGTGGAAGCAATGGTATTCCCCATAGTAAACTATGGATGCGAGAGCTGGACCATAAGGAAGGCTGAGCGAAGGAAGATAGATGCTTTTGAACTCTGGTGCTGGAGGAAAATCCTGAGAGTGCCTTGGACCGCAAGAAGATCCAACCAGTCCATCCTCCAGGAAATAATGTCCGGCTGCTCACTGGAGGGAAGGATATTAGAGGCAAAGCTGAAGTAGTTTGGCCACATCATGAGGAGACAGGAAAGCTTGGAAAAGATCACCATGCTGGGGAAAATGGAAGGAAAAAGGAAGAGAGGCCGACCAAAGGCAAGATGGATAGACGGTATCCTTGAAGTGACTGGGTTGACCTTGAAGGAACTGGGGGCGGTGACGGTCGACAGGGAGCTCTGGCGTGGACTGGTCCATGAGGTCATGAAGAGTCGGAGACAACTAAACAACTGAGCAGCATGGGCAAACTAAGGCCCGGGGGTGGATGTGGCTCCCTGGGTGCTTCCCTCAGGCCCTCCTCATTTCCCTTATCCACACAGCATAAGGACATGAGGCCCACCACATCCTTATTCAGAAAGGACGGGGAGGAAGGCACCCAGCAGCGGAGAGTCCTCTATAGCGCTCAGCCACCGCATGCCTTGTCCTCCTCCCAGTATAAGGATGGTGCGAACGGCCCCATCCTTATGCTGAGAGGATGGCTCAAGGAAGGCACACAGTGGCTGAGAGCCCTCTCGGGTGCTCTTGGCCATCACCTGTCTCACCCTCCTCCTGTTATAATGCTGAGAGGACAGCCTGAAGAGGATTTGGGAGCAGGATTGAGGCAGTTGCCACATGTCTCATTTTCCTCCCAACATAAGGATGAGGAAAGCAGCCAGGAGAAAAACCTGAGGATGACCCAGGCCCCACCCTCTCACAGGCCGTCTCCATCCCAGTCTCACCCAGCACGTGCCCGGCCACCCTCCATCCCAGTCTGGCCTTCTCGGTCGGGCCCACAATGCGGCCCCAAGGCAAAAAAAGTTTGCCCATGCCTGGTATATAGACATCTGAATTGAGCAGAGGAGAGGGAGAAATCCATGATTTTCTTCCTTGGTGCAAAAGTTAATCCATTGTTTGCAGTTGCCAACAAGTGCTCCATCCTTTCTGTTATTTCGTCGTCATCTCACTCGTTCAGTCATTTTTGACTCTTCGTGACCTCATGGACCAGTCCACGCCAGAGCTCCCTGTCAGCCGTCACCGCCCCCAGTTCCTTATTTAAAATGTACTAATTATTTGAGGAAGGGAGTGGAACATTTGTTAATACCGAAAGCTAATGAAGTGACATAGTTACATATTTACGCAAATCTAATGCTCAAATCAAATTACATAGCCAAAAGTGAGGTGCGCATTAGATTCGATGGTGCATTAGAATCATGCATGTAAATAGCCTTCACCCTTCTATCAGGCTGAGGCTGGTGAACTCACCAGCCAGATGAAGGGATGCAGCTTTCTAACTGGCCTCATTCACAAGACCTTTCAAACTTCCACCTTGATCTTGATGGCCTCTTGAGGCCTTAGCTGGGAAGCTGCTGTTCAGCCTGATGCAGGGGCAGAGCTTCCCCTTGCTGTTGGCCATTCTGAGGCGGGCAGCAGAATGGCCAACAGGCAAAGGAAAGCCGTGTAATACATTCCACAACAAACCTTTTGAACAATCGATGGCGCATTGTACTTGAGTAAATATGGTAGCATGAGATACCAATACTATTCTTGCCTGGTCTACAGCTCAATGCAACATGGATGACTTGCAGATTGCTTCTGCACATCCCCTGCTCAGGCTTAGGAACGCTGGCAGAGGAAAGTGTACTAGGCACGGGTTGTTTTTGTTGTTGGTTATTTATTTTTGCATTGCTTCTGCAGCAAAACCTAGCATATGGAATCTGCCCTCAGATCTTTGATATGAAAATGCACATGTTACATTCAACTTCAAAGGAGAGAAAACTCTGTCTATTCCAAAGCTTAACGTGATATAGGGTATGACCTTTAGAGTTCTCTGTATTTCATGGAGAATACCCAATATCCTTACATACGTGGGTATTCCACCCAGAGCAGGGACTCTGCAAGGCAGTAAGGCACACATAGCCAACTTGTGGCTTTCCAGAAGTTTTTGGATTGTGACCATCATTACATTTGTCAAGCATAGCCAGTGGCGATGAATGAGAGAATTGCAGTACAACAACTTCTGAAGCAGTAGTTTTCAACCTGTGGATCCCCAGGTGTTTTGGCTTATAACTCCTAGAAATCCCAGCCAGTTTACCAGCTGTTAGGATTTCTGGGAATTAAAGGCCAAAACATCTGGGGACCCACAGGATGAGAACCACTGTTCTAAAGGAAAACTTATCATCCAATTGTGTAATGAGGTCATTTATCTCTTGCAAGGATATATGTGAAAATCTGCCAGATTCTCACTAGTACAGTGTTCCCTATTGCAAAAAGAAAAAAGAAAGTGCACTGTAAATTGTTATTTCCCAGACTGTCTACTCCATGAAGCATTAGACAAGTCTCTATCATAGTCCCACCCTGTTTCTATCTCATACTTATATTTGTGTTGGAAAGCAATAACAATAACAACAACAACAACGACTTTATTTTTGTATCCTCCATCTCCCCAAAGGGATTTGAGGCAGCTCACATAGGGACAAGCCCAACCAACACAGTTAGAATAAAGCATAAAATTAATAAAACAACATTATAATAACGGATAGACAACAAACAAATAACATAGTAAAAACATCATCGAGCCAACACTGGTCTGGGTAAAACAATTCTGAGGAGCATTAGCAGGACTAGTGCAATTCAATGTTGAGAATAGTGCTAATAGATAAAGTTCAAGAGTCATATGAGGAAACTTCAGGTGTTGTTATCCAGATGTCTTGAATTACAACTCCCAACTGAGAGAAATAATGGGATTTATAACCTAAAAATATGTGGGCCATTGTTTTTTTAAAGATACATTGAAGGCTTTGTGCTGATAAAATTGGAAAGTGCAGCCTCTAGGACAGGGTTTTCCAGACTCTGGTTTTCCAGGTATTTTGAATTGTATGTCCCAGAACTGTGGCAACTGTGACTCCTGGGAGTTGAAGTCCAAAACACCTGGAGGACTGGAGTTTGAGAATCACTACTATAGGGATTACCAAAGTGTACTGTCTAAATTGCTGGGATGAAGCTGTTGTTTTTGATATATTGCATTCTATATGTCTAATCGATCCCAATCAAGATGGCCTGGAAACTGTGTTTCCACTTCTGATGCTAGTAGTGTTTTTCAGTCGTTTTCCTTGGGGCCAAATCACATCTATCCATTTTTGTGATAGACTTGAGACCATCACAAGAGCAGAGTGATGATCCCATGACTAAATTAGTTATATTCATTCTGTTGGAATTCAAAATGAATTTGAAGTGCCTTGCCTCTACATAATGTTTTGTTTTGATCCAATGGTACAAAAGTGAATGAAGATGGAAGTCTCATATTTTATGTATCAGGAATGTGATTGGTGAGTTACAAGAAGTAACTGAGATACCATCTCTGATGGCTGGAGAAGAGGATAACCCTTCTTTTACATACATTTGTGTTTTGTTGTATGTTTGTTGTATCTTCTTGCAATGGGAAGAACCTTCCTTATAATGTATCCCACCCAAAAGGTTGAAATTTTTGTTCCCTTTGCATAGAAATGCCTCATCTCAGCCTTCATGCTTGTACTTAATGGATCATTTACAGGAGGCTCACACTTTTCTATTATGTTCAAAGGACAGAGGATGCTACAATCGTGTGAAAAGCTTCGCTGTTGACCACTGGAGATGCTGTTTGTCCAGGTTTTCCCTAGTGCTATCTTTCAGGATCAGTCCTTTTGATTTCTAAAAATTGGTTTCTCTTTGATTATACCTCATACTGGGCTCAATTGCTACTTTTAGCAGCCTTTTCCTATCTTTCCATATTCATTAATAGCAGTGAGTTTTTAATTGTCTTACTGCTTCTAGAATACTAATATAATTTTGCGAGGAAACAAAATTGATTAAAAGGTTGCTGCAGATTGGGATTAACTATATTCTATAGAGAGAACAATCACCTAAATTCAGATTTTCACTGTGTTTGTCTGTTTTTATTTGTCAGCTAGCACTGAGCTGTTCTACCTTACCTTGATTTATGTGTCAACTTCCAATATATCTTTCTCCATATAATATATTTTTCTATATTGGTTATTTGAAATTTTATCAACTATTTTAACTTTCTGCTTATGCTTCATGATGTGCAGAGAATCATGATTGCTAGGCCCTGGCCAACCACTCCTTAAGTATTAACTAATTTACATTGCTTGCACTGAACTCTGAAGCATCAGCAGCAACATTTCTAGAGGTGATGTACAGATTTTTTAAAACATTGTACTGTTAATTGTTGTGTTAACCAATAATGCAATTTTAACACTGTGTGGTGGATCGTTCATTAGGATGGGGAGCTCCACTTCAAGTCACTTTTCACCTACATAAGCACTTTTACATGCGTAGCTCTTTCACTTTCATATATAAAGACTGCATGGCTAGACATGAGCCATCTTAATTATTTTGTTTTGTTTGCCTCAAATGTCGAGAAAATGTAGCCACAACAGATGAAAAACATTGTATGTTTCTCAGACTCTTAGGGACTTTAGAGTGGCATTTGGGTGTGATGTTTCTGTCCAAAGTAATGTTTGGTGGATGCTTAAATGTTAGGTGAATGAAGAAAAATACTCACAGGAAACTCACCATCATGTTCTTGTGCATGACTTAACTAGAATGATTTGTAAAGACTTGTTACTAAATAAGACCACCTATGCAATCATGATATCTTCACAATAGTACGTAACTTTGGATCATTACTCAGTAATCATTTTGGATACATGACCTCTGAATTTCTGAATTATGTTGCAACAAAAGGGCTATCCATAAAGTATGTCATATGTCAGAAGGGAGAGAAGTAACCCTATGATAGTAATCCGACAGTAACTCTATGACACAGACTGATACAAGTATAGTGGTGTCCTCATTCGTTTGTTTCCTTATTGGAAGCAAAAAACTGACAGGTACATTTCTGTGTTGCTACTTTGCCTATTTCCTTTATAAACTTCCATTGCCTTAATCTTGTCTTTTTTACATATTCTTTTGTAGACTTCTTGCTTCCTAAATCTCAGTCCTCAGTTTTTCTTGTACTCAGTCCATGTTATCATTGTCTAATCTGATCATCACAGGACATTGATAATTAATACAGTAGAGTCTCACTTATCCAAGCCTCGCTTATCCAAGTTTCTGGATTATCCAAGCCATTTTTGTAGTCAATGTTTCCAGTATATCGTGATATTTTGGTGCTAAATTCGTAAATACAGTAATTACAACATAACATTACTGTGTATTGAACTGCTTTTTCTGTCAAATTTGTTGTAAAACATTATGTTTTGGTGCTTAATTTGTAAAATCATGACCTAATTTGATGTTTAATAGGCTTTTCCTTAATCCCTCCCTATTATCCAAGATATTCTGCTGGCCCATTTAGCTTGGATAAGTGAGACTCTACTGTAATAGAATACTCTTTGGCATGTCTGTTTTCGTTTTAAGTATTTTTAAGCTTCACAAAATACACATTCATGCAGTAAATGAGTTTTGGAAAAGCATGACTTTTTAGAGATCATAACCTTTTGGGAAACCAGAAATCTCCATAGCCTTTTGGAAGCATGACCCTTTTTCGGGGATTAATTGACATTCGCACTATTTGGAATAATCATAATCCTTTTGTAAAACATGATCTTCCTGAGAAGAGTTAAATACTCGTTTGAGTGAATCTTCTCCTTAGTGGTTAATATCCACTAATATGCAAGGCAAATTAGGTTCTCAGCTGTTAGACTGATTTACCTGGTTACCTCTCTGTACTGTTAGGAACAAGGATATGCCAGTGCACAAAATATATAGCCGATCTTCAGAAGTGTTATTTCAGTTGCCCAAAAACATCTACTCTCCCATAAAATATATTGCTTTTAAGTCATGCTCTCAAGAGACCAAAAAAGTAGTCTTCATTAAAAATGACATAGTTGATTCACTTTCAAATTTCGTGTATTCAGCATACAGGTACATTTCTTATTGGTTGAGAGTTTAAACAGTAAGTTCTCTAAAGCATTCTGTTTCAGTCTCTTCTTTGTTGCATACTGACTAACATTCTCTTCAGTCTAATACATGAGTGAACATTGACTCAATACAGACTGACTCCACACTGCAGCATACTGACACTGACTTTACTTCTAAACTGTACTGTACTCTATCTGATACAAAACTGACTTCTAAAATGGAGTCTCAGTCTGAATAGTCCCAGATCTGGTTATATAATCTGTAGTCCCTCCCATCACCGCAAACAACATAGAATTAAGGGAGAACTGCATATCAAAATATACATACAATATAGTAAGCAATCTGAATTATATACACAACAAATAACTAGTATAGGAGGCTTGTAGAAGGTTGTAGGTTGGGCTTCAGGCAATTTTAAGTAGCATGACATACATTATGGTCAGTTCTTGTTTGCATTCTGTAGCTGCACTTTGTGGCAATTTATAAATACAAATTAAGGAATTTAGAAATAAAATATAGTAAGACTCTAAAATCTGTGATGCCAACAGCTAAATGTCTTGTTGCAGTATCACACGGCATTACACATCTGTTTCCTTTCCGGTTTGTCAGAACATTTTATGAAAAAATGTAGCAAATTTGCTATCTGGTGTAGCTGCAGAAGTTCTTTCATTGTTGGGGGGAAAGGGGAGAAATGAGAAAATATCACAGATGGGACAGTAGTGGATCCAAAATGGTTACATGTGATCTCTGGTTACAAAAGAAAACTGTATTCTAATGTACATATCTCAAATCTGCTGCTGTCTCTCTACTAGGATCCATTACTGAAACAAAAGGTGATGAGATAACTTTTGCAAGGATCAGTCTGGAAGAAGCTGAAATCCATCAACTAAAAAATCTTTATGTTTCCGTGGATCCATTGTATGTACTTTTCGCAGTGGTTTAGCATCAGAATTGATTAGGTGGTGTTAAAGGATGATGTTGAAAAGTAACCTCTATAGTTGTGTTGTTACCTTCCCACATTTGACCATGGAAGAGTGTCATCCATAACACTCTGCAATGTAAGAACTAATCCTTAAATGTTTAGAACTTAATGATAGTTCTGTTGCAATTGAAGACATGCTACCAGTGGTGATAAAGAGCCAGACTTGCCTTGTAGATATTGGTGTGTTGAATTGATCCATACTATAAGCAAATCTGAAATGAACATTTCACCTTCCTTACACCGATCCTATATGAAGTACCTCATCACTTTTCCATTGTTTGAGTACACAGTATTTTTTTCATTTTATATATAAATGCAAAGAATGTTCTATTTTTTTTAATGTAGTACATCATCCGGGGAAGTGCATGTCACAAACCAACTCCACCTTCACCTTCACCACCTGCCGCATTCTGCACCCTTCAGATGAGCTCACACGAGTCACTCCAAGGTAAGGGGTTGTAGAGAGCTCTGATGGCTCCATGCTGTGGACCAGCCAAAGAATAGACAACTGATGTTTATCAGTTGGAGTCATCTGTTGAGGAACTGAGAAGGTATCTGAATTCACCCCCAAATATTATCACTACCTTCCCTTGCATAAAAATAGGAATTATATAAAGCTACCCAAAACGTCTAGAATCTGTCTGGTTTACATCATCTGCAGCTGGTATAGATCCAAAATCAATAGTGTACTCTCAACACAAGTGGTGTGCTTCTAATAATTTTTCATTTCAAAGGTTTAATTTTATAACTTCATACCATGTTCAGTAGTGAGGTCAGTGGGTATACATTGAAGCAAAGATACAATGGCTAGAAGATGTCCCTAGGGGGAAAATACTTGAAAATACTTTTCAGTTATTGTATCTATCTATCTATATAAAAGGGTAATGAAATTTCGGCCTAGGACAAAACAACAAAACTACACATCCCAGAAACGCTAAACTTGGCAGCACAACCCCTCATCCATGCCTCTACGTTCATACAACAAAAAGAAAAGAAAAAGAAAGTCCTAATTAGAGGGAGAGGAATAATTGTTTTTATCCAATTGCTGCCAGTTAGAAGGCTAAGCTCCACCCACTTGGTCTCCTAGCAACCCACTCAGCCCAGGGGACAGGCAGAGTTAGGCCTCACGCAGGCCTCTTCCACACTGCCTATAAAATACAGATTATCTGATTTTAACTGGATTATATCGCAGTGTAGACTCAAGGCTCTTCCACACAGCTATATAACCCATTTATAATGGACTTAATGTCAGGGGAAAACCTTTACCCTTTACCTTAACTACCACCAATTCCTCAATACTTTATTTCCCAAACCACCAGACTTCGCCACAGCAACGCGTGGCCGGGCACAGCTAGTATATATAAAAAAGGGTAATGAAATTTCGGCCTAGGACAAAACAACAAAACTACACATCCCAGAAACACTAAACTTGGCAGCACAACCCCTCATCCATGCCTCTACGTCCATACAATAAACAGCTCCAGCTACTCCAGAAAACGGCCAGGCTTTGAGACTGCAAGGCTATTCACTGCTATTCCACCTGGCCAACAAAGGATTCCCATAAGCCACAGCAACGCGTGGCCGGGCAAAGCTAGTGCTAATATAATATTGAAGGTAATCAAACAATTAGCAAAGATATAGGCAAAGTTACCCACAGTTTTGGGCTGTGGTGGCACAGTGGGTTAAACCGCTAAGCTGCAGAACTTGCTGACCGGAAAGTCAGCGTTTCAAATTCATGGGACGGGGGTGAGCTCCTGCTGTTAGCTCCAGCTTCTGCTAACCTAGCAGATCAATAGGTACTGCTTTGGCGGAAAGACAACAGCACTCCATGCTGGCCACATGATCTAGGAAATGTTCTAAGCCAGCTCTTCGGCTTAGAAATGGAGATGAGCATTCCCACCCCCACCCCCCAAAGTCGGACTCAAGTAGACTTAATGTCAAGGGGAGACCCACTAGATTAGACTTAATGTTATGGGAAACCCACAGTTTGGGGAATTCCTAAGGGTTAATATTTTCCAAGTATCAGTCTTTAAAAAAATGGTAAACGTTCTGCCTGCCACTTTTCTCATAGACGTATTACAGTTCCTGTACATTAGAATACGGGATGTTTGAAAAAGAACTCCCTAGTTTTAAGTATAAATACATTAAAACTAGGGATTTCTTTTTCAAACACCCTGTATACAAAATAGAAGTTCCTGAAACTCCCTAAACTAGATGTGTTTCTATTTGAAATGAATGTGTTACTTCAGGAACTCATACATACTTCTGTAATAACAGCAGGCAGTACAAGGATGCTTTTAAATAACTTAATCAGCATGTTGGTTCACATATCTGGATAATATTTAAATCATTAATAAATTAGAAGCTTTTTTTTTCTAAAGTCAATTTTGAAAAAAATGTTACAGATATGATGACTGAGAAAATTCAGAGCAATTGTAATCTGGAATAAGGTATACAATTGAATATAAAAAGTGAGAAAAATATTCTAAAAATATTCAGGAGATATCAGTAGAAATATGTAACAGAGCCAGCAATAAGAGCATTACATGAAAATATTTTAAAGTTTAAACAATTCATGTTTAATGACTCTGAATATGGATTTTTCCCCAATGTTTTGGTGATGTAGTATGTATTGATAGCAAATATTAAACTATGATGGCCATGTAGCCAAAACAGGGGTTCTGCAAAACAGCAAGGAAGTATAAATATGCTTTGGATACTTCAAGATTTGCAGGGTGTAGCAATAAATAGGAAAGAAAGCTAAGGGAGTGAAACACAAGCAAGAAAGCCCTATGAGAATTTAGTAGCCACAGATTGTTAACTAGCTTTGAGCAGGAAGGTAACAGATGAAAGAAGAGAAATTAATGGAAAATCTTGAAAGAAAACACTGTTCACAGACTGAACATTGAATGAGTGCACGTTCTAGTATTTTATCCTATGTCTTCCCCTAGTTCTGGAGTATGGGGTATATTATTTGAATGTCTTCCTAGGGCAGTGGTTCTCAAACTAGGGTCCCCAGATGTTTTTGGTGTCCAACTTCCAAAAATCCTAACAACTGGTAAACTGGCTAGGATTTCTGGGAGTTGTAGGCCAAAAACACATGGTGACCCCAGGCTGAGAACCACTGTCCTAGGGCGCACCTACACTGTAGAATTAATGCAGTTTGACACCACTTTAATGGCCATGGCTCAATGCTGTGGAATCCTGAGATCTGTGTTTGATGAGGCACCATCAAACTACAGGAGAGACTAAAGACCTGTTGAAACTACAGCTACAATAATTCCATAGCATTGAACCAATGCTATTGAAGAGGTATCAACCTACAGTAATTATATATACACCACTAGTGTTACCAAAGAAATTGAGGAAATAATAATATAGCCTACCCTGTTTCCCTGAAAATAAGACATCCCCAGAAAATAAGATCTAGTAGAGGTTTTGCTGAATTGCTAAATATAAGGCCTCCCCCGAAAGTAAGACCTAGCAAAGTCTTTGTTTGGAAGCATGCAGGATCGGTAAATGTACATACCATAGATTGTTGTACATGGAAATAAAGGTAGTAACAAAAAATAATAATAATATAATAATAACTTTATTCTTGTATCCCATCTCCATCTCCCAGAAGGGACTCGGGGCAGCTTACACAGGGACAAGCCCAACAACAACATAAATTTACATACGAACAGAAATTCAAAACTAATTTAAAAACAGTATAGCAATAAAATATGATATAGAAATTCTTGAAAGGATTCACAGTTTGGTTATGCTGGTTTGTGATGACAACTACTGTATAGTAGTTAATAAATTTTCATTTAAAAAAAATTCAGCCATAAATGTGAATTCTTCTTTGTGGAAAAATAAGATAGGACATCCCCTGAAAATAAGACCTAGCACATCTTTGGGAGCAAAAATTAATATAAGACACTGTCTTATTTTCGGGGAAACAGGGTATGAGTAAGTCTGTTTCTTTATATTTGACAAAAGTCTCCCCCCCCCCCAATACATACCCACTCTTTCTCACACAGAGACACATTCACTCATATATAATGTGTTTGGTTTTCTAAATCTGTGTTCCCCCTTGTCTTTTTCTCTCCCTAGCCGCATCCTAAATAATAGTCATTGACTTTACTATGTGAAGTACTGACAACTGTTGAACTTCTCGTAGGGATTCCTATTGCTTAAATACAAATGTACTTAGTGTCTTGCCAAACTCTGTGTACAATGCAGTTACTAAACTCATTACTATATCCAGATAACTGTACTTGGCTCTAGCTAATGGTCCTGAGCTTTGCTGCTTTCATATTCATTGTTGATGGAGAACCAGTGATATCAATGTAAGGGAATGAGAAGAGAACCTCCTTAAACTATGAATGATGCTTCTTCACAGGTCATGTGAGGAAGACGATGAATCTGCTTTATGTCACCTTATGCTGAAAGGAGATGTAGGGCAGACATTATGACCAGCGTGACAGGGGGTGAGCACTGCTGCCAGCATCCTCTGTGCTGACAGAGTCATATAGAAGGAATGCTAGTGTTTGTGATACCAGCTAATTCAAAGACTTCTTATCAATCCCATGTCTACTTTCCATTCTAACCTAACATCCTAACATGAGGCGACCTTCTAACAAAATTCTAAAATTCCATATAGTGAAGTGCTGAGTTTTTAGAATCTAACATTAATATGGAGATAAGAGACTTGGGGTGGTGGCAGTTGACAATTCTTTTAGTTGTCCGGTAAAAAAATTATCTCATTCTCCCACATACAAGGCCATATCTGTTGGTATAGTAAAGGAAATATTGTCAACTGAGAGAACATCTGGCATCCTGCTTGCTATGTGCTTTGAGAATCAATGTAATATAGGTATACTTGGCAGAATTATTCTGAAATTATCCTTTTTGTGTTTACATAAAGACAAAAGCAATATAAATTTTGTTCTACTTCAGAGGGAAGCTTAAGAAAAAACATACAAAACCAGACAAAAAGTGTTATAACCTATAATAATAATAATAATAATAATAATAATAATAATAATAATAATAATAATAATAAACAAAACAGGAAAACAACATGAAAAACTCAGCCGCTATCAGGACCTCAAGATTGAACTTCAAAGACGCTGGCAGAAACCAGTGCAGGTGGTCCCGGTGGTGATGGGCACACTGGGTGCCATGCTAAAAGATCTCAGCCACCATTTGGAAACAATAGAAATTGACAAAATTACGATCTGTCAGCTGCAAAAGGCCACCCTACTGGGATCTGCATGTATCATCCGAAAATACATCACACAGTCGTAGACACTTGGGAAGTGTTCGAGTTGTGATTTTGTGAAACGAAATCCAGCATATCTATCTTGTTTGCTGTGTCATAATAAAATAATAATAATAATAATAATAATAATAATAATAATAATAATAATTAAAAAACAAAACAGGAAAACAACATGAAAAACTCGGCCGCTATCAGGACCTCAAGATTGAACTTCAAAGACTTTGGCAGAAACCAGTGCAGGTGGTCCCGGTGGTGATGGGCACACTGGGTGCCATGCCAAAAGATCTCAACCGCCATTTGGAAACAATAGACATTGACAAAATTACGATCTGTCAACTGCAAAAGGCCACCCTACTGGGATCTGCATGCATCATCCGAAAATACATCACACAGTCCTAGACACTTGGGAAGTGTTCGACTTGTGATTTTGTGAAACGAAATCCAGCATATCTATCTTGTTTGCTGTGTCATAATAAAATAATAATAATAATACAAGATACTAGAGGTGTGTCTTCCAAGGCACGATCTCATTCTATAGTTCAGGGTAGTCAAGCATATCTATCTTTTTTGTTGTGTCATACAATAAAATAATAATAATAATTTATAATAATAATAATAATAATAATAATAATAATAATTATTATTATTATTATTATTACTACTACTACTACTATTACTACTACTATTATTTTGAGAAATACATAGAACTGAATCCTATTGGTTAGTCCCATTTAAAGTAGACAGCTTGAATCAATTGAGTCAACTCATAAGTAAACTCAATTGATCATCTTTAGTTGGGGTAGGATTTAGTCCTGAATGTGTTAAAAAGACAATGCAAATATGGGGAGAGGAAGTGTACATGCCTTTCATTAAGTTCAAGTACAAAAAAATCTATCTAAATCTGTTTTCAATTTGGCTAATATTAATGTAGCTATTTTTTTCCTGTCTCAGATAATGCCATTTAGCATTGCCATCCGCTGAAATGAGAGACACATAGCAAGTATGATTTAGTGCTTCACTGTGGCTTGTCTTTATATTGCAGTGACATAACTTTTGGAGCCACCAGCATTACAGAAATGTGGATGTTCATATATAGCAAAGGTGGACACCTGGTAATCCTCTAAATGTTGTGGGGTTCCACATATCCTTAGCACTGTGTATGCTAGCTAGGGCTGATAACTGTAGATGGTTAGAATCTGAAGGACCACAAGAAACCCACCACAACCTACAGAAAACCACACAGAGGTGTTTAGTCAGGCAAATCAATTCTCCATCAATAAAGTGTGGAAACTACTCATCTTACAGCAGGAGAGGAGGGCAAGAATATTTTGTAGCTATGAGGCTCCCCACTCCCACAACTGCACAAATGAAGCCTTGCATTAGTAACATTTAATAATGAAGAGCTAGATAGAAAATAGATATGATATGAAATGAAAATAATTAGTTACTCTGCTAATGCAGCACTAAACATTTCCAGATAATAGCATATTTTCAACCCTGATATGCCTTATATAAAATGCAGGTGCTTCTTCCATGTTCAGTAGAGTCTCACTTATCCAAGCCTCGCTTATCCAAGCCACTGGATTATCCAAGCCATTTTTGTAGTCAATGTTTTCAATATATCATGATATTTTGGTGCTAAATTCGTAAATACAGTAATTACAACATAACATTACTGCGTATTGAACTACTTTTTCTGTCAAATTTGTTGTATAACATGATGTTTTGGTGCTTAATTTGTAAAATCATAACCTAATTTGACGTTTAATAGACTTCTCCTTAATTCCTCCTTATTATCCAAGATATTCGCTTATCCAAGCTTCTGCTGGCCCGTTTAGCTTGGATAAGTGAGACTCTACTGTATTTTAGTACAGTATCTGAATTTTATGTACAGGTGTTCAAGTTTGAGGTCTACTTCTTTCTGAAAATCTTCACTTGTGTCCACCACACAAGGAAAGAAAGTTGGGATTTCCTGGAAAGAATTTAAATCTCTGCCATGACATATAATCATAGAGTTGGAAGAGACCACAGGGCCATGAAGTCCAACCCCCTGCTCTTTGTTGTTGTTGTTGAGATCTTACACAGTGGCAAACATTTATACCTAAGGAAGCATTTCAGGTTCATTTGAAAAGGGAATAAAATGTAAATACCTAGTTCCTGAGAGATGACCTTGCACAAACTGATGCAAGCACATACATACTCATCTTGATTTTGCGAATCACAAAAACTAGCCATATTTTTTTTAAAATGCACCAGGTCATAATCATTTGTTACGCAGTTAGTGTTGTCGCTATGTCTTTATAGTGCTCTAGAAAGAAAATGTAATGACACACTGTTCTAATTTTTGGCTATCAATTTAATACCATAAATCCAAAATTTGTTATATTGCCATATTTGAAAATTCTATACTTTACTCCTTCCTCCACTAAGTGTCCCCTGAGTAGCGTTATAGTGATGACATGAGTTACTACTCTTGTTGGCCTACCCTATCACCCCTGCTTTAAAATAGAGAGTGATGGTTTGAGGACCGATGCTGATCCTGTGGACCAATGCTGATTCTATTGACTGCTAGTCTGCAGCAAATGTCCAGGAAATAAACAATTATAGTCAATGGGCACAAATATGGTACTGATACACTGGGGGAAACACTCTGCTCGTATACCACATCAGATATACCACATCAGATATATTCGGTGGCCTAGGGGATAAAAGCCTTGTGACTTGAAGGTTGGGTTGCTGACCTGAAGGCTGTCAGGTTCGAATCCCACCCGGGGAGAGCGCGGATGAGCTCCCTCTATCAGCTCCAGCTCCATGCGGGGACATGAGAGAAGCCTCCCATAAGGATAGTAAAACATCAAAACATCTGGGCATCCCTTGGGCAACGTCCTTGCAGATGGCCAATTCTCTCACTCCAGAAGCAACTCCGGTTGCTCCTGACATGAAAAAAAAAATCATAGAAAGCACTGCTTTTTAGTATCCTCAGTCAAACCTAGTTGTACAAACAATTGAAATTGCAATTCTATACTACAAGAGTGTGTATGGAAACATCACTCTCTTGTGAAAGGGGAACTTTTTTGGTTCCATAGCCCATCATCGATATCAAAGTCCTTATATGCTCAAGTCTGATATTTAGAATGGTGTCCCTGATAGAAAATGGCAAAGTTGGTGTTTGCCTTTTCGAATAGACTATTTTCAAGCTGTGGGTGGTTGAATACTGTTTGAATGTCTAAAGATGCTTTCTTCAATGTCTGCATCTGAAGGTTTATTTGGGGTTTTGTGACTTAGTAGTCAACACAAGCTAGCCTCTGCAGTTGATAGTAATTTTGAACCGGTTAGTCAACACATTTCCTAGTTTTTGTGAAGGGTTGTTTGGAAATATCCTTGCAATCTGGAAAGGCACCCAGCCTTTCTTGAGACATATTTAACATATGAAATATGCTGATGAAAATATGTTTTTAGGCTACATTTCACAAAGTGTGCATGAAAAACTCCATAATTTTTGTCATAACTGTCAGGAGCCATGACATGCAGAAATCCTACAGCAAAATTGCATGGTCTTCAGAAACCCTTGCACTTTGGACTATATTTTCCACATATAAAGAACACCCATCAGAGTAGTTTCACAGTATTGGTTCCCCAGATATTCTTGTCATCATAATTGCTCTACATACAGGACAGTTTCCTCTATGAACCAACCTCTGTGCTGCTTCTGCGAGTTTTTTGCTTCTTAAAGAAACTGTTCACCAATATATAGTGATGCTGTGTATTGTAGACCCACTTCAACCTGGAACTCTGTTGCAGCATTGCTGCAGATTCAATAGGTATCCATAGTAAAACAATGTATCATGAGGTTTCTCAACACCAGTTAGAATATTAAATAATATAAAAATATACTTTAGTTATATTCTGCTCTAGCTCCCCGAGGGGACTCAGAGTGGATTACAGGTACATATATGGCAAGCATTCAATGCCGTTATACAATTGCCAAAGATAGACAGTAGAATCATAGAATCATAGAATCATAGAATAGTAGAGTTGGAAGAGACCTCATGGGCCATCCAGTCCAACCCCCTGCCAAGAAGCAGGAAATCGCATTCAAAGCACCCCCGACAGATGGCCATCCAGCCTCTGCTTAAAAGCCTCCAAGGAAGGAGCCTCCACCACAGCCCGGGGGAGAGAGTTCCACTGTCGAACAGCCCTCACAGTGAGGAAGTTCTTCCTGATGTTCTCTCAGTACATAAACAGAGGCAAGACTTCCCTCTTTTTATCTCCGGCATCCGGCTGTGCTTGACTCGGCCATGGGGAGGTGTTGTTGTTTCATTTTCCATGGATGCCTTTCCTGGTCGGATTTTTGCCAACATGTTTTTCAGGGTGCCTTTTATCTCCCCGCCAAAGCGGTACCGATTTATCTACTTACATTGTTGTTTTCAAACTGCTAGGTGAGCAGAAGCTGGACTGATGGCAGGAGCTCACCCCGACCCAGGCTTGAACTGCCAGCCTTCCGGTCAGCTGCATCTTCTATAGCTGGCGGTTTAACCGCTGTGCTAGCCTGGCTTCAAATAGCCCCCAAAATACATTGTGTTCCTCTTGTCACCACTGTAATCATAATATAGAGTCGAAATGTCAACCAGTCTACACTTGAAAAGGAAGAATCAGCAGTTGGGGTGGAATGTCTGTAATTAATGAAATTAATAGAATTGAATGAATATTTAAATCTGCATGCATTTTAGTGTGCACATTGCCTGTCCTGCATTATATTTATGGAATTGAGTTTTGATTGAAGTTTTCTGATCAATTGCTTGGAATTTGCTTGGGGGAAGTCAGGAGATTTATAGTTTCTTTGCGATTTGAGATGAATGCTCATCAAGCATGACAAGTGTGAGTCACCAACATAACATGATAGCTGGTAATTACAGTAGAGTCTCGCTTATCCAACATAAACGGGCCGGCAGAACGTTGGATAAGCGAATATGTTGGATAATAAGGAAAGATTAAGGAAAAGCCTATTAAACACCAAATTAGGTTATGATTTTACAAATTAAGCACCAAAACATCATGTTATACAACAAATTTTACAGAAAAAGTAGTTCAATACACAGTAATGCTATGTAATAATTACTGTATTTACGAATTCAGCGCCAAAATATCACGATATATTGAAAACATTGACTACAAAAATGTGTTGGATAATCCAGAACGTTGGATAAGCGAGTGTTGGATAAGTGAGACTCTACTGTATTATGAAGTGAGAGGCCCACTTTTCACAATTTCCATTAATAATACCCAACTTTCTTTTGGAGGGATAGATATCAGATACTCTCAGGATCAGCTGTGACATTTCTGGTTTTGATATGCACACTTGATTTAATTGTAGGATTGATGAAAGAAACTGCCATAATAAAATTACAAGTTTTTTTTTTTACAGATGTTGTTACCTTGTTGTACAGAGATCATGGTTACAGTATGCAACTAAGTAACTGTAGTGACTCACTTGTAATTGTAGTGTTCCCCCTAATTTAGGTAAAACTTATATTTTATTTTAACAAGACTCAAAGATCCCTTTGGGACATGATTTGAGAACCTCTGCATTGAAATGCAAGGGTGTTCTTTTTCTTTTTTTTATTATCCAGGAGTTGAGGACAAGTATGACTGTTAGTTTAGCTCCCGATAAAATAGAAGCATGTTGGTTCAGCAACATTTTTGTACCCTTTTAGGTTACAGTAGAGTCTCACTTCTCCAACCTTCGCTGGGTATTATCCAACACAGTCTGCCTCCTACCCAGATCCACAGCTGTTTTTTCTAAGCAGCAACGCACAGCAGGCCAACACGCCCAACAACAACACAAATGCAGCCACACTCCCAAACAAGTGGCAGACTTGTTGTAAACCATGATGTTTTGGTGCTTAATTTGTAAAATCATAATGTAATTTGACGTTTAAAAGGCTTTTCCTTAATCCCTCCTTATTATCCAACATTTTTGCTTATCCAATGTTCTGTTTATGTTGGATAAGCGAAACTCTACTGTATTTATAAACAGTTGTAGTATTATTAATCAGTTAAATCAGGGGTCCCCAAACTAAGGCCCGGGGGCCGGATGCGGCCCTCCAAGCTCATTTACCTGGCCCCCGCCCTCATTTATAATATAATATTTTTATATCAGTTTTAATAATATAATATATTATATATACATATGATAATGATAATATTATCATGTTATACAATGTAATACTAATAATAATACCATATAATAATATTAATTACATGTTATATATTACATATAATATTACAGTATAGTGGTATAGTTCAATATAGTAATATATAATGCTAATATTGTGCTATGCTAAAAATATAATATATTGTATGTACATACAGCTGCTCTGAGTTCCCCTCAGGGTGAGAAGGGTGGGATATAAATGTAGAAAATAAATGTAGTAAATGAATAAATAAATAATTTTAGACTTAGGCTCGCCCACTTGACTTGAAGGCACACAACAACAACAACAACAGCAACAATCCTAATTAACTTGACTATCTCATTGGCCTGATAGGTTTATGTTGGTTAAAATTGTTTTCATTTTAAAATATTTTATTGTTCTTTCATTGTTGTTGTTGTTTTGCACTACAAATAAGACATGTGCAGTGTGCATAGGGATTTGTTCGTATTTCTTTTTCAAATGATAATTTGGCCCCTCAACAGTCTGAAGGATTGTGGACCGGCCCCCTGCTTAAAAAGTTTGAGGACTCCTGGGTTAAATATTCATCATTTCTGTCAAATGCTCCTTCTACCCTAGTTTCCTTATGGATCAAAGTCAAGTAACTTCATTTGCAGTGAGTCTGTTGAAAAAACATTGCTCCGGCCACCTTAGGCAAATATGTTTGCTCAAACTGATCTCAAAGGTATTCACAACACGATGTTCTCCAGGTAGCAGCTCACAAACATCCTAAATCAATGTTAGCATTGGAACGTTTAATGATTACCTTAACTCATCTTTTTGGTTTCCCCCCTTCCAGCCTTAGTGCAGCACCTACTCCAGCTTGTAGCAGCATTGGCAATCTGAAAGGCACCCCAGTGGCTACCCCATGCACACCTCGACGTCTGAGTTTAGTGGAATCCTTCACTAACCTTCGGGAGTCCACAACTACGATGAGCACATCCTTGGGGCTTGTGTGGCTACTCAAGGAGCGTGGGATATCTGCGGCAGTGTACAACCCTCAGAGCTGGGACAGAGTTGGCAGAAGCACCCTCCTGAGCACATACTCTCCCAAAATGTCTGCCATTCCTTCCACTCCTCCAAACTCGCCTATGCAGACGCCCTCTTCTTCCCCGCCATCTTTTGAATTCAAATGCACGAGTCCTCCTTACGACAATTTCCTTGCTTCCAAGCCAGCCAGCTCCATCCTAAAGGAGGTGAGAGACAAAAAGAGTATCAGGAACAGTGAAAGTCAGACTGATGTATCTGTCTCCAATCTTAACCTAGTGGACAAAGTAAAGAAGTTTGGAATTGCCAAAGTAGTTACTTCGGGACAACCACAAACTCCTTCACTAATGGATGAACACGGACCTCGGCTTTGTGGGGCACAAAGGCCAGTTAAAGCCTTTGTTCCTGGAGGCCTGATGCCAGAAGGCCTGCCCTTGGGTTGTCCTGCTGTAGCACATCCTATTGGGGGCATTCAGTTGAACAGTGGCATTAGGAGGAATCGAAGCTTCCCAACTATGGTGGGTTCCAGCATGCAGATGAAAGGGCCATCCACGTTAACACCTGGCCTCCTAATGGGAGCTAAGCTTCCCAAACAGACGAGCTTACGATGAGTGACCTACCGAGCACCCTTCTTCAGACATTTTTTTTTAAAAAAAATTCTTCCATTTGCTGTTGAGTTTAACAATTCAATTTTGTGCCTAATGGAGGGGGGAATGTGTAAACTTTGTATATGAATGTAAATATGTACCAGATGTATAATAAGTGAATCATGACATGGTTTTGACAATTTAACATGCTAACCTTTTGAAAGGCTGTATTGTTTTTCTTTGCACTGAAAAAAAGCAATCCTTGGTTGAAAAAAAAATGATGAATTTTCTAGTTAACTTAGCTTGACCTTGTACCTCCTCTGGAAGGGGTTAGCGATCATGCTATCAGAATTGTGGAATGCTAATGCACATAGTAACTTCCATAAACACAAAGAGACTTTGTTGTACATCAAAGCAGTAACTTAGCCTTTTGACCATTTTGTTTTGCCTTTGTGGAGGGCTCATGGCTTATTTGCCTGACTTATTTAAACTTTTTTTCCTTGACACAATACACTTGAAATAATTGTGTGTTGAGAATGATTGCTAAGCCTGCTCGATGCCTGGAAAGGGAACACACTTCTGCTGTTGTTTCTTGCACATCCATGTTCTGTGTTAATTTTATTTTCAATGCTGCACTGGAATGTGGAAGGAGGAGAGCTTAAAATCGTGTTTTGTTGCAGACACTGAAAACAGATGCCTCTCAAAAACAAAACAAGCTCCTTGGAATTGTTTCTTGCTCTGTAAGGTTTTAACCACTTCTATCTTGGGAGCCAAAGTCATTGAAATAATGTATTGTAGACATGGTTAAAAATCTTAATTTCAACAAACATGTTATAAAAGGTGTCCTTCAAATAATATTTAACAGGGGTACTCAAGTGAAAGAGAATGAGATTTTCAGCTGCTTTGCATTTCTCCTCTCCCAATTTGAAGTGTTAAATAGGATCCTGTGGGTTGTCTTCTAGACAGAGTTAGAATATTTCTGTTTTAACTGCTGTTCTACCCGTTTCCATCAAACCCTAGTTGCATAGTTACCAGATATTCCTAGCCAAAGATTTAATATTATCTACCCTAACATCTTTGAAAGTATTCAGCATCTGGGCTTTTTCTTCACCACATGGACCAAACACTATATTGCATGTAAACAATATGTGTTTAAGCTGTGGTCAGTAGAAACAAGCCAAGATGGAACAGTAGCTGTAGTTTAAACACAGTGCGTTCTGATGTAACAGGGAGCTCTGTTTAGTTTCACTTATCAAAATAGGAGAGGTTAGATCAATTTTGAGCTCAGGATTCGTTGAAATATTGCTTAGCATTTTATCCAAAAATGGACGAATGTATAAAAACTTGAAATGATGCCTTTAAGGCACTGAGAGCAGATAGGAAGAGAATATATAACTTGATACCTGCCAAATGTTCTATACCACAACATGCTTAAGCTCCAGCCAAGCATGGACAGTGGTTAAGGTTGGGCAGGCCATAATATCTGGAGGGTACCAGCTTGCCTAGTCCTGAAGAAGAAGGAGGAGAAGTATAATGTACCATTGAGTTCTTCTGTGAAACCCCTTTGAAATGAGTGAGAGTTGTACCAAAATGACCATCTACAACAGTGGTTCTCAACCTGTGGGTCCCCAGGTGTTTTGGCTTACAACTCCCAGAAATCCCATCCAGTTTACCAGCTGTTAGGATTTCTGGGAGTTGAAGACCAAAACATCTGGGGACCCACAGGTTGAGAATCACTGATCTACAACTTTGATTCATTTCGGCAGGGTCCATACAAGAGAACTTTTTTGTGTGTTATTTTTGAGTTTTATTTTGGGAGCAGTATGGGTTGTGTGGTTGGCTGTTGTTGTTCTGGGCTAATCTGAAACCAAACCCACTTATTTATTTTGATGCCAGTATTGCACTACATGTAATTGCTGTGCATTGCCATTGTGCCAGACTGTTACTAAAATCATTAGCACTGATAATTATTTGAACTAATGGAACTGTAGGTTTTTTTTTTAATAATAAGTGACAGATGAGTCCATTTTCTTTAAATGAAGTAGCTAGCATTGATATAGTAGTGAACTTCCAAGAATGTTATGAGAAGAGCAAGAGTGGAGATGATCACATGCAGCACCCATTGCATGTGTTTTCGGTTTCTATTTATTCTACAAACATTTCAGCACATTTGCATTGGCTCTACTTGCCAACTGTGTGCGCGCACTTGACTGCAAGTATGTAACTTTATCTTTTTATCTGAATGTATCTTAATACAAAATTAACCATTTTGAATAGTTTGAAAAATCATGAATGTATTAGGACCTTTTGATGTACCCAGAGAAAACAATATCATTTGTGGAATAAAAAAAGGAGAACCAAAATATGAAATTGGAAAGTATTGTTCTTTACTCTTCTTAAATAAATAGCCAACCATTATAAAATGAAGCCACAGCACACTGGAAAACTGCAGTTATATTTTCTTCACAAATGAATATCAATAAACCAATAAAGGTTCTGTTGTGGCTTATTTATATGTCCTGACTCTGTTTGTAAGCACAAATGTTTACTTCATCAAAGACCGGTTATGCCAATTGGATTGCAAGAGTTGCTAGAGAACTTGGTTTCCTAGAAGTGGAACAGAATCTACTAACTACATCACTGCTCCCAGTTCATTGCTAACAGCCTGTGGTTTTTGAGATCGGTTCAAAGACAAGATGTGGCCTAGAGATTTTTAGATTGCAGCTCCCATAATCCCTTGTCATTAGCTATTCCAACAACATGAAATTGTAATCCCACATCACCTGGAAAACAATAATTTCCCACTTGTAACTTAGAGCTAAGCAAGGAAATATCACTTTTTCTTAAAAAATCCAATTATTTTTTAAAAATTGATTATATCTGGCTTTGGCCTTGGGATTCAATAGTCTTGATCTAATCTACAGTACTACAGCAATAACTGCTTCTAGGCTATTATGTTAGAATATCTGAGCTAGTGCTTGAGAGATGGGGGAGAGAGCACATGTCTCTTAAGGAATCAAGTTAAACATATTAAGTTTCTCAGAATGCCAAGCTATTACTGAAAGAGTAATATTGTGTTGTTTCACAGTCTAGAAGAAACTTTGAAGAAAATATGTTCAATTTGAAGATGAGGGTTTTTTTTTTTTGGAAGAATTTTTAAGTTATGGAGGAATATGGTAGAGAATTCATGTGGTCATTACTGATGTTTCCTTACATTAATTCTTTGGTCACAGGAATGATTTGGGATTCTAGAGGATATAATCACTAGTCTCATGCATTTGTACGGAATCGCTACCTGTTTCTATTTGTCCCATTCATATGGCCTCGTTTCCATCTGCCACTTTTCCGGCCAAGGTCAAAAAAAAAATATGAAAATTTTCAAATCTTGGGCACTCAGCTGTAGACCTGGATTTTCATGCTATCTTCCAAACGTAGTACCCAAACACGAATCACGGAAAATGAAAGGCACTGCAAACTAATTCAGCTAGAGAAGTCAGCCATA
The DNA here is from genome assembly GCF_035594765.1 of Anolis carolinensis. Taxonomy (NCBI): domain Eukaryota; kingdom Metazoa; phylum Chordata; class Lepidosauria; order Squamata; family Anolidae; genus Anolis; species Anolis carolinensis. The sequence goes on from NC_085846.1 coordinate 66,706,193, forward strand.
GCAGAGCACTTGATGAACCAACCTGGACACAGCTTATTATTTGAGAACACAGAAATGCTGGACCAGTCTAACAACCATCATGTCAGACTAACACAGAGAAGTCATTGAAATCCACAAGCATGTGGACAACTTCAACAGAAAGGACGAAACCGTGAAAATGAATAAAATATGGCTAACAGTATTTAAAAACTCTAAAATCAGAACAGTAAATAAAGATCAAGAAATAAATAAAGATAAAGAAAACAGGGAATTCCAGGCATGAAATAATCAGGGCCAGCTAACACCTCCCAACAAAAGATTCCCCGGGCAGGAAGCATCCAGGCTTTGAAGCTACAAGGCCATTAAATGCTAATCAAGGTGGCCAATCACACATGCCTCAAAGAGACGAGAGTTTTTTCCCCATCCTGGACATTCTACATATATATAAACCCCAATTGCCTAGTTTCCAACAGACCTCACAACCTCTAAGGATGCCTGCCATAGATGTGTGTGAAATGTCAGGAGAGAATGCTTCTGGAACATGGCCATAAATCCCGGAAAACTCACAGCAACCTATTATTATTATTTTCACCATTATCATTACAATTATTAAGCAGGACCCAATTCCAGTCTTACTAGCTTTTGAATGTGGCTCAGAATTCACTAGCTCAGCACAGAAAAAACCTATAAGAGACATCTTAACAAAAAGGTTGACAAACCTAATCGTTGCTATTCCTAGGCTGAATTAGAACCGGAAAAAAAAGGTTATAGTTCATGTGCAAATATTGTTGGAAAAATACTTGGGGATGTTAATTTGCTTTAGAATTCACCCCAAACTGTATGTTCTGATTTTGACAATTGCAATGGGGGAATGGCTAAAAGCACAGAGGACAGGACCACAATTCAAAATGACCTTAACAGATTGGAGGGCTGGACAGAACTGACAAATGAATTTCGGCAGGGAGAAAGGTAAGGTAGAAATATACAGATATAGGATGGGCAACACTCGGTTTGACAGCAGTCCACATGAAAGGGATCTAGAAGTTGTAGGAGACCACAAGCTGAACATCAGTTAACAGTGTAGTGCCACAGCTAAAAAAGCCGATGTCTATACTAGGAGAAAGGGAGAGTAAAACATATTTGGTCAGGTCTTTACAAGATGCTTCTGAAACCAGGCCTAATCTTTCTATTGGAAGAGACCCCCTCAGCTTTATTTAGGCACCAAATGGGTTCATAGCAAAAAATGGAACATCTGGATAGTCTATGGAATTTTACATTGCTCCAAATATTATTTAGTGAATCAATGCCTCTTTCCACAAAATCCCATATTCCTCAGAAAGTAGGGCCCTCCCTTAACATGCTGAACAATTAACTTTCTTCTGTGTTGTATCTTCTGCCTAGCAATGAAGGTTTCTTTTGCAAGGAGAACAGAGAGGACATCAGAGAAATAATTCTGTCACAGCCTAGCAGTGGAAAACAGGAAGAAAAGGGATGCCTTTTAAAAAATGATTAGCCGAGGACGCTTGCCACTAGAGGACACAGTTTGTCTAAATAATGGCTGAGGACATCCATTTGATAGGTAAAGATAAAGGTTTCCCCTGACATTAAGTCCAGTCATGAACGACTCTGGGGGTTGTTGCTCATGTCCATTTCTAAGCCGAAGAGCCGGCGTTGTCCATAGACACATCCAGGTCATGTGGCTGGCATGACTGCATGGAGCGCCGTTACCTTCTTGCCGTAGCGGTACCTGTTGATCTACTCACATTTGCATGTTTTCGAACTGCTAGGTTGGCAGGAGCTGGGGCTAACAGCGGGCGCTCATTCCGCTCCCGGGCTTTGAACCTGGGACCTTTTGGTCCGCAAGTTCAGCAGCTCAGCGTGTTAACACACTGTGCCACCGGGGAGACCCCATTTGATAGAACTCTATAAACACAACATTGGTATTGAAACAGATAAACTGCGGAAATAAAACATTGTTTCATCATGGAAAAAAAGCATATCAAATTCTGAGGGTAAAAACAGTTTCAGTTCAGGAAAAAGAATGAAACAAATTGAAAAAGCAGGAGTTACATTAAATGTACAAACATAATACTTTCAACACTTCATGGACCCAAAATGGAACAGACTACATAGTACCTTTTCAATCTGCATGTGTTTTACTTGTTTTCTTCTGTGACACATTCCTAGTTACTTTTTAATTAACTATATTAATTATGGGGGCCTCTGGTGGCACAGTGTGTTAAAGAGCTGAGCTGCTGAACTTGCAGACCAAAAGGTCCGAGGTTCAAATCCTGGGAGTGGAATGGGCACCCACTGTTATCCCCAGCTCCTGCCAACCTAGCAGTTCAAAAACATGCAAATGTGAGTAGATCAATAGGTACTGCTCTGGTGGAAGGGTAACGGCATTCCATGCAGTCATGCTGGCCACATGACCTTGGAGATGTCTACGGACAACGCCGGCTCTTCAGCTTAGAAATGGAGATGAGCACTAACCCCCAGAGTCAGTCAAGACTGGACTTAATGTCAGGGGAAACCTTTACCTTTTACTTATATTAATTATGTTATTAATTATATCCATATTTTGTATTTTTTTTGCCATTTGGTGATCTTCTGGATATTAAAGTACTTGGTTATTGCAGATGGCACAGCTGGTTAAACTGCTGAGCTGCTGAATTTGCTGACCGAAAGTTTGGGGATTCAAATCCAGAGTAAGTGCCCACTGTTAGCCCCAGCTTCTGCCTAGCAGTTCGAAAACAAGCAAATGTGAGTAGATCAATAGGTACCACTCCGGTGGGAAAGTAACGGTGCTCTATGCAGTCATGCTGGCCACATGATCTTGGAAGTGTCTACGGACAATGCCGGCTCTTCATCTTAGAAATGGAGATGAGCACCAACCCCCAGAATCTGACACAACTAGACTGAATGTCAGGGGAAAACCTTTACCTTTACCTTTTATGAGTTTTATAGCTAATTTAGTCACTTAGACAATCCATTCCTCAGCTTTCATGTGGATCACATCTTCTCTAATTGCCTCCATTCGTATCAATTTCAAGCATGAGTTGACCAGTGTACCATTGTACGACCATGTTCGTCTCTCACTTTATACGCCATACGGAATGATTCAGACCATCGAGTGGCAGGAAAAACGAGAGGTCTCGTCCATACCCACGGGTACCATGTTGCCATGGCATTGCTCCAGCACCCACCTGTTCTGCGCATCATGTGGACTGCAAAGTGATGCTTGAGTTCGACAAAGTGGTATAGAGAATCTTTCACCTTTAATATTTTTTTGAACATCCCTACTGGGCAGTTCTCGTTCTCTCTGAGTTCGGAGAGACATCCCAATGAGTCATCTTTCGAAGGAGACATGCACGACCCATAGTTGTTCTGAGAGAGCCTTCATGTCTCTGCATGGACTATAGCATAGGGCAGGTAGCACGGTTCAGTCAAACAATTGAGCGCATAGAGATGTACTTCCGGTTGAGTCCGCAGTGGCTTTAATGGAATTGTCAGTGGCCTATCTGGCTTTCTTGTGTCTGTTCAACTCTGGCTTCAGTTCATTCCTTGATGTTGACAGCCTTCCAAGGTTTATGTCTAACTGACATCTTTAAAAATGTGGAGACCCTGTAATAGTGCAAAACGACTGCATGTTGCCTGCAGACTTCACTTTGTCCATCCTGGTTTAATGCCTGATACTAAACTGGGAGGCATTGGAGTTTGGGGAGACCTGTTGACTATTTTTTTCATCTACAAGACCATCCTATGTATTTATTTATTTATTTATTTATTTATTTATTTATTTGCGACATTTATATACCGCCCTTCTCACCCCGAAGGGGACTCAGGGCGGTTTACAAGTATATATACATACAATATATTATATTATACCTTGGAGACCTTGGAGTCCTCGTGGACAACAAGTTAAACATGAGCCAACAATGTGATGCGGCTGCTAAAAAAGCCAATGGGATTCTGGCCTGCATCAATAGGGGAATAGCGTCTAGATCCAGGGAAGTTATGCTCCCCCTCTATTCTGCCTTGGTCAGACCACACCTGGAATACTGTGTCCAATTTTGGGCACCACAGTTGAAGGGAGATGTTGACAAGCTGGAAAGCGTCCAGAGGAGGGCGACTAAAATGATTAAGGGTCTGGAGAACAAGCCCTATGAGGAGCGGCTTAAAGAGCTGGGCATGTTTAGCCTGCAGAAGAGAAGGCTGAGAGGAGACATGATAGCCATGTACAAATACGTGAAGGGAAGTCACAGGGAAGAGGGAGCAAGCTTGTTTTCTGCTGCCCTGCAGACTAGGACACGGAACAATGGCTTCAAACTACGGGAAAGGAGATTCCACCTGAACATCAGGAAGAACTTCCTCACTGTGAGAGCTGTTCGACAGTGGAACTCTCTGCCCCGGGCTGTGGTGGAGGCTCCTTCCTTGGAGGCTTTTAAGCAGAGGCTGGATGGCCATCTGTCGGGGGTGCTTTGAATGCGATTTCCTGCTTCTTAGCAGGGGGTTGGACTAGATGGCCCATGTGGTCTCTTCCAACTCTACTATTCTATGATTCTATGATTCTATACAACTATATCGCAATATTATTAGTAATATTGCATGTAATATAAATATACAATTATAATAGTGAATTATAATTATTATTACATTGTATTACATCATAATATTATTATCAATATTACATGTATATACAATGTATTATAATATTAGTATAGTATAATATTATTATATATCATTATATCATTAAATTGATACAGGAGACATGGTAGAAAGATGTCTCTCTGGCCCCGCCTTCTTCATTCTGTTCCAGAATGGCAGTTGTAGATTTGGAAATGTGTTGTTGTGTGCTTTAAAGTCATTTCTAACTTACAGCGACCCTAAGGTGAACCTATCACGGTTTTCTGGGGCTGAAAGTCTTTGACCGTCCAAAGTCACCCAGGAGGTTTCCATGGCAAGACATTGAACCTGATCTACAGTTGTAGTCTAATTCTCAAAGCATGACACCACATTGGCTACTTGTGAAGCAGCTCCATTAAAAATGTTTCCAAAAATAATATAGGCTTTACACTTGAAATTTAGATCATATGTTTAGTCACTAGGTGGCCCCAAAAGACTAGATTTCTTCTTTTTTTTCAAGCCTTGCTTTCTGGAATTGTCATATGAATACTAGAAGAATGAAGTGTAGGATATACATTTAGAATAGGATTCGCCAACCTGGTTTCTTCCTGTTATGTTGTCATGTTGTTTCCCGTCATGCTGTTTTAGAATATAGATGGGAATTGTGAGACTCTAAGTTGTCAGACTGCAACATCCAACCATCCTCTCCGGCACAGCCAATGGTGAGGAATGCTGGGAGTCAAAGTCAACAACTGGAGAATCCTCTCCATCTAAATAAATACCGTAAATAAATAAAATCTATCTCGCAGCAAAATAATAATATATAATAGGGATGTGATATCTGTAGATCTCCTGGCAGTGTTGGAAACTTAATATGCATCAACTCCTAGCCTATGGCCAGGGATAATGGGACCTGATGTCTAATAATGCCATCAGCTTAAACATTCCAGGAAAAACTATAACCATACATTTTTACCCAAATATGTATGCTTGGAAGCAGAACTTTACCACTTGAACACAATTTGACTTACAGTAACAATATATAGCCTTTGTTTGAATATAGGTAAACGTTTTCCCCTGACGTTAAGTCCAGTCGTGTCTGACTCTTGGGGTTGGAGCTCATCTCCATTTCTAAGCCGAAGAGCCGGCATTGTCCGTAGACACCTCCAAGGTCATGTGGCTGGCAAGACTGCATGGAACGTATGCTGGAGGTTGGCAGGAGCTGGAGCTAACAGCGGGCGCTCATTCTGCTCCCAGGATTTGAACCTGGGACCTTTCGGTCTGCCAATTCAGCAGCTCAGCGCTTTATAGTTTTTGGGAGAAAGGGAGGGTGTCCTGTACCTTAAAAAGTTGACATAATAGAAAAAAACCTAAAGTTGTTTTTGAATTCAGATGCCAAACATTAGTCAAAAACAAGGGCCATATCTTATTCCCAGTGTAATAAGAAAATGCACAGCCAGCCCAGCAATTCTGCAGTTACTTTTAGAGCAGCTTAGTCCAGGATTGCAACATAATTGTGCTTGACTGGTTTATATGCAGATTGGGAATAGGATCTTAGCACAGATCTAGACTTCATAAGACCGTAAGGACCATAAATTAATATTGGGTTGTCCTCAAGGACAACTAACTTAGGCTGATAGCCTAAGCAAGTGCTCAAAGATAAAGGAAGTTATTTTCATTTGGTTTTTCTTAATAGGATTAGGTATTTTACACTTAGATAGCCTTATAATAACCTAGGTTATTTGAGAAATTTCAAACTATGCAGAATTACTTCATAACAAGCATAGATATGGGAGCCCTCGGTGGTGCAGTGGGTTAAACTACTGAGCTGCTGAACTTTCTGATCAAAAGGTTGGTGGTTCGAATCCGGGGAATGGGGTGAGCTCCCATTGTTAGCCCCAACTTCTGCCAACCTAGCAGTTCAAAAACATGCAAATGTGAGTAGATCAATAGGTACTGCTCTGGTGGAAGGGTAACGGCGTTCCATGCGGTCATGCTGGCCACATGACCTTGGAGATGTCTACGGACAACGCCAGCTCTTCGGCTTAGAAATGGAGATGAGCACCAACCCCCAAAGTTGCACACGACTAGACTTAATGTCAGAGGAAAACCTTTACCTTTATCAAGGTTAACTACCCAGAGATGCCTAGGTTAGGTATTTTGTAAGTATAAATCTTAGAAGTAGTTATTATTATTTTAACTAGCTTGGAGACCCGGCGATGCCCGGGTCATTTGAGAAAGGCCTTGTTTGCCTGTGTTCCAAGTGTAGCCTATATCCAAAGTCAGCTGGGTTCAGTGGGTGCGGGTGAGCTCCAACTCCCATATGCAAGTCCCATCGTCCAGTGTCCATCCCCCTCCAAACAGAGCCAGTATGTAGAATAGGTCATGAGGGCTCCATGTACCATGTTTGGTCTTGATCAGTCATTTGTGTGGGTCGCGGTGCTCTCAGGAAGTGAGTGAAGGTATTGGAAGTCCCATCGTCCATGGTCCATCATCCTCCAAACTGCACCTGGGTGTAGAGTGAGTCATGGGTGTTCTCTGTTTGAAGTTTGGTCTTGATGAGACATTGATGGGGGTGACAGTGGTCTCAGGAAGTGAATGAATATACTGCAAGTCCCATCATCCAAGGTCCAAGCTCTTTCAAATCTCACCAAGATGTAGAGTGGGCCATGGTGGCTCTATGTGCCAAGTTTGGTCTTGATCAGTCATTGGTGGGGGTCACAGTAGTCCCAGGAAGTGACTGAAGATATTGTAAGTCCCCTCATCCACGGTCCCTCTTCCCCCAAACTGCACCAGGATGTAAAGTGGGCTACCCTGCACCTGCGTGTCAAGTTTGATACAGTTTTGTCATTCATGGGCATCACAGTGGTTTGTGGGAGGTGAATTGGATGAATGTACTGCAAATCCCATAATCCTTGGTCCACCCTCCGTCAAACTGCTGCAGCATGTGAAGTGTGTCATTTGGGATATGTGTGCCTGGTTTGGTTCAGTTGTGTGATTTGTGGCAGTTGCTGTGGTCTCAAGAAGTGAGGGAAGGTACTGCAAATTCCATCATCCTTGGTCCATCCTGCCCCAATATACATCAGGATGTAAAGGGGTCGACAGGAGTTCTGTGTGCCAAGTTTGGTCCATTTCTATCATTGGTGGGCATTGCAGTAGTCTGTGGGAGTTAAAGTGTTTGAAAGTACTGCAAATCCCATCATCTGTGGTCCATCCTCCCCCAAATGGCAGCAGGTCATAAAGTGCATCGTGGGGATGAAGTGTGCCAAGTTTGGTGCAGATCCGTCATTCCTGTTGGTCTCAGTGGCCTGGGATAGTGGCGGCCAATCAAAACGCGAGCACATATTCCGCCAGGCCAATCAAAATGCTGATACATACTCCGATTTCACTTTTATTATATATATAGATTGTAAGAATGGTCCCAATAGAAAATGCATAAAGATGTGGGTAAATTATAACACCCACCATCATCTGTGATTGCCTCAAACTGCACCAGTAGTTAAAGTTGGTCATCTTGGGTATGTGTTTGGTCCAGATCCATCGTTGGTTTGGTCCAAAGTGCTCTTTGATTGCGGGCAAACTACAACTCTTAATATCCAGAATCAGCTCCTCACAAATTCTGCAAGTATTTAAAGTTGGTCATGTTGGGAATGTGTGCCACGTTTGGTCCAGATCCATCATTAGCTGGATTCTGAGTGCTCTTTGACCCTGAGTGAACTACAACTTCTAATATCCATGGTTGACCCCCCCCCCCCCCCCCGGCAATACCTCCAGTATTTAAAGGTGGTTGTGTTGGGTATGTATGCCAAGTTTGGTCCAGATCCATTATCAAGTTGGGTTCTCAGTGCTCTTTGACCCTAGGTGAACTACAACTCCTAACATCCAGGGTTGATTTCCCCCTAAATGCCTCCAGTATTTAAAGTTGGTCATGACGGGCAAGTGTGCCAAGTTTGGTCCAGATCTATTATTGGTGGGAATCATGGGGCTCTCTAGATGTGCCATCTTGGAAAATACATACATGCAAACATACATACATACATACATACACATTTTGACTTTTATTTACATAGATCAAACTCGACAATAACTTTGGCTGAAGGATCTACCAAGTCCCAGCACTGCTTTCACTCCAACTCTTATCCACAGCTAGCACTATCTGGTTGAGATAGATAAAGATTATTACAAGCATCACTATTTTATAGAACTTCAGAATTATGCAGACAAAGACAAAGTATGTTTGAGCAATATCTAAAGCATACGTGGTAATCTGAGGTTTACATGACCAGCACAAAATGTATCCAGAGCTTGTTTGTTGCTTAAGAAGATGTTCTCAGGGTCTTTTAACTAACACCTCTGATTGTTGGTCCCAGGAATGTAATGTCGCAGTTACAGCATTTCTAGCATAGTACAATGGCAGAAATCAGCAAGCCATACATAGGAAGATGTCAGCTAGTATCAAAATGGAGCTTATTAGGCTTACTAAAACCGATCAGCATACAGTTTAATCTTTAATTCTTATTTTACTCCAGCAGGTTTTACTCATGCACTAGGAAGACACAAATGCCAAAACACTCTGATCAAGTAGTACTGAAAGGAATAATAATAATAATAATAATAATAATAATAATAATAATAATAATAATAATAATATAACCTGCTTTGATTGAAGTCAAAAATCAGAAACTCCTCAAAGCACAGCAGACAAAGAATCAGTACAAGAAAACCACACTACAAACTAGAGCTGACAGCTGGCACAACAAAACATTGCATGGAAAGTTCCTTGACAAAATTGAAGGAAAAGCTGATAAGGAGAAGATCTGGCTCTGGCTCACGAATGGGACCCTAAAGAAGGAGACAGAAGGCCTGATCCTTGCAGCCCAGGAGCAAGCCGTCAGGACAAATACAATTAAGGCCAAGATCGAAAAATCAGCTGATGACCCAAAGTGCAAGGAAACCGACGAAACCATTGACCATATCCTCAGCTGCTGTAAGAAAATCGCACAGACAGACTACAAACAGAGGCACAACTATGTGGCCCAAATGATTCACTGAAACTTATGCCTCAAGTACCACCTCCCAGCAGTAAAGAACTGGTGGGATCACAAACCTGCAAAAGTATTGGAAAATGAGCACGCAAAGATACTGTGGGACTTCCGAATCCAGACTGACAAAGTTCTGGAACACAACACACCAGACATCACAGTTGTGGAAAAGAAAAAGGTTTGGATCATTGATGTTGCCATCCCAGGTGACAGTCGCATTGACGAAAAACAACAGGAAAAACTCAGCCGCTATCAGGACCTCACGATTGAACTTCAAAGACTCAGGCAGAAACCAGTGCAGGTGGTCCCGGTGGTGATGGGCACATTGGGTGCCATTCCAAAAGATCTCAGCTGGCATTTGGAAACAATAGACATTGACAAAATTACGATCTGCCAACTGCAAAAGACCACCCTACTGGGATCTGCACGCATCATCCGAAAATACATCACACAGTCCTAGACACTTGGGAAGTGTTCTACTTGTGATTTTGTGATACAAAATCCAGCATATCTATCTTGTTTGCTGTGTCATAATAATAAAATAATAATAATAATAATAATAATAATAATAATAATAATAATAATAATAATAATGATGTTATTTTTATATCCCGCCTCCATCTCCCTGAAGGGACTCAGGGTGGCTAACATGGGGCCAAGCCCAGGCAATCACAATAAAATAACATAAAATGCATACGTAACACAAAACAAAGCAAAATAAAACATATTTACCCACAATAGCATGATAAAATAATAAAATGATAGAAATGACATAAAGGAACATAATTTAAGAACATGATGATGCTAATCCTAGAAGTCATTGTGACTAGTAGCTATTGGATATCTTATTCCCTATAAACATGCCAAACCCTTTTTAAAAAGTTTAACATTTGTGGCCATCACAGTAATATCAAGCTTGATCAAAAAATATTAGGATGGCTTAAGTAGGCTTTGAATGCAAAAATTCTCTGCAAAAAAAGGAACTATAAAACTGCAGGGAAAATGCAGACAATGCAGGGAAAAGCAGAAGTTAAATAATAGTTATGAGGGAAATTGCATGAAAGAGTAAATCCCCCCCCCCCCATAAGGTTATCTTTTGTGGGTTTGCAGGGGGTGGGGGAATACATTAAACTGACAACATTATTTCTGGTCTGAGTTTGAGATTTTTTCAGTGAGTTTTTCATTTTGGGTTCAACTCTCTCTTGTACAATATAATTGAAGCATTTCCCTCTTGGGTACTGCTAGTATCCTAGTATCTTCCCTGCAAACTTTTATGCTGAATAGCCCCAAGAACTAGTTGCTGCCATGACCTCTGAATGATGCTTTAATAAGTAGTGTATTAATGAGCTCAATATATTGTCACAATTTCATTTGGGCTCTAGAGGAGTTGCAGACTCCTTTGCTGGTCCTATGTATTGCACTTCTCTGTCTCGATCAGCCTTGAACAAATGTTGGCACAAACTACTTGATAAGTATTAAATACTCTGGTCACAAAATAATTGAAAGATCCAATTAGCAGTTGATGTCAGAGCAGTTTCTATGTAGTAGCTGACATGGTCTGTCAGCCCCCTTTTTCATCTTCAAATGTCCAGTCTCCCCTTTGTCCACAGCCTATTGCAATGGATGCAAATTGGGTCCAGTTTTTTGTTCTCATGTCATAAGTATGATAACCCACTGCCCTGTGGCGCAGTGAGTTAAACCGCTGAGCTGCTGAACTTGCTGATTGAAAGGTTGACGGTTTGAATCCGGGCAGTGGTGTGAGCTCCTGCTGTTAGCTCCAACTTCTGCCGACCTAACAGTTCAAAAACATGCAAATGTGAGTAGAAAAATAGGTACCGCTCCGGTGGAAAGGTAATAGTGCTCCATGCAATCATGACCTTGGAGGTGTTTATGGACAACGCCGGCTCTTCAGCTTAGAAAGGGAGATGAGCACCAACCCCCAGAGTCGGACATGACTAGACTTAATGTCAGGGGAAAACCTTTGCCTTTACCATAAGCAAACATACTGCAAGTCGCTTCTGGTGTGAGAGAATCAGCCATCTACAGAGATGTTGCCCAGCGGATGCCCAGATGTATTGCCATCCTGCTGGGAGGCTTCTCTCATGTCTTCAATTGGCCGTCTGCAAGGACGTTGCCCAGGGGACGCCCGGATGTTTTGATGTTTTACCATCCTTGTGGGAGGCTTCTCTCATGTCCCTGCATGGAGCTAGAGCTGATAGAGGAAGCTCATCCACGCTCTCCCAAGGTGGGATTCGAACCTGGCAGCTTTCAGGTCAGCAACCCAACCTTCAAGTCACAAGGTTTTTATCCCCTAGGCCACCGGAGGAGCTAGGGCTGACAGAGGGGAGCTCACTCCATCTTGTGGTTTTGAGCAACCAACCTTTAAGTCAGCAGTTCAGCCAGCACAAGGGTTCAACCCATTGCGCCACCATTGGATCCAGTGGGGAGAGAGGAGAGGCCAAGTTTTACCCTTCCCAGGATACTCAGGTAACAGCAAACTGCCTCCCCTTTCTTGTGCCTTCTTCCTCATTAATAACATTGTCACCTTGATGTTTGACCATACACATCCCAATCTTCATCTGTGAAATGCTGGAGATTATGCATTTCTTGGAACATCATTTAGCACAAGAGCTCAGATTTCCGACAACAGTCAGATTCAGTGGATTCTTGATATCCATCTGATGTGGTGTGGTTCCAGGACCCAAGTCTACAAGACCCTTCTCTGCTTGGTTGCAGAAACAACCCAAAAGGTAATGGTTTTACACCCAGTGTTCCTGCTTTGCCTACCTTCTGGGCTACAGTATAAGAACTTCTGTTTTGGACCATCTTAGCCAGCAAACTGGGTATGGATGAAGAGAGCAGCAGAAGAAGGAAAGGGAGACCACGGAGACCTGCAGGAGCCTGTTCTGCTTGGTTACAGATGTGGCCCAGAAGGTTAGAGTTTTTGCATCGAGTGTTCCTGCTTTGCCTACCTTCTCATGATGTGGCCAAAATACTTCAACTTTGCCTCTAATATCCTTCCCTCCAGTGAGCAGCCGGGCATTATTTCCTGGAGGATGGACTGGTTGGATCTTCTTGCGGTCCAAGGCACTCTCAGGATTTTCCTCCAGCACCAGAGTTCAAAAGCAGACTTCTATCTTCCTTCGCTCAGCCTTCCTTATGGTCCAGCTCTCGCATCCATAGGTTACTATGGGGAATACCATTGCTTTGACTATGCGGACCTTCGTTGCCAGTGTGATGTCTCTGCTTTTCAGTATTTTATCAAGGTTGGCCATTGCTCTCTTCCCAAGAAGTAAACGTCTTCTGATTTCCTGGCTGCAGTCTGCATCTGCAGTGATCTTCGCTCCTAGAAATATAAAGTCTGTCACTGCCTCCACGTTTCCCCCCTCTATTTGCCAGTTGTCAATCAGTCTGGTTGCCATGATCTTGGTTTTCTTGATGTTTAACTGCAGCCCGGCTTTTGTACTTTCTTCTTTCACCTTGGTGATAAGGCTCCTCAGCTCTTCCTCACTTTCAGCCATCAAAGGGGTATCATCTGCATACCTAAGGTTGTTAATGTTTCTTCCAGAAATTTTAACTCCAGCCTTGGATTCATCAAGCCCCGCACGTTGCATGATGTGTTCTGATATTATATAAAGTTTTATTTGGCATCTGGTGGCCTGCCCCATACAGGAAGGAGGTGTTTTTCTAAGGAGGGTGGGAGTCCCCAGATTCGTGGGACAGCCATTGGAGTCAGAAGGGGGAAGACAGGTTCAGCACCAACAAAATAGGGAACAAAATAGAGTGCTTATTACCCCCAAACTGTCTCCTAAATCTAATAACCTGGATAGCCAAGGTGATAGTCTTCCTAGGTTGAAATTGTTGCTGTTGAATGTCAGGTCAGTAAATGGAAAAACAATGGCCATCCAGGACTTGATTCTGGATGAGCATGCTGATCTGGTTAGTATCACAGAAACCTGGTTGAATGAAACTGGGTGTGGGGGGGGGGGGTCAATCTCTCTCAGCTCTGCCCACCAGGATTCTCTGTGAAGCATGAGGCAAGGCCTGGGGGGTTGGGGAGGTGGAGTTGCAGTGATCTATCATGATTCCACCCCCCTGACCAGGTTCCCCATCTCACAGTCAACAGCATTCAAGTGTATGTGTGCGCAGGCTGGTGAGCAGCCTGCTGCAATAAATCACTCTGACCATGAGGTCATGAGTTCGAGGCCAGCCCGTGGCGGGATGAGTACCCGTCAATTAAAAATAAAAAATAGCCTCTGCTCGTTGCTGACCTAGCAACCTGAAAGATAGTTGCATCTATCAAGTAGGAAATAAGGTACCACTTATAAAAGTGGGGAGGCAAGTTTAACTAATTTACGACGTTGGAATAAGGAAGTGCCGTCAGAGTGGATGATGAAGCAGCTGCTCTCCCCTGTGGTCAGAGTCGAACATCCCCTCAGGAGGTTAAATTGCCTCAGCGTCTGTCTGTCTCTGTCTCGGTTTGATGTGTTTATGGGCATTGAATGTTTGCCCTATGTGTGTATAATGTGATCCGCCCTGAGTCCCCTTCGGGGTGAGAAGGGCAGAATATATATACTGCAAATAAATAAATAAATAAATAAATGTGGTTAATAAGAACAGAATAAGAATTATGTTGGTGTACCATCCACCCCACTGCTCAACAGTCTTCCTTCCTGAGCTAGCCTGGGTGATCTTGAGGTTGACATTGAAGTCTCAGTGGCTAATAGTGCTGGGAGACTTCAACATCCATGCTGAGACTGCCCTGTCGGCAGTGGCTCAGGACTTATGCCCTCCATGACAATCATGGGTCTGTCTCAAGTGGTGTCTTGCCCACCCATGCTGCCGGACACACTTTGGACCTAGTTTTCTGTGCAGGATGGGACGATAGTGATTGTGGTGTGGAGGAACTTATCATAGTTCTGTTGTCATGGACCAATCATTACCTGATCAGGCGTAGACTTACTGGGTCTCCAAACCTCCACAGGGGTGGGGAACAGATTAAGATGGTCTGCCCCAGGAGGCTTATGGATCCAGATTTATTCCTGATAGTTATTGGAGATTTTTTTGCGTCAGAAGCAACCTGAGTTGCTTCTGGAATGAGAGAATTGGCTATCTGCAAGGGCGTTGCCCAGCAGATGCCCAGATGTTTTGATGTTTTTACCATCCTTGTGGGAGGCTTCTCTCATGTCCCCACATGGAGCTGGAGCTGATAGAGGGAGCTCGTCCGCACTCTCCCCGGGTGGGATTCCAACCTGGCAGCCTTCAGGTCAGCAACCCAACCTTCAAGTCACAAGGCTTTAATCCACTAGGCCACGGGGGCACGTAGGAGATTTTTGTGTCACCTTGGCAGGTGATTCTGTCAAAGCTCTGGCTGACTTCTGAAATGGGGAAATGGCCATGGCGGTGGACACAATCACTCCTGAACATATTCTCTCATGGAGCAGAGTCAAACCAACCCCCTGGTTTTCCAAGGAGTTGGCAGTGATGAAGCAAGTGAGACAAAGACTAGAACAATGTTGGCAGAGAACTCAAAGCGAATCTGACCAAGTATGGGCTCTAGTGTATATGAAAACTTACTCGGCAGCAATGGAGGCAGCAGAGAAATCATTCCTTGCTGCCACTATTGCATCTGCAAGGAACCACCCAGCTGAACTGTTTCAAATGGTCAGAGGGATACTACATACTGGTCCTCAAGGAGAAATCCCTGAGCATACAGCAGCTTGCTGTGAAGAATTTGCAAGGCACTTTGCACATAAAGTTTCTCAGATCTGTTCTGACTTGTATGCTGTTATGGATACAATTTGTGGATGCAACTTTGGCTCCTGCTTGTCCAGAGTTGATGGATGCCTTTCAATTTATCCAGCCTCCTTCTACCTCCTGCTCCAGTCATAGCAAAGTAACCCCACATTCTAGCACAGAGGTCAGGAACCTTGAGCCTTGGGTTGAAACTGGCCTTTTGGGAGCCCTGGTGGTGCAGTGTGTTAAAGCACTGAGCTGGAGACTGAAAGGTCCCAGGTTCAAACCCGGGAGGGGCGTGAGCAGCCGCTGTTAGCTCCAGCTCCTGCCAACCTAGCAGTTCGAAAACATGCCAATGTGAGTAGATCAATAGGTACCGCCCCAGCAGGAAGGTAACGGCGCTCCATGCAGTTATGCCGGCCACATGACCTTGGAGGTGTCTATGGGCAACGCCAGCTCTTCAGCATAGAAATGGAGATGAGCACCAACCCCCAGAGTCAGACATGACTGAACTTAACGTCAGGGGAAACCTTTACCTTTACTTTATTTATTGTATATCTTTCTATTCTCCTATAAGGGTTGCCCAGTTGATCACATTCTTCCCCCCATGATTTCATCTTCTGGTGGTTTCCTAGCTTTGAATAGATTTTTTCTTGGCTTTAAAAATGTAAATACATCTCCTAAGATTTATTTACTGGTAGCAGCATAGTGCAGTGATATGACTTTGGATACTCCCCACTCAGCTATAGAAATCCACTGGGTGACCTCGGACAAGTCATATTCTCTCAGCCTCAAAGAAAGGCAAAGGCAATCTTTTTTTCTAAACAAAAATCCCCCATTGATAGATTTGCTTTACAGTTACCATAAGTCAGAAATGACTTTAAGGCATACAGCAGCAACAAAAAAAGAACTTTAAACCAAATTATAGTAGCATTTTGGTCCCAACTTATGGCCTTTGCTCTAACCAACTCTGGATTGCATCTCTAGCTCTAGGATATGTGGGGGTCAGTGGTGGGGAGAAGTTTATCTTGCCATACAAAACACATGTATAAGTCACCAAGAAGCAAGGAATGTTTTGTTTATTCTAGGATTCATAATTTCAGCAGAATTTTCACATTTATTTTACAAAAGAAAACAACTTCCTCATATGCACCAGTGATAGGTCTGACTTGAATTTTTAACATTGTAACCATGAAAATGCTTTTCATAGGAAAGCTTTTCTACCATGTTGATATTGATATGGATAGGGTTGGATTCAAACTTAGTCATACTCCAAAGTAAAACTCTTGCAATCAATTAGACTTAGGTTAGTCCTGCCTAATTTGACTGCAGAGGGTCTATAGTAAGTAGACTTAACTCTGGATCCAACTCATTGCTTAAAATTATTCAGAACAGATTGATAGCGAGATAAATAGAACAAATTCCTTTGAAAGTTTTTCAGTGAGTACATAGCATATGGAAAACTCGAAAGCATTTTCCTTTGGCAGTAGATTGTGATATTCAGCAACATTTGTGGTCACAAAACAACTGAGGGATGAGTGAAATACTTTTAATATGTCTACAATAAATCGTAAGAAATTAAACGAGAAAGGTTTTTTTCTTGAAAATTCTGCATATGTTTTATATAATATATATTGCATTGTATAGTTTTACAGACAAATTTACATCAAGTACATGTTTTCTTAAACACTGATTTGAAAAGGATGACAATTTTTGTCTGTACAGAAATGGGACTTTGATTTGAATTTCTTTTAAGCACAGTGTGTACTCATATTTAAGAAGTGTACTCGTATTCTTCTGCACTGCGACGTCCAAAATCCATCCAGCCCATGTAATCCCTGTCTTTTATCCTGTGTGTAGGATCAAAATTCAGTAATCCCATCGCAGAGGCCTTTCCAGTAGAACCTTTAAAAGAAAGGAAGTGATACAAAAGTAAATAGATGAATTTGAAGAACAGAGATAGCAACAAATACTCTAAAACAGAGGATGGAAACTCTATGCTTCCTAAATGACTTCGTTTTCCCGATCTCACAGGCCAAACAGACTGGCTGATGGTTAAGAATGATGAGAGTTGTGGGCCAGCAACCAGTTGAGGTCCAAAAGTTCTTTATTCCAACTTTAAATGACAATATTCATTGCGGTGTGCCATGGGCATTGTAGGGAAGTTATATTTTATCATCACAATTTAAGGGAGATGTTGACAAGCTGGAATATGTCCAGATGAGGGTGACTAAAATGATCAAGGGTCTGGAGAACAAGTCATACGAGGAGCGGCTTAAAGAGTCGGGCATGTTTAGCCTGCAGAAGAGAAGGCTCAGAGCAGACATGTTAGGGCCATCTATAAATATGTGGGGTAAAGTCATAGGGAGGAGGAAGCAAGCTTGTTTTCTGCTGCCCTGGAGACTAGGATGAGAAACAATGGCTTCAAATTACAGGAAAGGAGATTCCACCTGAACATTAGGAATAATTTCCTAACTGTGAGAGCTGTTCAGCAGTGGAACTCTCTGCTCTGGAGTGTGGTGGAGGCTCCTTCTCTAGAGGCTTTCAAACAGAGGCTGGATGGCCATCTGTTGGGGGTGCTTTGAATGCTTCTTTTCCTGCTTCTTGGCAGGGGGTTGGACTGGAATGCCCGTGAGTCTCTTCCAACTCTATGATTCTAAGTATGGAAAGAAAATGAAGGTGATTTTGATACTCCTGCCAGAATGGTATGTAGACAGTAGTCTGGAAGTTACTGTTAGTTCTCTAGATGATTCGCAGGAAATCAGAAAGTGTTTCTGACTCCAAAAAGCAATAACTAAGAATTTCTGAATAAAAGGACCTGTGAACTGGGCTCTACAAATTCTTGGGTTACATATGTACAATTTGCTATCCTTCATCTAACCACATGGTTGAGCCACTACTTTGTAACTAGCTTCAGGTGCATGGTTCTAAGCTTTAAAAAACTAGATCTTGCATATCTGAGATTTACTCCCCTTCCCAAGAATACCACCATTCTGTTACCACTCAACTGTTGTCAACAGCATGATCCAGTAATTAATAGTCACTGAACCTCTAGATGCAGATATGCTTTACTTAATTCCTGGCTAGTTAATGTTTGTAGACTAAACTTCATATGAGATACAGTAGAGTCTCACTTATCCAACACTCGCTTATCCAACGTTCTGGATTATCCAACGCATTTTTGTAGTCAATGTTTTCAATACATCGTGATATTTTGGTGCTAAATTCGTAAATACAGTAATTACTACATAACATTACTGTGTATTGAACTACTTTTTCTGTCAAATTTGTTCTATAACATGATGTTTTGGTGCTTAATTTGTAAAATTATAACCTAATTTGATGTTTAATAGGCTTTTCCTTAATGCCTCCTTATGATCCAACATATTCGCTTATCCAACGTTCTGCTGGCCCGTTTATGTTGGATAAGTGAGACTCTACTGTAATAATTTGTGCTTCTTGTGACATTGGCAACATAGAATTCTGGTCAAGGCAGAGAGGACTGTCATATCTATATTACTTTTGTGGTTTACCACTGTATTACTCCTGACTACTGTGACACTAGAAAGTGCAGCGATACACCAATATTGTAGAAACATTTCTGCAACCAAACTAAAGACCATGACATTTTATGTGCTGTTTTGGGCATGTCATTGCCCTTTGATATAACTCAACTCACAGGGCTGCTGTGAAAATATATGATAGTATTATTGCGTGCCATCCCATAATTACTGGAGTAAATCATGTATAGGTTATACATATATACACTTAGAAGAATTAATGGACCAAACATTCATTCACCAATGAATAACAGATGCTTTAGGCTATATTTCAGAGAAAGAAACTGACAAAACTAACTTGAGAATTCCTTGCCTAAGAAAACCACATGAATTTCAAAGGGTTGCTATAGGTCAACATGCAACTTGAATGTACACACATAGAAGGTATGAATAAGGCTAGGCCTTACTGATGAAATGTTAATGGCTAATGCAGTAGCAGCCAGCGGTTCCCGTGTCATTAAGACAATGAATCTAGATTTTGGATACAGTAGCTTAAAGAAGCTAAAATGCTATACTTAATTTGAGGATAAATTTCAGCACCTTGGAAAGCTCCTTTAAAGCCATTCTTAGAGGCTGGCCACCAGCAGCCACTATATATATCTCCAAATTACATATACAGTAGAGTCTCACTTATCCAACACTCGCTTATCCAACATTCTGGATTATCCAACGCATTTTTGTAGTCAATGTTTTCAATACATCATGATATTTTGGTGCTAAATTCGTAAATACAATAATTACTACATAGCATTACTGCGTATTGAACTACTTTTTCTGTCAAATTTTTTGTATAACATGATGTTTTGGTGCTTCATTTGTAAAATCACAACCTAATTTAATGTCTAATAGGCTTTTTTTAATCTCTCCTTATTATCCAACATATTCGCTTATCCAACGTTCTACTGGCCCGATTACGTTGGATAAGCGAGATTCTACTGTATTTCAGAAATGCAAATTTCATGGGAAAAACCCTCTGGAGAACTTCAAAGGGACAAATTCATCCAATTTCCCTAGATATTCAAACTCATCCCAAGGATGTGGCATTTCCCACATCGGATTTATTATCCCAAACTGACTTCTGATATATTCAACCTATAGACTCATAAGGGGTGTTTCCGTTTGAATGATCACTTGAGCCCTCAAGTACTATTTCTTGCATACATCCTACCTGAACTCCTTTACCTGAGATTTCAATTAATAGTTGCAAAGACCTAATCAGGATATTCTGAACTACTCTGCTTTACCTCCAAGCTTGTCTGCAAAGCTAGTGCAGCAGTGATGTATTCTTATACAATCATGATAATAACAACAACAACATATAATGATAATACTAACAACAATAACAACAATAATAAAACTTTATTTATATCCCGCCACCATCTTCCATTGGGACTTGGGGCGGCTCACAAAACATTCAATACAAAATACAAATTACAACAAGTGCAAAACAAAACATAGGCAATGAACAATCAACACAATGTCATAAATTGCCCTTAAGGAAAGTCCAAAACTGCAGGAAGCTGCCTTGATCCATATCAACAAAATAATTCAAGTGGTTTCATCCTCACTAGAAACACCTATTTTGTAAAACTAGTGGGTCTTGATTGTTCAGTTCAAGACACAAACCACACCCAAATATATTGCATTGCAACTAGGATAACTCATAACATCCTTGCTAGGAGATCGCTTATCTCCATCCATGCTTTAACTATGGTGTAGTTTGCAGCTATATGTAAACAGAGGATAGAGGCAGATGACAACATTGTTCTTGCTAGTCAGAATGTCCTAATGCTTCCCATGCAAGACCTGGCTCTACTGCACCATTGTTGGTGAACCACAATAGCTTCTGCTGTTGGTGAAAAGCTTTTGTAGCCCATTAGGTTATAATTCACATTCTTGCATCTCTTCCAGAAGAGATGCAATGGAACACTCAATCTAAGTACAAGAGCCTATTTTCATGCTTATTTTTCTTTTCCTGTTAGTACAATATTACAGGTCTTGACTCTATAATCCTATAGCAGATTAGCCAGTTGTAAGCCCTTCTGAACTCCTTGGGAACTTAAATTGGATTGCACTATAAGCCTCCTTTACAACCTTGGAGCCCGTACTAAGTAATCATTTAACTGTCACTAGGGCTTCATTTAGATCCCATTAAAACAACACCAAAATGCACAAATCAGCCTAGTGCATTTGATGAGCTCATCTTAATAAATGAATTAATGATATTGCAAGAGAGCATTCGTTCATAAAACGAATCACTGTCCACCAAATGGCAAGAAAGAACTGATTCCACTTCTACCGGTCCTTAGATATTTGGGCAGTATGTAAATATGCTTAAATCATATGTTGAGGTATTTTAAAAAGTATTTTTAATGACAATAGGACATTTACAGGTGATGATTCCCATGTCACTGAGTTAGTAGAAACACTCGGAATGTTTGTCTGAAGTTTAAAGTTGTGATACATTTGGAATAAACCCCACAGCAGATCCATCAACTCATTGACAAAGAAGACACCAGGCAGGCACCACTTGTCTTTTCTATATCTGTCATGACTTACAATGTACATGACTCTGGTCCTCATGTGTATAAAAACCTAAATGGAATCCAGAAAGAGTCCTTATTTTTATTTATTTATTTACAGTATTTATATTCCGCCCTTCTCACCCTGAAGGGGACTCACATTACACATATAAGGCAAACATTCAATGCCTTTAACATAGAACAAAGACAAGACAAACATAGGCTCCAAGCTGGCCTCGAACTCATGATCACTTGGTCAGAGTGATTTGTTGCAGCTGGCTGCAGCTGGCTGCTCACCAGCCTGCACCACAGCCCAGGCCTTGATAGTCCCCATAACACCTGACTCTGGGGAAGCATTAGTTACATGCCTTCTCTTATTAACACATTTATGTGGTGAGAGCCAGCAAGGTGTAGTGATTTGAACATTGGATTATGACTCTGGAGCTCAGGGTTCAAATCCCTGCTCTGCCATGCAAACCCACTGGGTGACCTTGGGCAAGTCACACTCTCTCAGCCTCAGAAGAAGGCCTCTGAATAAATCTTGCCAAGACAACCCCATGAAAGGTTTTCCATAGAAAATGGCTTGATGGGAGATAGCACCAACAAATGTGTGTGGAAGTGGGGTTGTGGAGGATGGATGGAAAATTATTGAAATACCTTTGCTTGGCTACAATTAAGAACATGTATAAAATATATACCTCTTCGGGTTTGCTGGAGGTATTTGGCTAACAGAGCTCCAATGTTGGCTTTCTGGTCCACGCTGCCATCTACCTGATGGATAGTTTTCCCTGCGCCTGGGTTGCGGATGTGCCGGTGGTTTTCCAGCAAGCTCTGCTCAAGATCGGTGGCCACAGCATTGCCATTGTGGGAGCCCGATGTCTGCTGCCCTGAGGAGCTCATGGACAGCACAGCCAGGAGGAGAACGAGGCAAATCCCACTATACATAGCTAGAGAAAAAAAATGGGAGAAAACATGATGAAAGTTTTGAGTAGATAGATGGAGGAAAGCAGCTCTGAATTTACAAGCTAAAAAACTAAGCTTACAAAATAAAGATTTAAACCCAGCCCATTTCCCTAGCAGCCTGGGGAGGTTTTGGGTGAAAACTACTCTTATTATATCATCAAATAAACCCCACTGGGAGCCTGCAAGTCTTAAGACAACAACATGTGGTGTGAAGATCGAGGCTTCCCATACTTTTCTTCTCTTGGCTGTATTTGATAAAATATTGTTTAATGGAGAGATCTGAAGATTTTGCAAGGTTGTACATATCTTTTCCCCCTTTCAGTTCATTAAAGGTATTGTGACAACATGAATTCTGTTTGTTTCCAAACATGAATGTATACATCAAGACTTTAGAAGTATCACATACAGATTAGTCACTGAAATTGCAAAGCATAGAAAAACAATGCATGGGGATTCTGTTTTGTGGAAGAATTACATCCTTCTGTGATACTTTTTTCAAGTTAAGTAATTGATTGCATTTTTTTGCTTGGATTTTTAGTTACTACATGATTCAGTATATGGAGTGATGGAATTTTTACCCTTTTATAAGCATGGTATGTTTGCTTGTTTTTTTGGAAAGATGGTGAAAGCTTTACTTTAGCCTTTTTGCAGTTGCTATTTATCGCTGTGCGGCTTTTCCAAACTCTAGAAAAATCAATAGGGTTGACTTCATTCTTAGATTATTTTGGTGTAGACAAAATTGATATGTAATGCCCCCGGATCATATTATGGTGTTAATTTATCTGGGGTAACTAATGCAAATTAGAATAAAATTGAAATTATTTTATTCTCTTGAGAGAAAAATGCTACACCATTTTGGCTATGAATAGAGAGTGAGGAAAAGTTCTGATCTGTTTTCTAACCTGAAATTATGCTTAGGTAGTTTCATATGCATCCCTGCAAAATAGATGGATAGGGATAGATGGATGGATGGAGATAGATATCTGCTCTTTGTGAAGATGCTTTGATTTAGAGAGAAAAACAGTATGACTAGAAATGTGTGTGTGTGTATGAGAGAGAGAGAGAGAGAGAGAGAGAGAGAGAGAGAGAGAGAGAGAGAGAGAGAGAGAGAGAGAGAGAGAGAGAGAGAGAGAGAGAGAGAGAGAGAGATGTACTGATCCTATGATTTGACACGTTTGGAAGTTTGACTAAAATATAATAACAGTTGCTTTAAATACTTTTAGGATTGGAGGCTCAGGGGGAAAAAACACCCCATACTTCTGTTGTTTATGCAAAAGTGTCTTTGCCTTTTAGCACAGCAGAGACAAACTCACACAACAAAAGTTCTGGCTAAAAAGAACAAGTTAAAAATCCAGTCTTATCAAACAGGATTCTGTTAACCAACATCATTAGCAAAAGATTCAGAAAAGTAGCAAGCACAACACACAAATAACAATATACTCCTAATGCTTCTTTCTACATTTCTGCAGGTTGTAGCTGATTAAATTCTTAGTTTATCAGAGTGTAGTCCAAGACAAATTCTCACTTTGAATTATGCCTTTGGCTTTTCACCACCCAGCCAGCCCTAATGGAACTTAAAGGTTTGTGACGGTATCTTACCTTTGAGATGGGGTGCAGATTCCTGCTGTACACCAGAGAGAAGAGGCAGCCTTGAGGTGGTGGCTGAGCCCTTCTGTTCTGCCTCTTAAATAGTCTGGTTCAACAATGGGAAGAACGTAGTTTGTTTGCACAGATCTGACGCAACTGTGGGAGCACCACATGCTTCACTGCATGGATGGAGCAAAGCAGCGAAGCATATGGGGAGGGGAGGATGCGAGGGGGGCTTGGAGAGAAGAAAGCTTTCTAAAAAAAAGACAGGACTCCTGGTGTTTAATCCTGTCTGCAGCAGGGCCGGTGCTTCCCCGGCACTTCTTCCTGTCCCATAACTAAAACTCAACAGCAGTTAACCTCCCAAATGAATGTCATGAAAGTTATTTCTTATCTTTCCTGAGCAGGCAGATTTTCTTTTGGTTAGCCAATGCAGGGATGCACACAATGCAATGTCAGTTCCATCAAACCAAACATCATTCCTTGCGGCCGCACAGCTGCTTTGACTCTTCTGCCCCATTTCTGCTACATGGCTCATGTTGGACTTCCTAGCTGCCACCCATATGTGAGTTGATTCCAGAAAAAGTTGTACATTAATTACTTTTATTTCCAGTGGCTTCATGTCCAACCAACTTTGTCTCAATCCACAACAAGGGATAAAACATTTGTGAGTGTACCTGCTTAAAGAGAAGTTTTATCATCAACAATGAAGAAAAAATTGAGGTCAGGGAACGTAACCAAGCCCTCGGTGGCGCAGTGGGTTGAACCGCTGAGCTGCTGAATTTGCTAACCGAAAGGATGGCAGTTTATTTATTATTATTTATTTACATCACTGTTACCCCGCCTTTCTCTCTGAGGAGACTCAAAGCGGCTTACAGTAAATAGGCAAAAATTCAATGCCTAAAAACAATGTAAAAACAACAATTCATATAAAACAATCTACAAAACAACAGTTCATATAAAACAGATACCATTACAAAATAAAGTCACGTTATATAAAATTTTAAGAATGTCCAAGATTAAAATCCATTCATCCAGAATCCGGTTTGAATCCAGGGAGCGGAATGAGCTCCTGCTGTCAGCTCCAGTTTCTGCCAACCTAGCAGTTCGAAAACATGTAAATGTGAGTAGATCAATAGGTACTGCTCCGGCGGGATGTTAGTGGCGCTCCATGCAGTCATGCCAGCCACATGACCTTGGAGGTGTCTACGGACAACACCGGCTCTTCGACTTAGAAATGGAGATGAGTACCATTCAGAGTAGGACACGACTAGACTTTATGTCAGGGAAAAACCTTTACCTAACCTAATGTAACCAATGTCTTCCGCCTATATGACAGCTTAACCACAAATTGAAATGGTTATCATATATGGCAGCAAAGCCCAGTGAGATGAAATAGAATGTTAACTATCAAAGAAAACATGTTATCCATCCCCAGATTGTGGGAAAAACATCTACATCTACATCTAATCTACATCTACAATAAATGTGAAAATATGTTTGTATGTATGTATGTTTATATGTGTTTTCCAATAAGTTTGAATGCAATTTCGCAAGAGTCCTTTGATGCCTACCTATGATGGATCTGGACCAACTTGGCACACAGGCATCCCCTCATCACCAACTTTTACTAGTTGGGGGGAATTGACCCTGGACAATAGGAGTTATAGTCCACCCAAATCCAGAGAGTATTGTGATGTTGGATCTGGACCACACGTGGTTGGCACACATACCCAACATGACCAACTTTAAATACTGGAGATTTTGGGTGGAATTGACCCTGGGTAATTAGAGTTTGTAGTCTGCCCACAGTCAATGAGCACTGTGAATCCCACTGACAATTGATCTGGACCAAACCTGGCATACATATTGATCATGATCAACGTTAAGAACTGGTGGAATCTGGGGGTAGTGACAGAGGACAATTGGAGTCAAAGAGCACTGTAACCCCCACGGACCTGGACCAAACCTGTTACACATACCCACCATGACCAACTTTACATACTGTTGAGGGCTTTTTTTGGGAGGTGGGTGGGTCGAATTGACCCTAGAAGATGAAGGTGATAATCTACCCAAATCCAAAGAGCACTGTAAACACCACTGACAATGGATCTGAACAAAACCTGGCACACATACCCAACATGACTAACTTTGAATACTGGTGCAGTTTAGGGGCAATTGACTCAAGCTGTTGGGAGTTGGAGTTCACCCACATGCTCACACATTTTCTAATAGGAGCCTTCATAAAAATCAAACCAAACAGTGCCTATTTCTTATAAACAGCATTACAAAAGATCTAACCTGGGCATTTGCTGGACACCTAAGCTAGTCTATCTATCTATATAATAAAAGTAAAATATGTTTGTATGTATCATTGTATGTTTGTATGTGATTTCCAAGATGGCTTCATGTCCAGAGAGCCTTGTGACTCCAGTCAACAGATCTGGACAAAGTCTGGCATGCAAACCCCCTATGGCCAACTTTAAGAACTGGTGGTTTTTTTTGGGTGGGGGGCATGATAGTGGATGATGGGAGTCATAGTTCACTTATGAGTGGATAATGGGAGTTATAGTTTAGCGATGTTGTAACTTGCCTTGGGCCATGAGGAGAGGAGGGTAAACAATAAAACAACAACAACAACAACAACAACAACAACAACAACAAGGTGCACATACCGTGTTTCCCCGAAAATAAGACAGTGTCTTATATTAATTTTTGCTCCCAAAGATACTCTAGGTCTTATTTTCAGGTGATGTTTTATTTTTCCATGAAGAATTCACATTAATTGTTGAACAAAAAATGAACATTTATTACATACTATACAGTAGTTGTCATCACAAACCAACATAACCAAACAGACTGTGAATCCTATCAAGAATTTCTTGTTACTATCATTATTTCCATGTACAACACTCTATGGTATGTACATTTACCAATCCTGCAAGCTCTGGCATTCTGTTTAGCGGGCATGTTTCCAAACAAAAACTTTGCTAGGTCTTACTTTCGGGGGCTGCCTTATATTTAGCAATTCAGCAAAACCTCTACTAGGTCTTATTTTCTGGGGATGTCTTATTTTCGGGGAAACAGGGTAGCAGTGTGCATCCCACTGACGATGGATCTGGACCAAATGTAGCACACATATCTGTCATGACAAACTTTATCTACTGGTAAGTTTTGTAGACAATTGAACTGGATGATGAGAGTTATAATTCACCAAAAAGGAAAGAGATTACCAACTTTAAGTACTGATGGGGTTTGTGGAGCAATGACATAGAGCGATGGAAATTGCAGTCTCCCAGAGAGAAATGAGAACAATAATGGATCTGAACCAAACATGGTACACATAAGCATCATGGTAAAAAAGGTAAAAGCTTTCCCCTGACATTAAGTCTAGTCACGTCCGACTCTGGGGGTTGGTGCTCATTTCCATTTCTAAGCCGAAGAGCCGGTGTAGTTCGTAGACACCTCCAAGGCCATGTGGCCAGCATGATTACATGGAGCATCATTACTTTCCCGTCTGAGCGGTACCTATTGATCTACTCACATTTGCATGTTTTGAAACAGCTAGGTTGGCAGAAGCTGGGGCTAACAGTGGGAGCTCAACCCGTTTCCCGGATTCGAACCACTGACCTTTCAACAAGTTCAACAGCTCAGCAGCACTGTGCCATGGAGATTTCCAAGCATCATTACCAACTTGAAATCCTGCTGACATTTGCGGTGGTATCTCCCTCCAGAGAGATTAGCGAAGATGTACAATTGCACCGATAAATGCTGGAAATGTGGGAAAGAAAAAGGCACATTTTACCACCTGTGGTGGTCATGCAACAAAGTAAACAACTACTGGAAACAGATTCATGTACATCTAGAAGAGATATTAAATACAAATTTTAAAACGACACCACAAATGTATCTTTTGAACATGCCCGAAGAAGAATTGGAAAGGAAATACAGAAGAATTTTGTTTTACATGACAGTGGCAGCTCGGATAGTATATGCTAGATATTGGAAAACCTCAGAGGTGCCTCCCTTAGCAGAACTGGAACAATATATTACAGAGTTGCTAATAATGGACAAAATAACTGTACACTTAAGAGGAGAACCGTTAGAGAACTTTGTTAATGAATGGCAACCAATGATCCAATATCTCAATATAAAATTAATTTAAAAATGTACATAGAGGAAGCTAATAGACTGAAGGCAAGGAGGAAATGGATATTAATTTGGAACTTATAATATTTTTATATGTACTATTCAAATAGAAGACTGTGACCCCTTATTGAAAATATATTGTCTGAGAAATGATTATGAAAGACTAATAGATGAAAGTATTCAACAAACACTTGCAATGTACGTTATTTGAATAAATTAAAATAAATAAACATGAAAAAAGAAATCCTGCTGACATTATGGGAGCAATGACAGGGTGGTGGGAGTTGCAGAACACCAACATTCAGAGAGCATAGTGAACCTCACTGGAGATGGAGCTGGACCAAACCTGGCACACATAGCAAATATGACCAACTTTACCTACGTGTGTAGTTTGGGGCATAATGACAAAATGATGGGAAATATACAATCTGCTCCACACACTTAGGTTCTCTGGGGATGACTGCTCCAGGCTTCCATAACCAGACTGGTGACCATCACCTGGAGGACCTTTTCATTGGTCATCCCGAGACTGTGGAATGATCTGCAGGAAGAGATCTGACAGGTAAATGAGCTGTCAGAATTTAGAAACCATCTAAAGACTTATCTCTTCTGGCAGGCCTACTCAGACAGGTTTTAACATCAATTTTAAATGTGTGTCCTGTGTTTCACTCTCTGTTCTGTGTATTTTAATATGTATTTTACAGAAATACATTTTAATATGTATGTTTTATAGAATGTTTATAATGATTATGTGTTTTATCTATGCTGTAACCTGCCTCAAGCCATGAGAAGAGGCGGACAAGAAATAAAATTATTGTTGCTATTATTATTTGATACACAATAAGATTAGTACACAGCAAACAAGATGCTGATTGTTGCATTAGATCACATGTTGGACACTTCCCAAGTGTCTAGGACTATGCGATGTATGTGTGCAGATCAAAGTAGGGTAGCCTTTTGCTAACAGATGGTAGTGTTGTCAACGCCAATTGTTTTCAAGTGCAGGTCTTTAAGCACTGCACCCAGTGTGCTGACCTGAGACCACCTTTACTGGCTTGTGCCAGAGTCTTTATAGTTCTATCTTTAAATCCGTTGCCCAAGATGGGACTAAGGGTGCATTTCAACTGTTGAATGAATGCTTTTTGACACCACTTTTAACCATCATGGTTCGATGCTATGGAATACTGGGATCTGTAGTTTGGTGTGACACTAGCCCTCTTTGGCAGAGAAGGATACAGGTGCTGTAAGACTACAACTTGCAGGATTCAATAGCACTAAGTGGTGGAAGTTAAAGTGGCATCCAAATGTGTTAGACCAGTGGTTCGCAATCTGTGTGTCCCCAGGTGTTTTGGCCTTCAAATTCCAGAAATTCCAGCCAGTTTACGAGCTGTGAGGATTTTGGGGAGTTGAAGACCAAAACATCTGCGGATCCACAGGTTGAGAACCACTGGCTTATGGGATCTTTTGTCCTCTCTACCAAGTGGGCTTCTGCCAACCTAGCAGTTCGAAAACATGCCAATGTAAGTAGATCAATAGGTACCACTCCGGCGGGAAGGTAACGGCGCTCCATGTAGTCATGCCGGCCACATGACCTTGGAGGTGTCTATGGACAACGCCGGCTCTTCGGCTTAGAAATGGAGATGAGCACCAACCCCCAGAGTCGGTCACGTCTGGACTTAATATCAGGGGAAAACCTTTACCTTTACCTTTACCAAAGTGGACTGGGATCTTAACAAACAACAACTCCCAGGATTCCATATCATTGAGTGGTGGAAGTTAAAGTGCTTTCCAACTGCATGCATTTAGATACGCCCAGGAACTTGGGAATTGTAGTTTTATGGGATTTTTTTGCCTTTGCTACCAAAGTGGGTTGGAGTCTTACCAAACAACAACTCCGGGAATTCCATAGCATTGAGAGGTGAAAATTAAAGTGGTATCCAACTGCATTCATTCAGATGTGCCCAGACACTTGGGAGTTGTAGTTTTATGGGATCTCATGCCTTCTCTACCAAAGTGGGCTAGTGTCTCACCAGACAACAGCTCCCAGGATTCCATAGCATTGAGCGGTGGAAGTTAAAGTGCTATCCAACTGCATTCATTCAGATGTGCCCAGGCACTTGGGAGTTGTAGTTTCATGGGATCTCATGCCTTCTCTACCAAAGTGTGCTGGGATCTCAACAAACAACAGTTCCCAGGATTCCACAGCATTGAGTGGTGGAAGTTAAAGTGGTATCCAACTGCATTCATTCTGATATGCCCAGGCACTTGGGAGTTGTAGTTTTATGGGATCTCTTGCCTTCTTTACCAAAGTGGGCTAGGGTCTCACCAAACAACAACTCCCAGGATTTCATAGTGTTGAACCATGGAAGCTAAAGTGGTATCCAACTGCATTCATTCAGATGCGCCCAGGCACTTGGGAGTTGTAGTTTTATTGGATCTCTTGCCTTCTCTATCAAAGGGGGCTAGTGTCTCACTAAACAACAGCTCCCACGATTCCAAAGCATTGAGCGGTGGAAGTTAAAGTGCTATCCAACTGCATTCATTCCGATGTGCCCAGGAACTTGGGAGTTGTAGTTTTATAGGATTTTTTTGCTTTTGCTACCAAAGTGGACTGGGATCTTGACAAACAACAACTCCGAGAATTCCATAGCATTGAGCGGTGGAAGTTAAAGTGGTATCCAACTGCATTTATTCAGATGTGCCCAGGCACTTGGGAGTTGTAGTTTTATGGGATCTCTTGCCTTCTCTACCAAAGTGGACTGGAGTCTCACCAAACAACAATGCACAGGATTTCATAGCATTGAGCAGTGGAAGTTAAAGTGCTATCCAACTGCATTGATTCAGATGTGCCCAGGCACTTGGGAGCTGTAGTTTTATGGGATTTTTTGCTTTCGCTACCAAAGTGGACTGGGATCTTAACAAACAACAACTCCGAGAATTCCATAGCATTGAGAGGTGAAAATTAAAGTGGTATCCAACTGCATTAATTCAGATGTGCCCAGGCACTTGGGAGTTGTAGTTTTATGGGATATCTTGCCTTCCCTACCAAAGTGGGTTGGAGTCTCACCAAACAACAATGCCCAGGATTTCATAGCATTGAGTGGTGGAAGTTAAAGTGGTATCCAACTTTTTTGATTCAGATGTGCCCAGGCACTTGGGAGCTGTAGTTTTATGAGATCTCTTGCCTTCTCTACCAAAGTGGACTAGGGTCTCAGCAAACAACAACTCCGAGGATTTCATAGTGTTGAACCATGGAAGCTAAAGTGGTATCCAACTGCATTCATTTAGATACGCCCAGGAACTTGGGAGTTGTAGTTTTAGGGGATTTTTTGCTTTCGCTACCAAAGTGGACTGGGATCTTAACAAACAACAACTCTGAGAATTCCTGAGATGCCCCCCAGGCAAGAGACAAAACCTTTCCAATGCTAATTAGGGTGCTAAACTGAAACATTAATGTTGGCTTCCCAGTGACAAAGGACTCTTGCCACACCCTGGACTCTTCACAGATATATATTTTTTTCCTTTCTTTGCCTAGTTTATCCATGCCACACAGCCTCTGAGGATGCCTGCCATAGATGTGGGCGAAATGTCAGGAGAGAATACTTCTGGAACATGGCCATACAGCCCAAAAGACATACAACAACCCTTTATTGGATCTCTTGCTTTCTCTACCAAAGTGGGCTAGTGTCTCACCAAACAACAACTCCCAGGATTCCATAGTATTGAGCGGTGGAAGTTAAAGTGGTATCCAACTGCATTTGTTTAGAAGTCCCTAGGGCCTAGGGACTTGGGAGTTGTAGTTTGATAGGATCTTTCACCTTCTCTGCCAAAGCGGGCTGGGAAGCTCACCAAACTACAACACACACCAGGATTCCATAGCATTGAGCCATGGCTGTTAAAAGTGGTATCAATCAAACACTTTGATTGCTCCAGCTGTCAAAAGCTTGGCTTCTTAGTGACAGATCTAGTTCAGCTGCTGTTTAAGGAAGACGCAAAGCCCATTCAGAGCAGGCGACTGGTTGGGAACCTAGACCAGGGAAACGCCTGGGTATAAAGCAGTGAGCTCCCAGGTCTGGAGCCTCCCTCCTTGGCTGGCTGTGGCTGGCTTTGGCGTGGGCGCCGGGGATCTATCTGGCACAATTGATCCTCCCTGGCGCCGTCTTCTGGGGCCATTGATCCCCGCGGCCAGCTTCCCTCTCGCCCGCCTGCCCTTCTATCTCTATACATCTCTCTATTTGCGGAGATTTGGGCGCATTTTCCGGGACGCGGGCGGCTCTCTCGCTTTCCCATCGACTCCAAACCGCGCCTGGCTCTCAGCATCGCTCAAGGCACCAGATCCCAGGGGCTGTGGGCTGTATTTCAGAGAAAGGACTTGTAAAGATACCTCTGAGCCTAGGAAATCCCCATGAAGCTTCATGGCACACATACACACAAGTCCTTGGCTGGCACAAACTACAAAGCAGAGAAGCTGGCATAAAAATGCCAGCTGATTAGATGTCAACAGCTAAAGATTCTATTTTAGACCCTTACAAAGAGCATCCCTTTCAAGTGAAGCCAAATGAAGAGTAAGATAAAAAGGTAAAGGTAAAAGTTTTCCCCTGACGTTAAGTCCAGTCGTGACCGACTCTGGGGGTTGGTGCTCATCTCCATTTCTAAGCCGAAGAGCCGGCGTTGTCCGTAGACACCTCCAAGGTCATGCGGCTGGCATGACTGCATTATCTTCCCGCTGGAGCGGTACCTATTGATCTACCCACATTGGCATGTTTTCGAACTGCTAGGTTGGCAGGAGCCGGGGCTAACAGCGGCTGCTCATTCCGCTCCTGGGATTTGAACCTGGGACCTTTCGGTCTGCAAGTTCAGCAGCTCAGTGCTTTAACCACTGCGCCACCACCAGGGGCCCTGAAGAGTAAGATACAAAAAGTGAATGCAAAATCTCATCCCAACATTTGGAGAAGTCTTAAAAACTAAAGGTAAAGGTTTCCCCCTGACATTAAGTCCAGTCATGTCTGACTCTGGGGGTTGGTGCTCATCTCCATTTCTATGCCAAAGAGCTGGCGTTATCCGTAAACACCTCAAAGGTCATGTGGCCGGCATGACTGCATAGAGCGCCATTATCTTCAGAGCAGTACCTATTGATCTACTCACATTGGCATGTTTTCAAATTGCTAGGTTGGCAGAAGCTGCCAACAACGGGAGCTCACTCCACTCCCCAGATTCAAACCATCGACCAAGTTCAGCAGCTCAGCGGTTTAATACACTGCGCCACCGGGGGACTGTTTAAAATGCATCTAATTGCCATCTATGTGAGTTCCCATGTGAGGTTGGCTCCTTTCTAGCTGGATCTACACAGCCAAATAATGCATTATATGGTCAATGTCGAGCCATATAATAAAGTTCAAACTGCATTTTATGGGTCTACATCAAATGTTCCTAAATTTGTGTTGCTGTGAGTTTCCCAGGCTGTATGGCCATGTTCCAGAAGCATTCTCTCCTGAAGTTTCACCCACATCTATGGCAGGCATCCTCAGAGGTTGTGTGATCAGTTGGAAACTAGGCAAGTGGGGTTTATGTATCTGTGGAATGTCCAGGGTGGGTCTGTTTGAGCTGTGAATTGGCCGGCTTGATTAGCACTGAATAGACTTACAGCTTCAAAGCCTAGCTGCTTCCTGCCTGGGGAGATCCTTTGTTAGGATAAATCCTTTATTTACTGTTCTGATTTTGGAGTTTTTAAATACTGGTAGCCAGATGTTGTTCATTTTAATGGTTTCCTCCTTTCTATTGAAATTGTCCACATGCTTGTGGATTTCAATGACTTCTCTGCGTAGTCTGACATGATGGTTGTTAGACTGGTCCAGCATTTCTGTGTTCTCAAATAATATACTGTGTCCAAGTTGGTTCATCAAGTGGTTCATCAATGCTAGCCAAAGCTATTTATTTATTTATTTTGCTGGGATTACACTTAACAACAACAACAACAACAACAACAACTTTATTTATATGTCACCCTACCATCCCGTGAAAACTCAGAGTAGTTCCCAACAAACACAGGCAAACATTCAATGCCAATATCAAAAGACAGTAACTGTAAAAATTTGAACAGAAAATCACAAAAATTAAATTACGACACTAAACATTATACAACAGGAAGTTAAAATCAAACAATTTGCAACATGAAATTATAATAATGTAAAAGCCAGCCTAGCCAGAGTGTCATACTTAAAAAATGTACTTATTCCGACTTACATACAAATTAAACTTATGAACTAATCTACAGAACTATCCATAACTTGGGGACTGCCTGCATATTTCTATATTTCTACCTACAACCTATAACAAGGTAAATAATGTAAATAAAGATTCTGTTGTAAATAAGATGCCTTGAAGCGTGTAATTATAAAATTATTTATTAAAATGAACTGTAATAACATTCACATTGCTCCCAGAAAATTAAGATAACAAAGGATAATATTAAAATTAAAAAAATGTAAATAAAAAATAATCCTAAATGCAAAGGATGCACCTGGTTCTCAATTTGTTACTGCTCAGCTCTATTTTTGCCAGGAGCATGAGTTATTTTTTAAAATACTTATGCACTATTGTTAATAGCTTGTCACATAATTCAGAAACAATCTAAATTAGATGTCATACATCTATCCTATTTGAAATATGTGATTTTTTAAAAATCGTGTCAGAAGCAAATTGAGAATATCCTGCAAGTTGCTTCTGGTGTGACAGAATCAGCCGTCTATAGAGACATTGACCAGGGGATGCCCAGATGTGTTACCATCCTGTGGGAGGCTTCTCTCATGTCCCCGCATGGGAAGCTGGGGCTGACAGACGGGAGCTCACCCTGTCTCGCAGATTCGAGCTGCCGACCTTCAGGGCTTTAGGTCAGCAGTTCAGCTGGCACAAGGGTTTAACCCATTGCATCCCCAAATTATGAACCAGATAGGTTCTGTAGCTTTGTTGTTTTGAGTCATTCGTAAGAAGCTAGGGCTGATGGTAGGAGCTCACCCTGACCCGTGGTTCTTATATTTAGTAGTATTCCATTATTCCATTATTATTATTACCATCATCATCATCATCATCATCATCATATTATTATTATTATTATTATTATTATTATTATTATTATTATTATTATTATTATTAAGCAAGATAGAAAATAGTAAATTGATAGAGGTAGATGGATGATTCCTAAATGCTTTGCTAATAAAGTTATGACTCCTCACTAGCACCAAACATACTTTATTTGATGTTTTTTTGATAACAATTGCATCTTTATAGAGCAGTATCATAAAAAGTATAATAAAAAAGACATCCTACAAATAACAGTGAGATGGAAGAAAAGCAAAAGCCTCTCCAGGGAATGTTCAACCAAGCTGCATTTTTAATAGAAAGCATATAGTAGCAGCTACTCACAGTTATTGGATAAAGAGCCTGTTAAAAATAATGAGGTCCCAAGAGGAAAGTCTGGATTTCTCCAAGGAAGAGAAAATGGCAACCCCCCTCCTCTCAGAATTTTTTTTAAAAAGTCTCTTAAATACCAGTTTAATATTCAAAATATATACAGTACTTGCTTGTGTTAATTTCCATGATAAATAGCTCAAGCTCCACTATGATATCACAGCAACATTACTTGTCATTGATACAAATATATTTTACATGTTCAGGTAGCACAAAGTCATTGGCAACAAAATGTTGCAAAGTTTGTGTGTGTGTGTGTGTGTTTGTGAGTGATTTTGAATGTGAATGCTGAAGAAAAAAACAGAAATGTTAACCCCTAGAGACAGGTGTCCATGCTATTAACAAGCTTGTGCAAATTTAATCTGATGCATTTTTTCATTCGTTAATATGTAGAAGAGCAGGAAATTTATCAAGCATAAGTCCTCTGAATACAAGGGATTGTATGGTGTGGTTTGAGATGAGGAGTGAGAGGACAATTATAGAAAAAAAGTTCTTTCTGATGTCTGAGATCCCATCTACACTGCCTATGTCGGAACATAAAGAGCCACACACACAATACTTAGTTTAACAAAAGGTTTATTGCAACTCAAAAACTGGCTCAGAAACACTTGACTGCAGTGTCTCTGACCAAAACTCAAAGTTCTAACCCAAACCGGGCTCAAAATGAAGAACGGAAAATAATCCAGGTTAAACGGATGGATAACCCGGATTAAAATGCAGTCAATGAAATTGGAAAACAGCTCTGTAACAGGCTTCCTTGAAGACAGCACTGCACACAGGGAGTAACCAAAACCAGATGAAGTTCCAAAATAGCCATTGAAGAAGGTCCAAACCAACGTTGTCTCCAAAATGTTTACACAAGCTGCAGTCGAGTCAATCCAAAAGTCAGGAAAAGGGGAAAGCCGCACTCAAGATAAGCCAATCCAAAGGTAGTTTCCGAAGTGGTTAGACAGAGCCGAAGTCGAGTCAATCCAACAGCCAGGAAGGGAGAAAGCTGCATCCACGATAAGCCAATCCAAACGTTGTTACCCAGGTTGCCAAACAGAGCCGAAGTCGCCAGTCCAAAAGTCCAGGAAGGGAGAAGACAATCCAAGTTGAAGAATCACAGGAACCAGGAACGCCAAGCTGTAGAACCCGGACCCAAAACCCAACAGGAAACAGGCAGTGACAAACCTATGCAATAACGACACTTTGCCTTCTGCAAAGAATCCCCATTTTGCACCCTACTTTTAACTTACACATCATTATCCGAAGATGAGCTGGCCTCCACCACATCGTCATCCCCCACAGCTGTTCCTGTCGTCACATGCGAACCCCGGTTACCATTCCTCCAGCTCCTCCATCTTCTATCAAGACTTAGGTTTCCCCATGACCCAGATGTATCACCAGTTTGCCAATCCTCCTGTCCTGAAAACACCACAAATATATCACTAGAGGTTGGCTCTGCACACATATCCCTTATTTCTTGTACCTTAGTCCAGTCCAACGTGCCCTCCTCATTTTCATCACTCCCAGACCCATCATCCCCAGAGAAACCCAAAAACAACTCATCCTCTGTGGGAGCAGTAAGTATATCTTCTTCCTCTCCTGTTCCTCATCTGATTCCTGCTCCCGAGTAACCCTCTTAGTACCTCTATTCACATCCAGCCCATCTCCTTCCTCACTCATTGACTCCTCGCCACTTGAAAACCCTTCAAATGTGACTTCATCAGAAGCTGCCATAAGTATATCCCGGATCCGTTTCCTTTGCTGTTCTTCATCTAACACCTGCTCATGATTAACCCTTTTCCTCCTACTGTTACTCCTACTACCGTTTGTAACATTGCCTGCTGACTCAACTACAACAGCCTAAGTTTTCAGCTCAAATGGTTCATCAGATTTCCCAGGTTGGCCTACTCATTTCATGTACAAAGTGCACTCTGTAAGTCCAGTGTGGTGTTTGGAGGAGAAGTTGGGAGTAAAGGTGGTCATCAAAAGCTTGGTGCATTGGTGGCTAAATCAGTTGTGTGATGGAAAATGCAATAGAGGGCTTCAATAGACACCAAAAAAGTACCATCAGAATAATTTGTGCTTGGCTGAAATTTTTTTGCCAATTCACAGTGGAAAATGTCATGATAAAGGGAATAAGAAGAAAGCAGAAGAAAACAAAATAAACTTCTGCCGATTGTGGAAAGGATTGTCCTTTGTGGTCGACAAGAACTGGCTTCAAGAGGGAGCAATGATTCACAACGGATTACCTGTGAAAAACCTTTGCATAATAATGGAAAATTCATGGCCTTGTTGAGATCTCGTGCCAGATCAGGAGACACTGGCCTGAAAAGTCATATCAGGGGGAAATTTATTTATTTACAGTATTTATATTCCACCCTTCTCACCCCGGAGGGGACTCAGGGCGGATTACAATGAACACATATATGGCAAACATTCAATGCCAACAGACAAACAACATACATTAGACAGACTCAGAGGCATTTTTAACATTTTTCCAGCTTCACGATTCCGGCCACAGGGGGAGCTGTTGCTTCACCATCCAGTAGTGGCTGTACTTCCTCATTCCTTTCCTCGTGTTTTGCTGGCAGTTTTATGGTGTTGTAAATTAGCCTCCCGCATAAAGCGTCCCTAAATTTCCCTAATTGACAGATGCAACTGTCTTTCGGGGCTGCATAGGTCAACAGCAAGCCGGGGCTATTAATGGTCGGAGGCTTAACCCGACCCGGGCTTCGAACTCATGACCTCTCGGTTAGTAGTGATTTATAGCAGCTGGTTACTAGCCAGCTGCGCCACAGCCCGGCCCCTAACCCCACAACCCCTGCCAAAATTTCTTTTTGGATACGGGCCTAGTGGGAAGAGCTACATTTGGAAGGATACAAGGTTTGGGGGATGGTTCAAGGGATGGAGACTTCCATACTCCTATACGTATATATTCCTAAAGGGCTGAGGCTTCGTTCTAGGCCAGTTTATAGGATCATGATAAAGATTTCTTTGTTGTACATTTTATCTCCCAGTCTCAATGAGCTGGCTAAAAATGAAACCACTTGGCCTACTATTCTGTTTCATCTCATCCCAAGGATGAGAAGTACGAAATGGTAGCATGGTGAGGGTGGAAATGAAAGAATATGGATAGAACATATTTCTGGAGCAAACCAGTTCTCCAGCCTGAAATAATGATTTCTTCTGACTGATGATGGCAATTAAATAGTAATTCCACTGCCCTTTACTCGACACTATCTGACATTATCCACCAGGGACAAATCCATTCCATCTCCTCCCTCGCTTTGTTTTCTTAGTAACTTTGATAAGAGAAAGGCAATGGTACTGTTGACGGGATTATTAGAATGGAGGATGCAATATTCTCATAGAGGTATACAAATATATATATACACTTTCAAATGTCAAGACAATAGATTACTAGTGAAGAAATTGCCCATATGGAGTGATAGACAGACAAAAATGAATAGAGGAACACATGTTTCCTTGGAAGACTTTACCAGCTTAATTGTGATTACTTATACATAAGAAGGTAAACATAGGATACACCTACCAGCCTGATAGCTCAGACTCATACTTTTAAAGCAATTCTGTTAGGTAAAGGTAAATATTTTCCCCTGACATTAAGTCTAATCATGTCCGACTCTGGGGGTTGGTGCTCATCTCCATTTCTAAGATGAAGAGCCGGCGCTGTCCATAGACACCTCCAAGGTCATGTGGCCAATATGACTGCATGGAGTGCTGTTACTTTTCCGCTGGTGCAGTACCTATTGATCTACTCACATTTGCATGTTTTCAAACTGCTAGGTTGGCAGAAGTTGGGGCTAACAGCAGGGTAAAGTGTGTGTACGTTTACATGTGTGTCCCTGTGATATAAAGAAGGAATCTAGGAAGTGCTGAATCAATCTGCTGGGACATTTTTTTCCTCACTTCAATCCAGGATTTCCCTGGTTTTCTGGGATGCATGGTATAACGCAAATTGAGGCAGGGGGGAATCTTTTTAAAATATCCCACCGCTGCTCTCAATATAAAGGAAATGGGCAAAGCGGGGAGAGGCTAATTATAACAGATTTTCTTTTAAAATGGTAGCTGCCACCAACCTAAAACGTCTTTAGAATTTTTGTTGTTAAATGTGTCTGAGGCAAACTTCTCCCATTTGCTGCCCACATGGTTTTCACCCGTCTCCCAAACTGATGCTCACTATGAAGCTTTTCTGCGGTATTTTATGGTTATATTGCTGGAACTTTTATTAAGTCTTCTCGATGGAAAATATACACTGTGGAGGCACTTAAAAGCTGAAAATAGAATAAAAATTTATTTTCTTGAAAACACGTAAATGATTACTTCAGAGAGGTTAATAAGCGTAATTGGTTACAGACGTTCTTCAGCTTAACTTAGTTGTATGTTTCAGATTTACTTCACTTAGTTTCAAACAGTTCCAACTAACCAATCTATCTATTGGTCACAAAAACCCTCGCTCTATTTGCTGAGAATAGACACGAGTTCCCCTGGGTTGTTAATTAACTCTAACCTAGAGTCCTTCTATTAACCAGCCCAGTAGTGAGAGACAATCCCTTGAGTTTTCTTCCCCTCAAGAGATCCAAACTGCCTGACTTAGCCTGTCCGTTTCCACAGCTTTCAGTTCTCTCTCACACACACTCTCTCCCAACTCCAAAACTGCTCTCTTCAAACCCTCAAACAGAGCTTTCTTCTTCAAACCTCAAACCAGAACTGCCTGGAGCTTTTTTTTCCTGCCCTCTAAGACTTGGCTCCTCCCATCAGCTCTGGTTGGCCAATCCTAAGAATCTCTCTCTAAGCCCCTCCCCCTTTCTAACCACACTCAAGATGGCTGCCTGGCCTTCCTCAACAAAATGGAGGCTGCCTCACTCACTGTTACCAAGGTTCCATTCCAGGCCTAATAGGTAAGGTTCACTACACATGGCATCCCTACTTGGGCAGAAACTAGCCCCAGATAATATCACACCACTATAGACAGCCACAGTAGAAAGGGAGGTTAAAAAAGAATTTGAACATGTTGCTGTTGCAAATCCATCACTATAATAATTATTCTGCTGGATCTCTCAGAACAGTAGCTAGTTACTGTAAGAAATGAGAGCAAAGAATGAAACACAGTGGGACCAAAAATGACTAATGTGTTGATTTTGCATAATCAGGATGCATATTCTGAATCATAATAATTTGCATAATATGCAAATTAGCTGCTAGGAGTTGAGGGGTTGGAAAAAATTTGACCCTATATCCAAGTCTTTCACATTTCCTTTGTTTTCTGTACTCTCCAAAGTGGATCAAACACCTGATTTGTGAACCACACCACAAAGATAATTGGACATTTGCCATAATAAGGATACTCGTTTTGTGAATTGAATGGATGTCATGCATGTTGATTTGTTGGATCTATTCATCAGACTGAACGCTACATTGAAGAATGGAGACTGATCAGCTATCCTGCATAAATCCACTCCATACCTTTGAGAATGTTAGCATCTGGGCCCAGGTAGACACCCATTTAACTTGGCTATTCATATGCTGATAGAGTGATGCATTGCCAAGTGGGAGCATATGGGAGAGAGCCTTTGAGGATAAACCAGTGGAAGCTTTTGAGGATAAACCAGATGACAGATATGTGGAGTCAGAGCAGAACTGTGTAAAGAAGGATAGCCAAATCCAATATACTCGCACTATTTTGAATCATGTATAGAACCTGATTGTCTTAGGTTGGCAAGAAGTTATGCAACTTGAATAATTTCAGCAATGCAGTTTCATTTGACTCCAATCAAATGGTACTAAGAATTAATATAATCCTACTCTTTGGAACCAGGTTGTAAGATGCCAATGGGATACAATGTTCTGTCACCAGGTTTAAACATAGGGAGGAATGCAAAGATATTTATATTTAGTAACTAAATTACTCAGAGATGGACTTTCAGCAGTTTCTAAATGATACTGTTCATTATTCTAATATTTTCATGGGTATGCATTGATCATTTTATGCTTTTCCTCTTCGGTGTTCTCAGATCTGTTTAATTTTAACTCACTCTAGAACAATAATAGCATTTCCATAACCCACCATCAGGCCTCTTTAGCCTCAACATTTGTTATCTGAACAATTTTTTACCAAAAAAAAAAAATTGTACCTGGAGCCATCCCAGAAATGAGAACAGTTTTTATATGGTGCTGTTACTCTTTCACAGCAAACAATGCTGTAAAACCGCCAATTTATTTCACTCACTGAGCATCCCCCTCCACCTCGAACAATGCCACTTTCAGATAAAGAGCTAATGAACACAATGAGACAAAGAAGGCCAGTGTCCATTTCTGAGCTATTATGAAAGCAATAGACTATGAAGACCATCTGTTTTCCATCTCATTGTGTATATGTACAGAAAATTACACAGAATTATCCAAAAAGAGAAAGGGCAATTTTCTTCTATAGGTGGGGAAAAGATAAGGGATTTTAACACATGAAGCAACTAACTTGTGGCATTCCCATGAATCATAGAATCATAGAGTTGGAAGAGACCACATGAGCCATCTAGTCCAACCCACTGCCATGCAGGAAAAGCACAATAAAAGCACCCCGACAAATGACCATCCATCCTCTGTTTAAAAGCCTCCAAAGAAGGTGCATCCACCACACTCCAGGGCAGAGAGTTCCACTGCTGAACAGCTATCACAGTGAGAAAGTTCTTTCTAATGTTCAGGTGGAATCTCCTTTCCTGTAGTTTGAAGCCATTGTTCTGTATCCTAGTCTCCAGGGCAGCAGAAAACAAGCTTTCACCCTATGACTTCCCCTCACATATTTATACATGGCCACCATGTCTTCTCTTAGCCTTCTCTTCTGCAGGCGAAACATGCCCAGCTCTTTAAGCCGCTCTTCATAGCGTTTGTTCTCCAGACCCTTGATCATTTTAGTCACCCTCCTCTGGACACATTCCAGCTTGTCAACATC
Source organism: Anolis carolinensis (assembly GCF_035594765.1). NCBI lineage: Eukaryota > Metazoa > Chordata > Lepidosauria > Squamata > Anolidae > Anolis > Anolis carolinensis. The sequence continues at coordinate 66,748,782 of NC_085846.1, forward strand.
TCCCTTAAATGCAGTGCTCAGAATTGGACACAGTATTCCAGATGCAATCTGACCAAGGCAGAATAGAGGGGTAGCATGACTTCCGTGGATCTAGACAGTATACTCCTATTTATGGAGCCCAGTTTATCTCAGATGTGATTCAGTAGGTTACACCAGCACTCTTGTACTAACATTCCACATGGGACCTAATAGATACAGGTTGAATATCCCTTATCCCAAATTCTTGGGATTGGAATTGTTTGAGATTTCAGATTTTTTTGGGATTTTGGAATAGTTGCGTGTACATGAGATAACTTGGAGATGGGACCCAAATGTGAACATGGAATTCACCACAATACATGTTATACAAAGCATGATGATAATTGTATATTTTAAATATTTTTGGTGTGTGAACCAAAATGTGCATACATTGAATCATCAGAAAACAAAAAGAATCACAATCTCAGCCACTCATATGGACAATTTCAAATTTTGTAGTATTTCTGAATTCTGGATAAAAGATGTTCAACCTGTTTCACAGATATATTTAGGAGAATGGAACATTTTTATAAATGATACATTTCCTTTCTGTATCTGAAGGGAAAAAATGTTAATTTATTGTATGAGGAACAGAGAGACTTTCCACCAGTTTGGCCCTGCTTACAACTCTCTTATGTCTAGTGCAGAAGAAGATAAATGGTGAGGTTGAGTTCAGCCCAAGAGCTCATGTAAATGTGTCTTTGGTTAATTTGATTGACTAAAGCATGCCCAGAAAAGGGACTTATTCATCTTCCATTCAATGCCATCCTGCTGTACATAAGAGGAAATGAGTTCTTTGTGCGTAAACTGATGCCATAAAAATATCATTACTGTAAATGTAGTCTGTCATTTCTACTGGAGGTACATTATTAGCACAGATATAAAGATAAGTGTTTAATAGAAAGAAATTCCCTTTTGAGAGATGAGGAGCGATTGTGTTGTTCCTATAGTATTCTGGCACACTGCTGTTTGAAGAAAACAAGTTTGAGGATTTTAGGAACAGTAACTCAACATGTCACATTTTCTCATGAATGGAAGAAGAAAAGGAAGACACAGCTCTTTTGTGTATTTCTGTAGAAAGGGATTCTTGTGTTTGGTTATTTATAGTCAGTCTCTTCATGTACGGGGTTACTTTATACAGCTGAATAATAAACAAGTGGATCATCAAAGATTTTTCATATACTTTGCATTTTAAATGCAAATACAGTAGAGTCTCACTTATCCAACGTAAACGGGCCAGGAGAACGTTGGATAAGCGAATATCTTGGATAATAAGGAGGGATTAAGGAAAATCCCATTAAACATCAAATTAGGTTATGATTTTATAAATTAAGCACCAAAACATCATGTTATACAACAAATTTGACAGAAAAGGTAGTTCAATACACAGTAATGCTATGTAGTAATTACTGTATTTACGAGTTTAGCATCAAAATATCAAGATGTATTGAAAACATTGACTACAAAAATGCGTTGGATAATCCAGAACATTGGATAAGCGAGTGTTGGATAAGTGAGACTCTACTGTATTCTCCTCAAAGAGGTTATCTTCTAAAACACAGCTCTCAAATCTAAAACCTATGCATCTGATTTACAAGAAAACTCGCTAAAAATGATGCATAGGTGGTATTATGTATAAAAATTCGGAAAACAAATGCTGGAAATGCCATCAGCATGCAGGCAGTTTTTACCACATGTGGTGGTCCTGCAAACAAGCAACAAAATATTGGAATATGATTCATGAAACATCCAAGAAGATCCTAAAAACAAAATTTGAAAAGAAACCAGAGTTTTACCTATTAGGTATGACAAACTCAGACATGAATTTAAACAAAAATCAGGACATTTTATTTACGTACCTTACAACAGCGGCTAGAATGGTTTATGCCAAAATATGGAAACAAAAAGAAACCCCATCAAAGGAACAATGGTTGGAAAAAGTTTCAGAAATAAAGATATGGACAAATTAACTTTTTTATTAAGGAAAGTCACAGGTAAACAAATAAGATCAACGGATTGGAAATACTATGAAGACTATATGCAAGGACTAAACTGAAGATCTACTTCCCTCTCATCATGAATATCCTGTTTTCCATTGAGTCATTTAAATTTCTACTGTGCTCAATGAATTGGTATTTGTGTTGGTAACTCTGTTTTTGGGACTGTGTTTTTGATGACTTTTAATAGGAGCCTCCGTGGCCTAGGGAATAAAAGCCTTGTGACTTGAAGGTTGGATTGCTGACCTGAAGGCTGCCAGGTTTGAATCCCACCCGGGGAGGGCGCGGATGAGCGCCCTCTATCAGCTCCAGCTCCATGTGGGGACATAAGAGAAGCCTCCCACAAGGATGGTAAAAACATCAAAAAAACATCCGTGCGTCCCCTGGGCAACGTCCTTGCAGACGGCCAATTCTCTCACTCCAGAAACAACTCCGGTTGCTCCTGACACGAAAAAAAGACTTTTAATGTGTTTTAAGAATTGGGTTTTTTCTGTAAGCATTTTAAACGATGGTAGCCTCTGGTAGTGCAGTGGGTTAAACCGCTGAGCTGCTGAACTTATTGACCGAAATGTCGGTGGTTTGAATTTGGGGAGCTCCTGCTGTTAGCCTCAGCTTCTGCCAACACAGCAGTTTGAAAACATGCAAATGTGAGTAGATCAATAGGTAACACTCCGGTGGGAAGGTAATGGTGATCCATGCAGTCATGCCAGCCACATGACCTTGGAGGTGTCTATGGACAACGCCGGCTCTTCGGCTTAGTAATGGAGATGAGCACCAACCCCCAGAGTCAGACATGACTGGACTTAATGTCAGGGGGAAACCTTTACCCTTACCTTTTTAGATTCTCACTTATCCAAGCTAAACGGGCCGGCAGAAGCTTGGATAAGTGAATATCGTGGATAATAAGGAGGGATTAAGGAAAAGCCTATTAAACATCCAATTAGGATTTTACAAATTAAGCACCAAAATGGAAATGAGCACCAACCCCCAGATTCGGACACAACTAGACTTAAGGTAAAGGTAAAGGTTTTCCCCTGACGTTAAGTCCAGTTGTGTCTGACTCTGTGGGTTGGTGCCAGAGCCGGTCCAACAATGAGGCAAATTAAGCAGTCGCTTGGGGCTCAAAACATACGGGGGCGCAGTTGAGACTGCTTTTTCTGTTGATTTCTTGTAAAATATGATGTTTTGGTGCTTAATTTGTAAAATATTAATGTAATTTGATGTTTAATAGGCTTTTCCTTAATCCCTTCTTATTATCCAACATTTTCGCTTATCCAACGCTTTTATTTTTCAGTGATTGGTTTGGGGAGGGGCGCCAAAATTCTGTTCGCCTACCCTTGAAAAATACCTAGGGCTGGCTCTGGTTGGTGCTCATCTCCATTTCTAAGCCAAAGAGCCGGCGTTGTCCGTAGACACCTCCAAGGTCATGTGGCCAGCATGACTTCATGGAGCACCGTTACTTTCCCGCCAGAGTGGTACCTATTTATCTACTCACATTTGCATGTTTTCAAACTGCTAGGTTGGCAGGAGCTGGGGCTAACAGCAGGTGCTCACTCCACTCCCGGGATTTGAAGTACAGCAGCTCAATGCTTTAACACACTGTGCCACCAGGGGCCCCCAGACTTAATGTCAGGGGAAAACCTTTACCTTTACCTAATCCACTCTGATTTACTTTGTTGGGACCAATGGCTTCATCACATGAGGCAAATTAAGTGTTCTAGGACTTAAGCGATTTTGGAGGAAGTGTCCCGAAAAAACCAAAGGAGCTTAACCAACAGGAAAACATGACGGATGACCCTCAAGCGCAATCAACAGATTCAGTAGCTCCAACAAGTTTTGTGTAAGGATCTATTTGTTGCTCTTGATTTCCTGACACTAGGTTCATTCCCAAGCATTTTATAAGCAATAACATGTTGTGCAGAGACTTGGCTATGGATGTCAAGAAGCTGGGTCATGCAGTCTTCATTGAAAACGACCTTCCTTTGGCCAGCCTGACGCCACTGTGAGCTTCCTGAATGTAACTGAATCAGTAAAGGAAAAAAAAATCTCAGCCTTCTTTCTTCAGGTTATAACATATGACAATAAAAAATGTATAAGCCAAATAACCATGTTTTTGAGAAAGTTCGGATAGATACTCTCTGAGTCATTCTTAAGAGTCAGAATGACGTTGGTTTAGCAGGAAGAAAGGTGCTCCAATAGCATGGAAATGCATTTCTACCAACATAGATAGCCTTATTTTAGGAAGGGGAGAACATTATGTTTCTAAGAACTTATGGAAGGATAAATTGCATTTTCTGACCATGAACATGCAAGTGCCTTGCCTATCTATTTAAGCTTTCTCTAATGGGTTGACTCTGGAGATTGACAGTGGTAATCGAAACTAAGCTGTTCACAAGAACCATTAATTTAATCTGTGCTGACATTTCGCCAAAATGCCTATTTAGGAGAGAATGCCATTTTGGGGGGGGGGGGGGGCACTATAGATATGTCAGTGTCAATTCCGAAAATGACAAGTGTATTGCTTCCTTCTTCTTCTGGAATAATAATTTCTTAGGGCGGAACAGATGTGGAGCATAAAACTAAAGTACTCCTATGCAATAGATTTAAAAGAAAATTGGTACAAAATGATGTACCGATGGTATATGACACCACAAAAATTAGGGACAATGTATAAAAATTTGCAAAATAAATGCTGGAAATGTGGAGATCAAGAAGGTACGTTCTACCATGTGGTGGACGTGCAAAAAGGCTAACAATTATTGGAAAATGGTTCATACAACAGTTCAAGAGATTTTAAAAATTAAAATTCAACTGAGACCTGGACATTTCCTATTGAGTATGATAGGGGAGGAAGAAAAATTGGACAGAAATAAGGACATCTTATTAGTATACATCACTACAGCAGCAAGAATGGTTTATGCTAAAAAATGGAAACAGGAAAAAGTGCCAACAAAAGAGGACTTATTAATTAAAATAATGGACATCATTGATATGGATAAATTAACGTTTTTACTGAAAAAAGTTACAGGAAATAATGTTAGAAGTACAGACTGGAGTCTCTTTAAGGAATACATGAAAATCTAATGAAATAGAATTATAAATACAGCTATTTATGTGTTTGTATATACATATAAAAGAAAGACCCAATAGAAAAGAACACAGAATAGGGGTGAAGAAGGGTAGAAAATGGGAAAAAAATGATAGACAGTGTTTGGAACTACTGCAAAGAATGAAGAATGGAAGTACAGTCGAGTCTCACTTATCAAACATAAACGGGCCGGCAGAATGTTGGATAAGCGAATATGTTGGATAATAAGGAGGGATTAGGGAAAAGGCTATTAAACATCAAATTAGGTTATGATTTTACAAATTAAGCACCAAAACATCATGTTATACAACAAATTTGACATAAAAAGTAGTTCAATATGCAGTAATGCTATGTAGTAATTACTGTATTTACGAATTTAGCACCAAAATATCACAATATATTGAAAACATTGACTACAAAAATGAGTTGGATAATCCAGAACGTTGGATAAGCAAATGTTGGATAAGTGAGACTCTACTGTACAAGTTTCCCTTTATATATACAATTTTTTTGTCTTTTTCTTTTTTTCTTTTCTTTTATTTTTCTTCTACACATTTTTAGATACACAGTTTATTGCCTGCATTCTGGTCTTCCCTGGTAGCCTTTGTTCATGGAAATGAAGTTGGGAGAAAAGTACTTGGGCAAACAGACTTCAGGACTCTTCTTTCTTCTGTATTCCTTTTCATGTTAATATTAAACACACATCACATGTTTTGTACATGAATTAAGGACAGACTTGTGACCCAACCAAAACTTAATCAAGGTTATTAATTACAACATTCACACTTGCCTCCAAAAGACAAAAGAGTTCTTTCTCCCACCTTGGACCTTCCACAGATATGCAAACCTCCCTTGCCTAGTTTCCAATATACAGTATATACTCGAGTATAATCCGACCCGAATATAAGCCGAAGCACCTAATTTTACCACAAAAACTGGGAAAACTTATTGACTCGAGTAACAGGTAACAGGTAACATTGACTCGAGTAACAGGTTACTCTTAGAGTAACAAAGAACAGGTTAAATGTTTTTGAATATTTATATAAAACGGTAATTTAAGATAATAATAAGACTTTAATAAGATAAGACTGTCCAACTCTGAATACCTATATACTCAAGTATAAGCTGACCTGAATAGAAGCCGGCAGGACCGTCACTCGAGTATAAGCCAAGGGGAGCTTTTTCAACCCTAAAAAAGGGCTGAAAAACCAGGCTTATACTCGAGTATATACAGTACCTCACAACCTCTGACGATGCCTGCCATAGATGTGGGCGTAAAGTCAGAAGAGAATGCTTCTGGAATATGGCCATACAGTCCGGAAAACTCGCATCAACCCAGTGATTCCGGCCATGAAAGCCTTTGGTAACACAAAAATTGTGCCATTGCCACTCTTGTTCACTGCAAGCATTTGGCCTCATTTGTTTTATTATTCATACTCAGTCATTTGTGGCTCTCAATCTGAACACAGCAATTATGAAATACTAATTTATGTTTATCCGTGATCTGTGCTCCTTATTTGTGCCATTCAATGGAAACAGAAGTAGGCAGAAATACTTTTCGAGCATTCAAGCTGTCAAAGTAAAACAATCTACATTACACAGGGGTATAAAATCATAGAATCATAATTTTGGAAGAGACCACAAAGGCCATCCAATCCCAGCACTCCCAACAAATGGCCATCTAGCCTCTGTTTAAAAACTTCATACTCCAAGGCAGCATATTCTACTGTTGAACAGCTCTAACCATGAGGAAGTTCTTACTATCAGTGTTGTATGTTTTATTAATTAATTTTGCCAGTCAATTATTTCATATTCATCTTTCCATGTTTTCTGTCTGCAAAAGCATTTAAGCACCTTTCTTTGAATTATTATAATTGATCTAGTGGCAATTTCCTTTAGTGCTATCCAGCCATGTAACGTCTACCTATATGATGAAGACAATTTTACTATTCCCAGATCTCCCTAGATTGCTTCCTCGCCATTGTAATCTGATATAACACCTCTTCTCAGACTAATCTCAGTAGGCAAGTTGACTGTAATAAGGCATATAATGAATACTCACTGAATTCCTCATTTTTGACAAAGAATTGTGCCTCGGTACCTTCAGACACCTTGTAAAAAAGCTGGTGACAAAAGCAGGCCCATGCTTCCTATTGAAATACTGGCTATGCTGGTTAAAATTATTCTTCATTTTAAATATTGCATTGTCCTTTCATTTGCACTACAAATAAGATATGCATAGTGTGCATAGGAATTCGTTCATTTTTTTAAAACTGTTGTCCAGCCCCCCAACAGTCTAAGAGGCCGTGAACCTGCCCTCTGCTTAAAAAGATTGGACTAGATAGACAAGACAGGCGTTTTCTTGTTGCTGTGTATTTTCAAGTCACTTCTAACTCACAGAAACCCCAAAGCAAGATTTAGAAGAGATTGTCCTTTGTCTTCCTCTGAGGCTGAGATAGGGGTTCACTTGCCCAGGTCACCCAGTGGGTTTGGTGTCTGAACCCTTGTCCTCCTTCTGTGCCATTTCTCTTTCTTGTTTTTTTAAATTATTTTTTACAAGCACTTTGCAAAAAAAAAATGGGAAAAATGATTTTTCAGTTAGGGGAACACAGCCGATACCACAGAAACACCGGGACTCAGTGCACAAGGAAGGTCCCAGCAATATGTTGTGATCAAAGGTTACAGGTAACGGGTCCCACACAACCTTGTGTGATAGAAACCATCCTGCTTACATATGGCACAAAGTGTCTAAAACAACGTATAAAATAAACACAAAGTACAATAAAAAATAAAACCACTAGTATATAAAACAACAATTTGAACTCAGAACCGCACCAATAACCTATAGTGTCATCTGTCGTAAAAACATGGTCAACTGTAAACAAGAAGAAAGGAAAGGGATAGTGAAAATTGTAGCTAAGGAACAAGGGAATGTGATAAAAATGCTGTGCTGTATCATAATTGCAGACCATCGGACTAGACATTCTCAAAGGCTTGGTAAGTTGTGTACCTGTGTATGCTGAACACATGAAGGTTGTGAGTAAACCAATTTTTTTTACCAAAGTCTATTTTGTTTCTTGAGTGCATAATACAAAACAAGTTGTTTTATGGGAAAATAGATATATATTTTGGACACTGAAAAACTCTTCTGAAGAACTGCTATTTTTATGCACTGACATGTATTCTCTGTTTCTTAACAGATCAGAGACAACAGATCATTCAATCTAACAACTGAAGCCAATCACTTTGCATAATTGCCAGCTGAGAAGATTATGCTCAAAACAGGTTTTTGGCTCTTCTCTAAAAGGTTATGATCTCTAAAAGGGCATGCTTTTCTAAAATTCAGATCCTGAATCCCTGGCTCTGACTTCTGGATTGACTTCCTGGCTTTGATGTATGGACTTTGTCTACCTGACTGTGTCTATCTTGACTTCTGATGCTGACTTTGGTTTGTACCCCTGGATTCTTGGTGTTTGAACAATAAACCCTGACGACTCCTGGCATCTGACTATTGGACTGTAACCTTGACTATTGTTTGTTGTTGTCCCTGACCTGGCTCTGTAGTGCTCCACTTGTCTTCATTAACTGGACTGTTGACAACTTTGTGTGATAGGGACCATCCTGCTATTGTGCCAGTAGCTGTGTGATAATGTCCTTAATCCTATACTAAAACATCTAGACCACACTGACTCTCTAGAGTTATTTTTTAAAAGTTCATTGCAGCAAGTGTACAGCATCAACATTTACATAATGTACCCAAAGAGGTCTAGAAGTGCAAAACATATGATGGAAACATAACAACAATCATCCAGTGAGAAAAAAAAAATCTGAGATGATTTAGATCAGATTTTTTAATAAGAATGATCACAGCCTGGCATCTTAGGCAGCTCCCCTTGCGTTTATGGGTTGTTGAGTCAACCATTATTCTCCTTTAATGTTTTCATAATGGCATTAGTTACCAAAGAACAATACACTTAATCTGAAAGAGTGACTTGCATTAATGTCATCTCATTTAAATCCCCTGTAAAACAAAGAGAATTATTCCAAAGCACCTGTTTATATTGCTTTTGTTTTATGTATGTATTATAAAGGTCTTCAAACAAAAGTGACACAAACCTGGAAAACAACAAAAAGAATCTACTGATGACTGTATTCCATTAATGGATTGCACTGAGAATGATATTCATTTTTATTGTTGCCTTTTAGATAGGCACCTGTATGTAAATCTACATTATTCTTTAAAGTCAACCACTTTCTTTTTAATATTTGGTCTTTTTCCACCATTGTTTCTTTTACTAAAAGTCAAATTGTATCATCAGTTTGCATTGTTTTTCATACTGAACTTGCCTACAGAAAGCACGTACACTTAGTACTAACGTATATACTCGAGTATAAGCCGACCCGAATATAAGCTGAGGCACCTAATTTTACCACAAAAAAAACCTGGGAAAACATTGACTCCAGTATAAGCCAAGATATCAATAAAATTACATTAACTGAAGCATCAGTAGGTTAAATGCTTTTGAATATTTACATAAAGCTCAAATTGAAGATAAGACTGTCCAACTCTGATCAAATCATTATTCTCATCTTCTTCAATGTAAATGTGCTTATGTATCCTTTTAATAATAATAGAGTAAAATAATACATGTAATAATAATAGTAATTATTATTATTATTATAGTAAAATAATACATGTAATAATAAATAAAAATAATAAATGCAAAAATAATAATAAAAAATCTGAGTGAAATAATAAATGTATTAATAATAAAAATAGAGTAAAATAAATGTAACAGTAGCAACAATAATAGAGAAAAATAATAAATGTACTCATACCAATAATAATAGAGAAAAATAATAAATGTACCATATATTCTCGAGTATAAGCTGACCCAAATATAAGCTAACCAGGACCCTCACCCGAGTATAAGCCGAGGAGGGCTTTTTCAGTCTTTAAAAAAGGGCTGAAAAACTAGGCTTATACTCAAGTATATACAGTAAATTTCTTTTATTGGAAGCTATCAGAATGGATGGTATCTAAAATCTCAGTGTTTAAGATGCTTAATTGGCAGCACATTCTTTGGAGACATTATCAGGGAAGCTACAAAGATCACTTGGCTTATTGAATTCACAACCAGACGTCACGCAGCTTCCAACTGTCAATTATTGTCATTTGTTGTATAATGCATTATTGTTCATTGGCGTAACTCATAATCCAAAAAGGTTGAGTTGATGTCTATAATAGGTCTTCTCATAACTTTTAATTGGTATGATTTTTTTGAATATTTCAATATTCAGATCTAGTCCTTTGTAAAAGCAGGGGAAATCCAATCAGGTCACTCCTGCCTTCTCATCAGGTTTAGTCCTGTGATGTTGCAACTCAAAGGCAGGATCTTAGATCTCATTATGTCCTCCTCCTTCCCCAAGGCTGTGTTGACAAAACGTCCTTCTATCTTTTTTAAAAATTATTTATAATTTTCAAATACAGTGCACAATTAAAAACGGGGATAGGTGCAGATACACAAGGGTAAAAGAGAAAAGGAAAAAGAAAAAACAAAACAAAACAAAACAAGACAAGTGAGGGTATAGAAAAGAAAAGGGAAAACAAAGGGTAAGGGACAGGGGATGGGGGATAACATCATAAGGAATAACATATTTCAGGGAACATCAACATAAAGGGAAATAATCTTCCATTCTTCAGACTTATCATTAACAACACTGTATTCAAACCTTAAATTTCCATTTAAACAAACTATTAAACATATTTCAAATCATTTCTTAAGATATTCTTCCAGTTTGTTCCAATTTGTCCTTCTGGCAACATTTCCTTTTGTTTCTTTCAAAAGGAACGTAAGTTTGTCCATGTTTTGTATTTCTTCTAACTTGTATATCCACAGGTCTTTTTTCGGGATATCCTCCAGTTTCCACATTTTCACAAAGGTCATCCTAGCGGCTGTAGCACAATATGTAAATAAAATATCATCATTTTTGTCCAATTTATTCTCATTGTCTAGGATTCCTAATAGATAATATTCTGGTTTTAATGGGAATTTCATTTGTAAAATTAACTGTGTTTCTTGATGAATCGTTTTCCAATATTTTCTTGATTTTTCACATGACCACCATCTATATATATAAAAGGGTAATGGAATCGCGGCACCATGCAAAACAACAAAAGTAAAGGCCCTCCAACCTCGAAATTTGACAACACAACCCATCATCCACGCCTTAAGGTTGAAACAACAAAAATCACTTCACGCACCTCCACATGGACAGAACCCACAACGCATCATCGGGAGCCATGCCGGAAGGGAGGAAAAGAGAAAGCATAATGGCCGGCCGGCAAGAGGGAAGGCAGGCAATGGGAAAAAGCTGTCCTCTGGGTCCTAGCGCCCGCCCATTATCCGTGGCCAGCCAATATCTCCACAATCTCCACCATAAAAATAATAATAGAATCTTACAGTCACAGAGATAGGAGAGACCCCTAAAGGCCATCCAGTCCAACCCCTTCCTGCCATGGAGAACACAATCCAAACATTCCCAACAGATGGCCATACAGCCTCTTGATAATAATAATACTAATAACAATATCATGGAATCCTAATGTTTGCAGACACCCCTAAGAATCATCCAGTACAACCTCCTTCTACCATGCACGACCACACAATCTAAACACTCCTGACAGATAGCCATCCAATATCTCCACAATCTCCACCATAAAAATTATGAGACAATCCTACAGTCACAGAGATAGGAAAGACCCCTAAAGGCCATCCAGTCCAACCCCTTCCTGCCATGGAGAACACAATCCAAACATTCCCAACAGATGGCCATACAGCCTCTTGATAATAATAATACTAATAACAATATCACGGAATCCTCATGTTTCCAAACAACCCTAAGAATCATCCAGTACAACCTCCTTCTACCATGCAAGACCACACAATCCAAACACTCCTGACAGATGGCCATCCACCCAATATATAATAATAATGATGATAATAAAGATAATAATCATGATGATAACAGCAATAATAATAATAATAATCATCATCATAGAACTATACCATCCAATAGTTTGGAGACACCCCTAATGGCCATCCACCCCAACCCTTTCTACTATGCACCAAGACACAATATAACCATTCACAACACTTGGACAACGTATGCATACTATACAATACTACACAGCGACAAAGACCCACTCTACTCTCACCACTTTCACATTACACAAACAACCAAATACATACTAAACATAAAGACAACCATACAACGTACATTCAATACCACCACTAACTCCACAATTTCTCACCAACACCACCAGACAATGCCACAGCAACGCGTGGCCGGGCACAGCTAGTAAGTGATAGAACGAGCCTTCCTGAGTTTTACATTTCCAACATCTTTTATCATAGTTTTTATACATTAAACCTAATTTTTTTGGCGTATGTATATCTTAGCTTTTTATTCCAAATCTCTTCCCATTCTATTAATTTAATCGATCATCCAATATTTCTCGCCCATTTTATCATACAGTTTTTAATTTCCTCTGTTTCTGTTGCCCATTCTAAAAGTATGGTATAAGTTTTTGAAATTGTTTTCTTCTTGCTCATCATAATTTTGTCCCATAAATTGTCTACCACACTAAAACCTATTTTATTATCCTTATTAAACTGTTCTTTTAATTGAGCAAGTTGGAACCAAGAGGTGCCTGGAAATTTCTCTTTTATTTCTTCTTGTGATTTTAACACATATCCATCTTTCTTTTTAGTCAGAATATCCTTATATCTTGGCCAATTTATCCAACCTAATATATTTCTCTAGTCAGCTTCCAAGGGTGAAATCCACAAAGGAATCTTATTGTTATAAAAACGTATCTTATATTTTTCCCAAATTTTTATTAATGCCGATCTAATAAAATGATTTCCAAATTTTTTTTCAATTTTTCTTTTGTCATACCCAATATATGCATGCCAACCTCATCGTAAATCGATTCCCTCCAGTGCTAGTATATTTTCATTTTCCAGGGTTGCCCAGTCCTTAATCCACTGAAGCGTGCTGGCTTCAAAATATAATTGCATATTTGGTAGACCAAAACCACCTCTTTTTGTTAAGTCAGTCAAAATAGAGTATTTGATTCTTGGCTTTTTATTTCTCCAAATAAATTTACTTAACTCTTTGTTCCATTCTTTAAAGATATTGTTATTCCTAATTATCGGTAAATTTTGAAATAAATAGAGTAGTTTAGGTAATACGTTCATTTTTATAATTGCAATTCGACCTAATAATGAAATGTTTAAAAATTGCCATTGTTGCAGATCTTTCTTTATCTCTTTCCATTTTACCAAGTAAACGTCCTTCTATCTTTCTGCCTTAGCCATTCCTCAAGTGCCATAGTTTTCAGATCTTTTTAAAGTCATGCTTAAAGTAGACTCACTGAAATCAGTGGAACTTATGTTAACCATTGTGTTGTTGAAGGCTTTCATGGACCGAACTACTAGGTTGCTGTGAGTTTTCCAGTATGGCAAGTCCCATTTCTTTCAGTAGTCCTACTATAACTATGACTAATCCAATAGGTATTCAGTAGCTAATATTTAATTTTGACTACTTTGCCCTTTCTGCTATGAGATCATGTGAAAATAGATGGACAGGGTGTCACCAAATTTGAAGGTTATGTTTGGGATGATCTAGCTTGAAATATGGACTATCCAGCATACACAAAACCTACTTCCACTCTCCCCAATTATTTTTTCATTGAATTTTCATCAGATTTGGAGTTCACGGAGTATAGGTTAGGTGGTATACACGAAATTCATTGTGAGGGGATCCTGAGAGGCACCTCAATTATTTTTGCATTCCAACAGAAGTGTGTGGCATATTATTGGAATGGTTTTGATGATATTTTTCAATCTTACCCTAATTATATACCAAATTGATTGAAATTTCTGTCTGCTTGTTACAACATCACAAGCAAATGGTTGGAGAGATAGTCACCAAATTGGGAAAGATGGATGCTTGGGATGGACTGATTTAACATATACACTACGTGGTGCATATGACATTCACCTTAGGTGTCCTGCAAAAGAACCCAATTATTTTTTTCATTAATAAAGAATAGTGTGTTTGGCAGACAGTGAGGAGAACCTGGTTCTCTCAAGGGAAGCTGGAGCTGATAAACCACATGGGGAATGTTTGAACACTCAAAAAAGGAGGCAATCATCCACCAGAGGAATTGAAACCGAACAATCATTACGAGTGCCTAATTATTGGTATTACAGTTAGTAAAAAAAAAAAAGAACTGTATATAAGCTTGTCGAAGACTCATATTGGAAAAACCTAACCCAATGTAAGAACAGAATCATTTCTCAAAATGAGGTCAAAATAAAAAAGCAAGGGGGGGGGGGGCGGACGGACCTCTAAGACACAAAATTTGAAAAATTAAAACTAAGGTTAAGGTAAAATTTTTCCCTGACATTAAGTCTAGTCGTATCCAACTCTGGATTCTCTCAATTTCTAAGCCGAAGAGCTGGCGTTATTCGCAGATGCCTCCAAGGCCATGTGGCATCTACACACATTTGCATATTTTTGAAGTGCTAGATTGGCAGAAGCTGGGGTTAACAGAAGAAGCTCACCCTGCTCCCCGGATTCAAACCACTGATCTTTTGGTCAGCACATTTGCGAAGAGCTAAGAGCGACTAAGGTTCCTTCAGGCAGGGGGGAATCTTTTTATCCCACCGCTGCCACTAATTTGCGAAGATGCAACCACCAAAGACTCAGAGAGGAGACCTTTTTAAATTTTTCTTTCTTTCTTCTTCTTATTCACTTTAGATGGTAACGCAACTTGATTTATAATATATGCGACAGAGGCTTAGATGTTGGAGGAACAATAACAAGTTTATTCAGGCACAGAGTTTATGTTGTTTCTCACTTAGAGGCACTTTTATTAACAGTTACAATACTAGAATGAGGTAAGACAAACTCCCTAAAGTGTCATTTCTTTTACTTAAAGTAGTTAGAACTGCTTCCTCTGCTACTTTTAAACCACAGTCACCCTGTGATATACGATCACAGATTCTCTGTTCCTTACCAGGACACATACTACATTAAATAGGTCACCAAACTTATTTTAAACCGACTCAAAAATGAACAATTGAGTCTCCTTGATCCCCTCAACCTAGGATCAATCTTCCTTGTGCCTCATCAGAGCACAGACTGAATCTCTTTTTTAAACTCTGCACTTTTTCAACAAAATGGCAGTTGGCTCCGCCTACTTCTCCATGGCAACCAGCCTCTGAGTGCTGAGATGCAATAACTGTAATACTTACCCTTTTAAAACACAAACACACAATTAAACATAACATCTGTAAACCAAAAATTCATACTTCATTACAACATTCAGCAGCTCAGTGGTTTAACCCACTGCACCACCGCGGGCTCCAAAAATTAAATTAACATAAGAAAAAAGAGGAGTACAAGAAGGGTTCCTTTCCCAGAGTTTATCTACTTTTGAGATAAAATACACATTTCGCTACCTTTTGTTTTACTGTCTTAGGAAAAAATACAAGTATACCTAAGTTAATGAAGTAAATGTGTTCCTGGGCATTACATTCCCTTTAATGTCATTTTTACAGATAGAAACAACATGGGAAGAATAGGGATAGTTTCCACACCTCAAAAAATAGAAGCCATTCAACATATTTCAGCAAACCTTTTATTCAAAACTAAGATGTACATATCAAATGATATATCCATGTCAGGTGAGCCTTGCACAAGTAAACCAACTCTTTTGGAATATATACAACGAATCACTGTTCTTTTAATAACTTCCACTTTTCTCATCATTTTGATAACAAAACATAGATTTAACTTTTTTTCAATATGCTATTGAGGTCAAGGATGAGAAATGTAAACTGCTGGAGCCGTGGTGAGAAGATCTGCGGTAAAAAAAGGCCATGACTTGCGGGAAGCAGAAGGGAAGAAGGTCAGCTTCTCCCTTCCCATTTCTCCAGCCATCCTTCTTGGTTCTTTTTTAAAATTATTATTTATTATATTTATTTATACCCCCACTTTATCTCTACCGAAGGAGACTCAAAGCGGCTTAACATAAAAGCATTAGCATACAATTTTAAATATACAAATATGCAAACATTAAAACAAAATTAAATAACAACAGTATTAATCACAGTTAAAATATATTTATTTGTTTATTGACAGTATTTATATTCTGCCCTTCTCACCCCGAAGGCGACTCAGGGCGGATCACAATGTACATATACATGGCAAACATTCAATGCCATTAAAAGAACAACACACAGACAGACACAGAGACTATTTAACTTTCCAGCTTCTGGCTTCATGAGAGTATGCTCGATTCTGGCCACAGGAGGAGCTGCTGCTTCATCATCCACTGTGACAATGACTTCTTTTTGATGGAGTACTTCCTCATCCAGCACTCATGCTGCTGGACTTTTTTATGGTGTTATGTAAATTAGAGGAGCCCCGGTGTAAAGGTGCGTTAAAGCACTGAGCTGCAGACCAAAAGGTCCCAGGTTCAAGCCCCAGGAGCGGCATGAGCGGCCGCTGTTAGCTCCAGCTCCTGCCAACCTAGCAGTTCGAAAACATGCCAGTGTGAGTAGATCAATAGGTACCGCTCTGGCGGGAAGGTAACGGTGCTCCATGCAGTCATGCTGGCCACATGACCTTGGAGGTGTCTACGGACAATGCTGGCTCTTCCGCTTAGAAATGGAGATGAGCACCAACCCCCAGAGTCAGACATGACTGGACTTAACGTCAGGGGAAACATTTAAATTAGTTAAATTAGTCTCCCCACATAAGCGGTCCCTAAATTTTTCTACTTGACAGATGCAACTGTCTTTCGGGTTGCTCAGGTAAACAACGAGCTGGGGCTATTTAACAGTCGGGCACTCAATCCGACTCAGGCTTTGAACTCACAACCTCTCGGTCAGTAGTGATTTATTTGCAGTAGGCTACTAACCAGCTGCGCCACAGCCCGTTAAATGTTAAAAACCACAGCACTCCTTTGCTTGATCTTAAAAACCTTCATCTTTAAAAGCCTGTCTGAATAAAAAGGTTTTAGCCTGCCGCCAGAAGGACAACAGTGAGGGGGCCATTCTGGCTTCCTTGGGCAGGAAGTTCCAGAGTTGAGGAGCAGCCACTGAGAAGGTTGTTGGTCTTGTTCCCACCAACCGAGCTTGAGATGGAGGTGGGACTGAAAGAAGGGCCTCTCCTGAAGATCTCAGGGCACTGGAAGGTTGGGGTTGAAGTCAGCCAAATAGCCTGGACCTGAATCTTCTCCTCTCTGTGACTGGAGTCTCAACATAAACTCTGATTGAAGGGGAGAAAGTCCAGAGGGACAAGGGTTCAGGAGAAGGAAGAGAAGGATGGAGTGAAAAGGCTCTCCCTCACCCCATTTTTCCAGCTAACCATTTGAGCATCAGTTGAACAGCAGAAGAAGGAGGCAGGTGGAGAAGGAGGAGGAATCCACCAAGGGCTTGCTTTCCAGCTTCCCTCTTGGACTTCTCCTTACTACGACTGCCCTTGTGCTTTGGGGAGAAGGCCAGAGATTGAAGAGTCAATGGCAAATTAGCGAATAATCAAAACCATGGATAACAAATCCATGAATGTGGAGTGCTGACTATATTATTCCTACTACTGCAGACCCCCATAGCACCTGGGAAACACTCCAATCCCCATGAAAATCCCCCTAATATATTTGCTATTTTTCAAAACCAACCCATTGTTGGTTTCAGTACAACTCACTAACGTGACTCTTCTCTGAAACATTGTTTTTCTTTTATCTCCATTTTCTATGATGCCATATAATTATAGGAGGAACAATGACATATGACAAAATATGACATTTGTATTCCCTGTCATTACTGGTCACTCATAGGGACATCAGTTCATATTTTGTCACATGTCACCGTTCTGCCTAATTATATGGTGTCATGAAAACCATAGATAAACAATTTTCTCTGAAAATTGTGGAAACCACCTAGAAACTCATAGATGGTTAAACTTTCCTTATAATAATGTATGCCAGCCTATGGAAATATATTTAATTTATATGGTGATTACGGAGTGGTTATGCCCAATTCTCTTGAAGATGCTCAAGATTGTGCAGAAGCTCTTCTGGTGCTCAGCCTCTGTTAAGGTTCAACCCCTGGATGGCTCTCATAGAAGGAGGTGGAAGAGGCATAAAATCAAGAGTGGATTTTGTGCACCCATAGCAAAATAGTGACCTATTCTTCCAATGGTATATATGGAATTATCTCATTTTCTCTTCACTTCTCTGAGGGTCGCTGATTAATTAAAAACTAACCAGTCAATACTATGGTTGAACAGGCCCTTCGACCTCGGGAAACCTAACTAAAATCCAGCCCTCTGTCAAATAGATCAAACAATAGGGCTGAATCATTTCTCCGCAACAAACTTTGACTTAGGGTGCACCTACACTATAGAATTAATGCAGTTCAACACCACTTTAATTGCCATGGTTCTATGGAATTTGTAGTTTGGTGAGGCACCAATACTCTGGCATTGAAGAGTAAAACTACAATTTGCACAATTCCAAAACATTGAGGTATCATTTAAAAGTATATCAAACTGCATTAATTTTACAGTGTACATGCACCCTTGGTCACACATATATAAAAGAAACTTTAGCTAGTCTTGGGTATCTATATTTATAGTTCTATAAGTTTGCATTTGCTTACCCTTTATGGTTTTAGTGTTTCCTGAGATTGCTTCTCCGCCTCTATTTTTGATCGCCCTTATACCTCCTAGGAGCTCTATTCAGAGTTCTACACAATTTTACCCTCTGAATGTTTAGTTATTATTATTGTTCTGGTTTTAATTCTGTTGATGTGTTTTTATTATTTTGTGTAGTTATAATGTTTTTAATTGTGTTGTTGAGCTTGTCCCCGTGTGAGCCGCCCCAAGTCCCTTCTGGGAGATGGAGGCGGGATACAAAAATAAAGTTATTATTTTTATTTTATTTTATGACACAGCAAACAAGATAGATATGCTGGATTTCGTTTTACAAAATCACAAGTCGAACACTTCCCAAGTGTCTAGGACTGTGTGATGTATTTTCGGATGATGTGCGACAGATCCCAGCAGGGTGGCCTTTTGCAGTTGGCAGATCGTAATTTTGTCAATGTATATTGTTTCCAAATGCCGGCTGAGATCTTTTGGCACGGCACCCAATGTGCTCATCACCTGCACTGGTTTCTGCCGGAGTCTTTGAAGCTCAGTCTTGAGGTCCTGATAGTGGCTGAGTTTTTACTGTTGTTTTTCGTCAATGTGACTGTCACCTGGGATGGCGACATCAATGATCCAAACCTTTTTCTTTTCCACAACTGTGATATCTGGTGTGTTGTGTTCCAGAACTTTGTCAGTCTGGATTTGGAAGTCCCACAGTATCTTTGCGTGCTCATTTTCCAATACTTTTGCAGGTTTGTGATCCCACCAGTTCTTTACTGCTGGGAGGTGGTACTTGAGGCATAAGTTCCAATGAATCATTTGGGCCACATAGTTGTGCCTCTGTTTGTAGTCTGTCTGTGCGATTTTCTTACAGCAGCTGAGGATATGGTCAATGGTTTCGTCGGTTTCCTTGCACAGTCTGCATTTTGGGTCATCAGCTGATTTTTTGATACTGTGGGACTTCCAAATCCAGACTGACAAAGTTCTGGAACACAACACACCAGACATCACAGTTGTGGAAAGGAAAAAGGTTTGGATCATTGATGTCGCCATCCCAGGTGACAGTCGCATTGACAAAAAACAACAGGAAAAACTCAGCCGCTATCAGGACCTCAAGATTGAACTTCAAAGACTCTGGCAGAAACCAGTGCAGGCGGTCCCGGTGGTGATGGGTACACTGGGTGCCATGCCAAAAGATCTCAGCCAGCATTTGGAAACAATAGACATTGACAAAATTACAATCTGACAACTGCAAAAGGCCACCCTACCTGGATCTGCGCACATCATTCGAAAATGCATCACACAGTCCTAGACACTTGGGAAGTGTTCAACTTGTGATTTTGTGATACGAAATTCAGCATATCTATCTTGTTTGCTGTGTCATAATAAAATATTAATAATAAATTTTATTTCTAAACTGCCCTCTCTCCCTGAAGGGACTTAGGGTGGCTTCCAAGTACAAAGGAAATATTCAATGCCATATAGAATCATAAAAACAAAGGCAGACAAGATGGTTCTGTATTGTCTCCAGTATCAGATACAACATACTGCTAAGTCCAAGTTGTTTTTATGTGGATGGGCAAGCACTATTATTCTGCAGTTAGTTTCTCATAGGTAACTCTGTGAAGAGAATGCTGATTAGGTCTAAAACCTCAATAAAGATAACATACAATGGAAATACTACAGATCACAGGCTGCTGATTTTATAGAATCAGTTTGTATGTGCCCCAACTAAATACAGTGTAAAATACAAAACCAATTAATAGCTACAAATTAAATTATGAAGTTTTCATTAGCTTCACCATCATAAACCATAACTCTACAGTGTATTACTTAGCTGTTTCAGTTAGTGGGATGCTGTATCAGCTCTGGACTTCAAATCGCTCCAAGTGTAATTATTTCTAATATATAACAAGCATACTTGGGTTAAAATATGCCAAAGTGGGTTATGGAAGATAAAGCATAAGGGGCACTCAACCAAGTTTAATCCTAGGCAATTAACCACAGCGTATTTACCCATTGTTAACACAGAAAATGATATTATTTTACTCTTTGTCAGTAAACCCACACTTCTGCTTTGTATCCAGCCCCGTCCTCCTTCCCATAAATGTAAGGACACAGTGATTTTTCTCCAATAAAAGACTGTCCCCATGCTTAATAAAATCAATGACAGAGACTTACGTAGGCGTTATTATCCATCATGTTGTGCACTGCTATATTTTCTGTTTCACTGGTGTGTTGGCTTTGAAAAGACTTCAAAAAGGAAATCTGGTATAGATAGGTGTGCATACACACTATGGCCATGGGAGAAAAAGATAATAACATTTTTGATCTTTTTTGCAGGGTGTTTGGTGGGGACTGTGTTTCTCAAAGGTCTCCTGTTTCCCATTAGCCTCCTACAGTTGTCCACCACTGCTTCATGGCCTGGTCAGCATATCTCCAATATCTGCAAGTTGTCCAAGATAACATTTTGTAATTCACTTCTGCCTTTGGTTTCTGCACATTGTATAGCACAGGTGAATGACTTTTCAGATGTGAAAGGTATTCAAGGGTGTTATGTTTGGAGGTAACATTTTTTTCAGGAGGTATTACTGGGAAAAATGTAACAACACCAGAAACGTTCACTTTTAATTTTTAAATTATTATACAGCAATTCACAGTTAATCAATTTATTGTTAGTTCATGAAATATTACAAAATGCATTCAATTCTTTATTTCTTCTGCTTTTTAAAAAATCACTCCCAAACTCACTTAGATTAAATGTAAAGGTTTCCCCTGATGTTAAGTCCAGTTATGTCTGACTCTGGGGGTTGGTGCTTATCTCCATTTCTAAGCCGAAGGGCCAGCGTTGTCCATAGACATCTCCAAGGTCATGTGTCCGGCATGACTGCCTGGAGCGGCATTACCTTCCCACCGG
Source organism: Anolis carolinensis (assembly GCF_035594765.1). Lineage (NCBI taxonomy): Eukaryota > Metazoa > Chordata > Lepidosauria > Squamata > Anolidae > Anolis > Anolis carolinensis. The sequence continues at coordinate 66,770,530 of NC_085846.1, forward strand.
AGCGGTACCTATTGATCTACTCACATTTTCATGTTTTTGAACTGCTAGGTTGGCAGAAGCTGGGTCTAACTATGGGAGCTCACCCGTCCCACAGATTCGAACCACCAACCTTCTGGTCAGCAATTTCTGCAGCTTAGCGGTTTAACTCCTGCACCACTGCAGCCCCGACTCAGATTACATATTATAATAAAATTGCTCAGAATTATAAAAATTTAAGTTACCATGGTTATTTAAAATCCATTAAAGATATCATATCATATATCATTATTATTTTGTATATTGACCTTTTATGACTGTTTTTATCCATGTTGATGTTTTATTGTTGGGTGATTTGTTTATTGCTTTTGTTTTGATTTTGTGCTGTTGTGTCCGGGCATAGCCCCATGTAAGCCGCCCCGAGTCCCTTCAGGGAGATGGGGCGGGGTATAAGAATAAAGTTATTATTATTATTATTATTATTATTATTATTATTATTATTATTATTATTATATTCTGTGGTGCCATTACTTACTATGTAGCGCCATAGCTACAGTCAGCCTCCACATTCACTAAAATTAGGGGAACAGGGACCCTGCAAAAGTGAAAAAATGCAAATGATAATGTTAATTTTTTACCTTTAAAAATACTTTTCTAAGAATCTCTAGTTTTTCAAAACCACAGAATTGTACTTTCGGCGTGATTCCATGGTCAGTTTCCTGCTAATGTTGACCATCGAGTTGTATCGAAGGACCTTGAGAGTACACTTTAATCAAATCCATGAATAATCATCAAATCTGCAAAAATCATGTTTGCAGGCCTCTTTGGGAGTGCTAAAGGAATGTGAGATGTGGGGAGCCACTGCGATCAGGGATAGATTACATCCCAAGGAATATTACCCATGAAGAATTTGCCACTTGAAATGTGTATTTCCTCAAAAATGTGTCTCAGCAGAACACTGAATATTTCCCACGAGGCCCACAATGTTCATTTCAAAAGATGTCACTACATTTTGTGCCAGTTCTGCTGAAGAGGATTCTCCCAGATGCGTCATTTTTTAAAGAAAAAAACAAAACCCAATTACACCTTGCAGAAGTGAGCCAGCTTTTTACAAGTTGATTAATGTTGAGGCATTTGACAGCTGAAGGAAATTCCATAGGAAACATGAAAAGATTAACATTAAAAAAACCCAGCCATATCACATCCAGTGTCTTGCTAATTCACAGCTATATTATCTTGTTATTTTTCAGAATAAAAGATGCCGGAGTTAGATCCGGACTTGTGCAACTGGGACAATACAAGGTTGTTTAGACTGTGACAAGATGGTCTGGCCTATTGTTTACATATGTGGCCACAATATATGTGCCATAGGTCCAACCTCCTTTCCCCACTGTTTTAGGCTTCTATAGAAATTGGTTTATCTAGTTCAGTGGTTCCCAACCTGTGGTCCATGGACCACCAGTGGTCCCCAAGAACTAAAATATGTTCCATGGCCTCACCATTACTACACGGTTGGAACTAGAGTGACTGGTTTCATGAAACCCTCTTATAGTGCCAAGGCAATGGGGATGTTGGGCGGGAGAGGCTAACTACCCACAAAAGGCACGACAACAAACCTCCTGACTGCAGCTTTTCCTCCTCCCTCTCTCCCCCTGAACAAAGCTGTTGCATGTGGCGCCTAGAATCGGGGCTGGTGAGGTGTCATCATTTCTAGGCCTGTTCCTGGGGTTATTTGGGGTGCTGATTCAGAAAATTGCATTGGATAGACCACATCAGCTCTAGATTATTAAATATGGATTTCTGTGGGTGAGCTGATGATGACTTCTGGATGGCATATGTTCTGTATCAGAAACTAGAGCTGATGTGGTCTATCCAATGTAATTTTCTGAATCAGCACCCCAGATAATCAAACTGAATATAAAGTTGATTAAAAACTGATTTGTAACCCTTTTGCTACTAATGTTGGAGAGTGGTCTCTGGTCAAAGTGGTCCCTGGCCAAGTGGCCCCTGGTCAAAGTGGTCCTTGATTAAAGTGGTCCCTGGTCAAAATGGTCCCTAGTCAAAGTGGTCCTCAGTCAAAGTGGTCCCCAGTCAAGTGGTCCCTGGTCAAAGTGGTCCCCGGTCAAAGTGGTCCTCAGTCAAAGTGGTCCCTGGTCAAGTGGCCCCTGGTCAAAGTGGTCCCCAGTCAAAGTGATCCCTGGTCAAAGTGGTCCCTGGTCAAAGTGGTCCTCAGTCAAAGTGGTCCCTGGTCAAAGTCGTTCCTGGTCAAGTGGTCCCTGGTCAAGTGGTCTCTGGTCAATGTGGTTCCTGGTCAAAGTGGTCCCTGGTCAAAATGGTCCTGGGTCAAAAAAAAGTTGGGAACCACTGATCTAGTTCAATACTGGTAGCATTGACTGGTAGCAGGCCTCCAGGGATTTAATATAGTCTTTCTCAGGGTGCATCTATATAGTAGAATGAATTCTAATGCAGTTTAACATAACCTTAACTGCCATGGCTCAATGCTATGGAATCATGGGTGCTGTAATTTGATGAAACTCCATTACCAAAGACTGTGTGAAACTACACTTCTCCTGATTCCATAGCATTGAGCCATGGCAATTGAAGTGGTGTCAAACTGCATTAGTTCGACAGTGTACATGCACCTGGGGAGCTCAAGGGTTGTCTCAGAGACCTTTGCATTCAAAGCATGTGCTCTACAACTAAGCAAAAGTTTTAGGACTGATTCTCAAATGTCTATAGTTCAATGTGTTTGGCTCAAGGGATTTTACTGCAGGTAGAGGACTTGCATTTTGGTAGCCATTGCCGTTTAGAAGGCATATAAGTGTAACAATAGTTCCACATTTTCACTGAGTGCCTGCTGCGAGAGGACTGAATGATGAAGATACACTGCAATTTAATTTCATTCCCAGCAGGTAATAGTAGGGAAAACTCTTCCACTTAGAAGCCTGCCATCAAGACCATGAGCATAAATTATATCAAGAGAAGGTATTCTTAAGGGAGTTAAAGATCTTAATTGGTTTGCTTGCATGCAACTTAAAGACAGATTTAATCAAGATAAGAGAAATGCAGCCACAGAGGTTAAAGAAAATGAGTTTTGTTCTGTAATGACAATGACCATGTAATTAAATTATGGCTTTTGAAACTAGAGGCAGAATATGATCCTATAAAATATTACATGATAAACATGGCTTACAATTTGAGTCACAAAATGCATATGAATATAAGGGTGGATATGTGGCCCATATTTGTAAGAAAACCTGCATAGCTATGTAGAGATATGTGGAAGACTTATAAGAAGGTGAAAAGTTAACTGATGTAAGATTAATATGCTAATAATTTTTTTTGAAAGGTAGATGTTGCCTGTTGCCTAAAAAACCCCCCTATAAAAATCCCTATGAAATTCATGGGATCACCAGAAGTTGAAAAGTGACTCGAAAGCACATACACACGTACAATAAAGGCTATGATAGCTGACTTCTGAATTTTGCCTCCCATCCATAGTGGTAACTGTACAAACACAAGAGACGTACAGATTGGCAAATCTTTGAGGAAAAAAACATAATGAGACACATGAGTCCAATTGTCTGGAGACCTCATCAGACAGGTCTGTTTTCAGCGGTATATGCTGGTTCCTCTGCAGTTTTGCGACAGAGTCTGCCAGCTCCCATCTCATAATGTAGAACTACTTCCGGCAGGGCTCTGTCACAAAACTGCAGAGGAACTGACATATGCTGTAGTGGCAGCAACACAGGAGGCTTCCCGTGTTGTATTGGGATCAATGGGGGGAAGCCATGCAGCTGTCACTTCTCCCCATGGGATGAGATAGGGGAGAAGCCATGCAATGTGGGGCATGGGGCAATGGGTTCCTCCTGCCTGGGACCGTGGAATTCGTCACATTCCATGGCAATTCCAGCAGCACATATGATGAGGCCGTTGGTGCTCAGCAACTAATGTTTCTTAATGACCATAGACATGCCTAGATTTGTGATCACTTCAATACAGCCACTTTGGATGGTTAGCCAGAACCAAGTGCTCCCATTAAAATCTATGCGAAGAGAAAGTTGATGCAATAATTGCCTTCTTCTCTCAAAAAGTTCAGCTCCTCTCAAAGTGCCATCCATTGGCCATCGGTGATTCCCATGCCAGTTGCACAGTGCATTCACTCCATGGTTTTAGGCAACAGGAACTAACAGAGTGCTGAAACTACTTGGTTTTAGGCAACAGGAACTAACAGAGTGCTGAAACTACTTTCAGCACCTTGGACAAGTCCTTTAAATGTAGTTGGTTAGTTACTGATGCCAACAACAACAAAACAACACATAGTACTTCCTGAAGACTACAGCATGTCTTCACTTCTGCCCACGGGTGGGAACCTGATCCAATGGACAATTGCAAATCCCGGAAAGATAATGGCCCTTATTAGCTATCTCTGCCTATTGTCTGTTGACATCTTGGTTCAATGAGGTGTACAGATACAAAACAGGGAAATGAGTAGGGTAGAATAGCTTTTACCAGTATATTTCCACTCGTTCATATGGAGGGTAGCAGGAAGTGAAGGAGAAGCATCTGGCAGACGTTTAACGATTTCAATAAATGGGAAGCAATGTAACTTTTGCCCACTGTAATGGTGGCATGTATTTAATTCTGGGGGCAGTCTTAGTTCAGTGGTACAGTGCATGCATTGCATGCAAAGGATTACATGTTCAACCCCAGTATCTCCAAGTAAGGCTATGGAATTGACTACCGGAAAGCTGTTATTCATTTGTATAAACAGTACTGAGCTAGATAATCAGTTCAGTATGTCAGAGGGTTGATCAGCTGCGAACCGCCCTGATTTATTGGTGAGCCAGGCCTCTCACCAATCCATCCTCCGTCAGACTGCTCAAGCATCCGGCTTAGCAGCATCGACAAATGACACCACAGTTGTAATTCAGCTGATCGCAGCGGTTCTTAGGCTTTATTTATTTATTTGCAGTATTTATATTCCGCCCTTCTCACCCCAAAGGGGATTCAGGGCGGATCACATTACACATATAAAGCTAACATTCAATGCCTTAACATAGAACAAAGACAGAGACAAACATAGGCTCCAAGCTGGCCTCGAACTCATGACCTCTTGGTCAGAGTGATTTGTTGCAGCTGGCTGCAGCTGGCTGCTCACCAGCCTGCGCCACAGCCCTGGCGCTTTATTAGGCTTTATTATATATAATCTATATACAATTACAAAGTCCATCTCTCATAGGACTCATGCTTTCCTAAGCAAGTCAAAGCATTACCTTTCTCTTTGCCGATTGTCAGCGAAGCACTTCAGCCAGCAACTCCCACATTCCAGAGCAGAATGACGAACGTCCTGTCCGCCCTCTGAGACCGGAAGGCTTGACCTATTGACTAGGCAGACTATCATTCAAGCTGGCCTGCCATTAACCCGTGTGTTGCTGGAAAATATGCTGGAATACACAGTTGCAAAACTCCCAACAGCAAAACACTTGATTCAACATTTCACCCATACACCAAAATACACCAACACAGTATAAGTCAGTTTCCTATGTTACTTCATGCCTGTAAAATATTCATATTGGTTTTTTAAATTGTTTTATAGATTGTTGTTTTATTATGGTGACTTGACATGAAGGGGTTTCTTCTGTAAGCTGCATAGAGAAAAGCTATTGGATAAAACTGAGATACTACGAAAACAAGAAAACAAATCATAAATATGTTACTACAGATGGCCTGCTGGCAGGATGCTAAGAGTATCGATTTCAAAGGTGCTAGAAATTGGGAAGTCTGCTTGATCAGGAACATATGGTATTGCAGTTTTAGAGGAAAGAAAGCAAAACAGAGAAAAATTTCAAAGTACAAATTGTACATAACATGGGCTGACTTATATGAATGTCACTTCCTTTCTTTCTTTAGAACTTATGATTTTGAAGACACATCCCTTCAAATGGCTCCTTTCTTGATATAGGAGAACACAGGGGTAGAGTCCAAAATCAGGGTCTAACCCAGAATGGTTTCCATATATGAAAGTGATCACAATATTCATATTTTCCCTGTGGAACAATTATAATGGATTCAATTTTCAACCTGTTGCCAAAAATCACATTTTTGGCTGAAAATTGACCAGAAATGTGTTAATGTGAGATTTGTGTATTGACAGTGTTTAAATGCAATTTGTGCCATGCTTGTATTGCAACTGATTGCATCATCCAGAATGTACCATAGTCTGGAAAGCGTTAATTGCCAAGAAGCTATGATGACCTTGATGTGTGGCTGGAACTAAGGAGTATCCAGACACAAGTGTTTGTGCATAACGATTGCATCAGTTCAGTTCAGTTCAGTTGAGGTCTGTCTGCCTAGAGTTCGAATTAAGTTCTGTTGGAGAACAGAACAGTCCTGTGTTCATCTGTCATCTGCAAGTCTGTTTGTGTTGATTACTGCTGCATACAGTAAAACTTTGTAAATAGTTTTACCAATGTCTCTGAGTGTATCTTCGTTCTGCCTTGCATTGAGGTGTGCAAAATGGGAAATCAACACTGTTTAATGCGCTTTTCAGGGACCATTATGTGTCTATGGTTCTATGATAACACTCACAGGGAGCATGTGGGAATTAGGTGGGGTTTGGGAGCTTGGGAGCTGCAAAGGGAGGTGCATGTAATGTAGGAGCTACACTATTTCCACCTGCAACCTATAGCTACAAACAATTGTGTAGAAAAAAAGTACTGACGCAACACCTCAAACAATGTAGTCCCATATATGGGGTGATGAACAAGATATTGCAGATTTTTTTTGTCTGACAGTTTCCACTGGTTCCCATCCATAAAGAACTTATTTTACAAATTAATGGGGTGGTTAAAATTAATATAGTGGTTAACACGGGGAAAGTCCTGTTTTGCCAAGTGATGAGGCCTTGGAGGTGACAGCATTTCTCAAAGAGGAACATAACCTCTGCCAGGTTCTACCAGGCTGAAGATCACCCTTGCTGAGCATAATGACACCAGTTTCCAAAATGTCCACCACCAAGTGGCAAATTGCTTATGGAATTATTTCAGTCTGTTTCAGTGGAGGAACTTGTCCAGTGATGAAATCCCAGATCTTGAAGGTACATGGGGGGGGGGGGATAGAATGTAACACTTTAAACCACTCTTGATAATGTTTATTAATAACAATCTATATCTATATCCATAATAAAAGCAAAAACCCATAAGTGTGTATGTGGCACGGGTGTCCACTCACACAGACAGCCTCCAACCTCCACAAACAGGCTATAGCTTCCACTTCTGCAAAGCCAGCAAGTCACTCTTTTCCACTGACATTGCGGTTACAGCGAGCACCATGAACATGTAGACCAACCCCTGCCAATGTCCTCCCCAAACACTACGGTCCACCACCCAAGGAACGCTTTTGTTTGGGGACCATTTCATCCTAGATTTTGCATTGTCTTCCACCACAGGCAGGCATCCCAGGGTTCTCCATTGGTGTGGAATTTGCATGACCCCGCCTACTGCCCTTCTCTTTCAAATCTGTCTGCTGAACAAACACAGCAGAGGAGGAGTTTGGGGGATTGACTCCACATGATAGAAGTTGTAGTTTACCCTGCATCAAGTCAGAGCACTGTGATTCCTACTGGGGAATGTAGAGGAGTTGTAGTTCGCCTGCACCCAGAATGCTATGAATCCAAACAATGATGGGTCAGGACCAAACTTGCCATACATACCCGATATGCCCAGATCTAAATACTGGTGGATTTGGAGGGGAATTGGTCTGGACATTTGGGAATAGTTGGTACTGGGATTTATAGTTCACCTGCAATGAATGAGCGCGGGGAAATAGGACAGTATACAAATAAAGATGATGATGATGTGTAGTTAAGAGTACGTGTAGTTAAGAGTATACTATGCATTTTAGAAGTTCCAAGAAAATCCAAGTTCTGTTAAATAATGTGCTGTAGCAGATACCAGCGTATTCCAGATCCAGGACGAAATTGCTTTGCACATTGTGAAGCACATTGAAGACACCCGACAGTGCTGAAGCGCAGTCATGAATCTAGAAATGGGAGCTGCTGAAAAATGCCCCAGAGACACAGCAGGGGGCTAATATTCCCAGTAAGGGATAATTAATTATCTCCACTATTTACTGTCACTTTGCCCTTTTTTCACTCCTTAGGCCTCTAGTGCACTGGTGCGCATCTCTCCTGAAAATGAAAAAAACAAACAAAACAAAAACAAAAACAACCCGTGAAATGCTTTGAGGTCAGTTTCCATATTCAATGTAATCACCTTCCTGGTCTCAAATGGGTTTCAGGCATGGTAATCTGATCATCACCCACACAGTGAAACTGGATTCTCCCAAAACAGTTCTAAACTAGATTATAGTGTTAGCATACAAGTGCCCTCACTCAGCAAAGATGCATTTTAATTCTGTGGGTCATTCATGTCATGTTGATTATTAGATCAATTTAAAAGCTATTCTATGGGTACATTGGTGGTTTTTTTAAAAGAGTTAGGTATAATCCTTACATGATTTTGCCACCCAAATAAGAAAGTTTGGTAATAGTGTTGTGTCTGAGAACAAGAACAAGAACTGTGGATAATTGTAGTGATAATTCAATGACAACAGGAATCCCCTGAACACTATATGCCGAAGACACCTATTGAAACAATTCATCACATCATTCTGAGGAAGAAGTGATAGTTGTTTTAAAATCCCATGTTCACCCCAAAAGCCCATTTCAGATTTAAAAGGGCAAGGGAGATTGACAGGAAACAAATATAAATACACGGAGTAGCAAAAAGAGGTCTAATTGAACAGTTATATTATGCAGTTTTCTTCCTGATCCTGTTTATACTTGGAAATAAGGTCCAGCAGTTTCAAATTAAACTTATTCCTTTGGAAGTGTGTGTAAGCCGACATCAATTAACCACCTACAATTACTAATCAAAGTATGTTGGGCTCTCTTTGCAGACGTCAACCTTGTAGTCATCTCTTGGCTTGAGGGGAAACTGTTTCTGCATTACAGATCTCATGTATAAAAATGACCTGATTTGGAAATGTATACTGTTAGACATGTTTCTATTAAAGAGTGGCATCAAGTTATTTAAAATTGTGGCAGCTGCTTCCCAGGAATGATTAATTATCCTTCCCCATCTGTGTGCCAATTAATGTTCATTTCTGTTATTTTGCACCTCAATCAGTTACGAAGCTATATCTGGAATTGACAAGATTGAAGTTGTTGTGTTATCATCAGGATCCAGGAGTGTAGCTAACAAGAGAATATTGTCCCCCAATAAGAATTCTGCCCCCAGATTTTTGGTAATACAGCAACTTAAAAATTCAATTGAGCATTTGGAAATACAGTTTGGGAATCCAAAGCTAAGGGACAGCTAAAGTTAACGAGGACATGCAAACACAACTCATGTAAGTGTTCTAGATGTAAACATTTTTCCACTGGCTCACTCTCTGCACTGCTAGAAATTTGAGACTGCAGGAAAATAGCTTCTGGGCATCTGAAAGCTGACCACCCCATTAACAGTCTTCCCCATCCCAAAGAGAGAGTAGCAAAACACAACCTAGTAATTTAATAAATTTCCACCACCTTGTCACAATTTAAACCTGAGGTCAGTGCAAAGAAGATCTAACTACTTCCATAAAGTGCTCAGGTAGAGAAAATGGGAGTGAGACACTAACTTTTGATCGCATGGGTTATACACATACAGGCTGAGCCTTCTTTATCCCGAATTCTAAAATCGGAAGTGCTCCAAAATTGTCTGAATGGGTGGCTGAGACAGCTACACCTTGGTAGAATAGTATGGCATTAAGCCTTTTCATAATAGTGCAAATATAGCACTATGATGCCACTTACTTAATTTCTTGGGTGATCCCTCATTGTCTGAGTATGATGGCCTTCCAAGTTCTTGGAAGACGCCTGTGCATGAAATTTTTTAATGTGTGGAGGTCGGTGCACAGTTGATCAACACAGTCTTCACAGAGTCAGGGTCCCAACTAGTGCCGTGGTTAACACGATTATGGTGGCTTCTCAATCTGTTGCAGCCTTCTTCTGCTTTCACAGCTGTTGTAACATGTACTATGTTATCTACTGCCTGATCTGCCATTGAGGACTTCAGATTATCCTCGGTCTAGAACCTCCAATGCAGCCCCCCTGGGAGTCCATGACTCCAGTGGTAATAATAATAATAATAATAATAATAATAATAATAATAATAACAACAACAACAACAACAACAACAACAACAACAACAACAATAATTCATCATTCACTGTACCCTCGGTGTTGACCGACTATATCTGCATAGAAGATCAGGTGGCAGAGGACTCTTACAAGTAAAACAAGCAGTCAAAGAAGAAGAACATGCCCTGGCAGAATATGTAAAGCAAAGTGAAGAACCTGCTTTGATTGAAGTCAAAAATCAGAAACTCCTCAAAACACAGCAGACAAAAAACCAGTACAAGAAAACCGCACTACAAAATAGAGCTGACAGCTGGCACAACAAAACATTGCATGGAAAGTTCCTTGACAAAACTGAAGGAAAAGCTAATAAGGAGAAGACCTGGCTACAGCTCACAAATGGGACCTTGAAGAAGGAGACAGAAGGCCTGATCCTTGTAGCCCAGGAGCAAGCCATCAGGACAAATGCAATTAAGGCCAAGATCAAAAAATCAGCTGATGATCCAAAATGCAGACTGTGCAAGGAAACCGATGAAACCATTGATCATATCCTCAGCTGCTGTAAGAAAATCGCACAGACTACAAACAGAGGCACAACTATGTGGCCCAAATGATTCATTGGAACTTATGCCTCAAGTACCACCTCCCAGCAGTAAAGAACTGGTGGGATCACAAACCTGCAAAAGTATTGGAAAATGAGCACACAAAGATATTGTGGGACTTCCGAATCCAGACTGACAAAGTTCTGGAACACAACACACCAGACATCACAGTTGTGGAAAGGAAAAGGTTTGGATCATTGATGTCGCCATCCCAGGTGACAGTCGCATTGACGAAAAACAACAGGAAAAACTCAGCCGCTATCAGGACCTCAAGACTGAACTTCAAAGACTCTGGCAGAAACCAGTGCAGGTGGTCCCAGTGGTGATCGGCACTGGGTGCCGTGCCAAAAGATCTCAGCCAGCATTTGGAAACAATAGACATTGACAAAATCATGATCTGCCAACTGCAAAAGGCCACCCTACTGGGATCTGTGCGCATCATCTGAAAATACATCACACAGTCCTAGACACTTGGGAAGTGTTCGACTTGTGATTTTGTGATACGAAATCCAGCATATCTATCTTGTTTGCTGTGTCATACAATAAAATAATAACTTTATTTTTGTATCCCGCCTCATCTCCCCGAAGGGACTTGGAGCGGCTCACATGGGAACCAAGCCCGGCTATGGCCACAGGTTTATTGGAACATGCAAGTCCCCTCACCACAACAATGTGGCAATCCATCGAGGAGGATGCCACTATGATGACACTAAAATAGCTCCAGCCAAATCCTATGGAAATCTGGGATTGTTAGCTTGATGAGACACTAGAGCTCTCTGCCCAAGAATTCTACATACCCCTCCCAAAATGACAAATCCCAGGATTTCATGACTGTTAAATTGGAATCATTGTGCTATATCTGTGTAGTGTGAAAGGACTTATTGTGGTGAGAACATTTGTGGAGATGGCTCTTCTTCTTGTGGAGATGGCTCTGCTTCTGCACAGTTTGCACCCACATACTGTAGATATACTTTGTTCAATCATAGGGACTTAGAGTCCTTCCACACAGCCCTATATCCCAGAATATCAATGCAGAAAATCCCACAATATCTGCTTTGAACTGGGTTATCTGAGTCCACACTCAAATAATGTGGGATTTTCTGCCTTGATATTCTGGAATAAAGGGCTGTGTGGAAGGGCCCTAACTTACCTTGATACCAATTACATACAGGAGCATAGATAATATTTGTTTTGCTGGGTTCTTCTCTTTGGCCCTGCTCAAGTACTAAATTGTTATTCTGAAAGTTAGAAAACTTAGTACAGTGGACGTTCAGTTAACCCACGTGGTTTGGTAAATGCTGGATAAATGTAGTTTCTGGTTGCTTAAGAGCTACTATTAAAATATATCTAACTAATACTATACTCCAAACTATACCATAAACTCTGTATTGACTTGATATTAATATTGAAATGCAGTAATCAAAAGCAAATAAAGACAACTTAATGTAACATTTTGAACATTAAAATGGTTAAAAACAGTGTAAATAATTTCTTTAAGTTCATTTAAGGCCCACAGACATTGAAAACATGTCTTCTATGCACATATTTGAAGTACATGTTTACATATCTGCTTGTTTTTCTGCTTCATTTAATCTGTGAGTATTCTCTTTTTGTTGGCATTTGAAGGGCCACTGCCCTGCCAGAGTTAGATTTATTGTGTTCATAAAAGAAGAATTTTAGCATGCAGGAAATGCTCTGAAGAGGCAACATTTGTATTATTTGTTGATGCCCTTAAGAAACAATCATATAGCAAGGGCCGGATAGATTTGTGTCATTTATGATACTTTTCCAAACAGTATTTGGAAAGTTTCTCTCAAAGGGAAGTTTGGATTATGTAGGTTATGGAATCATTGGAGTAAAAGGGAGTCATCAAGTACATTAATTAATAACACTCAGCTTCTGCACTGACAGCTCATATTCCTCTTTTAACAGACTCTTGTCTAGTGAGAACCAATTAATCCTGGTGGGATTTGCACGCTCTCATGTTCTTCAATGTAACGTTTCATGGTGATGTATTGCAGTGGGAGGAAGCTTGCTGGAAGGTGGAAGGAAAGCCTATCTTTTTTTTTTTTAACCAGCGGCAGCCTTCAAAGGAAAATTTCCCTAGATGGAAAACAACAGTAATAGCCCAAGGCCACACAGGGCTCGGAAAACTGCTTTGGGAATAAGTTCATTGAGTCAGGTTCGCTTATTTATTTTATAAGTAAATGAGCACAAGAGTCAGCCAGACATGTGTATACCAGTGGTGAGCATTTTGTTCTCTTTGGTGATACAATTACAAGGTACATTTTGCTGTATGTTTGTCTATCAAACAAAATAAGAAACAAAACAAAACAAACCCCACTTCCTCTTGCAATATTATTTGGTTACCCAGGATTAACTACATTTTGAACTTGTTGCTTTATTGACTGTTGTGATGGAGTCTTCGAGTAGAGATACTACTAGTTGTGTTAGAAGAGGCAGGAAAACTACTCGTGAGCAAGACTCCGATGAGGAGCAACAAAGGAAGAGAATCCGGGAAATAATAATGGAACCCACTGATGATGATACCTTTGAGGGTTTTGAAGGGTATTGTGGGGATGGGAGTCATGAGGATGGGATGTCAGACTCTGGGAGTGAGGAGATGGATTGGACAAGGGTTCAAGAGATCTGGGAGATTTTTGAGGAACCCACAAGCAGTGGTACATTTGAGGGATAGCACAGGGAAGATACAGATGGATCTTGGAGAGTTATGGGTTTGGATAGAAGGTGGACTAGCTGGAGAGATCATAGAAGGGCAGCAGCTGTAGGTGGGGCATTGGGTGATTCCAGCTTTGATGAGGATTTGCAGCAACAAGGTTCAGCTGTGGATGGGGCGTTGGCTGGCTCAGGTTCGAAGGAGGACTTGTAGATAAAAGTTTGTTGCTAATGTAACCTTGCAATCGGCAAGGTGTTTGTTGCGCGTTTTCGGGATCTCTGTTTCAGAAGACGTGTTTGGAAGACTGCTTTGGGACCTGCCGGCTTGCCTCCGTCATTTTGGCTCTTTGTGTTGAGATTGGACTGGAACTCAATGCCTGTGACTTCTTCCTAATGACGTGGATTGGAACTGTGACTTCTCCCTAACGACCCGGATTGGAACTCGATGCCTGTGACTTCTCCCTAGCGACGCAGATTGGAACTCGATGCCTGTGACTTCTCCCTAACAACGCGGACCAGATGTGACTTCTCCTTTACAACGCGCTTTGGCATCACAATAACGTTTTGGGGCACAGTGTGGCTGCTGGTCACTGTGGGTAGTTGCTGGTTGTTTTCCTGGGATTGTTAAGCTCCATCGAGTAGGTGGAGTGAGTTTCCAGCTGTTTTGGCTTAGGGTTGTATGTCTTTCGGGCTGTGTGGCCATGTTCCAGAAGCATTCTCTCCTGACATTTCGCCCACATCTATGGCAGGCATCCTCAGAGGTTGTGAGGTATGGAGAAAACTAAGCAAAGAGGTTAATATATATCTGTGGAAAGTCTAGGGTGACAGAGGTCAGTGTGAATGTTGTGTAGTTAATCACTTTAATTAGCATTGAAAAGCTTATCTGCTGTCTTCTTCCTGCCTCTGGGGCATCCTTTGTTTAGAGTCGTTAACTGCCCTTGGTTGATTCATGTCTGGAAATCCTCTGTTTTCAGAGTATTGCTTTTTATTTACTGTTCTGATTTTTGAGTTTTTTAATACTGGTAGCCAGATTTTGTTCATTTTCATGGTTTCTTCCTTTCTGTTGAAGTTGTCCACATGCTTGTGGATTTCAATGGCTTCTCTGTGTAGTCTGACATGATAGTTGTTAGAATGGTCCAGCATTTTTGTGTTCTCAAATAGTATTCTGTGTCCAGGCTGGTTCATCAAATGCTCTGCTATGGCTGATTTCTCTGGTTGAATTAGTCTGCAGTGCCTTTCATGTTCTTTGACTCTTGTTTGGGCGCTGCGTTTGGTGTTTTGGCTTAGTTTGTTTTAATCCGGATTATTTCCCAGGATAATCCAGATTATATCCCGAGTTTGGGTTTTTTGAGTTCTTTTTGGACATTGTTACTTCACACTGTAGAGAAAGTGTTTTGAGCCCTTTTGGGGTTGTTTTCTAGGTTCTTCTGTGTTGTTTTGTAATAAACTGAGTTATTTATCTGGCATCTGACTCGTAACATTGACCATTCAACTAAATCAGCTAAAACAGTTTCAATCCATCTCTTATCCCTTCTTCACCTAACAACATTACAGATATCCATATCTATGACATTAGAACAATTGACATCCCATCTTAAGATGTGACTCTGAAATCTCCAAGAATGTGATTCTGTTGTCCTGGAAACTATCATCACGATAGCTGAATTTAACCTATACAAGCCCTTCTTTATGTAACATTTTGATCATTACATCCTTCAAATGGATTTAGAATAGGCTACCAGGAAAATGCCTTTTTGGAATTTGCAGAAGGTAAATGTAGGAATAGTTGGATCACTTAAATAGGGAAGAGGTAGAGGATATTATATCACCCACTAATCATCATCTAAGGAGCCCCTGGTGGCACAATGGGTTAAAACCTTTGCTGGCAGGACTGCTGACCAAAGGTCGGTGGTTCGAATCTGGGGAATGGGGTGAGCTCCCATCTGTCAGCTCCAGCTTCCCATGAGAGAAGCCTCCCACAGGATGGTAAAACATCAGAACATCTGGGCGGTCCCTGGGCAACATCCTTGCAGATGGCCACTTCTCTCACACCAGAAGCAATTTGCAATTTATCAAGTCTCCCCTGACACGAAAATAATCATAATCTAAATTACTGGAATTTTGGCCAAGATGTACAAAGAGATTAAAAGCAGATTGGGGATTTTTTTTTTTGCTGCTCATGGTACACAACTGTTGACTTCATCATCTTCACCATATGTCTTTAATATAAAATATGAATATGCCCTTGAGAATTATTTTCATTATTTAGCAGCTACTTGTAGTAAGACCATTTTAAAGGGTAGCTGCTATATACTTTCACAGAATACTGTCTCTGAGTCTTAATTTCACGGATATTCTCTGAATCCTACCTGCATTCCCTATTGTTGCCTTGTGAGACTGTTTTCTTCCTACACTGAAATTCACAGTTTTTAAACATTTTAAACTAATTTCTGCATTTATTTGTGCAACCTGTCTAATTATTAATTTAATTACCATAAAGAAAACTCTTCTTCTGTATATTTTTTTATTATACATATTTTATCTGTTCTCAATTTAAAATATTGTTTTTTCCCATTTTATTAATCTGATATGCCTTGAAATCTTGCAAATATGTGAATGGAAAAGGTGCGCACTAATCGATAAAGGTGTGGGATCTTTGGAAGTGTGAAATCTTTGGAGGTATGAAAATTCTACTTTGATCAATTCAAACAACATTTATTTCATTGTTAATTTAGAGCAGAGGTTGACCCTCAGTAGACGGGAATTTACTGATAGGTCTAAGGGGTTTTCCAGTAGATCAGAAGGCTTTCTGTTTCCTGATTGTCTATTGACAACAATGACTAGAAATCTTTTGTGTTCTATATTAGGTTGCTAAAAAGAGCAGAGTGTGGCCTTTTATGTGGAAAAACCTGTGATTTATTTTGATCCTGGATCTGAAAGACTGATCAAGGGAGAGCCCATTGTCACACAATCCCTGGACAGCAGAGAATAATGGTAACTGGAGAACCATCTGCCTATGCCCTATTAACCAGGCACATGACTACAACATTGTCCTTTGGGACTTCTGAGGACCCTCCAAGAGACCTGCTAGGGTGACTTTGTCATTCTGCATCTGGTCATAGGATCATGAGCACATCTCTTTCAGATGTCCATGGCTCTACACTGGCCACTAGATGTCTATGAAGGGTGAGAAGCTGGAAAAAGGCAACAAGTGTTTGTTTTTGTATGAAAGAGATAATACATTCCTCCCTTCTCAACGACAAAAAAGTTCAATATATCATAGAATCATAGAGTTGGAAGAGATCTCGTGGGCCATCCAGTCCAACCTCCTGCCAAGAAGCACCCTGACAGCTGGCCATCCAGCCTTTGTTTAAAAACCTCCAAAAAAGGAGCCTCCACCACACTCCATGGCAGAGAGTCCCACTGCTGAACAGCTCTCACAGTTAGAAAGTTCTTCCTAACATTCAGGTGGAATCTCCTTTCCTGTAGTTTGAAGCCATTGTTCCACGTCCTAGTCTGCAGGGCAGCAGACTATGACTGCCCCTCACATATTTGTACATGGTTATCATGTCTCCTCTCAACCTTCTCTTCTGCAGGCTAAATATGCCCAGCTCTTTAAGCCGCTCCTCACAGGGCTTGTTCTCCAGATCTTTAATCATTTTAGTCATCCTCCTCTGGACATATTCCAGCTTGTCAACATTTCCCTTCAATTGTAGTGACCAGAATTGGACACAGTATTCCAGGTGTGGTCTGACCAAGGCCGAATAGAGGGGTAGCATGACTTCCCTGGATCTAGACACTATAGTCCTATTTATACAGACCAAAATCCTATTGGTTGTTTTAGCTGCCACATGATATTGTTGGCTCAGTCATATAACTTTGAGTAATGCCTGCTTATGTTAAAGGGATAATTGTTGTGTGCTTTCAATGCCTTTCCAACCTATGATGACTCTATGGTGACCTCATCATAGAGTTTTCATAGGTTGCAAATGTGTAACTCACCCAAGGTCACCTAGAGGGTTTCCAAGATTGAGAAGGGAATCAAATCCTGGTCCTCAGTATTATAGTCCAATACTCAAATCACTACACCACATTTGCTCCCATACCAGCCTATATTTACAATGTAATTCTATGTTTGCCTGTTTAGAAGTAAAGTCCACTGAACCCTAGAATCAGTTTCTGGAATATCTTACAAACCTTTCAACAGTCATCATCATCATCAGTACAAATTAATATTGCAATACCAGCATCTCCAATACACCTTTAAAATAATAATGCATAACTAACTGTATTCCGTAATTTTTTTAAAAACCATGCAGTTGGGTATTTGGGAGGAGAAAGTGCAGTGCTTCATAAGTTTGCAGTAGCATTGCTGAATGTTTCCTGTATGTTAAAATATTTTTCCAATTTGGTTGTCCAGTACTCTGACCTCTACTTGTCCTCCTCTCAAGACTGAGAATTTGTTTCATCACATTGGTTATAAGTGGCAGATTCATTGCCCTGATTAGTTTTCATAATGAAGTGAGCTCATATGTAAATAGTCTGGAAAATGGGCTCGGGTGCTTTTCTAACTTCTCTGCCATAGATCAGTAATTAGTCTTCTCCGGGGAAAGGATGAAATGGAAAAGGATCAGGATTACATTAGCTCCCTGAGTCATCATGAATCTCATATTCCCCGCTGCATCTTGAGTTGAAACTTACTTATGGCTTTCAGTGTTTTTATAACTGTGATTCAAGGGGATATTGTTTGTGTAGATGCAGTTTCTCACTGATAACAATGTTCTTCTTCAGGTGCGGTTATATACCTGGCTATATGGTGATTCAAATCAGAATCAGACACCCCACATATTGCTTTTGGGCATGTATGTCACAAATCATGCAGGTATGGGTTAATGTTTCAGCTAATGTGCCTGCTCTATGGACTTGGCAAGTAAGAGAAAGTTATGCTGGGTTAATATTTTTATTTTTTCATTTAAATTCAAGCCATAATTCTGAGATGTTCCCCGTCAACAGGGACATTGGGAGAAATACTTTAATTGGTCCTGAAGATATGGGAGAATTGATTTTTTTCTGCAGATCCCTTCCTACAAAGCAATATGGCTAAATTAGAGACCATCATTAGGAAACATCATTATGGGAACCTATTTTTCTGCATTGACACAAGATGTCCAGATCTAGGCTAGATCCCCTTACACAAGTCAAGAGGGGATAACCAGGGGTCCATTTGGGTTAGGTCTGGGGTTTGTATAGATAAGCTTTTAATCTTTGGTGAACTTTCTGAGATGGAATGATCTACAATTCAAAACCAGAATTCAAGAATATCTCATTGCACACTCTTTCAGATCAGCCTCTATTAGCAATACAGCTTCCACCAGCACTCTAAACACTATGGCCAGGTCTGCGTGTATGGGCAAACCCTGGGGCATTGAACTGAGATGTAGGAGTGAGTTAACACTTTAAGGTTCAGGAATGGAGTTTGTCAATAGACTAAAGACAGCAGTTTATTTAGACAGATGCCATGCTGGGCATAGTATGGGGTACAAGATTGCCAAGTGATTACATTTACAGTAGATTATATTGAATTCTTACAAAACTGTGCAATGGTCATACTTGGACA
This sequence comes from Anolis carolinensis, assembly GCF_035594765.1. Lineage (NCBI taxonomy): Eukaryota > Metazoa > Chordata > Lepidosauria > Squamata > Anolidae > Anolis > Anolis carolinensis. The sequence goes on from NC_085846.1 coordinate 66,789,584, forward strand.
ACAAAGGGTTATAGTAGTTGTACAAACTTACCAGTAATGAGCAAGTACTATTTCCAGACTGCCTCACCAAACTGCAAAACTCAGTATTCTATAACACTGAGCCATGGCACCCAACTCTATAACTTTTTCCCACCTATTACTAAGGACACAGTCCTGCCTTAAACCAGTGCCTGTCATCAGTGATGGACTAGATGGGGACTAATAAGTTGAAACTAAATCCAAACAAGACAGAGGTACTCCTGGTCAGTCGGAAGGTGGATCAGGGTTTGTGGTTACAGCCTGTTTTGGATGGGGTCACACTCCCCCTGTAGACACAGGTGTGCAGTCTGGGGGTGCTCTTGAACTCATTGCTGACCCTCGATCCCCAGGTGTTGGCGGTGGCCAAGAGCACCTTTGCACAATCAAAACTTGTGCAACAGCTGCACCCATATGTTGTGATGCCAGATCTGGCCATGGTAGTCCATGCCCTAGTCACATCCCGTTTGGACTACTTCAATGCTCTCTATGTGGGGCTGCGTTGCACCCCAAGGCAGTGTGAGCACTCGAAAACCAGACAAGAGCCAATATAACACACAATATCTTTATTAAAGCAATTACATATCCAAAGGAAATTAGGTATAGAGTCTGAGTAAGGAATAGTTCTTTTTAGAAAGTCAATAGTAGTTCCAAATGGGTAAAGGAAAAAACCCAATATTACAATCCACAATGAGAACTCGATAGTTCCCTCCAAGGAAGATAGATTGTCCAAAGATTGAGTCTGTATAACAGAGTCGCAATAAGCAAAGTTCAGGTCCACTAGAAATATTTCCTAGTAACTCAAGGTAGCAAGGTAACAAGACTGAGACTAATCTTGAATCAGGAACAAGGAAACAACTGGATTGAAGTCAAGGTCTACTTGAGAGTTACGGCACGGCAAAGGCCCGACTGGAACTGGAAACTTGGCATGGAAACAAACAAGAGCTAGAAACTGGAATCCTCTCTCAAGGAAAAGTAAAGTTGACACCGCAAGAAAGCTACTGGGTGAAACACTTTTAACAGATTTCAGATAGTCCACAATTAGGGAGTACGAACTCCCAGAACTTTCTCATGGGAACACTAACCATTATCCCATCTGTTTGCTAATCTTTGGCTGCAGCAGACCCCTTGTTTTGCACTTCACTCTCTGGTCACAAAATCTTTACAATTAAAACTCGCATTCTCAGGCGTCTCAACAACATCTGGCTCTATCAGCGCGGAAGGAGTAGAAGAATCCTCCCCAATTAGTGAGTCTCTAAAGTCAATCTTTCCAGGGACCTGCAGCTGTAGAGGCCCCTCCGTAGAGGGGGAAATGTTAGTACAGTCCTCAAAATCATCTGTGTCAAAGTTCATGTCCTGAATCACTGCAGGCCCTGGTGCCATGGCTGGCTGGGATCTAACAGGCTGCCTTTTAAAATAGTTCGGAAGCTTCAACTGCTTCAGAGATTGGCAGCCAGATTACTAACAGGAGTCCACTCCCATGTTGCAGCAGCTCCACTGGCTGCTGGTCTACTTCTGGGCTAAATACAAAGTGCTGGTCATTACCTTTAAAGCCCTAAATGGCTCAGGTCCAGGCTACTTGACCAAACACATCTCCTCTTGTAATCCACCCCTGGGCACTGCAGCCAGCGGAGGAGGCCCTGCTCTTGGTCTCACCCCCATCCCAAGTACAGCTGGTGGGAACGAGAGAGAGGGCCTTCTCCATGGTCACCCCCCACCTCTGGAACTCCCTCCCTAGAGAAATAAAGCTGGCCTCCTCCCTCCTCTACTTATGCTCCACTAGGATATGGAGAGGAAGAGGATCAGAGAATGACAGAACATTACTGGGCCCCTGGCTGAGAACTACATTGTATTTGGACCTTCCTAGTCCACACCAGCCCAATGACCACATAACTAACCCACACTGTTTCGTGAACTCTAGTTAGCTGTTGTAAATTAATGTGGATGTTTGTTTAGATTTTATGTTATTATATAATTTTGTTTGACTACGTGTAGTTTAATTTATTGATGTTAGGTTTAATTTACTGATGTCAGTCTTTAATTTGATGTTAGGTTTTAATGTTATTTTCATATGTGGGGTTTCTGGGATTTTATGTCAGTATTTGTTTGTTTTACAGAGGCATTGAATGTTTGCTGTTGTATGTTGGAATCTGCCCTGAGTCCCCTTCATGTTGTAAGCCGCCCTGAGTCCCCTGAGGGGTGAGAAGGGCAGGGTAGAAATGATGTAATAAATAAATAAATAAATAAATAAATAAATACAAATAAAGTTTTCTTCTTGTTGTTGTTGTTGTTATTATTATTGACACAACAACATTGTATGACACAGCAAACAAGATAGATATGCTGGATTTCATATCATAAAATCACAAGTCGAACACTTCCCAAGTGTCTAGGACTGTGTGATGTATTTTTGGATGATGCGTGCAGATCCCAGTAGGGTGGCCTTTTGCAGTTGTTGTTGTTGTTGTTATTATTATTATTATTATTATTATTATTATTATTATTGTATGACACAGCAAACAAGATAGATATGCTGGATTTCGTTTCACAAAATCACAAGTCGAACACTTCCCAAGTGTCTAGGACTGTGTGATGTATTTTCGGATGATGTGCGCAGATCCCAGGAGGGTGGCCTTTTGCAGTTGGTAGATCGTAATTTTGTCAATGTCATTATTATTATTGTTGTTGTTGTTGTTGTTGTTGCTATTAAAGTGGTGCACCCTGTGCCAGAACCTTTCCTTCCACACTAAAATGGAACATTCTGGAACAAAAAAAAAACAAAAAACAAAACAAAAACAAAAACACAGCCAATGCCTTTAGTAAATATTTGAAAACAGCAGTTGATCTGAAGTATGGAATTGCTTTCTAAACTCTTCTGTGTTCCTTTTGCATGAACTCATTTGTCGACTAGATGTCATGTTCTAAGAATGACAGCAAATTTAAAATATCTTGATTTTTACTCCCCAAAGGCTTGTTCATATTGTCTTAGCCAAACAATTTGCTATTCTTTTTTTAGCTCTTTGGGGAATATAGGTTCTATGAAGCATTGTCTGCTCCATCTAATTAAGTTGAAAGCTTACGTTTAATCCCAAGCATGCACTTCATGAAATTTTAAAATGTGCATCTTCGATCCTGTGCATCTAACAAGCACAGAGAACATCTTTAATAAAATATTCAGCACACCAGCACTTAAATAACTGATGCCAACGCTCCTTTAAATGGTAAACAGGCCGTCATTCAGCGAGAAGTGATTGCCGTTCCAAACCATGCCCTTTGTACTGTTTGTGTGCAAAAATAATTGGGCACAATTCAGCTAAAGTCAGAGAGAAACGTGAGGAGCAAGTTGCAACCCCCGATGAAAACAATGTTACTTCCAAGGCAATATGAACAGACTTGCACTATGAATGTGGCAGCCATTTCATTCCATGTGAATTACAGTGTATGTCGACTTCAGTGATAAATAGTTTGAGCAAAGAGAAAGACAGGCTAGTTCAAGGAATTTTGCTACCTGAAAGACTGAGCTGAGGATTCAATCTCACTTCAGCATTAGCAGTGGGAAAGAGTTTTCTACTATACATAAGGAAAGCATCAGAGCTTGGAAAGTTATTTTCAAAAGCAATGCGTTACAATTATGGTTCCAAGGCTCCTGTAAGTATGTAGTTGCTATCAGAATCCTTAATTTAAAAAATGAATTTTTTTTCTATTTTTCAAAAGTGCTGAAAGCAATTACTTTTTACTTACTTAAAAAAAAGAAAACCTTGAATTCTACAAGTTGATTGCCATAAGGATGTGAAAATGTTTTCACATCCTTATGGTTGTCTCAGGATTCGCAACAGAACACAAGGTAGGAGGGACAGGCAGCATATGAACCAAGTCATATTCAAGCTTCACCATTTAATGAGACCACATCATTATTTTGAAAGTAACTAAGAATTTAGAGTTAAACTTCAAAAGGACTGGCATTACTCCTCATTAGCTTACAACAGATTTGTAACATACAAGGGCTATCCAGAAAGTAGATTATGTTTTGGGATTAAAAATGAACAAAGTATAGGAGAAAACATTTCCCATATGCAGTTGAAAGCCAGACCCAAATACCACTTCTCAACACAGTCCCCATTGAAATCTAGGCACTTCTCACAGCGATAAAAGAGTTTGGTAAGTCCTTCCCCACCAAACTTTGCTACTTGGCTTGCGTCCTCAACCAGGTGGGCGTCCCTCCCTGCAGCTGCACATGTGCATACGCTCAACTTTCCCCCACACTTGTCCTGGATTGCTCTTCTAAAGTTTTGCAAGAATCACACTTTTCCTGTCCCAAAAAACCGTTGCCATAACCTTCCTTGCAAGCATTTGCAAAACAGAAGAGTGATCCAGGGAGCATGGGGGAAAGTTGAACGTATGCACATGCACAGCTGCAGGGAGGGATGCACGCCTGGTTGGGGATGCAAGCCAAGCGGAAAAGTTTGGTTGGGAAGGACTTTTCAAACTCTTTTATCGCTATGATAACTGCCTAGATTTCAATGGGGACTATGTTGAGAAGTGGTATTTGGGTCTGGCTTTCAACTGCATATGGTCAATGTTTTCTCCTATACTTTGTTCATTTTTAATTCCAAAACGTAATCTACTTTCTGGATAGCCCTCGTATATTAATTACTGGGGAAAGATATTAACTGTAAGCAGGAGCTATTTGTATAGAACAAGCATGGTAGCTTGAATGTTGGCCTTGTACACTGGGAGACCAGGGTTCCAATACTAGCTTAGACATCAAAACCCACTGGATGACCCTCAGGGGAAGGGAAGGCAAACCCCCTTTTTGGTGAGACTTTCCCCATCACATGGGGAAAGCGTTGCCCTCGTGGAGAGGCCAGCACAACATGGGAAGTGTCCCATGTTGGGGGGAAAGCGCCCGTTGACACTTTCACCCTGTTTGGGGACAGGGCCTCACCAGAACCCACATAACATTGTGTGATGTCCAGCGGGGGCTTCATCCTCTAGATGGGGGGAAAGTGTCCTAGGATCTGAATTCACCCCATTGGATGAGGTCTTTAAAGGCACACAACAACAAGTGAGATATTTGTAACGACTTCTCCTAAGCTTTGTGCCACAGGCTAGGTTTTGGGGCAGGAAAGATCACATGGCCGAAATAAGGGGCAGTTGGGGTGAATCTGTCACCCCATGTGCCTCTCTTTCACAGTGACCTTTCCCCCATCATATGGGGGAAGAGTTGTCCTAGCAGCGCAGAAGTGTGCTGGCTGCATTGAAGTCTCCTGTGTTGAGAGGGAAACGGCATACAACGCTTTCACTCCAGTTGGAGGAGGGACCTCCATAGGAAGTTCCTTTACATCGTGTGTTGGGAGGCAGGTGTTGGGAATCATCCTGAACTACTCAAGTCTAGATGTAGTTAGATAGATGATGGAGTTAGATTGAGGGAATCCTTTCCCTGTTTCCAAAGCATGCCTAGACAGGCTTTACTGTGTTTCACTCTATCCTGTTTACATCACATCCCTTACTTTGAAGTTAGTAGAAATGTGAATCTCTAGGGACACTAACTTCTCATAGGTCAGAATGTCTTTTATGGCCCCAATAAACTGGACCATGCGGTTGGAACCATTTTGGTTCACTCTTCTCCCTTTGTTCTTCTAGCTAACAAGAAGCATCTTGCTGTCTCTCCTGGCAAGATGTAACTATTTAGATGTTTGTTATTTTTCCTTTCTTATTTTTCCTTAGAAACCAGTCTAGAGTGGACTAGACAGCTCCCAAGCCTTTCTATCTACAATGGAGTTCTTTTTACCTGAATAAATATTTTTTGAACTTTTACTGAGACTCTGCAGTCCATTGCAATCCTAAATGGTCAAAGGCTTCTCTTGCTCACCCCATGTAAGAAACTGCTGCATTTGAAAGCTTTGCTTTTGCTACTCTGCTGATTTTTGGTGGAATCTCCCCCAGAGAGGGTTAAATTGAGTCTAACCGCTCAGAGATTACCACAACAGTAGGCCCATTCATCCTCAAGCCATAGTGGAAGCATCATAGGACACTTCCAAAAGTAAATGTGATGGCTCACTCTGAACCAAAGCCGATCCTATAAAAGCTCCAGAGATTTAAATTAGTATTTGCTCAACTCAGACAAAGAGAAGTAAAAAATGCTTAATGCTGGTTCAGTTATGCCCATTTATGGTAAAGATATTTATAAAACCAGATTTCAATAAAATACAATATTTGTCTCATATCAAGGTTGTTGTTTTTTTAAAAATAAAAAACTCTTCATAAACTCCTTGTTATTAAGGAACTGTGTTTGGCTTCTGTGGGATGACATCCTTTCATTCCAACAAAGTATCCATGCTTCCTAGATTCAACCACCCTACTGTGGTTTTGAATACCTGTAAAAGGTAAAGGTTTCCCCTGACGTTAAGTCTAGTCATGTCTGACTCTGGGGGTTGGTGCTCATCTCCATTTCTAAGCCGAAGAGCTGGCGTTGTCCGTAGACACCTCCAAGGTCATGTGGCCGGCATGACTGCATGGAGCACTGTTACCTTCCCACCCGAGCGGTACCTATTGATCTACTCACATTGGCATGTTTTCGAACTGCTAGGTTGGCAGAAGCTGGAGCTAATAGCAGCTGCTCACGCCGCTCCCGGGGTTTGAACCTGGGACCTTTCGGTCCGCAAGTTCAGCAGCTCAGTGCTTTAACACACTTCGCCACTGGGGCTCCTTTTGAATACCTGTAGTGGGACTGAATTTACTCAGGAAAATTTTTCCTGCAAGACATGTTTTTCACTGAGATGTCTCTTGGTAGGGATAGAAATTCAACTTAAATGAAATAAAATGCTACCAGGGAGACCAGGGAAAACAAAATGGGATGCATAGACTTTTAAAATTATGTCAGAGTTGGTGTGACTTTACCTACAGCACAATGCCAAAGGGAGACTGTGACAAGCTGTAAGCTATTTCATTTTGGAATTTGTTTTCATTCCTCTGAGAGTAAACCATCTCCACATAGGCTCCTGGGGTTGTGCTAAAAAGGAACTGTGGCAGAAGGTCTGAACCAGTGTGCTAAGCAGGGAATTCAGTCATGATCATTCAGTGTAACCCCCATGTCACAGACTTCAGTTATAAGTTTCCATCTCAAACTTAACTATGTAATGGCAGATTCAAGTCTTCAAGTGCAATTGGATACTATTCCTCATGTCTAAAGCTTATTGGAGGTTTGCAGCTTAAGGTAGTACAGGAACATGTGCCAAAATAGTTTGGAAGCATTCCTTCAGTATTTACAACATATGCTCCTAGAATCATAGAATAGAAACATAGAGTGTCTGTAAAAAAAACGCTGCAGAGACTCTACCAAACTCCAAGTCAGTGTATTCCACTGTTAAACAACTCTTACCATCAGGAAGTTCTTCCTAATGTTTGGTGGAATCTCTTTTCCAGAAGTTTGAATCCATTGGTCTCTGTCCTAGGGTGGTGGTTCTCAACCTGGGGTCCCCAGATGTTTTTGGCCTACAACTCCCAGAAATCCCAACCAGTTTACTAGCTGTTAGGATTTCTGGGAGTTGAAGGCCAAAACGTCTGGGGACCCCAGGTTGAAAACCACTGTCCTGTGGCCTCATTATACTCAGCATGGGATATACTTTTCTAGGAGGCAACTCATGGCTTTTGAGGACGCGATGTATACTGGATGCATTCAGACCACGACACACTCATGTTTCCCTCCTATATCTGTTGAAATAATGCAGCTTTGACTGATCAAACAGCAGATGGCTGACTCTTCCCAACCTATTGGCTGTTCCCCGACATCACCGTCTTTCCCCTATACAGCAGAGTCTCACTTATCCAACGTTCTAGATTATCCAGCACATTTTTGTAGTCAATAATATCAAAACATCATGATATTTTGGTGCTAAATTCATAAATATAGTAATTACTACATAGCATTACTGCATATTGAACTAGTTTTTCTGTCAAATTTGTTGCATAACATGGTGTTTAGTGCTTAATTTGTAAAGTCATAACCTAATGTGATGTTTAATAGGCTTTTCCTTAATCCGTCCTTATTATCCAACATATTCACTTATCCAACGTTCTGCTGGCCCGTTTATGTTGGATAAGTGAGACTCTACTGTATTTTAAATGGCAGATCTTGTACAACCACACAAGTTTGCAAGTACATAACCTCCATGTAAATGGAGAAAATGTCCAAAACGCCATATTTAATATTTATGTTTGGAATTGTATGTGATCTAAGACCATGTGATTGTCATTGGCAGAGATGATGGTGACTTTGGGCAAGTGATTTGGGTTGCAAAAAAGTAGAAGTGCTAAGAGAAGTGGGTGGCCATGGGCTTCTCTAAGGATATTTAGTTTTGATGAAGTTATAAACCATAGCTACTGAAATTTTTAGTGAAGATTAACCTGAGATGCATATAATAAAACAAGTTGTGGTTAATCAAGACTAGAAGTGAAATCTCTCAAGTTCCTCCACCTGTTCATATGAGAGGAGAGGAGAGTGGGTAGCACAGAAACCGAACTCTTATTGCGACTTGTTTACCTCTCAGTAAATTAACAGTATGATATGTAAATGTGGCCTTTATGTGATCACAGGATACTTTAAATATTACTTTTTTGGCATGATTCACCCATAAATGATATATGAAATATTACTATGGCAACATCTATATTTGAGAACGTGGCTGTGAAAAAAGTTTCAACTTCCTTGCCTTTGGCAGTGGAACATGCTTGGCAGCAGTTCTGATCATCATGACACAGAGCATCTTACACAACGGCTTAGGACAATGGGATTTGTGAGTGTTGTACCAATCAGCTGTGAATCCATCTGTTGCAGCTGTTTCAATAATGGCCAATTCTATGATTAAATTTCTGTGCGATTTTAGCAACTAAAGAAAAGAAAGAAGTGCAATTGGCACGGCATGGATTTTGCTTCAGCTCCATTCAACTGACATTTCCAGATCAACACTCTCATGGACCTAATACTGCACTTTCTCAATTTCAGTCCAAGAAATCCACTCATCCAGTGATGCCACTGGAAGGAGGAGGCGAAAACAGCCTTAGCTAAGAGTGCCTCCAGGCATTCATTCAAGGTGGGATATAACATAGCTAAAATATATAGATAAATTCATGCCAGTGCATATATTAAAAAACGAAGAACAATTATTAAAACACCCATGCTAATAAAAAGTAAAATTAAATTCATAATTTAAAATTGACTGGCTAGACCTGCTGGAAGAAATAGATCTTTAATTGTGCCTTGCATTTTGACTGTTTAGCAGTCAAATCTTTTCTGGCAGGTCATTCCACAATCCAGGGACAGCCTATGACAATGATGGGCAACCTTTTGCGCTTGGTGTGTCAAAATTCACCAAAAAACCTAGCATGACTTGGGTGGTATGTCACTTTGAGAAAAAACCCATAATTTCGCAATATGTATAGTTTAAATAACAAAAATATATAATTGTAATATATAACTGTATTCAATAAATCAAAAACTATTTGCTACTATTATTTCCATGTACAACAATCTATGGTACCTCTTGCAGTTTCCATGCTGATTTCTCTCTATTCTAGTTTCAATGTAGTCATGAGCAATGAATAATATAATAATAATATAATAGTAATAATATGATAATATACTACAATAATAATAGAATTTTATATATATATATATATATATATATATATATATATATATATATATATATGTATGTAATGTGCATAATTCCCATGGAGTAAACAACAAAACTACTGGACCAAATCACACCAAATTTAGCCACAAAAGACATAGTCATCCAATCAATCTGCATGCAGCAGCATGTCAGCAAAAATGGCTAGGCGTGTCAGTGCTGACACACGTGTCATAGGTTGGCCATCACTGGCCTATGATAAGGTGACAGTTGCCAGTTGGGTTTAGGCAGGTTGGAATAAACATTCCTCAGAGGACCTAAGGATGGTATGGGAGAACGTGATCCTGTAGGCAACTTAGGCCCAAACTATGTAGGGCTTTAAAGCTCATAACCAACACTTTGTACTATGCCCCAAAACTAGTTGGCATCCAGTGGAATGATTTTAGTATAGTATATATAGCATATATAGCTCATTGGATGTACCCATAACCAATCTGGCTGTCATGTTTTGAACTAACTGGAGTTTCCAAACTTTTTACATAGGTAACTCAATGTACACCACATTGCAGAAGTCCAACCTTGAGATTGCCAGTGCATGCACTACCACCTTTAGATCTTCCAATTCTAGAAAGGGGCACAGATGGTAATTTGCATTCCTGACTGTTGCATCTATCTGAGCTGACATTTGGAGAGACAGATCCAGTAAGTACATGTCTTACCTGGAGTCAGTTCCAATTTGTTTTTATTCAATCACTTCATTACTTCTCCAGGCTCATCAAACATCCTATCAAACACAGATTTGCTTAGTGCCTACCTATTTGAACATCTTGAAAGTTAGGTAGAGAGCTGCCTTCTTTCTGATGCCTGAGTAGGTGTTTAATTAAATGCTTAAATATTGCTGTGGTACAAATGTGCGGATACTTAAGTCAAGGGATATTTTCTGGAGTGGGTGTACAGTGATACCTTGATTAACGAGTTTAATTCATTCCATGACTGAGCTCTTAACTCAAGATGCTCTTCTGAAAAATCTTCTTAGCAAATTAATTCCCATTTTTTGCTACGTGTTTTAAAATAGAAAATGTACTTTATGAATAACAAATAGTGTATAAATGCACATTCACATGGAACAATAAAAAAGAAAGATCAACTTTAAAATGGTAGAAGCACAAAGTTGTGGCAAGGAAGCACAAAGCACAAAGCCAAGAGGCAGAAGCATCATTTTCTTCATTATTATACTCATTCTAGCCTCCCTCCCTCTCTTGCTCTTTCTCCCTCTCTCTCTCTTCATGAAACCAAACATACCAGGAATAAAAACCACAGAAAAGCAACTAACTCAAAATTCCTCAAAGTAGACAAAGCAAAACAGACAGCAATCTTTCAATGCAGACAAGAGCACAAGGCACTGAGCCTGCTGTCTTGAAGCCCTAAAGCTCTGTACACTCAAGCTAGCATTCTGTCTCGCACTAGCACTCCTTCTGGAGCTAGCTCTTAAGTCAAAACACTGCTCTTATGTCAAAGCAGAACTAAGGCTGAGCTTAAGAGTTAACTCAAACTCTTAAGTTGGGATGCTCTTAAGTTCCACTCTAAATGTATTAGAAGCTGTTATAGCTGGTAATACATTTGCAATGATGTTTCATAATTTGGGAAAGGTATTGGTTTTATATTTTCGTTAATTATGGAATTGTACTGCGAAGTAGTGCTGAGATTTTTGGAGGAATGCTTTTATTCTCATGGGGCACTTGCCACCCAATAAGGAGAACAAGCATGTTCAAAACAGAGTAGTCAAAACAAGCTCAGACACAAATATCTCCAGGCATGAATGGATTTGGCTGACAAACACAGTCTTCCAAATACAAAATTATCATTTGGATTAAAACATCTCCACAATAAATAATGGTGTTTTTCCAATAGCTTCAAATTTTAATTAACTAGAGACCTTTCCTGAATTCATATGCACAATCCCAGGAATGTCTTCCAGACTATATTATACGGAAACTGGCTAAGGATCTGTGTTATATTTTTTGCTCATTTGGCTACAACAGTTTCATTCTTTTGTTCATCACAGGCTGGCAGATGGTTGCTCATGGACTACCACTTTGAGCTTCAATAAATAAGAACATTCTTATGAAGTATCCTTATGTTTTAACTAGTAGCAAAAATATTTTGGCAAGCTCTGATAACGGCACATAAAACACAACATATAACATGTACAGGCTGTTTGTCATGTGTACATCTATTATCATAGTGAAAAGTAGAACAGAATATGCCGTTGATTCACTGACTTGTTTTTCTTAATGGGGAATAAACAGCATTTTCTTATTAGTAGCACATACTGTATTGGTTTGTTTTTACATTGTTCTGTTATGCTTCAAAAGTTGTCTGCTATCTCTGTAGATTCCTTTGGGAGATACTGTATGATTCATACCACAGACCACAGGAGAAAAGATTTCAGCATGGACGATTCTGAGCTCTTTTAGCACTTGCCCAGTGCCTTTCCCTTTTTGGGATTTATATAACCAGAATGAAGATTTATCACTGAAGGTGTAAGTACCAGACTGAGAAAGCTACACAACATGGGACTAAGATCAGCCACCATCTTGGAAGTAAGAGCTATTTTTTTTTTAGATAGGAGGACCCCTAAACAGATTATCTTTTAAAAATAACTTTAATTTATGCCCAGAGCCAGCACTAGGTATTTTTCAAGTGTAGGCGAACAGAATTTTGCCCCCCCCCCCCCCAAACCAATCATTGAAAAATAAAAGTGTTGGATAAGCGAAAATGTTGAATAATAAGGCGGGATTAAGGAAAAGCCTATTAAACATCAAATTACATTAAGATTTTACAAATTAAGCACCAAAACATCATGGAGCCGGGCTGTGGCGCAGGCTGGTAAACAGCTGCTGCAACAAATCACTCTGACCATGAGGTCATGAGTTTGAGGCCAGCCCGTGGCGGGGTGAGCACCCGTCAATTAAAAATAAAAAAATAGCCCCTGCTTGTTGCTGACCTAGCAACCCAAAAGATAGTTGCATCTATCAAGTAGGAAATAAGGTACCACTTATAAATTTATTTATTTATTTATTTACAGCATTTATATTCCTCCCTTCTCACCCCGAAGGAGACTCAGGGCGGATCACATTACACATATAGGCAAACATTCAATGCCTTTTAACATAGAACAAAGACAAGACAAACATAGGCTCTGAGCAGGCCTCGAACTCATGACTTCCTGGTCAGAGTGATTCATTGCAGTGATTCATTGCAGCTGCTCTCCAGCCTGCGCCACAGCCCGAGCTGTGGGGAGGCAAGTTTAACTAATTTACAACATTGGAATGAGGAAGCGCCGTCAGAGTGGATGATGAAGCAGCTGCTCCCCTTGTGGCCAGAATCGAACATCCCCTCAGGAGAAGGTTAAATTGCCTCTGCGCCTGTCTGTCTCTGTCTTGGTTCGATGTGTTTATGGGCATTGAATGTTTGCCCTATATGTATATAATGTGATCTGCCCTGAGTCCCCATCGGGGTGAGAAGGGCGGAATATAAATACTGTAAATAAATAAATGTTTTACAAGAAATCAACAGAAAAAGCAGTCTCGATGACGCCCCCTTATGTTTTGTGCCCAAAGCGACCGCTTAATTCGCCTCATTGTTGGACCGGCTCTGTTTATGCCTGTACTGTATTCCCATCCTAGAAGTTGGGTTGCTGCTTGAAAACCCATCTGGTTGCATCATGTCTCTTAAAGTTTCATGCCCATCTCTTAGAAAAGAGAAAGAACGGTTTCCAAACATTTTTTGTTGCTTCCCAGAATCTACCTTTTCATTAAATATGGAACAATGCTGGTTTTTCAAAGAGAAAGACATGAACTTTTAAACATGATTACATCACCCACAACCCTGAGGGAAACATGCTTTGATGCTCAGGTAAAAAACAAGTGGGAAGGTACTATGAACTAGGAGACCCCAATATCCCTAGAAGATGCACTGAAAGCCAGGTGAAAGGGAAGCAAGCATTGAGAGGAAGGAGGGAATACACAGGCATTGTAAGAGAAGTGAACCAAGAGTACTTCAATGTACTTTACTCCTATATAAATTTAAAGTATTTATTTATTTATCGTGTCAGAAGCATATTGAGAATACAGTTGAAATATATAGAAAAACCACAAAGTGAAAAAATTGGCATGATACCGTGTTTCCCCAAAAACAAGACAGTGTCTTATATTAATTTTTGCTCCCAAAGATGCTCTAGGTCTTATTTTCAGGGGATGTCTTATTTTTCCATGAAGAAGAATTCACATTTATTGTTGAACAAAAAAATGAGTATTTATTATATACTGTACAGTAGTTGTCATCACAAACCAGCATAACCAGACAAACTGAATCGTATCAAGAATTTCTTGTTACTACCATTATTTCCATGTACAACACTCTATGGTACGTACATTTACCGATCCTGCATGCTCTGGTATTCTGTTCAGCAGGCATGTTTCCAAACAAAACCTTTGCTAGGTCTTACTTTCGGGGGAGGCCTTATATTTAGCAATTCAGCAAAACCTCTACTAGGTCTTATTTTCTGGGGATGTCTTATTTTAGGGGAAACAGGGTACTAAATTTCCTTTGACCAGAAACTGGCCACTTCGAGGGGCTCTGGTGTCGCTGTAAAAAGGTCCTCCACTGTGCATGTGGCAGGGCTCAGACTGCATTGCAGTAAATGGTCTGTGGTTTGCTCTTCCCACACTCTCATGCCACAGACTCCACTTGGTAGATGCATTTCTTAAGGTAAGCTCTGCATCTCATGGTGCCAGAGCGCAGTCTGTTCAGCGCCTTCCAAGTTGCCCAGTCTTTTGTGTGCCTGGGAGGGAGTCTCTTATTCGATATCAGCCATGGCTTAAGGTTCTGGGTTTTAACCTGCCACTTTTGGACTCTCGCTTGCTGAGGTGTTCTTGCGAGTATCTCTGTAAAGCTTAGGAAGCTATTTCTTGATTTAAGGTGTTGGCTTCCTGGCTGATATCCAAACAGAGGATGGGCCGGAGATGTCAATGCCTTGGTCCTTTCCTTACAGGCTGCTACTTCCTGACTGATGTCAGGTGGTGCGATACTAGCTAAACAGTATAATTTCTCCAGTGGTGTAAGGCACAGACATCCTGTGATAATGTGGCATGTCTCATTGAGAGCCACATCCACTGTATTAACATGGTAAGATGTATTCCACACTGGGCATATGTACTCAGCAGCAGAGTAGCAAAGCGCAAGGGCAGATGTCTTCACTGTGTCTGATTGTGCTAGTCAGCTTTCGTATGATATTATTTCTAGCACCCAATTTTTGCTTGATATTCAAGCAGTGCTTCTTATAAGTCAGAGCATGGTTTAGAGTAACTCCCAAGTATTCTGGTGTGCTGCAATGCTCCAGTGTAATCCTCAGAGCTTGAGATGCTTGTCTGTTCTTAAGATGAAAAGCACACACCTGCTTTTTAAATTGATTAGGAATCAATTGACTTTCCCTGTAATAGGCAGTAAGAGCTCCTAAAGCTTCGGAGAGCTTCTGATCAACCATTTTAAATAATAATAATAATAATAATAATAATTTTATACCCCGCCCCATCTCCCCGAAGGGACTCGGGGCGGCTTACATGGGGCCAAGCCCAGGTCACAAACAATATAAAAACATAACAATAAAACAATCAATCAACAATAAAACAAGTCATAGGTCAAGATACAATAAATATACTATGATAAAATCCTGGGTTGGCTCTATTGCTTGGTATCCATTGATATCTATTGGTATCCATTGCTTGTCCCCAATCAAAGTCTGAGCCTAAGTTTCCAAGATGAGATATTACACCACCGAAATGCCACATCTCTTTTACATTTGACGCAAGCCAAATCTAAGCCTTGAATTTTCCAGCCATCATGGAAGTGGGAAAATAGCCAGAGGTATCAAAAATACGTCACCCACTATTCCCCCAAATTCTCTCTTTGATCTATTTGTTTCACAAGAGGGGTCCGAGAAGCCCAGCGGCATCTTGCCTTCTTGCTAAGCTCAGCTAATTCTTCAGGAATGAAAGGGATATTTTTGGGAATAATAAACCATCACATTCCTCATTAGCGTTCTGGAAAAGATGAGCTCGGGCAAGGGGAAAAAGTCCACTGGAAGGAGTTGGGAAGAGGCACCAGATAACAACTTGGCAAAGCGTGAAGACGCTTTTCAACGGCCACAAAGCGTGCGGTTTCCTGCTATTGAAAACATTGGTACTGAAAGGCAGGGAAACACACCGCTTCACAATGCGGAGGTTTGTTTCCCCAGAAGAGCCTGGACTCCGCCAAGGTCAGCCATCCTGTTGAAAAGGTTGACGTTTTCTGGGTAGTTGCCATTGTTGTGTTGTTCCCTGCTTGAGTGGTGATTACATGATCGTCAGCATAGATGAATTTCTCTGTCCCTTCTGACAGTGGCTGGAGCAAGCACGCTCCCCTGGGGCAGGCCATTCTTATGCTTTCGCCAATTTAAAATATATCAGTGCTGTTTCTGACCAGAAAAAAGTAGCACATGTCTTGGATGGCAGATATGAATAGAGCTAGCTAAAGTGCTGAAGCATTTTCCCCATTATTTCATAACTGGGTTAGCTACTTTGGACTTAAAACTAGAACAGATTCTATGGTGTTTTGTTTTTTATTTGTTTGTTTTTGGAGAGTTGGTGCAGCACAGTGTTGAGTATCGGACTAGGACTCTGGAAGACTAGATTTTAAATCCCTACTTAGCCATGGAAAGCCGTTGAGTGACCTTGGTCAAATCACTCTCTCCACTTCAAAAGAAGGCACTGGCAAAGTCCTTTTGTGAAAGTCTTGCTGAGCAAACTCCATGATGGGGTCACCTTTTAATTGCCATAAGTCAGACATTACATGAAAGTACACAACTGTAACAATGCGTTTTTTTAAAATAAATCTTTTATATTACACATAGTTTTCATGGTATTTTGCAAGTAATTCTTTGCCACACACAAAGTTCCCGCAAAGTGGGATGATTTGACCTGAACTGTCCTCTTCAAATAAAGGCACAAAGTCGTAGCAGTTCTGACAAGGCTAGACAATTGATTGTGAAGGGTAATAAGTGGCACAAATTGGCAGCAGAATAACAATACTAAACCAAGTGGCTATGGCAGAAAGGCAGCAAGGTAAAAGGACAGTAGATAGAAGTAGTGAGCAGAAGGGACTTTCTTTTTTGGCAGTGATCTCTCAGACTTCATTGACACCACACTGGAGGTTCCCTTTAGTAACATGGCTAATGGCCACAAATGGGCTGAGCCTGCATTCATTTGCCCAATCTCAGTTGAAAGCCAAAAAAGTCATCTTCTGGAACACAAAGAGCAGAAGTGCAAATGCAAGTCACTTTCCATTCTAATCTATATATATAAAAGGGTAATGAAATTTCGGCCTAGGACAAAACAACAAAACTACACATCTCAGAAACAGTAAACTTGGCAGCACAACCCCTCATCCATGCCTCTACGTTCATACAACAAAAAGAAAAGAAAAATAAAGTCCTAATTAGAGGGAGAGGAATAATTGTTTTTATCCAATTGCTGCCAGTTAGAAGGCTAAGCTCCGCCCACTTGGTCTCCTAGCAACCCACTCACCCCAGGGGACAGGCAGAGTTAGGCCTCACTTAGGCCTCTTCTACACTGCCTATAAAATACAGATTATCTGATTTGAACTGGATTATATGGCAATGTAGACTCAAGGCCCTTCCACACAGCTATATAACCCATTTATAATGGAATTAATGTAAGGTAAAACCTTTACCCTTTACCTTAACTACCATCAATTCCTCAATACTTTATTTCCCATACCACCATACTTCGCCACAGCAACGCGTGGCCGGGCACAACTAGTATATTGATAAAACTGGAACAATACCCAGTCTATTTCCACATTAATGCAATTCCACATTCTTGTTGTATGTAAATGTTCTCTTCCACACTGAACCTCAGACATCTGGAAGAGATCAAGGCTATTTGATCTCTTCTGGTATTTCTAAGGAAATACACCCTATTTCATTTTCTTTTCCCTAATGCCTACCATTGTGGTCTACAAGCATTGTTTTTTATTGCCCCCTGAGCTTCTTTGTCTATCAGAAACTCTTTGTTGATTAGTCCAAGTTCTAGCTGCAGGTCTGTCAAAATAATATTCAAAATCTCCTGATTTGCTGCTGACATAGAGTTGGCATATTGTTGCTGCTTACCTGACTTTTCTTCTTTACTATTGCTCATTTCTTTGTAACCTTCTCAGTTCAGTGTTTGTATTCAGGATTATTTTCAGGATTGGATTAGACCAGTGTTTTGGTCTATAACTCCCAGAAATCCCAGCCAGTTAGGATTTCTGGGAGTTGTAGGCCAAAACATCTGGGGACCCACAGGTTGAGAACCACTGGTTTAGACTAAAATATATTACCTACTCAATCATAATAGTGCTAGGAAAGAAATACAGTAGAGTCTCACTTATCCAACGTTCTAGATTATCCAAGGCATTTTTGTAGTCAATGTTTTCAATATATCGTGATATTTTGGTGCTAAATTCGTAAATACAGTAATTACTACATAGCATTACTGTGTATTGAACTACTTTTTCTGTCAAATTTGTTGTATAACATGATGTTTTGGTGCTTAATTTGTAAAATCATAACCTAATTTGATGTTTAATAGGCTTTTCCTTAATCTCTCCTTATTATCCAACATATTCACATATCCAACGTTCTGCCAGCCCGTTTACATTGGGTAAGTGAGACTCTACTGTAGTTCCCACTGGGTTGAGGGATCCAAGCTTATCATAGCAAACTACCACCATGAGTTAAGTTCACAAAGTTTTTTTAACATGCAACATAAGGGAATTTTAAAGTGACTCCTTTTTGGCATTCTGGACAATGAAGACCTGTCATTTCTGCTTCATTTGTTGAACTACAGTCTCATGATGGAACAAAATAAATTGCTGGCAAGCATTCTGTAATGATCTTCTAATAGTGGTAACAGCAAAAAGAGAGGAACAGGTCAAGGTGGATTGCCAGAGACTGCCAGAAACAAAAACAATCTTTTCTTGTAACAAGTGAACCAGAATGGGAAAAAACACAACACCCTTGGAGCTGACAACCTTGTCACCTGTGGATCTGATATTCTCCCTACCATGTATTTTCTTTTCATTGCCCTTACTGGATTGCATGGAAGTCGATAATGCTAACCCTAGTAATCTAAGAGCACTTCTAAGAGTACATTTCAAGTACTTACATCTGAGTAGAAATGCTGCTTAGCAACCTGGGTTGTTGCTGTTGAGTGGTCCTCTTGAATCCAGTTGAGAATTCTAGCTTTCCATTCTTACAGAGCAGTCTTGGATTTTTAATTATTTATGTCTAATCTGAGTTGCTGCACTAACTCCACAGTTGTTTACTACTTGAATGAAAAGAAGTCCAAACCAGAGCTTATTTTGTTGAAGAACTCAAGGGAAGGGTGCTCTCATTTTCATACATAATAAAATCTGCCTTCATTAAAGTACACTGACTTCGCCAAACATAAATTAGAGTTGTCAATACTCGCTTTCCTGCCAGAGCCCTTAATTATCCCAATGGGATCTCTTTTGCAAAGATGAGGGATATCAAAATCTTTGGTATTGACTGCAACTGGTTTGTTGGGCATACTAGGAGCTCTTCCACACAGCCCTATATCCCAGAATATCAAGGTAGAAAATCTCACAATATCTACTTTGAACTGGGTTATTTGAGTCCACACTGCCATATATCCCAGTTTAAAGAGGGATTTTATTCAGTTGTGTGGAAGGGACCTAACATGTTCCTGTCCCTTACTAAAAGGCCAGTATCCCCACTAAAGAACTATATCTTTTACTGGGAAAGCAATTTTCCTAAATTATTACCTTTAAAAAAAACCCACACTGCCATATATCCCAGTTTAAAGTGAGATTTTATTCAGTTGTGTGGAAGGGGCCTAACATGTTCCTGTCCCTTACTAAAAGACCAGTATCCCCACTAAAGATCTATATCTTTTACTGGGAAAGCAATTTTCCTAATTTATTACCTTATTTTTTTAAAAGAACCCATGAACATGCTTCCATAAGCCATGCAAACCATATCTACAAGAAAAATGATGCTTTCGAATAGAATCCTTCATAGTGACCCTACTAATATTATTAAAATCTCCTTAATTTCATAATTGGACATAGTGTAAATTGGCCCCTTTTTGAGTTTCATTCACCATTTGTTCTCCATCACTAGACCTTGATTAAATATTGTTAAGACAGTTACTGGGAGCCAACTCGCTCTAGTGGTCAGTTAGATGAGATGTACCAAAAATATGGGACCATGACTCCCATAGTCTTTTATCACTATCTATAAAAACACGCATGGTCTTTTATCATTGGAGTCCTTGTGGACAACAAGTTAAACATGAGCCAACAATGTGATGTGTCAGCAAAAAAGCCAATGGGATTTTGCCTTGCATAAATAGGAGTATAGTGTCTAGATCCAGGGAAGCCATGCTCCCCCTCTATTCTGCCTTGGTCAGACCACACCTGGAATATTGTGTCCAATTCTGGGCACTGCAATTTAAAGGAGATGTTGACAAGCTGGAAAGTGTCCAGAGGAGGGCAACTAAAATGATCAAGAGTCTGGAGAACAAGCCCTATGAGGAGCAGCTTAAAAAGCTGGGCACGTTTAGCCTGCAGAAGAGAAGGCTGAGAGGAGACACCATAGCCATGCATAATAATAATAATAATAATAATAATAATAATAATAATAATAATAATAATAATAATAATAATAATAATTTATTTTTGTACCCCGCTACCATCTCCCCAGAGGGACTCGGGGCGGCTTACAGATATAAAACCAACATACAATAATATCAAATACAAAAACACACAAATAAATTTAAAAGGCATTAAAAATCACAGTCATTATAAGACACTTAAGAAACACAGCAATGAAAACATAAAATGAGCTGGGCAAAGTGCACTGAGTGGAACTTGTAAACAAGAAGGAAGTTAAGGTGCTACAAGGTCATGGGAAGAGCCTTAGACTGGGGTGGACACTGAGGCTATGTCAGGGTACAACTAAGAGGTACAACTGGTCAAAAGGACCCGCTAATACCAGGGTTTAGTATACAGTGGGCGGAACTTCTTCAAAGGCCTGTTTGAAGAGCCAGGTTTTCAGGCTCTTCCTGAATACTTCCAAGGTGGCAGCTTGCCTAATTTCCCTGGGGAGTGCGTTCCAGAGCCGGGGGGCCGCCACGGAGAAGGCCCTCTCCCTCGTCCCCACCAGCAGCACTTGTGACGGAGGCGGAAGCGAGAGGAGGGCCTCCCCCAATGAGCGAAGAGATTGTGCGGGTTCGTAGGGGGAGATGCGGTTAGAAAGGTAAGTGGGTCCAAAACCATTCAGGGCTTTGTAGGTCAGCACCTGCACCTTGAATTGGGTCCGGAAGGTGAACGGCAGCCAGTGGAGCTCCTTGAACAGGGGAGTAGACCGCTCCCTGTAATTCGCTCCTGTTAGGTTCCTAACAGGTTCCATGACTTTCCCTCACATAAATACTGTATGTGAGGGGAAGTCATAGGGAGAAGGGAGCAAGCTTGTTTTCTGCTGCCCTGGAGACTAGGACACGGAACAACGGCTGCAAACTACAGGAAAGGAGATTTCACCTGAACATCAAGAAGAACTTTCTCACTGTGAGAGCTGTTCAGCAGAACTCTCTTCCCTGGAGTGTGGTGGAGGCTCCTCCTTTGGAGGTTTTTAAGCAGAAGCTGCATGGTCATCTGTCGGGGTTGCTTTGAATGCAATTTATTTATTTATTTACAGTATTTAGATTCTGCCCTTCTCACCCCGAAGGGGACTCAGGGCAGATTACAATGAACATATATATGGCAAACATTCAATGCCACCAGACAAACAACATACATTATAGACACACACATAGGCAATTTTAACATTTCCAACTTTCTGAGGGTATGCTCGATTCCGGCCACAGGGGGAGCTGTTGCTTCATCATCCTCGAGTGACACAGAGTGCTGTACTTCCTCATTCCTTTCCACGTGTTGCTGGCAGTTTTATGGTGTTGTAAATTAGTTATTATTAGCCTCCCATATAAAGCGTACCTAAATTTCCTACTTGACAGATGCAACTGCCTTTCGAGCTGCTTAGGTAAACAGCAAGCTGGGCTATTTAATGGTCGGGGGCTTAACCTGACCCAGGCTTCGAACTCATGACCTCTCAGTCAGTAGTGATTTATTGCAGCTGGTTACTAGCCAGCTGTGCCACAGCCCGGCCCTTCCCTGCTTCTTGGCATGGGGTTGGACTGGATGGCCTGTGAGGTCTCTTCCAACTCTATGATTTGATAATTATCCACAAAACTCCCATACTCTTTTATCATTATCCATACTGGTTGGAAAACATATGAATTGTAGTTCAAAATATCCAAAAAGCCATAGATTTCAAACTTCTGGGATAAAGGTTTATCTGATGTACCATCCAGTACAGTTTGAAGCCAAAAAAAAGAATCTGGAAGCTCCTTGGGCAAATACACACAAAGTTGTAATTTTCAGTCTGTGGCCATAATATTTTTTGGCTAAAAATGGGGGAGCCAAATTCAAACTTAAGCTTAAAACAAACCCACGGAAATCAATGGGACAAGTAAAGTCATTGACCAACTTAAACTCTATACATTTTAGTTGCCCCATGATAGTTATGACTAAGTATTGATCGTGTAACATTTTTCATGCTTAAAGGTTTCTAGGCATGCTTTGGAATCACACTGCCAAATACCACGATTCAATTGTTGTATGTTTTATTTCAAAATGTTTATATGATGCATTTTTTGAAAGAGACAGTGTGGTGTAGTGGATTTAGTGTTGGAATAAAATATAGGTCAGAGTTTGAATCCCTGTTCATTAATAGAAACCCATTCACTCAGCCTGAAGGCCTTTAACACAGTCATATTGTTGTGAATGCGCCTTCGGAGACTGTGGATGATAGTGGTGGGATCAGGAGAGGAAGGAAAAACCCTTGCGAGGAGGGCTCATTGGAGGATTTGTTTAGGAAGAGGGTTAGGGAGACTGATGGGGAGTCTTCTGAGGAGGATTCAGATGGGGATCTGGAAGAGGAAATGGATGCTGGGGAACAAGTATTAACGGAGGAACCAGGCACGGACTGGGCACGGGCGATTTCCTGCTTCTTAGCAGGGGGTTGGACTGGATGGCCCATGTGGTCTCTTCCAACTCTACTATTCTATGATTCTATGATTCTATGCTTGGGGAAGAATCGGGGCCCATGGATGCTGCTGATGCTGGGGAAGCTTGGGTGTCTTCAGAAGCAGATCCCATTTGGTCTGCTTGGAGGAGTGAGAGGGGGTCCACAGGTGTAGATAGAGTTGGGCATGGGCAGGATGATTGGAACTCTGATGAGGAATTCGGAACACCTGACCCAAGGGCATTAGCTGTGTGGAGTTCTGATTCAGATTAAGAAGTTGAGACACCTGCTCTTTGGGCGTGGATAGTTTGGAAGCCCAGGGAGACCTGGATATATTGGGGTTGTTTGGCCATTATATCTTGCGTGTGGCAAGGTGTTGCTGGGCACCATTGGGTTTCCTGTGTGTGTTACTGAAGACTGGACTGGGACTTTGCAATGGATATAAGTTTAATCTGGGTTATTCTGCAACGGAGGGCTGGAATTGTGTGGGTTTTCCTGGACTGCACTGTTATTACTATTTTGTATTAGCTGCTGTTCGCCCTCGTTGCTTTGGCTCTCTGTGCCATTTCGTGTTGTGACCTCCTTGGATGACTTCAACCTCTTGGACCTTGGACTGAAACTTGACTCGGCTTTGCTCTTCGCTCTCAAATCATGGTTTGGCATCATTCTCTACTCGGTGGCTGCCTGACTGTTCATCCCGACTCCGGACCGGCTTGACGACGCTTTCTTGCTCTGCCTCTTTAACTCCTGGCTTGGAATTTGCTTCTACAACGGCTTGGTGCTGCTGGCTTATCCCGACTCCGGACCGGCTCGACGAAGCTTTCCTGCTCCGCTCCTTTAACTCCTGGTTTGGCATGTGTTCCTGCAGCGGTTGCTGTGGGCTTGCCAGCGTCTTGCTGTTCCGCTGGCTTGTTTGCTCTTAACTGAGAGTCCTGAGAGTTTGGGCGTTTGTTTGGTTTTGAACTCCTTTTGAATGTTTAAGTTTTGGGAAGGGTTTGTGGGCTTCAATACTGCTTGTCTTAGTTTTTGCCCTCGTTTTTCGGCCCATTGTGAACTCTTGAGTCAAGTTCTAGGACTCTAAGTTTAATCCGGATTATATCTCTGGTTAATCCGGATTATTTGCCAGTCTTTGTTTTTGGGGGTTTTTCTCGCTCAATCTGCTTAATAACACTGAAAGTTAAGTGTTTTAAGCCTTTTTGTGTTTGTTGAGCTATTTTTGGACATTTGCTTTAGTAAACTCTGTTTTGCTCTCTTATTGGTGTCTGACTTTTGACACATATGACCCAGAATATCAATGAAGATAATCCACACTATCTGCTTTGAACTGGATTATCTGAGTCCACATTGCCATATGCTCCAGTTCAATGTGGATTTTATACAGCTGTGTGGAAGGGGCCTAAGAGGCAGGCAATGGTAAACATCTGAACAAATCTTGCCAAGAAAAAGCTATGATAGTGCCACCTTAAGTCAGAGTCAACCTGAAGATACATAATGACACTAAATACATATTTAAGTGGAATAATGTAGGAAATGCAGTGCTTTGTACATCAATTGGAACATATAAAGGAAATATCAATCTGCCAGTAATGACCATCTGTTTACACCTGATGAAATACAGATGTCATTTGTTGATTTGAAAAAAAAAAAGATGTAACATACCATTGGGTAAGAAATAATTCCAGCACTTGACAATAATGTAAAGCTATGACTTGAATTACTGTTCAGATGCAAAAAAAAAAAAGTCAATTGTGGACAATGAAATATTTGATGACTCTTTGACAGTGACTATATTCCTTTCAAATCTAGTACGCAGAAACATTTTATACTGGAAGTAATGCAATATATCCATTATTTGACAGTTTTCATTGCAAATAAATGAATGAATAAATAAGTAAATTGCATTTGAGTCTACCTGAAATGTTCCAGTTCAGACAGACATAAGAACTTGGCAGAAATAGTTATACTTCCTGTTATATACATCGACAACACATAGAAGAGTGTGAGCTGAATTTACACCCACACAACAAATGCTTAACTTAAATTCATCAGAAAGCAATTCAGTTTAGAAAGACAGTGACATGTTGTTGAACGATTTGTCATAGCAAAATGCGCTCAAGAAATACAATCTTGTGTTGTGCTCCCAAAGTTTGGCGTGAACTCATTTAGCTTCTATTGCAGCACCAGGGCACTAAAGGCCATGTGCTAACAAGACTCTAATAGAAGGAAGAAGAAAGGGAGCCAATTCTTTCTGAAGTGAGCTAATCAATATTGCATTGACAGAAAAGTCCTAAATGAACAGTGCAAAGGAGGCTCATGTCACATATAATTGCTATGATGCTTTTCTCAAGATTGATTTATGCAATTTAATGTAAAGCATATGTTAATTTGTCATTGATTGGCATTAAAGTGAACGCTCCAAAACATTCCCAGCTGAAGAACAATATCACAGCTGTCCTATATAGTTGTCCTAGGTCTGATGTTGGAATTGTGAGGCCCCTTTGGCTGCACCTTATACTGTACTTCCATCACTTCCATAAAGCCTCTTGCATACACAGCAAAATGTTGATACCTGGCTGATGTTGAGAAGGGTTTGTACACTGTCTATCTCTTGGCCCTACCATATGCTACACAAGTTTTATCTACCCCTTAAAAAGGGCCTCTGGTGGCGCAGTGTGTTAAAGTGCTGAGCTGCTGAACTTGCAGACCGAAAGGTCCCAGGTTCAAATCCCGGGAGCGAAATGTGCACCCGCTGTTAGCCCCAGCTCCTGCCAACCTAGCAGTTCGAAAACATGCAAATGTGAGTAGATCAATAGGTAGGGAAGGTAACGACGCTCCATGCAGTCATATGCCAGCCACATGACCTTGGAGGTGTCTACGGACAACGCCGGCTCTTTGGCTTAGAAATGGAGATGAGCACCAACCCCCAGAGTCTGTCACGACTGGACTTAACATCAGGGGAAAACCTTTATGTTTACCCTTTTACCCCTTAAAATGGACCATGGTCAACCTCGCCCGACTACTGGTTCCCGATCCCTCGATGAAATGTTCTGACTGTAACTATGTCTATTTTAACTGAATTGTTTTGCCTTGTTATGATGTGTTTATTATGTTGCTGTGTTTCACATTGTTGTATGTTGTTTTGACAATTGACTGTTTTTGTGTACATATTGGAAGCCTCCCTGAGTCCTCTCGAGGAGATAGAGCGGTATATAAACAAAGTTGTTGTATTTGGCTGTTGTATTGGATCACACGTCGGACACTTCCCAAGTGTCTAGGACTGTGTGATGTATCGGCGAATAATGCGTGCAGATCCCAGTAAGGTGGCTTTCTGCATCTGGCAGGTGGTAATTTTGTCAGTGCCAATTGTGTTTAAGTGCAGGCCTAGGTCTTTAAGCACTGCACCCAGTGTGCCAATCACCACTGGGACCACCTTGACTGGCTTGTACCAGAGTCTTTGCAATTTGATCTTTAAATCCTCATATCTTGTCAGCTTTCTATGCCGCCAGGTCTTAGTTCTCCATGCTACTTTCATGTAGATTAGTGTGTGCGTGCGTGTACACACACACGCGCGCACAAAACAAGCAAGCTTCCTAGCCTAAAGTGACCCTCAAGGAGTTGAGGGATTTAGGAAATTGGTTCCGAGTCCATTTAGACTAGCCTACCCTGTTTTCACAGAGAAGAGCAACGGAAATGACATTTAATGCTGGGCTAGGAACACTAGAATGTTTTCTATTTCTTTGAATATCATGCCTGGTAGCAGCACTCTGCCAGCAAGCAGCTTAATGCCACTGAAAATATTGGAATGTTAAGGCATTTCTTCTGGGCGTTCTTTGCATTCGCTTTTATTGCCACCATAATTTTGCTCCTTTACTAGGCTGTCATGAAAGAGCTTGTGGAAGAGTGATACAACAAACAAACCACAAAGCAATTTCTGTTAACAGTGACAGCTGTAACTAGAAGGAAAAGTCAGATCTAGGGACTGAAGGAGTAACGAAGAAGATTTAGCTGTTTATCTGAATGTGTGGCATAGTGGATTGAGACAAGGATTTGAATCATTACTCAACCATGGAAACCCACAGGTTATTTCAACCTAGAGGAAGACAAAGACAAACCCCACTCAGAACAAATCCTGTGGTAGGGCCGTAGAGGCAACATAATTAGAAAAAGGTAGATAACAACAAAATTATAGACTAATGGTTCAATTTTCTTGTGCATGGCTACTCTGGCAAGGCACAAGCTAGGGCACAAAGATAAATATGCAAAACAGTATCTTCATGGCTTTTCACACACATTTAATTAGCTCATAATTAAGGAGACTATGTTTCTCACTTTTATGTAAACACTTTTAACAATGCCAGAAAGCAAACACACATCCCTTTCAGCCATGTTTTCAGAATGCTTACCTATTCATGAAACACTGTTCTCATTCTGCATTGACTTCATTTGCCCCAAGTACTGTCTAATAATAATAGTAATAGTAATAATAATAATAATAATAATAATAATAATAATAATAAGCAAAGAACTGGTGGGATCACAAACCTGCAAAAGTATTGGAAAATGAGCACGCAAAGATACTGTGGGACTTCCGAATCCAGACTGACAAAGTTCTGGAACACAACACACCAGACATCACAGTTGTGGAAAAGAACAAGGTTTGGATCATTGATGTTGCCATCCCAGGTGACAGTCGCATAGATGAAAAACAACAGGAAAAACTCAGCCGCTATCAGGACCTCAAGATTGAACTTCAAAGACTCTGGCAGAAACCAGTACAGGTGGTCCCGGTGGTGATGGGCACACTGGGTGCTGTGCCAAAAGATCTCAGCCGGCATTTGGAAACAATAGACATTGACAAAATCACCATCTGCCAACTGCAAAAGGCCACCCTACTGGGATCTGCACACATCATCAGAAAATACATCACACAGTCCTAGACACTTGGGAAGTGTTCGACTTGTGGTTTTGCGAAACGAAATCCAGCATATCTATCTTGTTTGCTGTGCCATACAACGTTGTTGTGTTGATAATAATAATAATAATTGATGTTGACTGGCTATATCTGCCCAGAAGATCGGAGGCAGAGGACTCTTACAAGTAAAACAAGCAGTCAAAGAAGAAGAACATGCCCTGGCAGAATATGTAAAGCAAAATGAAGAACCTGCTTTGATTGAAGTAAAAAATCAGAAACTCCTCAAAGTACAGCAGACAAAAAACCAGTACAAGAAAACCGCACAACAAACTAGAGCTGACAGCTGGCACAACCAAACATTGCATGGAAAGTTCCTTGACAAAATCGAAGGAAAAGCTGATAAGGAGAAGACCTGGCTATGACTTATGGATGGGACCCTGAAGAAGGAGACAGAAGGCCTGATCCTTGCAGCCCAGGAGCAAGCCATCAGGACAAATGCAATCAAGGCCAAGATCGAAAAATCAGCTGATGACCCAAAATGCAGACTGTGCAAGGAAACCGACAAAACCATTGATCACATCAGATCTGCACGCATCATCCGAAAATACATCACACAGTCCTAGACACTTGGGAAGTGTTTGACTTGTGATTTCGTGATACGAAATCCAGCATATCTATCTTGTTTGCTGTGTCATACAAATAATAATAATAATAATAATAATAATAATAATAATAATAATAATAAAAAATAAAATTAATAATAATAATGTAACTACATACTAGAGGTGTGTCTTCCAAAGCACAATCTCATTCTATAATTCAGGGTAGTCATGTATGCTTAATGTTAGAAACTGGTGCCATTGTTGTTAGGCTAGAAAATACCCTACTGATGCTGAAATCTCTGAAACTCAGTTTCATGATGTGCTTCTACAGAGAACTATGCTAACAGCATAGCCGTTTCTATGTCCCATAGTACGCCTAGATATATTTGATGTATATAGCTTGAACCATTCCGCACATTTTGGCACAGTATCTAGTGAAAGGAATTCAGTGTTTGTTCATTGTCAAGCAAAAGCTCAGCCTAGTGGGAATGGCACTTCAGCTCAGGTGTCAGGGGAGCTAAGTGTTTGAAAACAAATGAATTTTTTAAAACTTGAATTTTCTAAGCAGCTCTTGAAAGCCCAGCAGGCAGTTTTAGATCTAATTAGGTTTACAGAGTAACACAAGAGCATCAGGAGGAGTGTTAAAAGATTAAAACCAAACTGTACAAACAATGTTCATTAAAACTAATAAGACACTAAGACAGGCAAATGTGCCCCAGGGATGTAGATACTACACCAAATTGTTGTTGTTGGGGCTATTTCCCATTTTGCTTTTGATAGGTGTTCAATTTGTTGCTGGCGCACACCTTTATGTCCTCATATCCATCAGAAGACTAGAAAATTGTCTGAAACTGTCTGTCCCTAGTCACCAAGCCTGTTGGCTAAGGCAATTCTAGGTGTTGTAGTGCAAAATTAACATTTCCAGGCAGTGAGCATGGACACATGCAGCAGGGAAGCAAAGCTCTCTTTGTGTAAAGGTTTCCTTGATTCTTGGAGTGCATAGATATCCATGTGCAAAGGCTTCCCTGTCTCTGATGTTCAGGTTAACATGTGTATGGCAGGGAAAAAGATCAACAACAATTGTTCAGTAAAAGATGGAGTCACAGTCATGCAACCATCCTTCCTACATAGGGCAGCAGTTTAAGTGTTGGCCTAGGATTCAGCAGAGCCAGGCTGGTATCTGTTTAGAGAAATGTAAAAAAAGGAAAGTATGGTATATAGTATGTAAGTACTGTAGGTGATGTAATATTATCTTCTATATAAACAACTTTTAGTGGCACTTGTTATACAAGCTGCAAACGAAGGGAATTATGGTGTCATATTTAACATCAATATAAACTGGGTTTGGCTAGAAACAGTGGTAGATCATAGCCCCGTCCCTATGGAATCTCTTACGTTTACTAGTAGTATATGTTGCAATGAATACTTTATTCAAGGTATCCACTACAGTAGAGTCTCACTTATCCAACACTCGCTTATCCAACGTTCTGGATTATCCAACACATTTTTGTAGTCAATGTTTTCAATATATCATGATATTTTGGTGCTAAATTCATAAATACAATAATTACTATATAGCATTACTGCGCATTGAACTACTTTTTCTGTCAAATTTGTTGTATAACATGATGTTTTGGTGCTTAATTTGTAAAATCATAACCTAATTTGATGTTTAATAGGCTTTTCCTTAATCCCTCCTTATTATCCAACATATTCGCTTATCCAACATTCTGCCGGCTCGTTTATGTTGGATAAGTGAGACTCTACTGTATTTGTATTCTCATTTACTACATTAGTGTAGTTCTTAACACAAAGGAATACACTTAGCAACACTTGCAAAGGTATTATGGAAAAACTATTCTTATTTATAGTTTAAGTGCCAATATTGTCAAATAGAAATAAAAACCAACCAAAGCCTTATAGTTGACTTGATAACAATCAAAATTGCTGTCTCAGTATTGAATCGAGTCAAATAAACAGTTCTTATCATGCAGATGTACAATAAGGCAACCCTTCACATAAGCCTTAACATAAAGCTGTTGTAGTCTCTAGTTTGATTTCAATCTTGTCAAATCGAGTAAATGCTGCCCATGTTGGTCAATGGTCTGAAAATTTTTTGGTTTTTTTGGACCCAGAACAAAAAAGCTCATTCAGAAAGGCTCCCATTTTCAGGAGAGGTGCTCCAAATCGAAAACAGGGCCTTACAAATGCACAAGATTATTAGCCATATTACTAACTGGAGTCACCAGGGATAATTTTACCCTACATAGTAATAGCACTTCAATCCTGTCTAGTTGCCAAATCTGTAGTTACACAAGATACTAATAACACCCTACCAGAGAGCTCCAATGATCTAAGTTCCTCACCAAAGTACAAACATCAGGTAATTGTAGGTTGAAATCATAGCATTTAAATTGGAATCATATTTGCATAACTGGGTAGTATGAATGTGCCCTCATGTGTTGTTCCTCATGTGTGGTTTTCCATTATCATACCCCCTATAGTAGTTTAAAGGTGATTTATTTGGTCTGTGT